>NC_091247.1:231631666-232245000 GCF_042477335.2 Ovis canadensis | reverse complement strand
TCCCGCGCTCGGGCGAGCGCATCGGGGCGGGGGCGCCCCCTCGTCCAGCACGCGACGACGGCGGCGGCGGCGGCGGCGACGACACGGGCGACGGATCGGGGCCGCGGCGGGCGCGGGAAGCGAGCCACACCAGGGCACACGGCCCCGGGGAGCAGCAGACGGCGAGGGGACCGAGGCGGACGGACGGACGGAGAGGGGCACCGACGGGATGCGGCCGCGCGGGGCCGACACCACGCAACCGGTGGCGGAGGTGGGGTGGCCGCGCGCCACCGCGAGGGGAACGGCCCAAAGCGACCCGGCGGAGGGGACGCGAGTCGGCCGCCGGGGCCCACCGCGGGATCTCACCGCCAGAGGCCCTCCCGGCACAGGGGCGGTCCCGCGGCACCACCCGGGACGACGACGGACTGGCGCCCCCACCCTCGCGGGGCTCGCGCCCACCGCCACCGCCACCCCCAGAGCCGCAGCCGGCCCGGGGAGAACACTCTCCCGCCGCACACCGGCGGCCCCCGCCCCCACGGCCCTCGCGCGCGCGGGGCTCCCCGCCCCGCCCCCCTCGCTCAGGGCTTCCGAGGGCACTGCTCCGCCCGGGGACGCCACCGGCCCGGCAGAGGCCGGGGGACGACACCCACGTGAGGCGAGACGAGGCCGGCTCGGGCCCAGACAGGGGACGGGAACGCGGGCGGTCGCACGCGCGGGACGAGGGCGAGGACGAGGCCGGCGGCGGCGGGGAGGGGCCGGCAGGCACGCACGGCGGGGGCCGCGGGACAGGGACGCGGGCGCCGCCCCGAGGACCAGACGACAAAGGCCGGGCGCGCGGCCGGGCCCCCAGGAACACCAGCGCGGGATCCCACCGCCACCCGCACGCGAGGGCGGTCCCGCGACGCCTGGGGCGCCGGCCGGCCCCGGCCATCCCCGGAGCGTGGCCCACGACCCGGCCCCGCCGCCACGGCCGGCGAGCCGTCCACCCGTCTTCCGCCATCCATCCGCGACGGATCCGTCTTTCCATCTGAGTCTGAACCCCGAGGCGCGACATCCCGGGGACGACGCTCTCGAGCGAGGCGGCCCGGACCGTGACCGCACGCCGCCACCAGCTGCGGCTCAGGGGGCGAGGGCGGGCGCGACGGGCCCCTCCTCACCACCAGCTGGCGGGGCCGGGGAAGCCGAGGCCGACCGGGCGTCGCGCCCCGACACAGCCCCCCTTCCCCCAGGGCTCACACCACGGGGGCCGGCCGCACGCACACGGCCCCCCACCTGCCGGACGCCCGGCGGGGCCCAGCGGGACCCTCCCCCGACGCGGAGGGGGGAGGCGCGGGCCGCGGTAGGCAACGAGCGGCACACGGCCCCACCGCGGGGCCGGCGCACCCAACTCCCTCCCCTCCCACGGAGGGCGGGGGAGTTCTGCTCTGCCCACGTGCTCTGGCAGTCGCCACGGTGGCCACTGCGCACTCGGGAGGGGCAGCGGCTGGGGGCTCCGGTACCCCAAGGCTCCCTCTCGGATCGCTAGAGAAGGCGTTCTCACCGAGGGCGCGCCGTCCCTCCCCCGGACCGTCTCACCTTCGGGCCCACGGAGGCGCTCCGCCAGCCACCAGGCCTCAGCTGGGCGGGAGGGGTCTGCGGTACAGGGAAGCGGACCGCCACACACGAGCGTGTGCGCGGTCAGGGCCAGAGCAGAGCCCGCGCGTCCCGCCCCCCCGCAAGGCCTCATCCACCAAGGCCTCCACGACGAGGGGAACAGGCACGCCTCTCCCTACCGCCTCGACCCCCCCCAAAAAAGAGAGCCACTCTCGGGACACCCACGCCACCGTGGCGGGGACCCGAGGGGGACACCGGGTTGAGGGAAACGACACCACCGCTCGGCCTCAGGCACCTGAGGGACGACCTGGAGCGCTCCAGGGGCACCGCCGAGGGTCACACGAGGCACGCTCGCACACCCGCGTGGGGCGCGCAGCGCGGCGGCGGCGGCACAGCCCTCCCCGCCACAGGGAGGGCCGCTCGCCGGGCACACGCCGAGAAGGCGAAGCGGGAGCAATCTGCTGTGTCAGAAGACCAACGGCGCCCACTGACGCCCCGAGGCAAGGGACAGCAGGAGACCGAAGATCAGGGCCAGAGGCCACACACCCAACCCCTGCCTTCCTCACCCTCCCTGATGGGCAGCGGGGGGGAAGACAAGCGAGGGGCCCCGCGGACAGACCGAGAAGAGCGGACACGCTCACTGGGAACGCCCGTCCCTCGTCTGGCACGGCTTAGGCTCGGCCCGGGAGAACACGACCACACCACATCGATCCGTGGAGCCAAGGTGGGGCGGGGGGAGGCACGGCGAGGACAGTCACCAGAGGGGCCCGTTTTAAGCCTCGCCGGCAACCTCCATCCCCCCCCACCTCGCCTCAGGCGAGAGCGGCCAACGACCCCAAGAGGAGAACATCTGACACGGAGCCCACAGGGCGGGGGTCGTCCCAGCCGCCCCCAGGTGCCCACAGCGGGGGCGAGGGGCGCCCAGGGTAGAAGACCCGCGCCACCTCGCCCCGCCACCCTCGGGTCGCCCAGAGACCGGAGGTGGCACCGTGGGTCGGGTCAGCCAGACGACACCACACAGGAGCCGGCGCACAGGCCCAGGCGGGCGGCTCCAGCGGCAAGGGACGAACCGGGCACCAGCTGGCGGCCCAGAAGCCCAGAGCCCCGCGTGCGTCTAGAGACCCACAGTCCTCGGTGGCAAACACCAAAGGAGACCGTGTCAGCACTTACCTGGTGGCAAAAAAGGCCTATTAAGGGCGACGAAATGACAGCAGGCGACAGAGGAGCCCATCTACGACTCGCAGGGAGGGCCCCCGGAACCTTGTCCCGGCCACCTGTCCCCAACACTGCCCCATACACACCAGGCCCCGAGCTCTCGGGGGGGGGGGGGGGGGGGGGGGGGGGGGGGGGGCGGGGGGGCGGCGGGGGGCAGGCGGGGGGTCATCTGGTCGACCGGGGGGGGGAGGGGCGCGTGGTGGCAAAAGGGGTGGGGGTGGGGGGCGCGGACACCGAGAGAGGGGGAGCTGGCCGAGGACGCCCTCCCCGCTTCACCCACGCGGGTAGGGGGACCGGCCCGTCCGTGTCTCCGGACGGGGATTTGGCTTCGATGTGCAAAAGGAACACAGAAGACAGACCCGTCAGCGAGGCGCTTCCCACGAGACGAGCGGGCCCCGACCAGGGACCGCGCCCGGGGCCCAGACCGTCCTAGACGGGGCACCCAGGACGGCCCGAGCCGGTCCCCACCTCCCGACTGACTGGGATTCAGGGAGTCGGAGAGGGGTGAGCCAAAGTCGCGTCCGACGACCGAGACCCACGAGGGCACGCCGGAGGGTCGAGCGCGCCCTCCCCGGCCACCCGCGGAAGCAGGGTCCGGTCCATCCACGTCTCCGGACCCGTCAGGACTTTGACAAAGAGAAAGCATGGGTGCCGGGAGACGCCTCGGGCGACCGGACCCCACGGGGGGGACCGCACACGCGCCTCCCCCGGTCAACCCTCGGGTCCCCACCTCCGGAGCGCGACGCGGAAAACACCTCGGGCAGGAAGGACCCGAGGGCCCGGACCCAGGCGCGCCCTCCGGCGACCTCCAAGCCACCGTCCGGGCCGGTCCCCACCTCCGGAGCGGGGCCGAGGGCGAAGCACACGCTCCTGAGGGCGGCCCAGGAGGAGTCCGGACCGCCGAGCCCGAGTCCAGGCGCTCCGGGCAGGGAAGACCCTCTCCCTGCCCACCGCGGCGGCCCGGCCCAGGTAGGGTCCGGGCGGTCCGTCTCCGCGGCCGCAGGGGCACGGGGAGATGCTGGTCGACCCGGTCAGGCCGCCCCGCAAGCCGGCTGCGGTGCGCCGCGACGGTCACCCTCCTCAGAAACCTAGAGAACCAATCTCCGGCGACAGCAGGACTGTCCCTAGGCCTCGGCGCCACCGGGACTGTCGCCGCCAGCGTCGCCGGTGTCTGAGAGCTCTGCCTCGGGCCCAGAGGCTGAGTCACAATCCTCCTGAAGGAGGCCTCGCCGAAGCTCCAGAGGGGAGGGACAATATACAAGCGGCCGCCAGGTGGCTCCCGACAAGCGACTCGAACGTCCCGAGGACGGGTGGCTGTCGCCGGCCGCCGGGGACGCCACCGCGCCGGCCGCCCAAACGCCCGAGCTCGGCCCGGAGCCTCCGCCGCCGAGCGACGCGACGCGACGCGACCCCGGCCGCAGAGGAAGGGAGACACGCTGGGAAGGATCTCCTCAGGAGGCTGCCACGAAGGAGACTCACTCCCCCACGCGATTCCGGGGTGCTGGGGGGACATTCCACGGAGACGCCGGCGGGCGGTGGGGGCTCGGGGCGGGGTCGGCGGAGAGAGGGGCACCAGCGAGCGGCATCGCAGACTCCCCCGGCCCCCCCTCCCCCGAAAGAGAGGGAGGGAGGGAGGGAGGGAGGGAGGGAGGGGCCGGCAAAGCGAAACCAAGGCGAGCGCTGCTCGGAGAACAAAGCAGGACTTTGGAAAGCAGACGCAGACAAGCAAGCCCAGGAGCAAGAAAGGAAAAGGAGGAGACACACTCGGAACCCCCACCAAGAGAAGACACAACTCAACCTGGGTAGAGACCGTGACAAAGTCCGAAGACAACAAACCCAAGCAGGCGCCGGTGGGTGGGGAAAGTGCACTTGAGGTCAGGAGAACATGGATTTCAAAATAACTGAACTGGCCACAAACACCAGAATGGCAGGCAGGCGGGAGGGCGGGCGGGAGGTCTGGGGTGGCAGGGCTGCGGGGGTGGGGGTTGGGAGGGGCGGGGGTGGGGGGTGGGGCTGGGGGGCGGGGGCGGGGGCGGGGGCGGGGGGTGGGGGGTGGGGCGGCTGAGGGGCGTGGAGGTGAGGAGGACCGGACCGAGTCAATAGGGATCCACTCCATAAACCCCGTGTTCCATGACAACAGCCAGTTAAATGAATAAATAACTTTGTGAAGTCGATCAGAAAGGAAACGAAACAAAACCACCAGGCAGGACAGTCAAGTCATAGAAGGGCTCCGGGTGCTTAAAAGTCAGAGAGAGGGAGAGGAGGAGGGGGAGGGGGAGGGGGAGGGGGAGGGGGAGGGGAGGGGAGGGGAGGGGAGGGGAGGGGAGGGGGAGGGGGAGGGGAGGGGGAGGGGGAGAGAGAACGCATACACATGTGCGTATCCGCGCGTCCATATGTATACGCACGCATATTCGCGCCTATATATACGCGCACCCATGGGTATGGACAAACACGTTCGAAGGGCATGCTCACAAACACGCATGTGTCTGTGTGCGCCCGTGTGTGCCTAGGCGTTTCTACTGTGCGTGTATGCTTGCGTGTATACACGTAGACTCAGGCATATATACGCAGACGTACGCGGATATACACAGGTACGGATACACATGCTCATATGTGCAGATACGTCGGGATCCATAGACACATACGTACAAATCAAGGCGGACGTGTCCACGCGTACAGATGCACACGTGTGTATACGTGTGATGTATACGCACAGGTGTGGGTGCACGTATACGCGTACACGTGCGTGCGTGCTTCCATAGGCGCATCTGTCCTCGTGTGTGTATGCACACGTGTATGCACACATGCATACGCGCATACGGACACATCCAGAGACGTCTACGGATCGCGTCTGGAGGTCCACACAGACGTCCGAGTGTGTATGTGTCGGGATACGCACACGTCTATATAAGTAGACGTGCGTGCACGTACGCACATACAGGCGCCCGGGGGCGTCTAGAGTGCCTACACGCAGATGCATGTGCATAGATGCGCACACACGGAAACGCATATGCGAACGTGCGTGTGTATCCGCACACGTCCATAGAAGTCCGTGTACACGTGCCTAAGTGCACAGATACCCACGTGTCTGTGTCGATGTCTACGTGCGCGCGTGTGAGTATCTATGGGTGTATCTATGTACATATAGATACTCACAGACACACACGGACGGAAACACACATCCGTGTGTGTGTGGGGGGGGGGGGTATACACGGGGAAAGCGCAAGCATCTTGCAAAAGGGGCTTTTCTGTCCAAAACTGATCGAGGCGTCAGACAACTCAGCCTCCAAAAGGGAAACAACCCCCGATGAGCGAAGTGGGCAGGCAGGGGGCCCCGAGCAGACACCTTCCTTCCAAAGAAAGGGAGAACAGACAGACACCCAGAAGCACAAGGGAGACAACAAATCAGCGGCAGGGCTGGGCTGGGCTGGGCTGGGGCTGCTGGGGGTGGGGGCGGGCTCACGGAAGCACCCCGGGGCGTTCATCTGGACATTGATCCTTCTCCTTCGGAGGGGAAAGGCCCAGGAGCTGGAATCGCCATCGCGACAGCAAGTTGGACACATCAGAAGACAGTGGCTCCTGATCGATCGAACGCGCCTTTTCTGCCGCTGAGGAACATGTGGGCGGACTCAGAGAGATCACATCTCATCCCCTGGGGCCTCCCAGAGAGAGAAACCACATCCCTAGGGAAAAGAGTCCTGTGATTCCCTCGGAACACTCCACCAAAGAGTCCCCCTTCGACCCAACCCAGCCACTCCACGGAGTGCCCACAGAGGGGACAAAGAAGATACGGACGTGTGTATGTGTGGGATCGACCCCCCATACCTAGGTAGACATCCGTACACACAGAAGGAGAGAGCTCTCTGTCTGTGTGCCTACGCCTGTATCTATTCATTCACTCACACACACACACACACACACACACACACACACACACACACACACACAGAGGAATGGGACTCAACCACCCGAAGGGAATGAAATCTCACAGTCTGCAGGAACTCGGAGAGACCTTTAGAGGGGATGATGCTGAATGAAATACCTCAGAGCCGTCGTTTCCATGCAGTACCTACCAAACGAGACACCGTGAACACAACAGAACCCAAGAGAAACAGGCTCCTAAGAGACCACCGCGGAACACATGAGGGGTGGCCAGAGGAGGGAGCGGGGGAAACGGTGGCGGGGGGCGGGGTGGGGGAGAGAAGAGTGAACGAGCGCCCCTGGTGAGGGAGACAGAGGAAGCGGGGCGACCTGCCCCTTAGGGAATCCAGGCGTCACGGGCACGTCGCGACACCAAACGTCGTCCGCCGTGACACCGAGTGGTGACGGACGGTCCCTCACTAGATGCATCCTGGTGATCTCTGTGTCATGCGCTGCACTCGAAAACATCGTCGGTGCAGCTGAAAAGGAACGGGGGAACAAAACACACACACACACACACACACACACACACACGCACACACACACACAAGGGAAAGGAAGCAGGACGGGAGGAAGGAAAGAAGGCGAAAGGAAACGTCGGCCGTCAGCGAGAGGTCCATTTGAGAAGAGCGGGACTTGCGTGTGTGTGTGTGTGTGTGTGTGTGTGTGTGTGTGTGTGTGTGGAGGGGCGGGGAGTGGGGAGGCGGGGAGAGATACTAGGGTGAGTAGGAGGACGGGGAGCAGGAGGAGGAGAAAGAAAAGGACCGACCGATGGCCTCGAGGGCGAGGGGGAGATCAAGGATCCAAAGAGTGGACAGGACGGTCAGGTGAGTGCCATAGGGAAAGGAAAGGAAGCCAACCCACGAACACCCTCCCCACGGTGGTTGTGTTCAGTCCAAGATCAAGATGTGGGTAGCACGGTGTCCTCCAGCACACAGGGACACACAGGGCCTCCCTTGGCGTGGGAGTTCAGGATCACCCTGAAAGCTGAAGCCGTTCTGTTCATCCACGGCTGACAAGTACCGTGGTCTCACGACATTCACACATCCTAGCAAACCATCGAAAGACTCTCTCAGTCACTCGCCGTGAAACACATAGAGAACAGAAAAGGAGCGACACGATCGTGGCTGGCTGGCTGGCTGGCTGGCTGGCTGGCTGGCTGGCTGGATTCCCATGAGAGTCTGAGGATGGAACACATGGACAGAAAAGCATCCGATTCCCTTTGGTCAAGAATCGGTCTCGCCTTCTGCGCCTGGTGTCTTTCCTACGTCTGGATGATTCCCTCCCCCACCCCACCCCGCCCCGCTCCGCTCCGCTCCGCTCCCAGCTTGAAGGTGCTCTCAAGGTCCCGCCGGAACGCTCTCTTCCTCTCTTCGGAGCGCCCTTCTGAAGGGGAACGTTTTCTTCCACGTCATCGCCCCGAGACAGCTTCAGCCTGGCCCTCCCCTCCACCCCCGCCTCCCTCTCTCCCTCCTGCTCCTCTTCCTCCTCCTCTGAACTCTTGAGCTCTCCTCGCACCGGCCTCTCACCCCACACGGTGGCAGTGTTGGCCTAGGTATGCTCAGGCGTCTCCTCCCCGCATCCCAGTGGACTGCCACTGGCTCTCTCTCGACTGCGTCGTCCTGGGACCATGTGTTTCCTGGCCTTTTCTGCGGGTGGGGGAGACCCGGACGGGCCGGGGCCAGGCGGGGGTGTGGGGGAGCCTGCATGCGGGGGGAAGGGTGGGGGCAGAGAGGAGGAGGAGGACGAGGACGAGGAGGAGGAGCAGGAGGACGAGGAGGAGGAACGACACAACTCCCCAGTGCCAGTGTGTGCCTGTGGCCCGGGAAACAGACGACGCCCCGGGCTGGCTCCGAAAAGGGGATCGGTCATGAGATCGGGCACGTGTGTCCTTTGCAGAGGCCCTGCAGATCGAACAGGCAGGGGCAAGGATTGGGCTTCCCGCACTGAGAACTGTTCACCCGTCGTGGAAACAGGCGTCTGTCACACCGGGGCTTCGGCTCCCGGGGCGATGTCCACAAGCCGTAGCCACCGAAACGTGCGCACGCTGGAGCCACCGCCGTGCAGAGGGAGATCTCATCCGGCTCCTCGTGTCCTTCCAGTGAGCAGGCCGGGATCTCGGGAAGAACAGAAAGCCAGAGAGTTGCATGCACCTGACCGTCACGCTTTCAGAAGCCAAGGGAACCAGAAATGAGGTTCACTCGCGTGTGGGTCTGTCTTTCCACGGGACGAATCCTCTCTTTGAGCAGATGAGGGTTCCGGGGACCCCGTGGAGCAGAGAGGATAGAGAGTTCCCTCAGGTCCCCTGCTCCTCCCATGCACGCGCACGCTCCCCAACGGTCCTAGGAACAGCCTGCCCCAGAGGAGCGTGCTGGCCACAACCCACCTCCACGGAGACGGAGACGGCAGTGTCCGTCCGCGTCAGTCATCCTCGTCCAGGGTCCCCGGGCCGTGGGCCCTCGCCTTCACGCCTGGCACCGTCCGTTCTGCAGGTGTGTGTCGAACCTGCCCGGAGCCCTGTGGCATCGTCCCGGATCAGGGGTTCGGTGGAAAACACCCTGTCCCCCTGCCTCCTCGGCAGGTGGATCCTTCACCACTGGACCACCAGGCAGGGAAGTCCCTTCACAGCCTTCTAAAAGCATCTACCCTGAAACATTCCATGTCGTCCTCCAAAATCACTGGACCATCACGACTGAAATGAAGGAAACTATGTGAGTTCAAGAATGTCTTCACTACTCAGTGCCTCTTGCTTTAGAACCACGAAGGCATCTCTCTCTCTCTCTCTCTCTCTCTCTCTCTCTCTCTCTCTCTCTCTCTCTCTCTCTCACACACACACACACACACACACACACACACACACACACACAGAGGGGGGCTCATCGTCCAAAAGAAACCAACTGTTGTGTTTCTCCGTCCCCCTTGTGGTGGCCGTCGTGCCAACGCTAGTCAAAGGAGCTGATCTCCTGTGGAATCCGATGTCTTCTTCTCTAGGACGCTTCAAGAAGCAGCAAGAGTGCCGGTTTGTGAGACACGAAGGTCAAGCCGTCACGATGCAATCCCTTCTCCGGGCCTGATCGTTCAGAAACTCTCCCATCCCAAGCGGGGGACGTCAGGATATCCATCTCGAGTTTGGGACGGGGGCTTCCCCGGCGGCTCCGTAGGAAACCATCCCGTGCCCACGCAGGAAACACGGGTTTCATCCCCGGCCAGGGAAGATCCCACGTGCTACAGAGCCACGAAGCCCATAGGCCTCGCCGATGGAATCCGTGCTCTGGATCCTGGCCACTGCGAGCGCTGAGCCCACACCCAGCGGCCACCGAAGCCCACGTGCCCCAGTGCCCGCGCTCCCCAAGAGGAACCACAGCCACGAGAAGCCCAGACACACAACCGCAGGGCGGCCCCCTCCTCCACGGAGAGAGCACGGCTGGCACAGCAGTGAAGACACAGCACACCCCCACAGAAATCAGAGACGCCCCATGGTTTTAAAGCAGTACGGGGTCTAGGACGGGATGCCGTCGGCCGATACCTCGTCCTATCCTATCCCTCGGGAAGCTCGCTGACTCTGCGGTAGATGAGATCAAGAAACCGCAGCTCCCCGTGCCATCGGAAGTGTGGGAAGCTCTCCCTCCAGTGCTGAGAGCCCAGTGGAGACGTGACCCGTGGGGACCGTGAGCGTGCCTGTTCTCGTGAAGAAGTCCTTCCCGGTCCGGGCTCTGGAGATCGGCCCACGCGGACCTGCAGACAGCGGACGGCCATCCCTCTCGGCTCCCTGCGGGCTCACGGGTCCAGGCGTGCCGTGCCCCCAGCATCTGCTCGCATCTTCTGGGCCCGTCTCCCCCGCTGTGCTCCGCTCACTTGGAACCCTTCTCCCCTCTCGTCTGACCTGTTTTCCTTCCTGTGGCGACTCTTTCTGGCTCCCCAGGCACCACTTCACATCGTTCTCTTCTCACCGCACTCGTCTCGTGGAAAGAATTCCACGTCTCTCTGCTCTGTTCCCCAAGGAGTCTGTCATCGCTCCATTCCTCTGGGGATCGACTGGCACCCAGGCCACCCCGGCCCACGAAAACCGTGGCTCCGTGTGGATGGGACGACTTGCCGACGACCGCGGGGGGCTTGTGGACGTGGAAAGCTGGCACCGGGGAGTCGTCCTGCGGCCACACCCTCGGGCACCATCGCGTTCGCGCCGTCTTCCCTAAGACGTGTGCGGTCGCACTGGTATTCCAACGGCGTCTATTGGAAAAGAATGGCTCATTCCCTGGATCCCCTCAGGAGGACTTCGAAAAGAGTCGTGGTCGAGACGTGATCGATCTTTCCAGCACTCTCACTTCTGGGTAGACATCTCAAGAAAAGAGACACGGAATCTAAATCTCAGAGAGAGATCTGCACTCCTCCCATGTCCACGGCAGCATCCGTCACACGGGTCAAGAGAGGGAAACAGCCCGAGTGTCCATCAAGGGAAGAAGAGGGAAAGAAGACACACGATCCAGATAGAGATCGATCGATAGGTAGAAACAGATGTCCCATGGAGCCACAGGAACGAACCCATTCTTGTCTGGTGACAGCATGGATGTGACTTAGGGCGTGATGCCAAATGAATCAGTCAGGTAGAGAAAGAAAAAGACTTTCTCATGCCACTTACATGCCATGGATGGCCATCAAAAAAGAAAGAAAGAATGAAAGAAAGAAAGAAGACGGTCATCACAGAACGGCTGGGGGAGGGAGAAATGGGAAGATATTGCATTGATGTAAGGGGGAAAGAAAAAAACAAAAAACGACTTCACGGATAAGGTACATCTATACTGTATACGTCACAAAGAGCACGGTGATTCTAAGGAACAGCATGATTATTATAGTATGGTACTATTCAGAGAAGGCCATGACGCCCCACTGCAGTCCTCTTGCCCGGAAAATCCCATGGACGGGAGGAGCCTGGTGGGCCGCAGTCCACGGGGGTCGCTCACAGTCGGACACGACTGAGCGACTTCCCTTGCACTTTTCACTTTCACGCCTTGGAGGCGGACATGGCAACCCACTGCAGTGTTCTTGCCTGGAGAATCCCAGGGACGGGGGTGCCCAGTGCGCTACTGTCTGTGGGGTCGGACAGATTCGGACACGACCAAAGCAACGCAGCAGCAGCAGCAGCAGCAGCAGCAGCAGCAGCAGCAGCAGCAGCAGCAGCAGCAGCAGCAGCAGCAGCAGCAGCAGCAGCAGCATGATCATCTGAGAAAGTTGCCATGACAGTGGACATGAATCATTCTCCTCCCGTCCAATGGCAGAAGGAAATGGCAACCCACTCTAGGATTCTTGCCTGGAACTGTCCACGGATGGAGGAGCCTGGTAGGCTACAGTCCGTGGGGTCGCAAAGAGTCGAACACGACCGAGTGACTTCCCTCTCTTTCACATCCAGTCATGATCTGTGTGGCTTGTGAGAAAGCTATGAGCTACCGCTTGGGTGGTCATTCTTCTTTGGCAACATACAGGTGCCTCTTGTCCCCATTCTGTACACATGAGGACGAAGGATGTCATATGTCCTTCACGAAGGAAATGATATTTCAATACACCTGAAAGTTAAACACATAAAATCACCTAGTTTTCTTGTCTTTCCATGAAGAGTCAGTATCGGCTGCGCCAAAAAAAAAAAAAAAGAAAGAAAGAAAGAAAGAAAAGAAAGAAAGAAAAAGAAAGCTTTATTTGGGGGTCTTCGATATGGCCATGCAGGGACACAGGTTTGAATAAAAACCGGGGGAACGTTGCCCAGGAAAGAGTCGGGGGCTTAGAAAGCTGAAACTCCGTGAGGTTGGAAAGCGACCTGAGAGCAATGATGATGGACTGTCATGCAAACAAGGAACTGTTTCTTCTTCCAGGGTAGATAGACTGTCACAAGTGATGTAGGGAAAGGGGAGGGTGTGTGTGATAGGGGGTCTTGAATGTCGGGAACACTGTTTCGATGATCCGGAGGCCTCTGTTCCCCAGGAGGTGCTCCGAGTTTCCAGACCGAGACACAGACCTCTTCCTCCATGGCCCTCCCCTTCTCTATTTTGGGGCGCTCTCTTGGCGATGCGGACTCCACTTTGATTTTCCTGTCACGTGTCATCCCCTTTTGCATTCAAAGATACCATCCCATCATGGGACCTGGTTTCTCTTTTGAGAGAGAATTCGAATGAGACACGACCACTCTCCGCAGCGTGGTTTCGGGCACGGACGACCCACACGGGGATCCATGCCACATCTCCCTCTGCCGTAGAGAAAGGCTGTGTATGGCAAACGATGCCACGGGATCGGCGAGTTCCTCGGGCTCAGCACTCCCTCGACTTGGCCGCGGTTTTGGGTTCGTTCCCTTCCGTGTTTGCTCGCTCGCTGACCCACGCGATCTCTCCGGATAGGGCAGCCCATCGAAGCGGAAACACAATCGAGTCTGTGTGGATCCTATTCATGCATCCGATGGGGAGATCCACGACCTCTACGTGGATCCATACACATGGCCGTGTTGGGTTCAGGAGGGCCCTTTGGTGTTTTCTGGGTGCGCTCTTTGTTGTCCATGAGCTCACGTGCCTTTCGGGGACACGGCTGATGGAGACGGGCACCAAGCAGCAGGGCAGCAAGCTGGCGTCTCGGCCTAGAGCGGTTCCCCAAAGGACATCTCAGAACCAGGGCTGAGACAGCCATCCCTCCCCGGGCCCCCCTCGTCGCCGGGGAGGGGAGGGGAGCGGTGGGGTGGGGTGGGGTGGGGTGGGGTGGGGTGGGGGTGGGGGTGGGGGGTGTGAGGTTGAGGAGATGGGGGTGGGAGCCGGGTCCGGGTGAGCGTGCGCGCGCGCCTGTGTGTGTGTGTGTGTGTGTGTGTGTGTGTGTGTGCGTGCATGCGTGCGTGGGTGGGTGGGTGGGTGGGGCGGGGAGGGGAGGGGACGGGACTGGGCTCGGGGTTGGGGGTGCACGGGGTGAGGGGACTGTCCCGGTCCCCCTGAGAAGTGAAGGCAGGCTCTGTCCCGCTGAGAACTCCCTGCCTTCAGGCGCGCGAGGGGAGCAGGTTTCTCTCCAATCCATTTAGTAAACGGTTCTGAAACAGTTTCCAGACAAAAAGTATCACACAGTTATACACAACATGTCTCCTTGTAATTGCCGGGGCCAGCGTGAGGAACTCCGCCCACGGCAAAGGCCACGAGGAAGGAGGCTTGGCACACGCAAAGGCGTGATCAAGCCTCAGGAAACCCCCCGTTCCCGAGCATCTACCCCCAAAGCCAGCGTCTACCTAGAAATGATGAGTCTAGTGGGTTGGTCAGGAATGACGTGGGTGAAGGGTGTTTCACGCGTCGGGCCGATCCTGACGGCTCACTCCCGGCCCTGGGTGTGACAAGGCCGTCTCGGGTCAAACCTCTCTGCTGACAGACTAGCTCGCGTGACAGGGTCACCCACCCTCCCGCCACGACGCACACGAGCGTCGGCTCCCTCTCCACCGTAAACAGCACAGAGAGTCTGGGAGTCTCTGGAGAGTCTTCGCGAGCACAGGGCTTTTCTCACGGTCGAGTCCGTGATGGCCGCCAGGCCTCCATATCCTTAGGCACCTGGGAATAGATGAATCCATGTCGTTGGAATGTCGAAAAGGAAAGAGAGTCGTCTTGAAGGGGAGCAATCCTAGACGTTTTGAGTGAAGGAACGTTCTCTTTGGGAATCGATCCCTGTCCTTTGCGACCCATCCCTGGGTCCTTGCTATGTCAACATGTCACTCGGTCACTCTCTGAAGACTAAATAGACCTTCAGGGCCACATTGGGGAAAGGATTTTCATGTGTTGGGCTGATGGTTGCTGCTCCATCTCCATGTTCCCTGCCCTTATCGTGAATATCACTAGCATCTAGGAGAAATAAGTATTCACCTTTCAGACGACTCATGTGAACTTTGGGGTTCAATCCGTCCCTTTCTTGATTGGAACTCACGACACCCTCACCCTACAGGAATGTCACTTTATCTGGAGGGTGGTGCCCGGTTTAAGAAAAAAACACCCTCGGAACACGTAAGTGTTTTGGGGATCAGAAAGAAAGGATCATCACACGTCAGCAGGCCTCAGGGCCAGAAGATGATGTCATTATCCCTAAGACATTTTTTTTTTTTTTCCCCCGTACATGTATGTGAAGCACCTGATTTTGAGAAAGGTCGGGACTCCCGGCCCCCACGTGACTCTGTAGTCATCCCTATATGTCACAAGAGGGATAGAAGCAAACCCACCACGGAAGACATCGGATCCGTTTCCGGAAAGACGGATACCCCCACGTCGCTTCTTTCTTTCTTGCTCCCCGTTTCTCTGGCCGAATTCCAAGTGATTCAGCCTCTTTTCCTCCACTGATTTTCCTACGACACGATCCGTTTCTAATCTCTCTCTATCTCTGTCATTCAATATGTCTTTATCCAAGGACGCCAACGCCGTCCCCGCCTTAGAATTCCCTGGATCCGACGGGGCTGGACCCCGGCAGGAGGCGGCGTGTGGTGGTGCGTCTGGGGCACGCGCAGGTGGTGCTGCGTGGGTGTGTGTGTGGGGGGGGGGGGTGGGAGGGGTAACGTGTGTGGTGTGTGTGTAGGTTCCACGTGCGGCCGAGTGTGTGTCGGGTGGGCACCATGGGTGTGTGCGTGTGGGATGCGCCTGTGGGTGCGGGCGTGGCCGTGGCCGGAAGGGGGTGGGGCGTGCAGAGACAGTGGCCCAGAGACACAGCCAGGCAAAGGACAACGCAGTGTGTGTGTGTGTGTGTGTGTGTGTGTGTGTGTGTGTGTAGGGGGTAGGGGGGAGTGTGTGGTGTGCGGCCTGTGCTGCGTGTTTGTGTGTGTGTATGTGTCTGGGGTCGGGATGTGTGTGTGCGCTGTGTGCAGGCGGGGTGTGTGTGCGGGTATGCGTGTGGTGTGTAGGGTGCGCATGTGGTTGTGGGTTCGGGGGAGGGTGGGTGGCGCAGAGACACAGCTAGGCAAAGGACAAGGCAGTGTGGGGGGGCGGGGGGGGGCGGAGATGCGGGAGAGGTGAGGGGGCAGGGTTTATAATCTGAAAGGTGAAAGGCACAGGGACGCACAGACGCACGCACGGACGCACCCACCCACCCACGCACGCACGCACGCAGGCACCCAGCCACGCACCCACCCACCCACCTGCCCACGCGCACACCGACGCATGCGCCCGTCCACGCTGTTGTGTGACGAGCTGGGTGGATCTAAGCGTGTGATGACTCTGTCCATTGGGTGGAAATCGCAGATCTCAGTGAGGTTATGATGGGAGCAGGGGCTTTGACGCAGTGAGACGGACAACACACTGATGATCGACTTTAAGGTCAATAGAGAGGGGTGTGAAACCTCCCAGAAGGAAATCACAGCACTTTATCAAAGTTTGGTGTCACTATTTGTTCTGGCATAGTCACCAATTTAAACTGTTCATTTCTGAATGTCATTTCTGTAGTTTTAAAATGTATCTCCTATTTAGCTGCCTGCCCTCTGTTAAAATGAGAAAATGGACCCCAAATGGGCTTATGTTAAGCCCCATGTCAACAATCTGAGACTGAACTTATGCAGAGATGCAGTTCTCTCAGAAATAAAATCTTTAACCACTCAATCAGCAATCTCCTGATCAGCTTGTTTGAGCGGCTGCTTCCCTCCCCCAGAGGAAAGTGGACCTGAATCACTCCCCAGCCCGCTGCCTAGTGTGGCGTCCTTGCTCCTGCTCCCTTTGCCTGTAAAGTGTCTAACCTTCTTTAGCTCTTGACGCTTCTCTCTGTCTGCTAGACAGGATGGTGCCAGACTCATGAATCACTGAAGAAAGCCAAGAAGATCTTTAAAATTACTGAGTTGAATTTCCTTTTTTAACAGCTTGAAAATATTCAAATAATTTTTAAATGTACAAAGCATTGTTATATAACTACATGTAAGGAAAAAAATCTGTAAAAAAAAAAAAAGAAAAACGAAAACGAAAAGACTCCAGGCTAAGTGTAAACCTGCTGCAGCAGTTTTGCACGCTTGGAGGCTCAGCACAAATCCTGGGAAAAAACAGGATGAGCTTGGCCTCCCGTGGAATGATGACCAGAACACAGGAAGCAGACAGAAAAGCTGTCCATGTTAACCATGAATTCCCAGAACACAGACCTTGTTGAAATGAAAAGGCTTTTGTTCAGACTTGCTAGGATTGCAGCCCAGGACTTGTTTACTCGCTGAGTCATGTCTGAGTCTTTTGTGACCCTATGGACTGTAGCCCACCAGGCTCATCTGTCCATGAGATTTCCCAGGCTCGCCATTTCTTTCCAAGGGGATCTTCCAGACTCAGGGGTTGAACACACCTCTCTTACACTGGCAGGCAGATTCTTCAGCACCGAGCCTCGCGGGAAGCCGCTGAGGAGTTCACACCAGTAAGCTGCATGCTGCCAGACTCTACAACTACAGGAGCCTCCCCGACCCCCCGGAGGCAGACCGACTGGCCTGCCCTGTGCTGTCCGAGCGCCCCTGCCCTGTCCTCTCCACCTCTCTCTTCTCATGTGACTCCCTCCACACACACTGCTGGGCTTTATATCCACCCCCTGGGTGTTATCGCTTTTTCCTTAACTCAGTGCCCACAGAGCTCACGGTTCCAGGCGTTCTCCGTGTCGGATGGACTCACTGACTCAGGGCGAGGAGCTGCCGTGTCTTTGGCGCGTAGGATGCCCCAGGGAGGCAAGGGGACAGGCGGAGTCAGGGCGAGAGGACAGGAGATGGTCCTTGAGGTGACGCGGACAGGGTACCGTGGCCAGACCCTCTTCCAGGGACAGGCTGACACCTCTGTTGACTGAAGCAAAGTAAAGCAGCCTGGGTCCTGGGTTCCAACTTCCAGGAGGTAGACCTCAGACTTTGTCTGCTTTGTTAGAAGTTAGGTGTTTTCAATCAGGCTGTGGATGGGACTAACCTGGAGGGGAGAAGCTTGTGAGAACCCAGAGGGACCCAGCTCCCTTCTCCTCAGTCCACTCACACACTCTGGCCACACCGGCCCCTTTCCTGTTGTTCGAAATCTCTGAGCACCCTTCTGTCCAGAGCATACCCATTATTTTCCCTGTGTCTTGCTGAAATGGGCTTCTCTAGAACCTCCAGCAATAAACGGCTCATTCATTCCGTTTTCGTGGCATCTACCGAACGTTCCCCTCCCTAGAGGAAACTTCCACTCCACCCATGGAACTCATCAGCCACATCGCTCTCTCTGCCCCCTTGTCCTGTTCAGTCTTTTCTTGTATCTCTGTCAGTCTCCAGAGGGGGAATCTTAAGGCCAAGGCAGGGCTGTGGGTGAAGGGGAATGCGGGGGGCGGGGTGTGTGTGTGTGTAGTGTTTTCTCTCCACAGGCTTCGCCAGAATGGAAGCTGCTTCCCTTCAGAAACAAGGCATAAATATCAATTCCAGGTCAATTGAAGGTTACAAATAAATGTATATTTGGAAGCCTACTTAAGATAATATGGAAGTGAAATGTGCCATCAGTAAGAGCTTTTCCAGATAATTGTAAGAGGATTCAGACAGACAGAAGCGAGAATGTCATGTAAAATGCACGAGGGGTGCCCAGCGAACACTGTGAAAGGTGTTCCGTCTCAGACACACTAAAGGCACAGTGAGACACCACTGCATGCCCCACAGCTGGGCATGTATTTGAGAAAGGCAGCGAAATGGGGGCTTGAGATGAAAGAACTGCAGGACCCGTCACTACGGGGTAACGACGCTATCAGCCGGGCGTCCTTACCCTGTGCCCCTGTGGGCGAGCAGCCCCAGAACTTATTCATCCTCTCCAAGGCACAGAGGGGGCACATGAATCGCTTCTGTGAATTAAAGTGCGAGAAACATGCAACAACGTGTTAACTATATTGGATTGATTCTGATATATCTAAAGTGCAAACTGTTACATAGTAAAGATAAATAAGCTTCATGAGGTAACATGGAGAAATCTCAGCAACCAAAATTGGAAACAAAACGACAATCACATGACAAAGGATAATCATTGCATGACTCTATATACAAAGAACAAGAAGAGGAGAAGCCGATTGTCACCTAGGAATGCATATGCATGTGGGAGTCTCTTCTCAAAGCAAGAAAACGCCAGACAGTTGAGATACACGGAGGAGTAGAATGTTTTATTTCTCATTGTGCATAGTGAGAATATTTTTTCTCTACAATTTTATCTGTGTACCTGTGTATAATATATTTCTTAATAAAAGTCATGCCATATAGGATATAAACTCCAAGTGGTGTTAAACTATAAGATTTGATACCATAAACTTCGAAAAGAAAATATAAATTTTTATGTGGTCTTGAGATGGGGAAGACCTTTCAGAGCTGTTCTGAACTGACCATGTCCCCAGATTCAACTGTTGACGCTCTAATCCCATTGGCAGAATATGACTGGACTTACAGATGGGCTTTAAAAGGGGAGCAAATTAAAATGAAGGTATTAAGGAGGCCCCTAATCCAATCAGACTGTGTACTCGCGAGAAGAGAGCTTGTGGGCCAACAGGAGCGCAAGGGCTGTATGCCCAAGGGCTGTATGCCCAAGGGGAAGCCACACTGAGGACGCCGCGGTCCACGTGGCCCGGGGAGAGGCCTCGGGAGGAACCACATAACGAGACACTGGGCCCTGGGCTTCCCGGTTCCAGGGATGTGGGGACAGAAGTCTCTATTGTTTCACTCCCCTCCTTCCTCCCGGCTCAGCCTGTCCTATTGTCATGGCAACTGCAAGAAAAATGATACCTCGGCCTTACCTGGAATGTCGCACACCGTGGGAAAGGTTCCTGGGTTTCATGACACAACACAGTTAAACACTTAAAAGTTGTGGGAGAGAGCAAATTAGCCAAAACGGCGTGTTCAGGCTCTCACACCCACGGGTTGTAAATAGCGACTCTGTGATGGCTGAGATCAGTTCCAGCACTGTGCGTGCACAGCAGGAGGTGCTTGCTTGGTCACGGGGCTGCTTGGCGCAGTGCGCGGACACGCGCGCCACCTGGAAAGCAGACGCACTACTGCTGCCTCGAGGCTGTGTCCACGGCGCCCACACGAGAGAAGAGAATGCATTGTGTCTGCTGCTATGGCTGCCGCGCCGGCCAGGAAAGAAGAGACACGCCTGCACTTCCTAAGGCTCCTTGAGTTTCCTTAAAGCGTCTTAGCTCTCACCTTGTCCACCATGGGTTCAGCGAACAGTGCAAACAGTGTGCTACAGAAAGACAATTGGCGCTGTGAACAGGATCAGCAATCAGTTTAATTCAGTTCAGTTCAGTCCCTCAGTTGTGCCCGACTCTTTGCGACACCACGGACCCCAGCACGCCAGGCTTCCCTGTCCAACACCAATTCCCGGGGCTTGCTCTAACTCATGTCTATCGAATAGGTGATGCCATCCAAACATCTCATCCTCTGTCTCCCCTTCTCCTCCTGTCTTCAAACTTTTCCAGCATCAGGGTCTTTTCCAAGGAGTCAGCTCTTTACATCAGGTGGCCAAAGTACTGGAGTTTCAACTTCAGCATCAGTCCTTCCAGTGAATATTCAGGATTGACTTCCTTTCGGATGTACTGGTTGGATCTCCTTGCAGTCCAAGGAGCTCTCAAGAGTCTTCCTCAGCACCACAGTTCAAAAGCATCAATTCTTCGGCACTCAGCCTTCTTTATGGTCCGACTCTCACATCCATACGTGAATACTGGACAAAAAGCAGGTCTGACAAGAGGGACATTCGCTGTCACAGCGCTGCCTCTGCCCTTTGATGGGCGGTCTGGGCTGGTCGGGACTTCCTCCCCGGAGCAGGCGTCCCGCTCGCGCGGCTGCACCGCCGCCGTCTGCGGGGTTTCGGGGCCCGAGGGGCGAGCGCTTGCCGCTGTCGCACTGCCCCCATCTGTTCGCCAGGGAGTGACGGGACCGGGTGCCATGATCTTAGGTTCTTCAATGCTGGGCTCTAAGCCAACTTTTTCCCTCTCCTCTTTCGCTTTCATCAAGAGGCTCTTTAGTCCTTTGGTTTCTGCCATAAGGGTGGTGTCATCTGCATATCTGAGGTTACTGATATTTCTCCCGGCAATCTTGATTCCAGCTTGTGTTTCTTCCAGCCCAGCGTTTCTCATGATGTGCTCTGCATAGAAGTTAAATAAGCAGGGTGACAATATACAGCCTTGGCGTACTCCTTTTCCTATTTGCAACCAGTCCGTGTTCCATGTCCGGTTCTAACTGTTGCTTCTTAGGCTGCATACAGATTTCTTGCCACGTCCAGCACAGAGGGTGAGGAAGACCTGAAATGGGGGCGGGGGCATAACGAAAAGACAAACACACATAATTCGGCAATTGGGGAGTCGGGGGGCCCTCCTGCTCTCCATGGCAGGGAGACAAAATGGGTCCTTTTAGCCGTGCTTTTATTGGTAGAAGTCACATGAGACGATTAGGGAAAAGCTATGCTGGTGAGTTTGATTAGCGCAGGCTCTGCTGTTAACCAGGAATATCTTGCTCTGTCTCCCTGGAGACGGACGAAGGGGCAGGCAGTGAAGCGGAGCAGGGAGCACACTCTGCCCTAAGGATGTCCGTCTGCACGCCTGCTAGGACAGTCAGGAGGGCGCAGGGTGCGCACCCTCGAGTCCTGGAGCAGGTTCTGGCCTCTGCTCTGCCAGGCTGCAACAGTTTCTCAGGAGGCAGGTCAGAGGGTCTGGTAGTCCCAGCTCTTGAGGAATGTTCCACAGCTTGCTGTGATCCACACAGTCAAAAGCTTTGGTGTAGTCTATAAAGCAGAAGTGGATTTTTTTCTGGCACTGTTGCTTTTTGAGAGAGATGCTGGCAATTAGATCTCTGGTTCCTCTGCCTTGATGAAAATGAAAGAGGAAAGTGAAAAAGTTGGCTTAAAGCTCAACATTCAGAAAATGAAGATCATGGCATCCGGTCCCATCACTTCATGGGAAATAGATGGGGAAACAGTGGAAACAGTGTCAGACTTTATTTTTGGGGGGCTTCAAAATCACTGCAGATGGTGACTGCAGCCATGAAATTAAAAGACGCTTACTCCTTGGAAGGAAAGTTATGACCAACCTAGACAGCATAGTAAAAAGCAGAGACTACTTTGTCAACAAGGGTCCATCTAGTCAAGGCTATGGTTTTTCCAGTGGTCATGTATGGATGTGAGAGTCGGACTATAAAGAAAGCTGAGCACCGAAGAATTGATACTTTTGAACTGTCGTGTTGGAGAAAACTCTTGAGAGTCTCTTGGACTGCAAGGAGATCCAACCAGTCCATCCTAAATGAGATCAGTCCTGGCTGTTCATTGGAAGGACTGATGTTGAAGCTGAAACTCCAATACTTTGGCCACCTGATGGGAAGAGCTGACTCATTTGAAAAGACTCTGATGCTGGGAAAGATTGAGGGTGGGAGGAGAAGGGGACAACAGAGGATGAGATGGTTGGATGGCATCACCAACTCAATGGACATGGGTTTGGGTAGACTCTGGCATTTGGTGGTGGAGAGGGAGGCCTGGTGTGCTGCGGTTCATGGGGTTACAAAGAGTTGGACACAAATGAGCGACTGAACTGAACTGAACCTTCAGTCCCAGGGTCCATCTGTTCCCATGTCTTTGCGGCTGATTCTCGGAATTGTGGAAGCTCATATCTTGGATACAGTCTGGCCATCATGCAGTTAATTTCTCTGCCTGATGGTCTAGTATCTGTAAGACAGCTCACAAGACATGGCTCAGAATCTCATCTATAGCCCTTGAGAAAGAATTAGAGATCCTTGACTGTGCTGAATCACTACATGATTACTATTTAGTCTCCTCTGGCTGTTCTCCTTTGTCTCAGCGTTTCTCACTTCTCTGGTTAAACTTACTCTTTGATTAAACTTTTTCCACAGACAAAAGGCAGGCAAAGGGCATGGTGGGTGGCGGCGTGGGGGAGGCGGGGGGGGGGGGAGGGGAGAGCGGCAAGAACCATAGGGTCCTGCTCCGTTTGAATCTCCCCTTTGCTTTGATACTAGTCAATCTTGAGGAGGGACCAGTACAGAGCAAGAAAGGTAATAAACTTTCATAGTACCCAAATATTTTAAAATTACTAGATTTATTACAATGAGGATAAAAATAAAAATGCCTCTTTGTATTATTGTGTCTTAATCACTAAAGCAGATGTACAGTGAATGTTACATAGGCCGAAAGCAGGCTGTTCTGGTTAACCTAACATTTGTACTAGATGGTGTATAGGCCAGAATGACCTCCCCAGGCCTCAATATATGGCCTCAATATCTCTCCATCATCTTCCCCTTTTAGTTGTAACTCCTTCCATAGGAAGCATTGACAATCAATATATTTTTCCAACATTGCCAGAGTGGCTCTTTGGCCTGCTCTGGGTCGATCCATGTCCCTTGGTGCTAGGCCTCTTTTTTGTTCATATATTTGCCTAGTTGTCCAGTGGGAAGAAACTAATCAGGTACCATGAACAGGCTCAGAGTTATGCTAATAGGGAAATGTTTCATAGGCCATATGTTTTATCATCTATACCCAACTGTCACACAAACAATACACAAGTGTTTTAAGCAGTGAACTTAGAGACAGCAGTGCTGCACACCATGAGTAGTTATACTTTGTGACAACTTCATTGGACAATTTTTCCATCCATTAGCGTCAAAACTAGAATCCAAACAATTACTTTCCATTAGAAGTCTCTGTTACCCAACTCAGATCAATATTGCAGGAGAACTTTGTTTTTTTAACAGAGAAAAAGAAGAAATTCAGTCTTGCATCAGTTTACTGTTAATAACAAAATTTATATACCTAATTAAATTCAATCCAATATTAATCCTGACAACATACAAAAGTCTTTTCTCTAAGTTTCTTTTTCACAAACCTTTTATTATTTTTTAGATCCAAACAAATTTGTCCTGTATTTCTTCATCAAAAAACAAAGAACTGTAGGAAAAAACTATCATTTTTCTTCAACAAAAATATCTTCTCTTTCACAACAACACATATCCTACTTGTTTTACACACAGAAATGTTTCCCTTATTATTTTTACATATCACAATTTTTACCCCTTGAAGCCTTAATGAAGCTCAGTGAGTCAAATATTATACCAGCATTTTTTGATTGGCAAACTCAAGAACATATTCTATAACCCGTAAAAACATACACACTTTTCACAGCATAATTTTTCTTCAGTAGTACAACATACAGGTTTAATAAACCAAAACATCTTTAGTTTCCCTCTGGTCTTACAAGACAAAAGTAAGTAAATTTAGATTTCTTTGACTTGTAAGTGACCATATTTTTAAGGCCAATTAAATAGAGCTTCTTTATAAGTTAACATCAGCAATATTATACAAAGACAAACACACGTGCTGAGACACACAGACATTCAGACAGAGATCTCACTGTTTCATCTTTTTACATTTCATGAATTAGGCATTGCAATTAAACTGATCAGTTTATGGGTAATAGAATAGCCAACTTTACATACTTATTCTTAAAAGGCTTCTTTCCTTTTTCTTTTTTTTTTACCCGATTAACCAAAGAAAGTCACAGGCAAAGTGGACTGTGTTTGTATGTCAAGGACTTGATGACAGTTAACTTCAAGCTTTCTCCTAGGCATATTTTTGTTTCCTCAGGAGCTTGGAAACCTGTTTTATCAAGCTAGCTTTCCCTAACTGCATATACAAAAAGAACCCGTTTTTGTGACTTTCAAGAGTTTCATCTTAACCAATTCCCTCTGAAGTTTAAAAAATAATGTTGCCATTTTGTTGTTGCTCAGTTACTCAGTTGTGTCTGACTGTTTGTGACCCCACGGACTGCAGCACGCCCGGATTCCCTGTCCTTCACTATCTGCTGCTGCCATACATTATTCAAAAAAAAAAAAAAAAGAGTCATCTGTCTTTGTCTTAGTTATAATTTTATAGCTAAAATTTTTCTTAATTAATTGAACCTTAATGAGTTGTCATTTTATATAAGGCAGCAAGAATACCAATCACCCAAATGGAATACAGTCTCACACACTGAATAACAGATCAGTCACAAACCCTCTCCGAGGGTGACCAGTACGGAGTCCCAAAGGAACACTTCCCTGACACAGACAGTCCTCACGGGTGGTTATGTTACTGAATTCGCAAGCCCATGTGCCCGGCACACAGTGAGGCCTATCAATTCTAAACATTATAATGAGCTTGGAACAGAGAAAGACTTATTACAGATTCATGCAAGGAGATCGGTTGCTCATTCCCTAAGAACTCCAACATTACTGAATCCTTTCAGCAAGCCCCCTCGAAAGCAAAACTTGAGGGATGGGTGTGGCCTGCTGTTGCAGGCTTCTCGGGGGCAGAGCGTTCACTTCTGAGGCCTGGCAGTGATCTTCCTGTAGATCTCTACCAGACGAATGTTGCGCTCCGTCCTGACAGGAAAGGGCAGGGCCCCAAGGCGCACTTCTCACCCTCCAAGCTCCCAGTCCTCATTGAGAGGAAGCAGATCTCAGTTGGCAGCTCCTTCAGGGCCAGGTTTCCACAGCCTGCCCAGCTGTCATCCCTGAGGGAACCAGGCACCCAACTCAACTGGCCCTCAGTCTCCTCAGCTGCCCAAATGGGGAGACCGGGTCCCACAAACTGTGGCTCATACAGACGGCCGCTGCTATTAGGCCACAGAGACAGGGGTAAGAGAGAGGTTCACTGCTGCCTCAAGGCTGGGCCAAGGCCAGTGGAGGCCCTATGAGGGCTCTGGAGCCCTGCAGGATGGAGCCCCAGTCTACTCCATGGGCCCTCCACTCACCCACGGGCCGAAGGCTGGGGAACCTGGAGGGCCTCCCGGAGAAGGCCTGAGTCTGCCTCTTACCTCACTCTGCACTGGGTGACCAGGACCCCACTGACCCCTGGCTCAATCGCTTCCCCAGTGGTCCCTCACTGACAGTTACCAGTGGGCAGGGCCCTCTGTGGTGCTGACCAATAGCTGAACAGGACAACTAACACTCGTCGTCGACAATTGGTTGCTTCTGGGCGGGGCCCACTGAGGTGCCGACCAATGGGCGTGCAAGACCTGTTGCCTAGTAACAGGGTGCAGAGTAATGAGACAGAGCAATGGCCACCTGCTAAGGGCTGCACCCATCCTGCTCTGTTAGTCAGGACTCAAAACGAATTGGTAAAAATGCCTAAATAGCAGTCCGTGCTCACAAATGATCCTCAACATCAGGCACACACCAGAACCAACTGGCAAGAATGCCAAATAGCACCAACACTCACACGTGGGAAGGCTGCTGTGTGCACGCCAGTGCGCAGTGGACTAACCCACTCTTGGAGCTTGTCAGCTCCTCCCAAGGCAAGTTTCCATTCCGCCAACAAAAAGCAAAAGCTGGCAGGCAGTGCCCAGCAGGGGAGAAACAGAGAGGATTCTCAAAACAACCGGTTTCCATAGCTGCTAGGAACATCTCCCAAACCCCCTACTAGGGGCCAGCTAACCACAGGCAGCAGGCTCGTGCACTGTCAGGGCCACGGAGCTCCCCGAGAAAGCCCAGGAGAGCCAGGTGCCACGAGAGCACGGGAGCCAGCAGCAGCCAGCCCCGCCCTGGGGCCGACATCGGTGACAAAAGAGCGAGGCTGGTTGCTCGCCCGTCAAAAGCCAATAAACAGCACAGGTTCGTGGAAAGGAAAGTTTCCCTATTTCAGATCTGGCAACTGGGATGGAGAGAATTTGGCAGACAACTGTCCAAAGGCTGACTCCACCCACTCCCACCAAGCAGGGGGTCGCAACTCTTATAGACAGAACGGGTGGGACTGCAAGCAGAAACACCACAGCCGCCTCCAACAGGCATATTCGAGTTGGTCATTACTGGGCTGACCAGCGCCATCATGGTTGTTTTAGGTACAGTTGATCTTCAGTTCTGGAGTCCATTTATTCCCATTTCTTTGCAGCCAGTTCTTGGAATTGTGGCAGCTCATGTCCTGGGTACAGTCTAGGCACCATGTAGCTAACTTCTCCCACCTGGTGTTTTAGTATCTAGAAGACAGCACACAGGACGTGGCTCAGAATGTTATCTCTAGCCCTTGAGAAAGAAGTCAGGATCCTCGACTATGCTTAAGGACTACATTTAGTCTCCTTTAACTGTATTCCTTTGTTTCAACATTTCTCACTTCTCTAGCTAAACTTATTCTTTGACTAAAGTTTTCCACAGACAAAAGGCAGGCAGAGCACATGGTGGGTGGGGGGCAAGGACCATAGGCTCCTGCTCCGTTCATAATGGCAAACTCCTGTACCTGGATCACAGCCCCCATCTGACTCAGCATCAGCTATGGACACTGTCGAGGCTTCCCTGGTGGCTCAGTGGTAAAGCATCTGTCTGCAGAACTGCAGGAGGTGCAGATTCAGTCCCTGGGTCAGGAAGATCCCTTGCAGGAAGACACTGCAACCCACTCCAGTATTCTTGCCTGGGAAATCCCATGGACAGAGGAGCCTGGAGGGTTAAAGCCCATAGGATTTCAAAGAGTTGGCCATGACTGAAGCAACTGAGCACTCATGTACTCATAGAAATTGCCAGATACTTCTGAGAAGCATCACATCCCTGCAGTTTCCTCTGGGATGCATCTGGCAAAGCCTCCCTCATTTGATGAGTTCACAGCCTCATCCTTGAAGGTCACTGATTCCTACAAACACGGTGGATGTTCTGGCTCGAGTGGCACCATTGCTCACAGTGTGCAGAGGTGACGGTTGAGGGCAACAGCACCAGGGAAACAGAGCTGTGTGGGTCAAAACTAAACTCTGAGGCCAAGTCCAATATATCGCTGGGGTGACTGCTCATATGCCTTTCAGATACCTCCCAGAGATGGGCACATTCTGAATCCACAATAACTTTCATGAAGAAGGAACATCACGTGAGGAATAGTTTGAAACATCTGGAAATTCCACAACAGAACGATAATTTTAACTTCCTGACTGGTGATTATAAAACTGGTACCTGGGAGTTCATAAACATGCTCTATTCCCCACAAAGTTTAATTAAATTCACAAACTAAGCATGAGGCAAACAATATCCATGTTCTGCCACTTAGCTGTGACTGTGAGCAAAATTCCTCAGTATAAACCTCAGAATTCTCAAGTGTAAAATAGTTTCATAACCTCCTGAGACATTTGAGTGACCGAATGATCTAATAAGTAAGAGCTTCTCACACACAAAAAAACCCAGGTAAAGCCACGGGAACACTAGCCTTGAGGTTCTCCGAGAGCCTCGGCGAGGCGCCCAGTGCTCTGCAGGCCGGAGCCGGCTTTCTGTGGGCCTGGGCTTAGGAAGCGCTGGCCTTATCACCTCTACACACAGCAGTCATTCTTCACAAGCTACAACAGGCAGATTTTCCTCCTCAAGCCAGTGACCCTGGGGCTGCAGAACTGAAGCAGGGTCCCAGGCTGCCCTCTCCCATGAGCTGAGGGCTCTTTTCCTTCTGATCTCTCTGGAACCTCACAGCTCTGATGATCCTTTTCCTCCTGCTGCTTCCCCATCTCCCTACGCGGAGATTCTAGTCGGTTCAGGCCTCTCAGTGTCAGTGCCGGAAAGGAGGCATTTTCTGCATTAGCGCTTGCCCACCCCACAATCCTCCCAGAAATGCTGAATGTGAACTAGTGGCCGGAGCCTGCAATGCCTCCTGGACGCAACTAGAAGACTCAGTACAAGTGAAGATACCATTCTACCCACTGAGAAGAGAGTATCTTCTCAGGAGAAAGAGCAAGTCCCGGTCACACAGAGATGCATCGCCAAGAACTCAGCTGTTGGCTGTTTCCCTCTGTATTTATCTCAGAGTCAGCACGTTCTCTAAGCGAGTGAGCCTGAGGACACAGAAGAGAGCCATGAGACTGGAATCCTATCTGGAAAGTCCAGGCCTCGTCGTGAATTCCCAGACCTTCACCTGGGCAGGAACTACCAGCGGGGCACCAGCAAATGTGACGTGTTCAAGAGCAAAGGGGGGAAACCTTGTTTCCCAGAGTTAACACTGAGGAGGGTTTGGCTGCTGCTCCTCACAAGGGAAAGAAAGAATCAAATCTATGTATGAGGAAACAAAAATCAAAGAGTTTTTAGAAAAGTAATTAAAGCTCCTTGAAATTCTTACTCAGTTTCTTTCCTGACCCCAAGTGCTTGGAAAACCTCCATTGAATTGACTCCACTCCCTCAATATCTGTGTCAACCTATCATTATTTTTATGTCATATTCATCAAATCAAATCATTTCTACATATACTTATGAAGACCAACACTTTCCATATATTTCTGACCTTTTATCACATCTGCTATCAAGATTCCAGTCCTGGATGACTTCACATGCCTGCTTTTCCATGGCTGAATCTAACTAGCATCTTAAACCTGGGGAGGTTCACAAACCTCCCACCACCTTTCAAACATCTCTTGCCACTGTACTATATCTAGATAATTAAGTCTTATTCTATGCTTCACAAATATTTCAGACTTTTTCTGCGTATCTTCAAACATTCTCAGTACTTTCCACAAAAGGAATCACCTTCTACTGCACACGTGAATCAGATAATTTGAGGAAATTCTTCAGTTCACATTGTCACAACGTTTACAAATATGCCTGAATTCAGACTAAGCCCACTGTCTCCCATCTTACTCTTTTCTCCCCTGCATCCTTGAAACTTTATATAATTAATTGCATTTTAAGTAACATTTACCTTGGGACTAAAATATGAACATTTCAAGCTCTCAAAAATATCTTCCTTGAAGAATTAGCATGTTTAATTTTAAAATATTAAATAATGGACTTTATGAATTAGTTAATAAACTTAATAAAATTTTCAATATGTTCAATATATTCTATGTATTTTAATAAGCATTTATAATTGCCTGTGAAATCCTTTACATGAGTTTATATAACCTCAGTAAGCTTCTGGTATGTAATAGAAATCTGTAGAGTAGACAGAGACTTTGAAAAAATAAAAATATATAATTATGAACTATAGCAACGTTGTTGTTATAGCATTTAGACCAAAAAAAAAGAAATCTGTTAAGCATGCAGAAGATCTGAGTGACACTATTCATCTTCATGTAGTGAGCATTTATAAAGAACTCCAAGAACTACAGAGTAAAATAACACTTCTTTCCTACTAAACATGAAAAGTTTACGAAGATATTCTGGCCCACAAAAAAAGCTCAATAAATGTTAAAATACTGAAATATTGCAAATTATTCTGAGGGTTAAATAAGATCTTGAATTGAAGGGCTGTGGGGGTGGGCACAGAAGAAAGCTGCTTCCCCCCGCAACCGCAACCCCAACCCCAACCCCGCACAAGGGAAAGTGCAGTTTCGTTTGGAATCACTGGGTCTGTGTGGATTGAGGAGCATGGAGAAATAGAAACAGGCCATGAGTGATGAAAAGGATCCAAACGCAGGACCATAACCCGACACAATGAAGGCCCACTCTGGGGCCCATTTAGACAATTGACATAACGTCAAATCATGTATTGGGATTACTAGGATTGCTATGTGACTACGTATTATGCACTGGTAAATTTATTATCTCATGCAATTCTCCACATAGTGATGCGATGTGATACCGTTGCCATCTCTGCTTTAGCAGAAGCGAGGGTAGAATGGTCACACAGCCTGTTCCTCACTGATGGGGAGGCCAGAGCTGGGATAGGAGTGTGTGTATCCTTCAGGACCAGTTGGTGTATTTCCTATCAGCAACCTCATGTCTAAGTGGATAAGCCACAGCTCACACAAGTACCTTCTAATTCAGGTTTGGGGGATGAACATTGAAAAGTTTCCCACTTACTGCTCTTCTTGCCACCGCTTCTTAATATTCTCTGGTCTGTGAGGTCCATACCATTTCTGTCTTTTTTCAGGCCTATCTTTGCATGAAATGTACCCTGGGTATCCCTTATTTTCTTGAAGAGATCTCTACTCTTTGCCATTCTAATTGCTTTCCTCTATTTTTTTCATTGATCACTGAGAAAGGCTTTATTCTCTCCTTGCTACTCTTTGGAACTCTGCATTCAGATGCGTGTATCTTTCCTTTTTTCCTTTGCCTTTAGCCTCTCTTCTTTTCACAGCTATTTTTAAGGCCTACTCAGACAACCATCTTGTCTTCTTGCATTTCTTTTTCTTGGGGATGATTTTGATCACCACTGCTTGTATAGTGTTACAAACTTCAATCCATAGTTTCTTCAGGCACCCTATCAGATCTAATCCTTTGAATCTGTCACACTGTATAATCACAGGGGATTTAAGTTATACATGAATTGCCTAGTGGTTTTCCCTACTTCCTTCAATTTAAGTCTGAATTTGGCAATAAGGTGTTCATGATCTGAGCCACAGTCAGCTCCTGGTCTTTTTGGTGACTGTATAGAGCTTCTCTGTCTTTGACTGCAAAGAATATAATCAGTCTGATTTCAGTATTGACCATCTGGTGATGTCCATGTCTGGAAACTTCTCTTGTGCTTTTTGGAATAGGGAATTTGCTATGACCAGCGCATCCTCTTAGCAAAACTGTTAGCCTTTGTCCTGCTTCATTTTGTGCTCCAAGGCCCAAACTTGCTTGTTACTCCCTGTATCTAGTCTTTCTACTTTTGCATTCCAGTCCCCTGTGATGAAAAGCACATTTTGGGGGGTGTTAGTTCTAGAAGGTCTTATAGTCTTCACAGAACAGTTCATCTTCAGCTTCCTTAGCATTAGTGGTAGGGGCCTAGACTTGGTTTACCATGATATCGAATGCTTTGCCTTGGAGACGAACGGAGATCATTCTGTCGTGTTTTGAGATTGCCCCCCAGTACTGCATTTTGTGGGAAAGTTATGCCCTTTCCTGGGGAAAACAGCTCAAAGCTCATGGAGAGAAGGGCTGCACCCATGGAAGGTGGGGCTAGGAGCTCTTGATGGGGATGATGGGTATGAGTATTGCCTAATATAGAAGCATAGTATTCGGGAAACAACCATTAAAAGGAGCTAGGTGGGTAATTCCTAATACAACTGCACAGGGCAATCATGAATCCGTGTGGCTGCCGTGTGGGTCTCCCAGGTTAAGGAAAGGGGTCAGGGAGGCCAGGCCTGCAGAGTGGAGGTTACCCACGACTCCCAGGTTAAGGAAAGAGGTCAGGGAGGCCAGGGCTGCAGAGTGGAGGCTACCCACACACACCAGACACATCTGGCTCTGGATCTACGTGAAACAGACGTTTCGGGGCTGGGACGCCAGCGGGCAGCCGGGAGGCTGTAGCAGCAGGTGTGGCCCATCTTTATTTCTAGAGACGCTTTTATCTTTCTGACTCCAGAGTCCAAGTCACAGGGAAGCCTGTTTCCTGAGCGGTTTTGTTTGTTTGTTTGCTTTTCAAAATTCCTTTGCTTACTCTCTTTGGCTTTCCATCTAAGTTTCTTCAGCAGATGATGCATATTATTTTGAAGAACACCACTGGAAGCTCCAACTTAGTTTCGATGAACAGCTTCACTGTCAATATTTGCAGTGCCTATAGATCTACTTCATTTAATATACACCAACACTCAAACGCAAATTGATGAGACTGCCTTATGTAACTGTACTAGAATTTACCAACCTAGTTCCTGTTACTAGTTGTTTTTCCAAATACTTTGCTTTTACATGAAGCAAAGTTGACCTCAATTTTTTATTAGGCATAAACATTTGCACAAATGTTCTCCAGATACTTACCACTGGACTTCGTGAATTATGTAAAGATCAGTATGTAGTCGTTTAATTCAACTTTTATATGATTTCTGGACTTAAAAGTTCTTTGCAAAGACTCCACTCTGAAACTGAAGAATATAGATTTTTCATGCGTGCTCTTTCCCGGTACTTTAAGTACAGGGACTGGGACTGGGACTGAACTGCCTTCCTCTGGGAACCAGCCCCAAGATGACTTGTCCATACCTGTGAGGGGGGAAGGGAGTGGGTGAGTGGCCCAGAGGGTCCCAGGCTCGCTGATCCCAGGGATGGGAGCAGCCAGGGAGGAGAGCTGGCAGGGCACCTCGCCCGGTGTGGGGGCCGGGCCGGGGGCTGTGTCCACGGAGTGACTGCACCTGCCACAGATGCTGCTGGTGACGAGCCGCTCCTGTGTCTGTAGGACCAAAGTCCCTCTACCAGCTCTCAGAACCAGTGTTTACAGTAAACACCCACGCTGATCAGCAGCGCCCAAGGCTGCCTGTGACCCAGGAAACGCTCCCCTAACCTCCAGCAAACTTTCTGACGGGGTCTCTCAAAATGTAAAGAAACTGGTGAAGTCACTGGCAGATTTGAGCATTGGCTTCAAAGGTACATTTTTGGTGTGAAATAAGCTGGGTTATTTCAAAATTAAAAACCTGTATTTAGAACCAGATTACTCAGATGATGTCCTTTTCCTATTTGGAACCAGTCTGTTGTTCCATGTCCAGTTCTAATTTTTGCTTCCTGATCTGCATACAGGTTTCTCAAGAGGCAGGTCAGGTGGTCTGGTATTCCCATCTCTTGAATTTTCCAGTTTATTGTGATCCACAGAGTCAAAGGCTTTGGCATAGTCAATAAAGCAGAAATAGATGTTTTTCTGGAACTCTCTTGCTTTTTCACTGATCCAGCAGATGTTGACAATTTGATCTCTGCTTCCTCTGCCTTTTCTAAAATCAGCTTGAACATCTGAAGTTCATGGTTCACATGTTGCTGAAGCCTGGCTTGGAGAATTTTGAGCATTACTTTACTAGCGTGTGAGATGAGTACAACTGTGAGGTAATTTGAGCATCCTTTGGCATTGCCTTTCTTCGGGCTTGGAATGAAAGCTGGCACTTTCCAGTCCTGTGGCCACTGCTGAGTCTTCCAAATTTGCTGGCATATTGAGTGCAGAACTTTCACAGCATTGTCCAGGATTTGAAACAGCTCCACTGGAATTACATCACCTCCACTAGCTTTGTTTGCAGTGATGCTTTCTAAGGCCCACTTGATTTCCACATTCTAGGATGTCTGGCTCTAGGTGAGTGATCACACTATCGTGATTATTTTGGTTGTGAAGATCTTTTTTGTATAGTTCTTCCATGTATTCTTGCCATCTCTTAACATCTTCTGCTTCTGTTAGGTCCATACCATTTCTGTCCTTTATCAAGCCTATCTTTGCATGAAATGTTCCTTTGGTATCTCTAATTTTCTTGAAGAGATCTCTAGTCTTTCCCATTCTATTGTTTTCCTCCATTTTATGACCAACCTAAATATTAAAAAGCAGAGGTATTACTTTGCCAACAAACACCTGTCTAGTCAAGGCTATGGTTTTTCCAGTGGTCATGTACGGATGTGAGTTGGACTGTGAAGAAGGCTGAGTGCTGAAGAATTGATGTTTTTGAAGTGTGGTACTGGAGAAGACTCTTGTGAGTCCCTTGGTGCCGGGGTCCAGCCTCGGTGGATCCAGGGAATTCTAAGGTGGGGACAGAGTCGGCATCCTTGGAAATAACTTATTTAATTACAGACAGAGAGGGATTAGAAAATTAGCCGAGAAAAAGAAGCTGAATAACTTGGTTCACATGGAATACCAATCACCACCTACATAGGCCGCAGGCGTCTTCCCGTTCTCCCGAAGGAGAGGAGGCACTGAGCGCGCCCCCCCCCCCCAGTCTGATCTTAGAAGCCCAGGCAAAATTAATAGGCTTGGTGGGTACCCATGCACCAGATGGGAATTTGGCCAGAAAATAGTAGGAGAGAAAAAGAGGCTGAATAACTTGGTTTACGTGGGATACCAATAAAATTCCAAGACAAGGAATTTGCACCATCTACGTTGGGCCACCGGTGCCACTTGAATATCGGAAGGTGCCCCTCCTTGGGCTCCTTCTGGCATGGGCTTGAAAACCGGGGCAAGTAAGTAGACGTGGCGAGCACCCACGCTCCAGATGTGAATTTAGCCAGAGAAACGGGGAGCAGAAAAGAACGACATGAGGGAATCAGTCTTTCTGGAAACTGATCCGATTTCTTTATTTTGGGGTTTGCTTATATACGTTTCGTTACACATTGGGATGAATACACAGTCACGTGGGGGTCAGCAGTCCTGACCTTTATGAAAATCAGGTGCTTCACATAAAAAGGTCTTAGGTATTTTACACCATCTTCTGGCCATTAGACCTGCTGACATTTTATGATCCTTTCTTTCTGATAACCAAAAATCTTATTTTTTTGAAGGGTGTTTTTTCTTAAACCAGGCACCACCCTCCAAATAAAGTTGCATTCCTGTAGGGTGAGGGTGTAGTGAGTTACAATCAAGAAAGGAATTTATTTAACCCAAGGTTCACATGATTAATCTTAAAGGTTAATACTTATTTCTCCTATATGCTTAAAGGTTAATTCTTATTTCTCCTATATGCTAGTTATATTCATTATAAGGGCAGGGAATATGGAGATTTAGCAGCAAACATCAGCCCAACAAATGAAAATCCTTTCACCAATGTTCCCCTTAAGATCTATTTAGTCTTAAGATAGTGATCAAGTTGCATTTTTACATAGCAAGGACACAGTGATTTATAACAAAGTACAGTGGTCTATTACAAAAGAGAAAATTCATTAGCTCAAAAAGTCTAGTATTGCTAACATAAAAAACTACTCTATTTCCTCTTCTATATTCCAAATACATTGATTAATATATTCCCAGGTGCCTGAGGATATGGAGGCCTGGAGGCAATCATTGACTCAACAATGAGAAAAGCCCTATGCTACTGAAGACTCAAAATACTCAAAAACTCTCTGTGCTGTTTATGGTTGAGAGGTAGTAAACAATCATGTGGCAGGAGTATGGATAATCCTGTCACACAAGCTAGTCTGTCAGCAGAGAGGTTTGACCTGAAACACCCTTGTCACACCCAGGGCAGGGAATTAGCAGCACTTAATGGCACAACAAATGAAAAACCCTTCACCAATATAATTCCTAACCAACCCACTATACTGACATTTTCCCAAAAGAATTTGTCTTTAGTAAGTCTAAAACATCTCGTGCCTCTCAGATTGGGAGGCTGTAAACAATCACATGTGGCCGGATGAACCTATACAGGCGGGCTAGATAACCTTCAGAGGAATCTGTAAGCTGAAACACTCTTGTCACGCCCAGGAATTTTTATTGCCTTGGAGCTGCACGTTTACTCCTTCTCCGAGAGAAACGGTTATGGGGGAGAGCCCCCCATAAAGTCAGAGGTGTAGGTGAGAGCACAAAACAGACCCTGGTTTTGGGGTAGATGCTCGGGAACAGGGGGTTTCCTGAGGCTTGATCATGCCTTTGCGTATGACAAGCCTCCTTCCTCATGACCTTTGCCATGGGCGGAGTTCCTCATGCTGGCCCCCAGCACCTTGGACTGCAAGGAGATCCAGCCTGTTCATCGTAAAGGAGACCAGTCCTAGGTGTTCATCGGAAGGACTGATGCTGAGGCTGAGACTCCAATACTTTGGCCAGCTCATGTGAAGAGTTGACTCATTGGAAAAGACCCTCCCTGATGCTGGGAGGGATTGGGATTTGGGGCAGGAGAAGGACGACAGAGGATGAGATGGCTGGATGGCATCACTGGCTCAATGCACATGAGTTTGGGTGAACTCTGGGAGTTGGCGATGGACAGGGAGGCCTGGCGTGCTGCAATTCATGAGGTTGCAAAGAGTCAGACTCAACTGAGCAACTGAACTGAACTGAATATGAAAATACATTAAGCCTCAGGGGTCAGCTCTGCCCACTGAGCCACATGTTTGCCCACGAAAGTGTAGAATCGAGGCCAAAGTGAAATGTGAGGCAGATGTGGACAGAGAAGATCCAACTTGAAATAAAAGGGAGATGTCACGACTGAATCACCCGTGGGAAGCATGAAGTGTGTTCTCAGCCAGCTCAGCAAGGAGAGGCTGTAAACTCCATTTGGCGTGTGCTCCCATGTGGAGTGGTGGGATGAGGAGGTGTCCCCCCATGTTTTTCTTCTCTGCTTGTCCCACAGGACTGTCTGCCCCAGTCAGTGCTGTTATGCTGTCTTGCCAACTAGAGGTCAATTTACCACTTCCATTGTTCTGAATTTCCCTCAGTGATGGTATGATGGATTTGAGGGTGTTAACGGCTTCTCCCGTAAGCACAGGCAGTGTGCTGGGTTAAGCCATAGCCTGCAAAAAGTCCAATTACAAGGGTTAAATATTAAATATTTGCATGCACACATTCCCACACTATTTCCTTTATTTTTACCACAAGTTTATAAAAGTCACAAACATTGGCCACTGAGGAATTTAGTAGGTGCTATTTGGTTTCAAGATGGCAGACTAAACGGGGGCTAATGGGGAGAGACATGTAAAATGTGATTTGGTCAAAATTATTCGAATACTTTTAAAAGCCTCCTTCAGGCCCTAGCAGCTGCCTCTGGGGGACTCCAGGCCATGTGGACACGCAGGGTGTGGCACCTGACTCCTTCGTGCAAGCCTGCGTCCAACCTGCCCCCAACACCAGGCTGGGGCCTGTCCTGCTTCTGAGCTGCTCTCTGGGGGCTTCAGTCTGCGTTTTGGTCAGCATGGTTAGGGGCTGCCGGGCCGGGGCTGGAGAAGCTGTCAGGGCCCTTTGCTGCTCAGACGGGAGTACCCGCTGAGCCCGGGGGCGGGGGGGAGGGTGTGAGCAGTAGGGAGTGTCCGAGAGTGGACACTGGAGGATGGGCAAGGTGGCCTGGGGCAGGAGAAGTCTGGGCTGCTCAGTTGTCTGGAATGACAGGAGGGAACCAGGAGGGAAGGGGCTCCTCACTGCGGGCCCGGGGGGTGGGGGGGCTCAGTCAGCACCCCGCTTCCCCTTGGCCTGCTCCCTCCCAGGCGGGTGCATGGGTTGTGCTGTCTGCCCCATGCCGAGCTCTGTGTGGGACCCCAGCCAGCCTCATCCCAGACCTCACCCGGTCCTCCCCAAAGGTCACCCAGATGTGGCTAAAGGCGGCAGACTCGGGGTTTCTTGGGGGGCTTGCGGCTGAAGGAGGCTGACTTGATGGTGTCTCGGGGCTCGTGACTCCCCTTTTAGGAATTCCTAACACAAGCTTCCCTGGTGGTTCAGAGGGTAAAGCATTTGCCTGCAATGCAGGAGACCTGGGTTTGATCCCTCGGTTCAGAAGATGCCCTGGAGAAGGAAATGGCAACCCACTCCAGTATGCTGGCCTGCAGAATCACATAGACCATATAGTCCACAGGGTTGCAGGGTCGGACATGACTGAGTGACTTCACTTTCTTTCTCTAACACACGTTCATTTCAGGTCTTGGACTTGTGCCACTGCGCCGCCATTTTTTTGAAAAAAGATCTGTCTACTCTCTCTGGCTTGCCTTGTTATTTTGGAAAGCTGGCTGTTCCCCTCATTTTCTGTTACTTTGGTTCCAGGGGTGGATCAGGAGTTTCAGCGAGTGGCAGCAACAGGGCATCTGGGGCATCTGCTCCTTGCCCCGTGGGCCGGGGCAGCCGCGTGGGCCGGGGTGGCCATGGGTGGCTGTGGGCCGGGGCAGCTGCGTGGGCCAGGGTGGCCGTGGGGTGGCCGTGGGCCAGGGTGGCCATGTGGGCAGCGCTTTTCTGGGTCAGATGTGCCCACATCCCTGCACAGTCTCTGGAGACCGCTAACAGGTGCCCTGCACGGCATAGGTCAACGCCCACATCTGTGAGCTCTTCCTGCGAGTCACAGGTCAAGCTCAGTTGGGCCCTCTGGCCAGGGCCTTGCGTGGGTGACAGGGAGGCATGGGCTCTGATCCGAGGTCTGGGGAGAGTCCCCTCCATCTGTAGGCTCCCCTGCCGTGGGTGCAGCTCAGCTCCTTGCCGTCATGGGACTGAGGTGGCTTCCTGGCTGTCCAGCCTCTGTCCCTTCAAACCAGCGATGGTGGGCAGAGTCCTTCTCACCATCCAGCCTCTCTGACCCCTTTCAGAGGGCAGAGGAGACAGTGCTCCTTGTCTGCCGGGGTCAGTGTCACAGGTCAGGCCCACTGGAACGTCTGGGATACAGTGCCAACCTCAGGTCTCTGGTCTTAGCCACTTCCCCAGGGCCCTTTGGGACATATCCACAGGTCCAAGGATTGGGACATGGAGTGGGCCTGTCGGCGGATCGGAGGCCCATAAACAGGGCGATGTCCAGTGAATCAAGCGCACACCCACTGAGAGCATCTGTGGGGAGAACAAAGAACAGCTCGCCGGCTATCTGCAGATGGCTGGCTCGACCCCACAGACCAGCTCACAAGCTGGAAAGGACAGCTTGTTCGTGCCAGGACTGGGGGCTCCTGGAGGCTGGGCCCTTCCTCCCTCAGGGGCCGCTCCTGGGCCCTGAGGGGCTGCAGCTGCTCTCCAGGGCTGGAGAAAGATGAGGACCTGGGGAGGACACAGGCCTCTTGGCTAAGCGGAAGGCTTGGGCGACATGGGCAGGAGCTTACTCTGCTGGGTCCTTAATGTTTGCAGCGGTGACAAAGGCTTTTTAAGCTTATGTCTATTACTTGGTGCTAAGATCTCAGTCAACTGGCTGAACTGGCTGAACCGCTGCCCCTTCAGGATGATGACTTAGATTCTGGGCTTCGGTCTTCTGGGTAAAGATCACTGTGGGCTCCGTCTCTATCAGAAGCCACTCTGACTTCCATGGATGTCAGCAGAAAACAGAATTCACTTCACTGTGATTGAATATAAACCTTAGTCTACCATTTTCCAACCATTTCTCGAAATAAGAGCCAATCAGCCTCACCTTTTACAGAACAATGACTGCTAATTATCCTTAACTGAATAAACGGACCCACTTTGTGCAGTGCATGCCTTCTTGCGTCTAGATTTCATTCTCTCTCCCTCTAGATTTTTAGCCTAAAAATCTTAAGTGAAGTCAGTCAGTTTTTGGAGAACAAGGAGCCATCAAGGGCGATATTTTCAAGGTTTTGGGACAAAGCCCTTCTCAGGAGCTGTTTGTTGTTAAACAAACAGGATGGGAGGTGGGAAAACAGAATGAACCCTGACCTCCCAGGTGCAGTGAGATTCTTGGAGAGCTTGCTTGTGGCTCGCTCATCTTAGACACTCTGCACACAGAAAGCTCTGGGTGTGGGGCTGCCTGACCCCACAGGGTGTGGGTCTTGGGCTTGTCCCGGTCTGGGGGGAGACAGACTCTCCCTGGTCTGAATGGTGGGAAGCCATCTGCTCCTGAGAGTGGGGGAGCAACCCGTGTCTGGGGGCCTTGGTGGTCTGACGGGAAGGGGGAGCGGTGACTGAAGGCCCATCCTCCTGCCAGTTACTGCCTGGCTGACTCAGGATGCCTGGGAACCACCTGCCCTGCCTAATGATGTGGCCTTTGGATGCTGTGTGAGGCCTCTCTTATACTTGGCTAAGCCCTTGCTGGCCTTACGATCCAGGCCATGGACTTGAATCTTAGTGCCTCTCCAGGTGGGTCCATCACACCCAGGTCCTCCCAGGTTGGGATGGAAGCTCTGAGAGTGCGCGTTGTGCCTCAGCATCTCAGATGCTCTCACAGGACCGAGGAGGCGTCTGGAGCCCCGGGTGCCTGTCCGCTGAGTCAGTCACTGTTTACAGGTGGCATTAGGCAGGTGTGTCAGTCAGCACTGAGGAAGCAACACCGTGTGACACGCTGCCCGGATACTCTGGCTCACAAGAGGCGCTCATTCTCGCAAGCGTGCACTGACTCCACCGCGCGTGTCTCGCCCTCCTTGTCCTCTGGCCGCCTGGCCTCGCTCCTCCCCGAGACGGAGCATGAGAGACAGAGCCGCATGCACATGTGCTAGCGCGTTTGTTCTCGGGCATCTGACAGCACTTGATTGCCTGATGGAAATCGCATCGATGGGGCAGAAAACACATTGGAATCTCATCTGGGGGAGCACAGGCATGTCGCATGACAAAGGGTGTGTGCACAAGTCCTCTCACAGAGGCAGACGGGACAGGACCAGTGACCCCATCTGTCTCCCTGGGCAGGGAGGAAAAGGGGGCCAGGTCCAGCAAGCACCCTTGCTTCCTTCTGCTCTGGTCACACCTGAATTTTATATACACTAATCCCTGCAGCCCATCTTAGCAGAGTTGTGAAATGCTGATAAAAATCTGAGGATGAACAAACTTCAGGAGCTGACTCCTGAAGCCCAGGCCTCTCCTCTGACCTCGGAGCTTCTGTTAGAGCAGGAATCCTGATGCCTTGCTGTGTCCTTTGGATCCTGCTGGGCACTGTGGGCAATGCCACACTGAAAGCAGCTGCTTCCTGCCCCTTCCCTTTCCAGGGGGCAGCTACCCAGTTGGGGACGGAGGGATTGGGCCGCAACTCTGTACATGCTTTTGCAAGGGAATTGTCCCAGGCCAGGGTTGACCAGGTGTCCCAGAGGGCAGGGCTGCTCCCTACTTCATTATGTCCTGGGGCATCTTCATCCATGAGGTTGGGAGGGTGACTGTTTCGGAACCACCAAGGTCGGTGCCTGGTTGCTGAAGCAAGTCAGGTTTTCAAGAGGCTCCGGCTAAGTGCGGGAGATGCTCTGGGTCTCAGATGCAGTGTGAGCCTGGCGACACTTCCTTCCCGTGCAGACTCTGATGGCCAGGAGCTTCGTGCTCAATTCCTGTATTTTATGACCTTATTATAGGACCTAATGGATGGCATCACTGACTCGATGGACATGAGTCTAAGTGAACACCGGGAGATGGTGATGGACAGGGAGGCCTGGCGTGCTGCGATTCATGGGGTCACAAAGAGTCGGACACGACTGAGCGACTGAACTGAACTGAACTGAACTGAATGTTTATTGGCTTTGAAAGTCAGCCATTTGGAATATTCTGGGATGATGGATCCAGGAGTTTCCCAGCCTCCTCTCCTGTTCTCACTCCTGCAGGATGGCCTCAATCCTCAGCCTCTGGCAGCCTCTTCCGAGAGGCCATCCAGACAATGTGCCCCAGCTGTCACAGGGGATTTCTGCCCCCAGGTGCATGGACCATCGGGATGACGTCTTTCCAGGAAGGCCCGGGTGGCCCTGGCCTGTGAGTGGCCTTAGCCCTGCGGAGACCCCAGCAGAGCCCTGCTGGGAAGGAGGCCATGCAGCCAGTAGATGCTTCCCGTGGTACCCCCAGCCCTGTGCTCACAGCAAGGGTGCCTGCTGTCCAGGACGATAGCTTCGCATTAATGATTAACTCAGACTTTGAACCCGAGCTTGGTAAACGTTGTGCTAAATCGGAAGGTCTGGAGACAAACATACAGGTTTTACCAGATCGCACGCTGGCATTGCAACGATCTGTAAATCTGAGTTTTCTTCTGTTGTTCACTGTGATTCTCCTGGACTCCCCAGACAGTACCTTAGTTTTCATTCTCTGCCAAGTCCCTGCAAAGTGGACGTTAAGAGGTAGGTATTTAAAGTACTGAGTATTTGAAATGGTCATATATTTTATGAATATATTTTGTTACAACATATTTTTAGTCTCATTATTTTATTAACAGTGTGGCTTTGCATCCAATTTTCTAACAATGAAAAGTTTAAAAGTTTAAGTGGTAGAAATTGTTCCAATTTGATGTTTCACTCATCTGCAGGCCAAACATTTCAATCACTTCTCTGTGTGGCTGGGCGCCCCTAAAAGTGCCTGTTTTGTGCACCTCGAGGGCCCAAGAAGTTCTCCTTTGGGGATGGGGTGAGGTTTGTTCCAGGAGGTGCAGCGCTTGCTCAGGGAACCTCTGAAGGACACGGTGAAGCCTGATGTCAGTGCCTTCAGGTTTCCATAGTAACCCCGGCTCCCTGCATGGGACCCTCAGGCATGGACGTCGTCCCCTGGACCCAGAGCCTCATCCAAGCAAAGGGTGAGTGAGGAACACGGTGGATTCGACGCCCCCCACCCTCCAGACCCGAGGGCAGTGCCCCCGCCAGGTGAACTGAGGAGTGCTCTTCCCTGGCGGTCCTCTGGGGGCTCTCCTTCCTCTGCCCGCGTCCCACATGCCTCACTGGGTGATGCAATCCCTCCCATCAGTTGGTAAAGAGTCCGCCTGCAATGCAGGGGACTCCAGTTTGATTCCTGGGTTGGGAAGATCCAATGGAGAAGGGATAGGCTACCCACTCCAGTACTCTTGGGCTTCCCTTGTGGCTCTGCTGGTAAAGTATCCGCCTGCAATGCAGGAGACCTGGGTTCGATCCCTGGGATGGGGAGGTCCCCTGGAGAAGGGAAAGGCTGCCTACTCCAGTATTCTGGCCTAGAGAATCCCATGGACTGTATAGTCTCTGGGGTCAAAGAGTTGGACATGACTGATAAAAGGTATATCAAGAACCATTTCCACTGTAGATTACATAAAAGAAACACTTTTATGTTGTAAAAATAAAGATATCCTAAATTTAAATGTTAAACAGTGTGTGTCGGTGGGAATGTAAGTTGATGCAACCACTATGAAAAAATTATGGTGGTTCCTCAAAATATTAAAAATAGGGTGACCTTAGGATCTAGCAACTTCACTTCTGGGTGTTTTTCTGAGAAAAACAAACACACTAACTTGAAAAGACACATGCTTTCTTATGTTCTTTGTAGCACTATTTACAACAGTGAAGATGAGGAACTGACCCAAGTGCCATTGATAAGTGAACAGATAAAGAAGCTGTAGTACATGAATATAGTAGACTATTACTAACCCATGAAAAGAATAAAACCTTACCATCTGTGACAACATGGATGGACTGGGAGGGTTTTATGCTAAGTGAAGTATTAGAGAAAGACAAATAGTCTATGATTTCACTTATATGTGGAATCTAAAAAACACAGCAAGCAAACAGAAATGGAAACAGACCCACAGACTCAGAGGATGTACAGTGGTTGCCAGAGGGGAGAAGCCGGGGCACCGAGTGACACGGGTGATGGATCAGAGGCTCAGGCCTCCAGGGGTAAAGTGACTGGGTCTCGTGTGGAAGCCTCGTGTGAAGACAGAGGGCAACTCGACTTACCGCATTAGTCATTTGATAATGTCCACAAGGGTCAAATCATCTTGTACACCTGAAACTGATACAGTTCTGTAAGTCAAATGTACTTCAAAAATGGCCCAACAGCTTGGAAACAGTGATTCGTGTCTCCCCTTTCTGGGTGACTATTTGACAAACAGTGTTTAGTTCCAAAAGAAGCTGGGCAATACAATACGTGATATTCATGCTTTCTAATATTTGTGTGACACCCCCCTTCTTCACGCTCAGATGCCCATGTTGGTTAGTGGGTTTCGACAACGTTCCCTGAACCCCCACCTGCCGGGAGCAAACACGGGAGACCCCACCATGACAAGGTCATGCAGAAGAGACCTAACGGGCAAGGCGGATCAGGGCTCGAGGGACCCCCTGGACCTGCTCAGCATCTACCCCAAAACCAGAATCTGTCTGTCTTACTATCTTATGCCTTTCACCAACTCCTCTAACATTAACAGGGGGCTATCCCCGAACACCTTTCTCTAAAGGAAATCAACTTAGAGCTCTAGTTAATAAGTCTCCTGGGCATAATTGGAGTGTTTCCATTCAAACCCCTCTGATGGCTTTCTAACTTGCCTGACAGGTTTATCTGGACTTTTACAACCACGCCTGTGATTGTTCACAGCCTCCCAACCACAAGAGGCACGGGAAGCTTAAAACATTCTAAAAATACAGAGCCTTTTGAGGAGTTAAAGTTATTAGAGTAGTACTGGTGGAGGGTTTCATTGTTGAACCAATGCTTGCTGCGAAGTTTTCATATCTTTCATTGTGTGCCTGGGAGTGCATTAATTAATATAGTTGATATATAGGAATATAAGTAATAGCCTTGGTATTAACAACATTAAACCTTAAGTTAATAAATTCTTTCTTTATTATAGCCCACTGCACCTTTGCCCTATAGAAATGCAACTTTATCTAGTGGTTTAGGAGAATGGTGCTAGACTTTAGAAAAATCACCTTTAGAGAAAATAAGCTTTTTGGTTGATTAACCTTTATCAGAAGAAAGAATCATAAAATGGTATCAGGCCTCCTGGCCAGAAGATGATGTCAATCATCTAATACCTTTGTAAATGGAAACGTATGCAGAAAGAAAGCCTGGTCTCGATAAGGGTCAGGACTGCTGACCCTGCATGACTTTGCATCTTCCATTATTCTCTATGTACAACTTAAGGTATAAAAGCTCCTTTTGAAACTAAAGTTGTGGGCCTTGCTCACCGAAGCTTGGTCTCCCCGTGTCATTGTTTCCTTCTTTTTCTTTCTCTTTCTCTTTCTTTTTCAGGTTGATCCCCTGGAGCACAGAGGCCCTCTGAGTTCACTTTCCTGCCCGGGCTTCTAAGGCCCTCTCAAGAAGGTGCTCTGCACCTTCATCCCATTGAGAAGGCACCTGAGGTCTTCGTGAACAGAGCAAGTCCCTTGCAGGGGCTTTGTTGGCTTTCTGTGTAAACCAAGGAATATCAACCTCTTCCTCTCCTCTACTTTCTTAACTGCAACATTCATTTGCTCTCTCTCTCTCTCTCTCTTGCCAACGCCGTCTCTCCTGAGGGTACCCTGGATCCTGCTGGGGCTGGACCCTGGCACCCACCCCTGTCCTGTAAACCCCTCGGCCCGTGGAGATGTCATGGATTTAGTTTAGTTCACTCGGCTGTTCTGTTAACTTGGCCAAATCATTCTAAGATCCGTCTCTTAGGGGTGGGGGCTGGTGGGTGGAGGTTGGCCTGACTGTGGCTCCGTCAGCTTCATCCTGCCCCTGGGCTGTCTGTCAGTGTCCCCCACGGTGGACCCACAGATGGGTTGCAGAGCCCCTCTGGGATGTGGGGGCTCTGCATCACTATCTGCCCCCGACTTACTGCACACGAGGTATTACCAACTGCACAGGGTAGAGGGCTTTTCTCCCTACACGGAATCTCCCTACATGGAGTTTCAGCTTCAGCATCAGTCCCCCCAATGAATATTCAGGACTGATTTCCTTTAGGATTCACTGGTTTGATCTCCTTGCAGTCCAAGGGCCTCTCAAGGGTCTTCTCCAACACCACAGTTCAAAAGCATCAATACTTTGGCACTCAGCTTTCTTGCTAGTCCAACTCTCATATCCGTACATGGCTACTGGAAAAACCGTAGCCTTGACTAGACAGACCTTTGTAAGCCAAACAATGTCTCTGCTTTATAATATGCTGTCTAGGTTGGCTGTAGCTTTTCTTTCAAGGAGCAAGCGTCTTTTAATTTCATGGCTGCAGTCACCACCTGCAGTGATTTTGGAGCCCCCCAAAATAAAGTGTCACTGTTTCCATTGTTTCCCCATCTATTTACTATGAAGTGATGGGACTGGATGCCATGATCTTAGTTTTCTGAATGTTGAGCTTTAAGTCAACTTTTTCACTCTCCTCTTTCATTTTCATCAAGAGGCTCTTTAGCTCCTCTCACTTTCTGCCATAAGGGTGGTGTCACCTGCACAGCTGAGGTTATTGATATTTCTCCTGACAATCTTGATTCCAGCTTGTGCTTCATTTAGCCTGGCATTTCACATGATATATTCTGCATATAAGTTAAATAAGCAGGGTGATGATATACAGCCTTGAAGTACTCCTTTCCAATTTGGAACCAGTTTGTTGTTCTATGTCTAGTTCTAACTGTTGCTTCTTGACCTGCATACAGGTTTCTCAGGATGCAGGTAAGGTGATCTGGTGTTTCCATCTCTTTAAGAATTTTCCACTGTTTGTTGTGATCCACTCAGTCAAAGTCTTTAATGTAGTTGATGAAGCAGAAGTAGACATTTTTCTGGAATGCTCTTGCTTTTTCTTGATCCAATGAGTATTGGCAATTTGACCTCTGGTTCCTCTGCATTTTCTAAATCCAGCTTGAACATCTAGGTATTCTTGGTTCACGTACTGTTGAAGCCTGGCTTTGAGAATTTTGAGCATTGCCTTGCTAGCATATGAGATAAGTGCAATTGTATGGTAGGTTGAACATTGTTTGGCGCTGCCTATTTTGGGATTGGAATGAAAACTGACATTTCCTGTCCTGTGGCCATTTCTGAGTTTTCTAAATTTGGTGGTATATTGAGTGAAGCACTTTAACAGCGTCATCTTTTAGGTTTTGAAATAGCTCATCTGGAATTCCATCACTTCCACTAGCTTTGTTCATTGTGATGCTTCTTAAGGCCCACTTGAGTTTGCATTCCAAGATGTCTGGCTCTAGGTGAGTGATCACACCAGTATGGTTATCTGGGTCATAAGCTTTTTGTGTATTGCTGTTAGGTTTAAGTTCATTCTTTAAATTCTCTTAGGCAGTGCATGTCATGTGAGCTTTTTTAAAAATGGAAAGCTGCTTATTGGAAAAGCAGCTGTTCAGAGCATATGGGAGATATTAAGAAATACTGAGAAACCAGAATTGAGTGTTGAGCTTTTGAAAAACTGCTTCGAGTCTCCATATGCGGAGGTGAAACTTAAGGCACCTCATTACCCTTGATGTCAAAACCTGACAAAAACTTTAAATAAAGGAAAATTATGAAAACATCTCTTTCACTATAGCAAACAAAAAAATCCTAAACAAAAACTAGCCAAATTATATAGAAATGCTAATATGTCATGATGCAGTGGGTTTATTCCAGGAAAACAAGGGTGGTTTAAAGCTAAAAAGTCAATGTGACTCAACACTTAATCAGGTGAAAGAGAAAACCCCATCTCAATGGATGCAGGAAAAGTATTGATAAAATGCAAACTCCATTCATTGTGAAACCTTTTAACTGGCACTAGGAACCGAAGGGAACCTCCTCAATCCAATAAAGAGAGTAGATAACTGTCCAGCCACAAACAGCACTCGTGAGTTAATAACGCTGCCACCATGTGTGTTCAATAGTTCCCTAAGCGAGAAAAACATGCCTGAGGATTTGGAAAGAAGAAATAAAATTCATAATGTGACTGTGTACAGACAAAGAAAGAATACATTTTAAAACTCCCCAAATTAATATGGAAACAGATCAATATTAAGAAATCACTTGTACTTCTCAATACCAGCGACAAATAGACAACAGAATCCTAAGACAGCAGCCTGCTCAGTCGTGCAAACAGCATCCAGCGGTATGTGGATGCCATGTGCACTGAGAACCAATCCCAGCTGAAGGCAATGAAAGGTGAGTGGGGCGAGAGGCCACACAGTTTTTAAATGTCAATGTTCCTCAAACTGACTATAAATTCATTGTGATTCTAATCAATATTCACTGTGATTCTAATCAATATTCTAGCTGATTCCTTTTCTGGAAATCAGCACTCTTACTTGGAACTCAATGTGTGTGGTCATCAGCCTCTGAGATGACCCAGGAACCCCCAACTCCCCCCCTGTAGCCACCCACCCCCGCCCTCGCACAAGTGGACTGGCCCAGGGAGCCTCTTCAGTGCGGACACAGTGTCACTTCTGAAGCCCTGTTACCTTCACTCAAGGAAGCCACTTCTGGATCCCTGATTTACGCTCAGAGATAATAAGTGAGGGTGTTTACACTGCCGAGTTTTGGGCCCAGCAATAAATAACCAATACAATACAGAAATGCAAAGCGCCTAGAAGAGCCAGAGCACGTGTGGGAACAGAGCTGGAGGGCTTCCTGCGAAGCGACAGTGACTGAGATGGCGTGATGCCGATGTGCGCTTTCCTGGGGGCTCAGTGGCAAAGAATCAGCCTGCCATGCAGGAGCCACAAGAGGTGTGGGTTCAATCCCTGGCTGGGGAAGGTTCCCTGGAGGAGGGCATGGCAACCCCCTCCAGTATTCTTTCCTGGAGAATCCCATGGACAGAGAAGTCTGGCGGGCTACAGTCCACAGGGTTGCGAAGAGTTGGACCCGACTGAGCGACTAAGCACACAGGCACCCATGATGCTGATGTAAAAGCAGACAAATGGAACCAAAGGACCAAACAGATGACACAGAAACCACCCCCTGATCCAGGCCACGGTGGTACCTCACTGTGGGGAAAGGACGTTTCAAAAATAAAATGTGTGTGCTAATTGGTTCAAGGTGGGAAAGAGTGAATTTTTGACTCTTTCCACATATTATGCAAAAACAAATTCACATTCTAGGTGTACTGTAGGCCCACACGTGGATGAGGAAGCAGTCAAGATTTAAGGAGAAAGCAAAGAGCATGTCTCCCTTTTTCTGGGAGGTGAAGGCGTCTTAAGCAGGAAGCACACACTGGATAAACATGAGGAACAGGCTTGCTACTTGTGCGACGTTGGGATTAAGAACATCTGCTCATCAACAGACACAGCAAAGAAAGTGAAAATGCAGGTCACAGAACAGGAGGCTTTGTCTGTACCTGTTTATCTCTATATACGTACATGCATCAAAGCATCTCATCCAACGAAAAACTACAAATTGCTCAAATACAGGCACAGCAAATAAAGTATTTACCACAATCCCTTCAGAAAAGAAAAATATCCAGACAGCAAGTAAATAGCAAAAGGGCTAAAGTGTTACTCGTTAGGGAGTAAGGCGTAAAGCCCCAGCGTGACACCAAGGCACACTCACCACAGCACACTCACCAAATGGCTGAAAAGAACTCACGTGCTGACTTGCGGCTGGCATGGCATGAGTGCAGCCATCACGCTGGAGGGCAGACAAAAGCCGTGTGTGTTCTGAGCCTGCAGCCCTCTGCCTCCCTGGCTCAGAGTCCCCACGGTCCCACGGATGCATGCGCTTGAGCTGCTGCCAGAGCGGGCAGCCTGAGGCAGGTCCAGGCTCAGTGACAGCGTCCGAGGGGAAAAGAGCTCCCGGGGATTTAACAGAAAGAGCCCAGCAGACTGGCTCCTGAGGGGAGACTCTTACCGAGATGGCAGAAGCTCCAGAAGGAAGTTGCTGTGCAAATCTGTGACACAGCCAGGAACCTTTAAGCATTATTGAACAGCAGCCCCGGAGCCGCAGAGGCTGGAAAGCGGGCTGGTTTCCAGACGCCGCGGTGTGAGGGCGGGAGGTGCGGGCAGTCGTCTGCTGGTCACTAGTTTCCCAGAAGGATCAGACCAGTTACAGTCATTGTTGCTTTACTGACCTGACGCTGTTTCAGCAGGAAGCATCATGCGGATCAACATAGTTAAACCTGCAGCAAGTCTGAGGGGCTTTATTTTATCCTCCGATTTAACAGCTTTCCCTCTTCGATCTGGCTTGTAAAGAACTGAGCCTAAATGCCTGTGTGGCCCTTGTGTGGTGATTTGGTTGTAAGATTTCAAACTTTATTCAATTTCAATCACGGGAAAATCACATTTTATTATAGTTTTTAGGTATTTCCCAAAATTAAGTCCCAACGCCAGCAAAGTCATAACTGAGATGCCTGTTTAGATTACTGTAAAATAGGTATCTGATTTCTTTGAAACTATGGGCCAGATAGTAACGGAAGACATTAAATTTTTCTTTTATATTGAACAATCTTTCTGCAATATTAGACTCGGTGGTTTATGACATTGGTGAGCTTCTTTATTGAAATAATAGAGACAAATGAATTTCAAGACAGAAAGCCTGGGAAACAGCAAACTGGACCCTGGGGTTCTAGAACATTCACTCTGACGGTACTTTCCACCTCCAGGTTGTGAGATTTGACATCACCAGGTTGAAGCCAGGGCTGTTCCAGAAGCTTGGATGGATAGGCAGACGGACGAGCCCCAGGGTGCGGGTCTCCCTCGAAGTTCCAAGCAGGGAGCAGCAGCCCCACAGCCCTGCGCGTGGGGAGAAGCTGCTGGTAAAGAAAATACTTTTCTGAAAAAGCCTTAATTGGCGTAGAGGCAGCCGAGGGCTGGGCCTTGCTTTGGCGGAATTTAAGGGTTGGTAGCGATGGCACCCAACTCCAGTACTCTTGCCTGGAAAATCTCATGGACGGAGGAGCCTGGTGGGCTGCATTCCATGGGGTCTTGAAGAGTCGGACACAGCTGAGAGACTTCACTTTCACTTTTCACTTTTATGCATTGGAGAAGGAAATGGCAACCCACTCCAGTGTTCTTGCCTGGAGAATCCCAGGGACAGGGGAGCCTGGTGGGCTGCCGTCTGTGGGGTCGCACAGAGTTGGACACGACTGAAGCGACGCAGCAGCAGCAGCTGTCGGTCTAGCTGTCTGTCTGGGGACTCCACCAGCTGCTGCGGGCGGTGCTTGCTGGGGGCCCGCCCACCATCTGCTCCGTCAGAGCGGAGGCCCCCAGGGGCGGCCTTAGGGCCCTCTGAAAGGGCGCCTCCTCATTGGCCCATTCGGCAGCTCTCACAGCTGCGGGAGGCCGGCCTTTGTTTACCTGCCTGCGTTCTGCAGTGAACTTGTGCACACACGCACACACACATGCGTGCTGGCTCCGGGGGGAGCCCAGTGCATTCCCCGCAGGGGCTGCACGGCTGTAGATCGGGGCCTGACCTTCGCCGCCTCCCAGGAGGGTTGGTTCCCGTCAGAGCAACACAGGGACTGCTGAGGAGCCGGGCTGGCGGGGGGACAGTGAGAGGCAGGGGCGCCGGGGGTCCGAGACGCTGGCTGGAGACCCTCAGGGCCTCCCTAAGGGCACCTGAGACAGCGGTGAGGCTGGGTCACGTCCGTGTGTGAGATGTATCACCTGTAATACGGCTTGCTTTTAACAGAAAATGAAATGATGCATAGAAATAAAGCTTTGGGGAGACACAGAAGTTAATAGAAAAGGTAAAGCTGACCATCGCAGTCACAGGCAACAAGGAAAGCAAGCCCTGGGAGAAATAACAATAGTTACAGGAAAAGGAGTGGAATTAGAGGAAACACTGTCTCTGAGAGAGGAGGTCAGCAGTCTATCATGGGCTCCAGGCTTAACCTTGTGAAACTGCACGTTGAATTCTGTGGATTACGGTCCTGTGCACGTGTCCTGAAGAGCTGAGCTTCAAATGTCGAATTGCAACACATGGAAGCTGACTCTGCCCTTCAGACACCCGTCTCCCTCTGCTCCTGCTCCCTTGCTGCAGGCAACTCCGGAATTCTCGAAGTGCCATGTGCCGGGGTGGCCGACCTGACCTTGAGCTGGTGTTTGGGAATCCTTGCTCCAGGGATGCTGGATCATTCCGGGAGTGGAGGGGCAGTGAGAGTCCCGCAGGAGGAGGAGGCCCTGCGTTTGTGGGTGGCGGTCCAGGCGCCCACCGCCCTGCATCTGCGGGAAGGCCCCCTTACTCTGCTTTCTGTGTCTCGTGTGGCCAGCTCTCTGTCTGGGACGGTGTGCTCGTGTCCTGGGGATGGACGGTCTGCGGGAGCCGTGTGCAGGGTCCCCGGAGCCCCGGGAGCATCACAGAGGCCGTCTGTGCGTCTCTCCAGGACAGCCCGCCCGGCCCAGACACCGTGCCCTCAGCTCAGGGTCTTATCTGGGAGGATTGGAAGCCGACATGTTATTATTGCTCCAGGAAAATGTTTTTTGCAGCAAATGTGTGCGTGGTAGGGATGGCCATGTGAGGTGTCCAGGACCTGCCGTGACACAGGCGGAGAGACACCAGGGGAGCAGAGAGGTCAGGGTCAAAGTCAAGGAGCAGGGAGCAGGTGGGGTCTAGCCGGGCCTGGCAGAGGTGGAGGGTGCAGCACCCCTGACCTCGGGGACTGGGGGCCAAGGGGTCACCTCCGCCCAGAAGGTGGGCCTCTGACAGCTGCTCTGAAAGGAGAGGCCTCAGCGCTTGGGGTCCACACGGCCCCTCACCGACTGTCACCTGCTGTCCTGGGCACCAGGTGGCAGAGTAGCCGTAGGCCGCTCTCTGGGGTGGGAGTTCTGGTGATGACTGGTGTGTTGGCCGCGGTGGCCACACTGACTCTTCAGGTCTGGCCCCCCTACCCCTGTTCAGACTGTGGCATCCAGACAGGGGCCGGGGGTGGCGTGGACCGGAGCCCTCCTGCTTGAGGCTGTGAGCTTCTAGGGCTTGTTAAAAATCGTTCAACTTTAAAATAATTAGAGTTACAAAAAATGTTTGTAAAATAGTACAAGTAATTCCAGGAAACCCTTACCCCAGATTCCCCAGATTCCCCAGATTCCCCAGACATCATTGTATTGCATTGAGTCATCATTCTTGTGCACCTGGCACTTTCAGGTGGGCAGGGATCCAGGCAAGGGGAGGGTGGGCAGGCGGGTGGGCAGGCGGGCAGGGGGGTGGGCAGGCGGGCAGGGGGGTGGGCAGGCGGGCAGGGGGGCAGGTGGGTGGGCAGGTGGATAGGTGGGTAGGTGGGTGCCTGGCTGGCTGGCTGGGTGGGCGGGTAGGTAGATGGGTGGGTGGCTGGCTGGGTGGATGGGTGGGCAGATGGGTGGCTGGCTGGCTGGGTGGGCGAGTGGGCAGGTGGGCAGATGGGTGGGTGGTAGGTAGAGGGAAGAGGGTGGTTGGATGGGCAGAGGGTGTGCATGTCTAACTCTTTTTCAGAGACTTCTTGATGTGCTTATTGTATCCAACATGTCTAAATTACTAGAGCTGCAACTTCTAGATTCATAATAAAGTATCCATATTATGAATATTTTAATAATAATCACCCTGTTGATTGGCCTAGTTCATGACTGGCCCTTAAAAGCATCGGTTCCTTTCCTTCCACATTTAAGGTCGGCATCGGCGTCTGGAGCACAGAGCTGCTTGTCTCTGCTACTCGTGCTGCGGGGTGGTCTGCAGTCACAGATGGGCGGTGCCTCAAGGGTTATTCTCCCTGACCACACCGTGTTTCTGACAAGTAATGCTTTATAAGCACGTGGCCTAAATTCTAGCAGCTGAGCACTCCCTGCCTTGAGAGAAGAGATATCACCAAGGGCAACAGCAGCAGAGTCATTTGCTGCCACTTCGACCCTCAGGCTCCTGCCAGCTTGGCCTGTTTTGTCGGGGGTGGTGCGGAGGCAGGCAGACCATAAGCCCACCCAGAGAAGAGCGGCCATGGTGAGGGGCTCCCCGGGGCACAGGGAGAGATGCCGAGGGAGGGGAGGAAATGTTCTCACGTTTGGGGGCTGCAGAAGACACGAGAAAGTGTGGTCTGCAGTGATCAGAGGGTGGGGCCCAGCCTTGCAGGGATGATTCCAAGATGCTCCCTGGGAGGGAGGGAGGGCTGGGTGATGCTAGGTCTCATCGCTCTGGTTTTGAACTTGGTGGCATGTTCTGTTTGGTCCAGTCAGGAACCACCCAGTATCTTCAAAGGTGTCTGAGATGGTGGAGGGACTGATTGCCCAAGACCAGGTGGTGCAGAGAGCTGGAGCGGCAGTGGCTCCATCCGTCACTCCTCACTGAGGAACAGGTCAGGAGTGGCCCTGAGCATCTGCGCGGTGGCCCTCCCAGCAGAGCCCATGGCGCTGGGCAGAGGAGGGGCCTGACCCTGAGGTGGGGAAGCTTGGGCACCTGGGGAGGATGTGTGCAGGTGGGGTGGGGCTCTGGGGCCTGGGGCCGCCCACCCTAATAGCAGGGACCAGAATGCAGAGGGGGAGGGGAGGGGTCCGTGTTGGGCGAGGGTTGGGCGCACTGGGGAAGCCCTCCCAGGGGGTGGCCCCTTGAGTGCCCAGGCCTCCAGCGCTGGGGTGAACAGCACCCGCAGACCCCCGGGGCTGGGCAGAGCCCCCTCCCCCAGGGCTCACCCTCCCGCTCCCAGGCTCGCAGCCTGGCTCTGTGCTCTGGAGCAGACGCCTTCTCTGTGATGAGTTCACCTTCGGGCATGCTTCCTGGCAGCAGGGTCTTTCCAGCTTCAAGCCAGTGAGGAAGGGTTCCTTTTCCAGACAGGCCCCCCACCCGACTTCTGGGTCCTCCAGCCTCCACTTAGATTGGTCCAGCTAGAACATAGTCAGGATTTGGCAAAATCAGCCGCATACAAACAAAGTAATTCTCTCTTGGAGCAAAACAGAAGGCACAGGACAACCTGGTGGAAAATGAGTCGTAAAACTTTAAAAAACGTTTAAAATGTGTCTCAGCCACAACGGAAGAGAACTGAAGCTCCACACAGATTCCAGGACATGGGAGGGGATGAGACACGACTCTCAGACTCGTCGGGTCCCAGGCAGATGGGCTGTCAGAGCTCACTTCTCTGGGGTTTCAAGCCGACGGTGCAGCCACCCACGTCAAACGCAGTCTGGAGACCATCCCCATTTCTGTGGCCAGTGGAGCCCCAAGCAAGTCAGATCTGCACCACAGACCTGCAGATCAAACGATGTTTCTTTACAGGCTGACAAGCAACCTTTTAAGTTTGAATGTTTACTGTTTTCAGTCCTAATTCTGCTTCTATATCTTAATTCTGAATAGCTTTCCTTCCCACTCCCACCTTAGGTCCATGGGGGTGTATCTCCTCTCTGACTGCACCACAGGTGCTGACCCCTGAGCTGGTCACGTGTTGGATGAAGCACTGTGGCCTCATCACACCCAACAGTGGCAGGCAGGGGACATCACTGGTGTTGGTGATACAGCTGGGGACCTGGATTCAGCTGTCAGTCCACAGCCAGATGCCTCTGTTGACACAGGGCCCCTTAGAAACAATGCCGGATGAACGCTGGGCCTTTCTCTTCATGCCTGTTTCAGCTCTCACTTAAGAAGGCACATGCGCTTTCCAGAGAAATGTTGGGAAGAAGTGGGGAAGAATTAAAAGGGAAGGAAACACCAGATGTATTGCAAACAGAATGCATTTTACAGTGAACACCTGTCCGACCCACTAGGAACTGCCAGTTAGATCTCACCAGTCGCCTGTCTTCACTTCTCCAGTTTTATCCTCCGCCCACCCTAGGTCGATGCCCACTCACAGCGTTTCTCCTTCTGGAGCAGAGCTCACACGCAGTGAGTGCTTGAGCACTCGTGGAGCTTTGACACAGGCTGCCCCAAACAGTGTGGGACGGACCCTGCAGAGACAAGGTTCCCGGGGCCCCTCCAGGTCCCCTGCCATTTCCCTGATGCGATCGTGGGTCTGACATGTCTCCACCAAGGGCTGGCCTGCCCGTGGCCTCACAGGACAGGATGCGTGACAGGCTCACCTGTCGAGACTCACCTGTGCGGTGGGGACAGGAGGGACCTCTGTGAACACTCCCTGTTCTCCACCCCTCCTGCCTGCGGGCTCCTCTGCAGCAGGATGTCTGGCTGCTGAGCGTCTGCTATGCCTCTTCTCTTCCTGAAAACGTCTGTTTCCATTGCCCCTGGGGGTCTGGGCTGCAGGGGCGGCACTGGCTTAGTTTTCTGGAGCTGCTGGGCATTCCCCCCGGCTTGTCTTCACTGTCCCCGCCGGCGCTGTCAGCTGTGTAAATCCTGCTGTTCTTCCTGTTGTGTGGTATTCACGCTTGACTCCCTGTGGCTGGTCTGCTGAGAGTTTTTTCATGCGCTTATTTCCCAGCACTTGGCTTGGTGTTTGTTCAGGTGTTTTCACCGTTATTTTCCTTGAGTGGTTTGTATTACTGAATTTTGATGTTATTTATTCTAGGTGTCAGTTCTTTGTCAAATATGTTTTTGAGAATTATATATATCTGCAGTCAGAGCAGTGATTTGATGAGCAAAGATTTTAATTTTGATAAAGTCTAATCATCAAAGCTATGATTTTTCCAGTAGTCATCTATGGATGTGAGAGTTGGACCATAAAGAAAGCTGAGCGCCGAAGAATTGATGCTTTTGAACTGTGGTGTTGGAGAAGACTCTTGAGAATCCCTTGAACAGCAAGGAGACCAAACCAGTCCATCCTAAAGGAAATCAGTCCTGAATATTCATTGGAAGGACTGATGCTGAAGCTGAAGCTCCAATACTTTGGCCACCTCATGTGAAGAACTGACTCATTGGAAAAGACCCTGAAGCTGGGAAAGATTGAAGGCAGGAGGAGAAGGGGATGGCAGAGGATGAGATGGTTGGATGGCATCACCGACTCAATGGACATGAGTTTAACTAAGCTCTGGGAGTTGGTGATGGACAGGGAAGCCTGGCGTGCTGCAGTCCCTGGGGTTGCAGAGTCAAACACGACTGACTGAACTGAGCTGAATCAACAGAAGTAAAGTGAGTGTGTCCCTAATGCACGTTTACGTGGTTCATGTGTTCTTCCGGGTCCCTGTATGTGTCACGTGAAATGTGGCGACTGTGCCCCCCACTGTGTAAGCCCACCACACACCCTGCTCTTTGGGTACAGGTGTTGCAGGCAGGACCTTGCCACGAACTCTAAGTTGCGGTAGCTTTTTCTCTGAGCATCACATGCAGTTGATACTTTCCTGCAAAACCAGGGGCTGCATCTCAGTGTCCTGAACCCACACTGTGCAGCCTTTTGCTTTGTCACCACAACAAGGTTGGCCAGAGGGGAAGAATGCTGTGATGCAGGGTCTTCAGCAGCCTGGAAATTCCTGGAGGTGGTGCTGTCTGGGCACCAATCGTCTGGTGTGGCTCCTGGCCCCACCATGGGGGAATCCAGCTAGACTGATAGGTCACTGACCTCCAAACAGCCAAATGTCTCCTCGAAGTGTTCTGGGCACCCGTGTAACAGCATCTGGGCTGCTCACAGTCCATAGAATGTGAGAGTGGTCGGCTATACCTGTCTGCTTCCTGGCGGCAGGCAGCGTAATGATGACTGTTGAATGGTTTTCAGTTTATGTTGACAAACAGCCTCAGCCAACCCACTGAGAGAATAGTGCTGTCTGCATTTGGGGGCCCTTCGCTTTAATGCAATTAGTTTTCCCTCCCCCTTCAGCTTCCAAGCAAAGCAGTGGTTCTGCCGTTAAAAGTCTGACACTTTAATTGGAGTTTCAATTAGAAATTTCAGGGTATGGAATTGTTACATGGCACCAGGTTTCTGTAGGAATGATGGCTTCACATATGAGTCATAAGAAATCTTCATAGTTTTACTGGAGAGCTTTACTGAAGCCTAGTATGGGGGTTTTGAGGGTTTGTCCAAGACTGAGGAACAAAGAATAATCTTCAGGTCTCCACCCACCCTGGTAAATAGGCATGAAAGTGAAAGGGAAAGTCCCACAGTCATGTCTGACTCTTTGCGTTTCCATGGACTGCAGCCTGTTCCACTCCATGGAATTCTCCAGGCAAGAGTACTGGGGTGGGTTGCTTTTCCTTCTCCAAGAGATCTTCCCAACCAGGGGATCGAATCCAGGTGTCCCACATTACAGGCGGATTCTTTACCAGCTGAGCCACCAGGGAAGCCCAAATAGGCATGAGAGCGACCCAAACCGAAAATATCACCTCCAGGGGCATTTCTCCTGAAAGCCCTGAAGTGGACCAATCAGCATTGCTAGATGGGAAGGCGGGTAAGTGAAGGTCAAGGGCACTGGCATCAGGAAGGACCTGGGAGAGGTGCGTGTGCAGGGCTGGCTCGTTACAGGGTTACACGTGCTTCACGGCCGACAGGCCTCTGCCTCTCGAGTCAGGACACTTCCTGACTGAGCCCGTGGGTGTTGGCGCTGCTGTGACCTACATGAAATCGATGCTCCAATTCCAAGCGTGGGTTAAAAAGTGGTGACTGTGGGTTGGTGGTGGTGTTTCCCAAATTAAGCTGCTGACCAACTGGAAGGTCACAGAGGAGGTGTCCATCAGCGGAGAGAAGGCCCGCTCTTTCCGCAATGAGGAGGCCCTCTCCATCCACGGTGAGGAGATGAAAAGTGGCCTCGGGACACTCTTCCCCACAGACTGCAGACGCCGGGCTTGGGGGGACCCGAGGGGCCTCCTCGTCTCAACCCAGGGCCAACCCACCACCCTCCTTCCTGTAGCTGTCCCCACGCCCCCACACTCCCCACGCCTGCCCACTCCTCCCCACACCCCACCCCACCCCGCCTTCCTCTAATCCAGCCACCCTCGCCCATCCTTCCCTACTGGACCCTCCCACCTGCCAAGACCCCAGGGCCGGGCCTTCACCCTGCACAGCTCTGGGCCCCGGGATGTCAGGGGGGCCTGGTCCCCCACTCCGGGCCGCCCCCTCCCTCACCTGCGTCCCCTGCAGGGCACCAGGCCGCCCTGACCCATCACTGTCTGACCGTCTCCCTCGCGGGGTGGCTCATCCACTCCTGTGTCTCCCGCTGAGGACCCCACATTACCCCTAGGTGCCCAGCCCCTGCTCACACTCCTGCTGACCGTGACTCTGAAATCCGGGGACAGCTGCCCTACGACCCTGCCACCCCCAGCTCCATGGTGTCACCAAACCTCACGGTGAAGTGGGTGAACCAGTGGGAGGTGCTTCTCACTTGATCACAGACACGCCCACCTGACCATGTGTAACAAGACCCCACACAAGTTCTGATGATAGCTGAGGGTGAAATGCATGTTCTGGTGCCACTTTTTGGCATTTTAACCATTTTTCTCTCTCTTTCATCTGGGAGGTTTGCCTCTTCTGTGTTTCACTCACGTGCTGGTTGACTTTTTCTCAGGTTCTCTCCAGATTCATCTCTGAGGGAGTGTCCTTTGCTTCCTGCTCTGAAAAGTTCCTCTGACTTTACTCTTTACCTCACTGAAGGCAGGGCTTGACGTCCGGGTTGGAGCGGGCCTGTGGCCCTGCGGTCGCTCTGCCTGGGGTTTTCTGCCAATTAGGGCCTGTTTGGGCCTCTGAGACGATCCTGGCTTGTTTCCGCTCATCCATCAGGTGCTGCTGCCCGTTGACTGGGGTTTACGAGTAATGACATCTGTGTCGCTCGTACTTGGAGCTGCCCCATCGTGGGGTGCAGCCCACTCTGTCCCTGGGGCCCCATTCCCGTTAGAATGTGTAGAATTGGTTCAACTGTCCCTGCAAAAAGTCGATGTGACTTAGCAACTGAACGGTAGCAAGAGGAGGGGAGCCCAGCTCTCAGCTGGTGTGTTTTTAGCTCCATTTTGGAAAAAGAAAGACAAGATGGAGAGAAGCATAGCTGTCACCCTGAGAAGTATCAAGGCAGCGATGGAGGTTTTAAGTGACAGAGAAGTTGGTGTCCACACTGGAGGTACCACACGGCTGGCATTCAGAGGGAAGGTGCTGGAGACCATCACCCTCTTTGCAATTCAGCGACCCCACCGGCAGGTCAGCTGAGTGGCCCCTGCTTGCCGCTCACTCCTGCCGTCTGGGGTTAAGTCTGAGGCTGCAGTTGCATTTGCCCATCAGGCGGCCGTAACAGAGTGTTATGGATGTAGTGCTAACAACACACATTTACCGTCTCCCGTCCTGGAGGCTGGAACCCAAGACCCAGGTGTGGGCAGGACCGGTCCCCCTGAGGCCTCTCCCCTTGGCCTGTGGACAGCCGTCTCCTGCCCGTGTCCTCGCTTGGCCACCCCGTGTGTGTGGGTCTCTATGTCCTGACCTCCTCTTCCCACAAGGACACCGGGTCTATTGGATCAGGGCCCACCTGAATGGCCTCATTTAACTCAATTCTCTGTTCAAAGACCTTGCTGTCACAGGCAGGCCCGATGGGAGGTGCTGGGGGCAGGGCTGCCACACATGTGTCTGGGGGCAGAACCTGGGCATCACGCCAGCCAGAGGCATTGTGGCCTCTGTGCGAAAGTGAGAGACCGGTATCCCCCACGGTTCTGGGGCTGAGCTCCCGGGGCAGAACCACGGCCTGCCTGAGGACTGAAACTCTTGCGCCTACAGCTCCTGGGGAAGGATGTGGATTTGGAACTCGAGTTGGGACCTGGCTTAGTGTGTGGATGGCGCCCACAGGCCGAGCAGACCCGCTCCCAAGTGGCCATGTCCTGGCGCCCTGCACTAAGCCAGGGCTCCCAGAATGAAGCCTCTGCCAAGTTCCTGTTAGGCCAAACAGAGGGTTTGTGATCCACGTGGTGATGGTTGGAGCTGGAGGTACAGTGCAGACTTGCGGGGACTGAGCACAGATGTGGGCAGGATGAGATGACACTTTCAGACACGTCTATGCACGGGTCAGCACACGAGTGTCCCTTCAGGCATCGATGCCTCGCTCCGAGTATCTTGGAGGTCCTTGGTGTTTATTTACTGGACACCTTCCATCATTGCCTCAGACACACCAGCCGCAGCTGTGGGTGTTTGGGACCGCCTGATTTTCTGTAACAGCAAAGAACATTTGTGGTTCACGCTACTTCTGCGTTATTCCCACATCTGCCCCCTTTGCCCTGGGATCATTAGATCTTCCCTGTTTACACCTCGGCCTCCCTCGTCCAGGGGGTGCGTCTGCCCAAGTGAGCTCTGTTACCTCTGATCAGCCTGAGAGGCAGTGCGGTTCTGAGAACTCCAGCCCGGACAAGAGCAGTGGAGGGGCGCGGACATGGCCTTGGATCTGTCATCCCAGGAACAGACGTTGACTGTGGAATGGTGAAAGTGCCTGACTTTGACCCGGACTCTGACTCTGACCCCAAGCCTAACCCTTCCGATCTCATCTACCCCATGGACACACAAGCTCCTCTTTAGTGGGGAAGACTTTTACTTTGAAAAATACTCTGACAGTAAGGAAGGTTCAGTTGCTCAAGAAACACCTGCCTTCAGGCCGTGTGTGAAGCATTTCGGGGGCGCATCAGGTGAGCCGGGGAAGCAGGCTTGGGGATTGCCCGGCCTTGTAACGTTCCTTCACTGGTCCAGGTGCGCGCCCAGCGCGGATGGGTACAGAGAACTTTCCTGCAGAGGATTCAGTCGGCGGAGGCGACTCACCGCCCTTGCGGGGCGGGCGGAGGGTGTTCAGGAGGGCGGGACGCGGCCGGGGAAGGGGTGCGGGCGGTCACAGGCCCGTCGGTCGGGCGCCCTCTCCCCTGACCTCCGAGTCTCCGCCACAGACACGGCTGAGCTCACCCGCCCCTCCCGCCGGCAGGAGGAAGGCGCCCGGAAAACGTCCACTTTGGGGAACTCTGTTTCTGGGGTCCGCCTACCTGAGGGCAGCCTCGGGGTCCGTAAGGGCTCTGTGCCCGACCCCGCTTCCCTCCGACGAGCGCTCGGCCCGCCGGCAGCAGCGGCCTCTCAGCGGTTGGCTCCGCGCTCGCCCGGCCTCCGCGCTGCCGGCACCGCCCCTCCCCGCGCTGCCGGCCCCGCCCCTCCCCGCCCCCCGGCTCCGCCCCTCCCCGCCCCCCGGCTCCGCCCCTCCCCGCGCCGCCCCGGCTCCGCCCCCGGCTCCGCCCCTCCCCGCGCCGCCCCGGCTCCGCCCCGGCGTCTTCGGGCGGGGAGGGAGACCAGGGGGCGCTACTCCCCTCCCGGCGTGAGGGCTCTGCGCCGGGCCTCCCAGCGCAGGGGCGGGCCGGCTCCCTGCGGCCGGCTCTGGGGGCCTCGCTGACTGGGTCCCGCCCCTCAGGCCTCTCAGCTTCAGGGATGTGACATGAACGCCCTTTGTGGTGAGAAAGGAGGCGGAGGAGAGAGAGGAGAGGCTCACGCCGTGACCAGGAAAGCCGCAGCCGCAGGAGGGGGAGGGGGAGCTCCCGGGGGGGCGGTGGGCAGGGGCGGGGTGCGCCCACCCAGTGTGGGCCCTGCCAGGCGCCTGGCGTCTCAGGCCCCGTGCCCCTGCTGTGACGTCCGCTGGTCCCACTGAGACCCCACACGCTGCAGCCGCGGGCCCGGGCCAGACCGAGCGGGGGTGGGGGTCCCTCGGAGGGGCAGACCGGGCGCTGCCGTTCTCCCAGGCTCTTGCTTCTCCTCTCGGCACTTCCCTCTGTCACCTGTTTATGAATCTTGTCTCCCCAGACCCCCTCCCCGCCCCCCGCACCCCAAGCCAAGCCCAGGCAGCAGCTCAGGGAGGGGCCAGGCCACCGGTTACACAGCCACAGTGCCCGCCTCTCAGCTCAGCGGCCGCGGTGACTGGCAACAAGATGGCGTCATGACCTCTGGCCCCTCACAGGAGGCCCTGCGTTGGAGGGAAGGAGAGTTACTGACGTCAGTGGGCGGTGGTCAGGCTAACTGCCCTGGAAGTGAGCCTGGGGACCTGCAGGAAGGGGGAGCGGTGATCCCTGGCTCCCCTGAGCTGTAGACGCTCTCCTTGCCCACCTCCCGGTCATGTCCCCATCTCCCCCCCCCAATAACGGGCTGGACCTGGGCCTGTTCTACTTCCCCCGGCTCATGAGGCTCATCAGGGGCTCATATCAGCCCCCAAGAGCCAAGGTCAGCAGAGGGGGGACACAGTCCTGCCTTTTACTAGTGAGTACACGTCATATGACGAATGATGATTAAGTGCTCACAACAAATGCCTGGAGGATCCAGCGGCTTTCTGTAGGGCGCGTCCTCCTGCTTCAGGGGAGGAAGGCCCGTCCCCGGCTTCCTGCCGGTCCCGCATCTGTTTGTGAGCTTTGCACCTCCTCCGGGCTCTGGCATCTGTCACCTCCATGCAACACGGTACTGCACGCTCATCCATGCCTAGTGTGCTAATTTGTGCAGTTTTTTAAAAAGAATTGTCTGCTCGTGTCCTCTGCCCGTTTTCCACTGAGGATTTGTGCTTGCTTCACACTTGCACACGTGATTATAAACACCTGCTTCAGGGGCAGTCCACGACACTGCATTTGATGGTGAAACTCTTTAAATTTCATATTTTGAGTTGGCAGTGACAGGAACATACGTGCTGCCCTGCTGACCTTGTCGCTCGAGGAGAACAGGGTTTTTGGAGGAGATTAGCAAGTGAACACTGAGGGTCTCAGTGCATTTGAACTACCCCTGCACCCAAAAAGATTTGAGCCGGGTTTCCATAAAATGCTCCGGTAAATAACTACACGAAAATAGAAATGCATACTGAAAATTACTAGAGAGGGTGAGAAGATGCTGACACCAAAACTACGCCAGAAGCAGGTTCCTGCAGTTGACGTTCAGATTAGTTCTAAAATTTTTAGCTATCAAGGCAGAGACACATCATCTTCAAATGCAAGTGCATTCATTTCTAAATTCGTTGCACCAGCTAAGCTTCGGCCCAATTCTCATAAAGACTGGGAAAGTGACTTTAATCCTTCTAGAAAGTATCAGAGCCACCATGCTCTCTGGTGTTTAACTTTTTCCAGGCAACACAGCTTTCTTGCCCTCTGGCAGCCCTCTGGCTTCATCTGACCTGAGCAGGCACACTGGTTCTTCAGTTGATTTTGTTTCTATTTATTTTTGGTTATATTATGTTGGCTTGAAGCACTGAGCAGATCTCCTGGGACAATTAAGCCATGTTCATTAGGAAAGATTTAGCTGAGTCCCCAATACTCTTATCTGGGCTCTGAAAGAATGCGGACTGCAGCACTGTGTGGGAGAGGCTGAGGTCAGGGTCGTCCAACAGGAATACTTGCATGAGCGGCTGGCAACTGTTTTCACTAAGAACGAGAATGCGCGGCCTCTGTCGCTGCATATTGTATGTTAATTATCACCTTTTTTAAACTAAGAATGCCTGATTGTTAATGAAAGTAAAGAGACAAGACCCTTGGGTGTTATTAATGGCTCTGAAGAACCCATAATCTGTTGGTGTGCTTACATTTTAAAGATCAAAACTTATAATGAAAGCAGATAAGAAAAGAGGCATATTCATGTTTATCCAATTAAATCAATTTCTCTTTTTCGTGTTTAACTATCACAGGGGTCAAACCCTATGGTTTTCCCAGTAGTCACGTACAGATGTGAGAGTTGGCCCCTAAAGAAGGCTGAACACTGAAAATTGATGCTTTTGAACTCTGGTGTTGGAGAAGACTCTTGAGTCCCTTGTACAGCAAGGAGATCAAACCAGTCAATCCTAAAGGAAATCAACCCTGAATATACATTGGAAGGACTGGTGCTAAAGCTCCAATACTTTGGCCACCTGATGGGAAGACCTGACTCATTGGAAAAAACCCTGATGCTGCGAAAGACTGAAGGCAGGAGGAGAAGGGGACGATAGAGGAGGAGATGGTTGAATGGCATCACTGACTTAATGGACATGTGTGGGGCCCTAAATGGGAAACCTTGAAAAAAGAAGGGCTAGCTTTGCGGTTTAGAGCTAAGATGGCGCCTGGCGGAAGAGATGAGGGCGTGGCCTAAGTTGTTTGTTAAAACTTTTGATTGGCGCTCTTGATTTCCATGCACGTGGACAGCGGGTGATCACCATAGACTGTTGTTACAATGAAGCGCATAACGACTTGACCTTTAAAGTGATTGGTGCAACTATGGCATATTACAATTTGACCTTTAACGTGATTGGTGCAACCCTCAAAAAACCCCCTTGCTTGCCTATATAAACCAGGAGTTTGTGGCAATAAAGCGGAACTACTTAGATGGAACCCCTGTCTGTCTGATTGTCTCTCACTCTCGGAGGGGCTGGGTTGGGGGACAGCAGGCTCTCCTCTCCTCGGGACCCCTCGGCTTTGCTGAGGGAAGTTCCACTGCCTCTCTTTCTGCGGAGCGCCCCCTGCAGACATGGACTTGAGCAAACTCTGGGAGATGGAGAAGGACAGGGAAGCCTCACATGCTGCAGTTCACGGGGCTGCAGAGTCAGACATGACTCAGCAAGTCATCAAGCGTCAGCAAACTATGAATCCTGGTCTGAACGAGTCCATCGGTGTTTGTGTAAATAGTTTTATTGGCACTCAGCCATGCTTGTTGGTCGTATCCCCTGTGCTACTATGAGCTTCAAGGGCAGCCCTAAGCTGCTGTGACCGAGACCACATGGACCTGGAGGAGAAGTTTACGCCTGGCCCTTTGCAAGAAACCATGCTGCCCCAGCTTCATCATGTAGCTTTCATAGCTAATCTAGGATTTCCAGCACTTACCCTGATCTAGCACTGGAAATACAACGGTGAGGGAAAGCCCCTCATGGGCTCCCTCAGGCCCTGAGAGAGACACGGTCAGACCCCTCCCACAGGAGGCTGAGCGCCGTGGTGGTGAGCATGAGGAGCAGAGGGTCCTGGGTGGCGCAGAGGGCCAACAGGCTAGTGAGGGGCTGGGGACACCTCTGCTTAGAGTTGCAGGGTGAGCAGGCGTTCTCCAGAAGACGGTAACAGGCTGGGGCAGAACGTCCCCATGTCTCAGCTCTGGGGGCAAGGAGAGACCCTGGGGCACTCGAGGAGTGGAAGAGTGGAAGAGAGACCCTGGAGCCTGGAGACAGCCTGAGCTCAGGGCAGGACAGAGATGGTAAAGGCTGAGGCTGAGTCCCACAGAGCCCACTGATCATGGTGAGGACGTTATTCAGACCAAAAGGAAGTCATGGAAGGTTTTTAGGTGCAGGCCTGATGTGACCAAGCATCACTGTGAAGCGTTACTCCTCGCTGCAGTGAGAAGAGTGGATGGCAGTTTGTGAGCGCTGATACGGGCGGGTCGTTTTCTACTGCAGCAGTCCAGGCAGGAGGACATCATCCCTGGACTGAGCAGGCTCGGAGCTGCAGAGAGGGGATGACTCTTGCTGCTCATCCCTCCCTCCATCCTTTCATCATCCACATACCCATCTACGCATCCGTGGACCCACACACCAACCACCGTCTGTCTACCCATCCACCCATCCAGCTGTTCATAGTTTCACCCCCACCCACCATCCTCCATCCACCCACCTACCATCCTCCACCCACCCACCATCCTCCATCCACCCACCCACCATCCTCCACCCACCCACCATCCTCCATCCACCCACCCACCATCCTCCACCCACCCTCCACCCACCCACCCTCCCACCCACCCATCTATCCCCTAGTGCCAACCAGGTCCTCCCACATGAGCTGCCCACATCTGCCCCACATGGCCCTGGTACAGGGCCATGCACCTCTGTGGAGGGGGAAGGGGCTGAGGCGATGGCAGAGACCCAGAGGCTGGTGCTGGCCTGTCACGGCCTGGGTGGTGTCTGGGGTCAAACTGGAGTGGCCAGAGCCCACGCCTCTGAGGTCAGCCTCTGTGCAGTCCCTGTGGGCACGTGCACTGTGGAAATACAGACCCAGGGCTGACCCCTTTGTCAGAGGCAGCAGGAAATAGAGTGTATCAGAACCAATAGGCTCTACTGTCTATTGTTGATCAATTATCTATTATCTGTCTAGAGACTGCTTTATGTTAGGGAAATAGCCCACCCAACTGTAGGGCTGGCAAGTAAGAAATCTGCAGGGAAGACCAGCAGCTGGAGACCCGGGGACAAGCTGATGCTGCAGCTGGAGTCAGGCCGTGGTTGGGCACAGACCCCTCTTCCTTGGGGAAGCTCAGTGTTTCCTCATAAGGCCTTCAGCTGACTCAAGGAGGCCCCCATCATTATGGAGGATGACCTGCTCTACTCAAAGTCTGCAGACGTAATTATCAGTTCCATCTAAAAACATCTTCATGGTGACGTCTAGGTGGTGTTTGACCCCAAACAGTCCTGCGGTGCTATGGTCTGAATGTTCATGTCCACCCAAATTCATATGTTGGGCTCCTAACCCCCAGAATAATAGTGTAAGGAGGTGAGGACTTGGGGAGGTGATGAGTCATGAGGATGGGGCCCAGTGAATGGGGTTAGTGCCCTTAGAAAAGAGACCCCAGGGAGGTTACTGGGAGAGGTCAGCATCTGCAACTGTGAGGCCAGCCTTCACAGGAACCCAACCAGGTCAGCACTTTAATCTCAGGCATCCAGCCTCCAGGTTGTGAGACTTAAATGCTGTTTATAAATATCTAGCATATATAACTTGCCATAGAAAGACACACAGCCTAGCCAAGGTGACATAAAATAAACCATCAGGTATGGGTTTAATTGTCACCTAATTTTTACATTTTCCCAACGGATCAAAAGTTTTCTTTGGGATGGATTATTCTCTAGCCTGAGGTTGGTACCTTGGCGGGGACACATCAGTGAAGTGTGAGTGGCAGGTGGGGGGTGGGTGGTCGGTCCAGCCCTACGGCCACGGTCCTTCATGGTGATGCTCTCATCCAGGACTGAGCTCTGAGCCCTTGGCCACCACCTATGGCCAGCACAGGGCGAGGGGAGGGGACAGCCCGAGGAGACGCCCACCTGCCTGCACTGGGTGGAAGGGGGCCTGGAGGTGTGTAGCTGGGCCACACTGTCCTGTTCAGAACATCTCACCCCACTGGTGCCTCTGCAGCCCACGTGGAACAGTGCAGATTCCAGAAGTTATAAACGTATTTTGTAGCAGTGACATTTAGAAAGCAGGAGGCATTTAGCTTGTGCTCACAAAGAGAAGATGCTTTATTGTTGATGATTATCTGTTCTCCTTTTTTTTTTTTTTTTTTGGCCAAGAAATAAAATAGGAAAGTATTAAAACCTTTCCAGTTTTGTATTTTATCTGAGGATTCATCTGTGAAGAAACACTGAATAAATTGTCTTTGCAACCAAAGGAAAGACTCCTTATCTCCTTGCATTTGGAGTAATTACCCTGTGTCTTGCATTATGGTATTAGGAAATGGACCAGAAAGCATGCTGATTGAATATCATTTTAGAAACAAGCTCATAGGATGTGTTTGGCACCCAGCTCTGCTCACTGAAGCAGTTTGGCAGGAGGGACAGGATGGTGGGAAGTCGTGGCTGGAGCCTGGGAAGGTCGCATGCAGACCGCATGCTGGTGGGGAGGTTTCCTGAGGCTCTGGTTCCACTGCCATGGACAAGGCTGGGAGCCCGGGAGCTCAGAGTAGATCCTCGCAGCCCTGGCTCCTAAGCCAAGAGACACAGAAGCACAGAGACAGAGAGAATGAGACAGAGACAGGGAGAGGGGCTCCTGGGGGCTCTGTAACCAGGAGAGCGACCCCATTCGTGGGGCTCCACCCACACGACCTCCGCACCTCCCCAAGGCCCCACCTCCTGACAGCAGGGCCCTGCCCACCGCAGCACAGCTGCTCTCCGGTGCCTCCTGCTGCCCTTGCCCGAGGCGTGGTGAGAGCCCAGCTGGAGAGGGAAGCCAAGGCAGAGGAAGGCACAGCCCTGTCCCCAAGCTCAAGCACGGCTGTCTGTGTCCCTAGGGACGCTCTCAGCTCAGTTTGCTCAGTCTGGAATCTGAGATCACGTAATTAAAAGCAGAAAAGCAGATGGTATACACGGAGATGTTAAGGGCTTCTCCCGTGGCTCAGATGGTAAAGAATCTGGCTGCAATGCAGGAGACCCAGGTTCAATCCCTGGGTCAGGAAGATCTAGGCGCTCTAGGTGAGACCCGCTGGTGTGGAAGGGATGGAGAGGAGCAGAGTGCAGAGCGGCCTGGGGTCCTCGCTTCTTGGGGGCTCACACCAGTGTGTGAAGGCACACTGGTCACTTCCTAGGCCTGTGGAGAATCATAGGGAAAATCCCGCGCCTTGGCGGCTGGTGCTCCTCTAACTCAGTCTGCAAAGGGGCCTCACAAGGCCCTTCTGGAGGAATTCCTTTCTGCTTCCCCAGCAGCTACTCCACATGGCCAGGCTGCCCCACTCCCAGGTTCTTTCCCGACTCAGGCAGCACGGAAGCCAGTCTCTCCTCTCACAGAGGAAATCGTCTGACCCACTGGCTCCATCTCCTCAGCCTCCAAAAACCTGCAAGCTTTTCCTCCCAGGCGTGAGAGGGTGTTTCTGTCTCCTTCTCAAGGATACCTGTCCCGCATCCTCTCCCACCTTCCCCCCAGCCCTACCGCGGCTGATTCACATTCTGTCTCTAACTGCACTTTTCAGTTGTTCGGTCGCTAAGTCATGTCCAGCTCTTTGCAACCCCGTGGACTGCAGCACACCAGGCTTCCCTGTCCTTCACTGATCCTGAAGTTCGCTCAAACTCATGTTCATTGAATGGATGATGCCATCCAAGCATCTCCTCCTCTGTCGTCCTCTTCTTCTGCTCTCAATCTTTCCCAGCATCAGGGTCTCCAAATGAGTCTGCTCTTTGCATCAGGGGGCGAAAGTACTGAAGTTTCAGCTTCAACATCAGTCCTTCCAATGAATACTCAGGGTTGATTTCTTTTAGAATTGACTGGTTTGATCTCCTTGCTGTCCAAGGGACTCTCAAGAGTCTTTTCCAAGACTAAAGAATTGAAAACATTGATTCTTTAGTGCTCAGCCTAATTTATGGTCTAGCTTTCACATCCATACATGACTACTGGAAAAACCATAGCTTTGACTATATGGACTTTAGTCAGCAAAGTGATGTCTCTGCTTTTTAATATGCTATCTAGGTTGGTCATAGCTTTTCTTCTAATGAGGAAGGGTTTTTTAATTTCATGGCTGCAGTCACCATCTGCAGTGATTTTGGAGCCCAAGAAAATAAAGTCTGGCACTGTTTTCATTGTTTCCCCACCTATTTGCCATGAAGTGATGGAACGGTATGCCATGATCTTCGTTTTCTGAATGTTGAGTTTCAAGCCAACTTTTTCACTCTCCTCTTTCACTTTCATCAAGAGGCTCTTCAGCTCCTCTTCGATTTCTGCCATTATTGTGGTGGTCATCCGCATATCTAAAATTATTGATATTTCTACCAGAAATCTTGATTCCAGCTTGTGCTTCGTCTAGTCCAGCATTTCACATGATGCACTCTGTGTATAAGTTAAATAAGCAGGGTGACAATATACAGCCTTGATGTACTCTTTTCCAATTTGGAACCAGTTCGATGTTCCATGTCTGGTTCCAACTGTTGCTTCTTGACCTGAATACAGATTTCTCAGAAGGCAGGTAAGGTGGTCTGGTATTCTCATGTCTTTAAGAATTTTCCACAGTTTGTTATGATCCACACGGTCAAAGGCTTTCAGTTAAGTTCAGTTCAGTCACTCAGTTGTGTCCAACTCTTTGTGACCCCATGAATCGCAGCACGCCAGGCCTCCCTGTCCATCACCAACTCCCGGAGTTCACCCAGACTCATGTCCATTGAGTCAGTGATGCCATCCAGCCATCTCATCCTCTGTCGTCCCCTTCTTCTCCTGCGCCCAATCCCTCCCAGCATCAGAGTCTTTTCCAGTGAGTCGACTCTTCACATGAGGTAGCCAAAGTACTGGAGTTTCAGCTTTAGAATCATTCCTTCCAAAGAAATCCCAGGGCTGATCTCCTTCAGAATGGACTGGTTGGATCTCCTTGCAGTCCAAGGTACTCTCAAGAGTCTTCTCCAGCACCACAGTTCAAAAGTATCAATTCTTTGGCGCTCAGCTTTCTTCACAGTCCAACTCTCACATCCATACATGACCACTGGAAAAACCATAGCCTTGACTAGACAGACCTTTGTTAGCAAAGTAATGTCTCTGCTTTTCAATATGCTATCTTAAGTTGGTCATAACTTTTCTTCCAAGGAGTAAGAGTCCTTTATAGCGTAGTTAATAAAGCAGATATTTTTCTAGAATTCCCTTGCTGAGAATGGTCCAATGGATGTTTGGGAATTTGATATCTGGTTCCTCTGCCTTTTCTAAATCCAGCTTGTACATCAGAAAGTTTTTGGTTCACATACTGTTGAAGCCTAGCTTGGAGGATTTTGAGCATTACTTTGCTAGCATGTGAAATGAGTACAATTGTGTGGTAGTTTGAACATTGCCCTTCTTTGCGACTGGAATGAAAACTGACCTTTTCCAGTCTGAGTTTTCTCACTGCTGAATTTTCTAAATTTGCTGGCATATTGAGTGCAGCACTTTTATAGCATCATCTTTTAAGATTTGAAATAGCTCAACTGGAATTCCATCACCTCCACTAGCTTTGTTTATTTAGTAATGCTTCCTAAGGCCCACTTGACTTCACACTCCAGGATGTCTGGCTCTAGGTGAGTGACCACACCATCGTGTTTGTTTGGGTCATTAAGGCTGTTTTTGTATAGTTCTTCTGTGTATTCTTGCCACCTCTTCTTAATACCTTCTGCTTCTGTTAGATCCGTACCGTTTCTTTTATTGGGCCCATCTTTGCATGAAATGTTCCCTTGGCATCTTTAATTTTCTTGAAGAGATCTCTAGTCTTTCCCATTCAATTGTTTTCCTCTATTTCTTTGCATTGCTCAATTAAGAAGCCTTTCTCTCTCCTTGCCATTCTTCGAAACCCTGTATACAGATGGGTGTATCTTTCCTTTCCTCTTTGCCTTTCGTTCCTCTATCTCAGCTATTGCTCAGCACTTCTCAGTAAATGTGGGCATTTGCACAGGACACTTCTTCCCACCCAGGTCTCCAGCCACCGCCACGGCTGTCACTCTGGCTGACAGCCAGGCCAGGATAACATCAGCCTATGCCCCTCAGCCCCTGGATCCGGGTAGAACCTGAGCAGCTCTTGTCCCTAAGCCCCTGCCTCCATGGGGGATAATGTTCTGTACGATGGTCTACACTGCAGGTCCTTGCCTCACTGTGTAGTGCCATGCCTAAGGTCTTGTTCATAGCCTGGCATTGCCCAGTGTGCTCGGACAGAAGCCAGAAAATATGTTCTCAGTTGGAACAGGCTCTATTATTTATGAAGTGCTATTTAATATTTGAAAATCAAAAGCTTGGAAAGAAAACATCCAACAGGGTCTCAGGGTAAACAAACAGGCCCTCTGATGCCATTCTGTGGGGCCTCAGCTGAGGGGCTGGGGAGACTGTGCTGACATCTGGATGAGCCTCCCAGGTTCCGTGTTAAAACTAAACACTCCAAATTAACTTTTGGAACTTACAGCACCCCTCATGGGTAAGGAGTTATCCATTTAATTTAGAAAAATTTACTCCTAGTCCTAAATACTACAATTTTCTTTACAAAGCGGAAGAAAGTACCTGTGGAGGCTGGAGCCAAGTCTGCCAACCTCCATGTGAGAGTAGCTCCGAGATAACCAACCAGTGTGTCTACACTGGGGCAGGCTTATCTCCACTGGGGCAGGTTATCTACACGGGGGCAGGCGTGACTGGGGCAGGTGTGTCTACACTGGGTCAGACCCGACTACAGGAGGGCCGGCATGTCTACACTGGGGCAGGTCCTTCCCTTGTTTGCTATACATTCTTTACCAGGAGTTCTGCGTTTGGGGAAAGTTTAAAGCTACATCTTCCAGACAAATGAGAGCCAGCCGAGGTTGGATTCAGCTCCCGGGATGTTGAAAAGCTCCCAGCCCCACAGGACCAGTGGGCAGCTGAGCCGGGCCACAGCGCTGATGGTGGTGCTGCGCTCAGGAAGGAGGTCACAGTGTCTTCACTGCTAGAGACAACCCAGGGCTCTAGGACCACTCTGGCCGCCGTGACCACCCTTGGCACGGAGAAGCCCTGAGCAGGCAGGCGGCAGACAGAGCCACCTGCGGGGGTGTGGCCTTTGGGAAGGAGGCCGCCGACGCCCACAGGGAGGGAGCTGGCTCTCCCCCGCAGGTCGCCATGTAGACCCGCAGACCGAGGGTGGAGCGCGGGGAACCAAGGTTCCTGGGGCACTCTGAGCCCCTCCTGCCCTTGGCACACCCAGTGAGGGGCGAGGAGCAGAGCTGGGGGCGCACAAAGGTCCGCGGGCCCCGCCCCCCTCCACCAGGGTCTAATTGCACCTCCACTCCCACCCCCACCCTCCCCTGCACCGGCACCGTTCAGATGCCCATTCTGCGTCTAAACTCTGAACCTGCTCCTTCTTCCATCCCACCTCCCACCTCCCCCAGGCCACCTCCCAAAGACACAGGGGTCCCTCAGGTGTAGGGTGAGCGGGCCCCCCCGTGGGCCACAGCCACAAGGGGGCACTTAGTCTCAGCCGGGAGCCCCTCCAGGTTACGCGGAGACCTTCGTGCTTCATCCAGCTCGGCGCTTCTCATGATGTACTCTGCATATAAGTCAAATAAGCAGGGTGATAATTTACAGCCTTGACGTACCCCTTTTCCTATTTGGAACCAGCCTGTTGTTCCATGTCCAGTTCTAACTGTTGCTTCCTGACCTGCAGGTGGTCTGGTATTCCCATCTTCTTCAGAATTTTGCACAGTTTATTGTGATCCACACAGTCAAAGGTGTTGGTGTAGTCAATAAAGCAGAAATAGATGATTTTTTGAAACTCTCTTGCTTTTTCTATGATCTAGTGGATGTTGGCAATTTGATCTCTGGTTCCTCTGCCTTTTCTAAAACCATCTTGAACATCTGGAAGTTCATGGTTCACATATTGTTGAAGCCTGGTTTGGAGAATTTTGAGCATTACTTTACTAGTGTGTGAGATGAGTGCAATTGTGCGGTAGTATGAGCATTCTTTGGCATTGCCTTTCTTTGGGATTGGAATGAAAACTGACCTTTTCCAGTCCTGTCACTACTGCTGAGTTTTCCAAATTTGCTGACATATTGAGTGTAGCACTTTTACAGTATCATCTTTTAGAATTTGAAATAGCTTTGTAGGACTGGCTGAAGAAGCACAAGCCCTATTTGCTGCATAAAAAACAGTACAGACCTAAACATATAAAGACTGAAAAATGAGGAGGAAAAGATTTTCCCACACAATGAAGGTCAAAAGAGGTGGAGTGGCAAATTGTTATATCAAATTTAAAATAACAGAAGATGCTGCAAGTTAAATGACATTTCAGTCGAAGAAGAAAATTGTTAACATATGCACTCAAAAGCGTATCCCTACAGAGACACAAAGGGGAAACTTGAGTAACTCGAAAAGAAACACCTACACCAATAAGGGTCAAAACAGAAGAACCCTTTACACGAACTGGAATGCAAATTGTGTCTTCAGTACATTGCACCCAAGTGGGAATAATTATTAAGTGCATAGTTTTTCAGAAGCCAATTTGGGGGTCACTTAGTAAATTTAATAAAATTTTGTATCAGGATCTTTTTGACTAACGTGTGAGCAAAGGCATTAAGTACAGAAAAGAAGCACCAAAAACAATGATGAAAATTACTGGAAAAAAGGGGAATCAAAAAATTCATAGATGATAGACAGACTAAAGGGAAACTAAAAGCCCCTAACAACGCATAAAGCAATCTCAATAAGCAGAGAAAAGCTCAGAGAAAAGAAAGAAATGAAAAGGATTTAAAGTTAAAGGTAATAAAAAATAAAGACAATAATGAAGAAAGTAAATAAACAAAACTATAGTTGAAGATTACAGAAACAATAAGATCACAATGAATCAGGACTATTTTGACATAAATGACAACTTCAGGAGAAAAGGATATGAGTTTAATAAGTTCAACCTCAAAGAATGAAAGACATCCAGAAACTGTAAGAAAAATTACCAAGCTCTGAGATCCCCAACTATGGTGGAACTCTCTTGAAAGAAAAAGGCTGATCTTCACAGTGAGTTTTCTAAGTCACTTTGAAAGCTCTTAGAACGCGCATGTAAAACACCTCCGAAAACAAGGCACAGTCTGTCCTGGCCAATGGCCACAAATTTAGAATATTACAGGCAATACACAGATGAAAATAGATCAAATTCAACAAGAATATAGAGCAAAACCACAAATACACATACTAATCAAGTCTTAAGAGAGGCCACAGATCCTTCAAATAATCTCAACATACTTTTTGGAGTCAACTACAGAAATAATCAGAAGAAAAGAATGAATGCAGGTTGGAAAAAGGAAACAGTGGGACAGGAAACCCTTGTGATGCCATCAAAATTGTGTTTAAGTTAATGAAGCAAAATGTCCCAGGATAGAAATATAGCAGAAGTCTGTTTTCCAAATTCCCCTTAATGAAAAAAAAAAAAGAATCAAATCACATTACCAATTACAACATAATAATACAGCTAGGGACAAAGGAGCTGTGAGGGAGAGAGGAGAATTCCATGCTCCAGGGTGGGAGAATAAAATATTGTGGAAAATATTATATATAACCTCAAACAATTATCATGGGCAATTTTTCACAAGATTTAATCTTCCCCAGTCAAAGAATATGCGTGTTCACTCAGAGACAGCTAAGCAGATTAAAGAATGGATGGAGGCTAGAGGATAACAGTGGATATTAATGACCATCTTTTAAGTGGTGCTGGGAAAACTGGCCAGTATGTAAAAAAATTGAGAGCCATGTGCCTACACAAAAAATAAAACGCAAAATGATTACAAAGTCCCCTGTAAAAACCATAACTTAACTTTTAAAAACTTATTTATTATACATAAATATAACAAGCAATCTTATCTAATTATTTCAGCAAGAACCTTCTGTGATCCTACCCCGCAAAATGAAAATAAAAACAAGACCTATAAATTAAAGTTAAAAACTTTGTACAGATAAACCAGGTTGAAAAAACACCTCAGAAAGGGAGAAAAAAGAATAAAATGAAAAAAGAAAAAAAATAAACTGACAAAGGAGATTACTTCCGAGACTATTTGGGCGCTAAATAACTCAATAAGAATACACAGCCCAATAAAAATGGGCACAAGGCAAACACTCTTCGAGTATATGGATGCTAATAAAAAATGAAGATGCTAAAATAAACGTCTCCTTTTAGCAAAACTACATGAGACAATGGAAATATCAGAAACTCACAATAATGTGTGGAGAGTGTGGGGAAAGGGGAAAGTGTTCACTGTGGTGGAATTAAAGAACACTAGAGAAAGGCCATGGATAGTCCTCAAAAAAAAAAAAAAAAATCCTGGAAGTGAACAGCTAACCCGCACTGGCATACCGTGATAAAACCACCACTGAAACAGGCACGACTCCAAAATATGCTAGTAAATACACAGCAAGCACTGTTTATCAGCCAAGGAGATAGGAAGGAAAAAGAAATTGATGACTGTGGAACCAATGTGGAATATATAAAAAGACTGTCGAACATATGAAACGGATAAGCTATACAAGAACCCATCTGAGTCACTTGCAGAAAAGGTGCACGAACAATTATATCATGGAAAATAAATGAGGAAAGGAAAAGACACAGAGGGAATCTAGAACATGATGAAGAAACATTTACAGCTAGTACAAGGGGAAATAATGAAAAAGGCTACATAGAATGGGGCGGGGGGAGAGAGGAGGATGGGAAAGAGAAAAATAGCGGGAAAATAACGACCATGTAAAAAGAAAAGCCGGGGAATGCGCTGTGGACTCAAAGTGGGGCCTGCTATAATTAACACCTGGGTAAAACAGGTGGTCGGGTAGAGAGGGACATGAAAAAAGTACAGATATTTTCTTAGGACAGAAATACATACACTCATTAAAATACAGTTAAACGTGGGATTTGGAGAAATGGAACATTCGCAAAACTCTAAGGGAACTAGGAGAAAAGAACTAAACTAAAGTGATGAAAATGAAACGAAAGCTACTAGTACAATTTAAGAAGGCTGAAACAAAATGCTAAAACACAATAGTTGAAACTTGGACTTTGATGTTGTGAGAAAACAAATTGTAAACTTAAAATACGAAAACAAACTGAACAACTAGAAAGACACTCTGCACGAGAGAAAGAGGCTGAACCAACAGGAAGAGAAGAATTGCAACTTTCGTGCTAAGTGATCTGCACGAGAATTTTGAGACGTGAATGTATAAGCCTACATTGGTTATCTTAAAAAGACAAGCAACAAAAAACAAAAAAAGAAAATAACATATAAGCATGATTAAAAGAAGAAAGCAAAAACAAAAAAGGAAAGAAAAAAAAAGGAAAACAAAAAAGACAGGGAGAGAGGAAAGGAGCTGAGGAAATGAATCCAAAGTTGCAGCAAGCCTATGTCTTTCGGAATGAGCTCGCTTTGGGGCTTGACCAACGGCCCTGAAGGGAGAGAAGCATATGTGCCCCTCTCCCAGCATCTTTTGGTGCCAGGACCCTGAACGCTAGGAGAGTGTCCAGTGAGAAAGCATTGAAATCGGAGTGGACCTCACTGGAGAACAAAGTTGAAGCAAGGGTTTATTGTTGTCTGGGGAGGGATTGTCCTCAGGCAGGGGTCTGGGGTGGGGAGACCCCTAAAGGGGAGAGGGTAGGTGGGCAGACATGTTTCCAGAAGTGTGTTAGGATGTGAATGGTGAGCCCACGGAATTCCTCTGCAGTCCGCATTTGTGTGCTGAACTTGGAAGACCTGCAGTGAATCTCTAGCGGACAAGGCTGGAAGGCCAATGCCCTCGAATCATTCGCATCCAGAGTCCTTTGGCACAGGCGGCCAGGTCAGAAGTGCCTGTGGGGCTTTGCCGGGGTCCAACCCCCGCAGGATCCAGGGGAACCTGAAGGAAAAGTGGCCTCAGCAGATGATTTAGAGAGAAATAAGGAAAGAATATTGTAGATAAGAAAATAGAGGAGAGAAAGAGGCTGATATTCCTTGGTTTCCATAGAAAGTCAATAAAACTTCGAGACAAGAAGTTTGCCCCGTTCACGGAGGCCACAGGTGCCTTCCTGGTCTCCCAAGGGAATGAAGATGCAGAACGTCTTCCCGTTCAGGTCTTAGAAACCCGGGCAGATAAGTGAACGCAGGGAGCCTCTATGCTCCAAGGATCAGCCTGAAAAAGAAAGTAAGAGAGAAAAACAGAGAAAAAAGAAAAACACGGGGTTACCAAGCTTCTTCAAGTGAGGTCCATTGTTTTTATTTTCAAAAGGGTCTTTTATACCTTTACTTGTACATAGAGGGAAATGAAAGATGCAAAGTCATACAGAGTCAGCCCAAACATTACGTCTATTTTGTCTTTATCGAAATCAAGATTATTTCTGTAAACCTTTCCCAAAAACAATATTGTGTACATTATCTTCTGGCCTTGGAGGCCTGTGAACATTTTATGACCCTCTTTTGATAAAGGCTGTTCAACCAGAAAACTTATTTTCCCTTGAAATGTTTTTTCTTATATTTCTAATCTATATCGGCCTCAGAAAGTATCAGAGTTACATTCTCACGAAGCAAAGATGCAGTGAGTTACAAGAAAGAACCAATTAGCTCAAAAGTCTGATGTGGTTAATTTCAGGCTACACCTGTTTTTCTTACTTTCCAACTATGTTAACTAATGCACTCCCAGGTGCACAGTGGATTAGAGATATGGGAACTCAGCAGCAAGCATTGGCCCAACAAAGAAATCCTATGCCTAGTACTACTCGAATAACTGTTAACTCTTTGAAAGGCTCTATGTTTTAGGCTTTCTATGCCTCTCACAGTAGGGAGGCTGTAAATAATCATATGATTAGGTGCAACAGTCTGGATATATTTGCCAAGCAAGATATAATGCTAAAAGAGGGGGTTTTGATTGGAAATATTTCTCTCATGCACAGGAGACTTATTAGCTATAGTTCTAAGATGATTTTCTCCAGAGAAAGTGGTCAAGAATAGCACCCAGTTAATGTTAGAGGAGATGGTGAAAGTCATGAAATAGTAAAACAGACAGATACTGGTTTTGGAGTGGATGCTCGAGAAAGACTAGGGAGCCCATTGAGTTCTCAAGACTTGTTTAACAGTTCTCTACCACACGACCTTGTCATGGCTGGGATCTCCCGGGGTGGCTCCAGGCAGGGCTTCGTCAAGGGGAATTCGCCGAGAAAAGTGTCGGTGGTTGGATGGCGGGAGTGGGAGTGGGCAGGCCCTCGGCCGCCTCAGCGAATGAGGAGCTTGCACATGCGGGGGTGGGGCGGTGGGAAAGCCCCCAAAGGACCGAGGGGGTGGAGAACGGGCCCTTTTTGGAGACGACGGTGTGAGGGAAGGAGGCACCGGCGTGCAGCTGCAGGTAGGAGATGGAAAACCTCGTGGGCCTTGTTTGCAGAGACCCGGGGGCTGCTTCTGAGCACGGGAGAGGTGCGTGTCCGGCTCCCTTCAACGTCTTAGCCGGAGGGCAAGGTGGTCGGGCCAGCGCCGCTGGTGCGGATGCCCTTCGGGGACCCTCTGTCCCTGAGGGGCCGTCGCCGGCAGTCGGGCGCCCCCAGCGGGGTGACTTGGCTCCCGGGTCAGCGGGGCTGGCGCCTGGCCAGAAAGTCGCCCTGAGTTGGAGGGGGCCGTGGGGGGTGGGCGCTGGGCTTCAGAATCTGGGGAACACGTGCTACGTGAATGCGGCGCTGCAGTGTCTGAGCCACACGCCGCCCCTGGCCAGCTGGCTGGTGTCCCGGCAGCACGCCACCCTCTGTCCGGCCGGCGGCTCCTGCACGCTCTGTGCCATGCGAGCTCACGTGACCCGAGCCCTCCTTCACGCGGGAGAGGTGATCCGGCCCCACAGGGACCTGCTGGCGGGCTTCCACAGACACCAGCAGGAAGATGCCCACGAGTTTCTGATGTTCACTCTGAGTGGCATGCAGCAAGGGTGCCTGAGTGCATCCCAGCCGTCGGGCCACGCCTCCGAGGACACCGGCGTCATCCGTCAGATCTTTGGGGGGACGTGGAGGTCTCAGATCCAGTGTCTCCACTGCCTCGGTGTCTCGGACACGTTCGACCCTTATCTGGACATCAGCCTGGATATCACGGCGGCTCAGAGTGTGGAGCAAGCTCTGAGAGAGCTGGTCAAGCCCGAGAAGCTGGAGGCGGAAAATGCCTATGACTGTGGCGTTTGTCTCCGGAAGGTGCCTGCCACCAAGAGGTTGACTTTGCACAGCACCTCCCAGGTCCTGGTGCTGGTGCTGAAGCGGTTCACACAGCTGAGCGGGGCCAAAAGGGCTCAGGAGGTGCGCTATCCCCAGTGCCTGGACGTGCAGCCCTACACGTCTGAGCGGAAGGCAGGGCCACTGGGCTATGTGCTCTATGCCGTGCTGGTGCACTCCGGGTGGAGCTGTGAGCGAGGACACTACTTTTGTTACGTCCGAGCGGGCAACGGCCAGTGGTATAAGATGGACGATGCCAAGGTGACCGCCTGTGACGAGACCGCTGCCCTGAGCCAGAGCGCCTACGTCCTGTTCTACGCCCGGGAGGGTGCGTGGGAAGGGGGCGCTGGGGGAGGGGCAGTGGCCCCCCTCGGGGCTGACCCCACAGACCCCGGGCAGCCTGCAGGAGACGCCAGCGGCAGAGCTCCTGGGTCGCAGGATTCCCCGGGGGACACAGAGGCCGAAGGGATGAGCTTAGAGCAGTGGAGACGCCTGCAAGAACACAACCGACCGAAGCCGGCCTTGGAGCTGCGCAAGATCCAGGCTGCCCTGCCTGCCGGCGCGGTCGTGATTCACCGGTCCAGACACGGAGGAGGGAGAAACCGCCCGCCGCCCGCCCAGGAGCACCACCGGCTCGACCGTCCCAGCACGGACACCCCGCCTCCGGGGCCGACGGACGTCGGCCACCGTCCTTGTGCCAGCGGGAGGGCCAGAGCGACCAAGGGGAGGAACAAGAAGCCGCGGCCATCTCTGGGGCTGTGGCGGTAGGCCGGCTCTGATGCACACGCGTGCAGACGCCCAGGCACACCCTGCATGGGGCACGCCCTGGGCGACGCACCAAGAGTGCCGACAAGGAGCGAGTTCCTCTCTGGCGGTGAGGACGATGCGGCCTCCGGGGGGAAAAGGCGGGGCCGGGAGTGAGCCCGGGGTCTCGGTGTTCCCTGGGAACGGGTTTGTGCCCGAGCGGCTCAGCTCTCGAGGGCTGGCTCTGCTGGGAAGTCGGCGGAGCGAATGGGGTGCGTGAGCGGGTCTGAGCACGGTGCCAGGGCCTGCCACTTCTGCGAGGGATGTCCGGAGCCCTTCGGCGGGGAGGTGCAGGGAAGAGCGGGTGCAGGTCCACGCACCGTGTCCTTCCGGCCGGCCAGGCTCTCGAAAATGCCCCAGACGTCGAGCAGCGTCCGGGGGGGGGGGCGGGGGGGGAAGATGGGCAAGCAGTCTTTATGGGTGGCTGTCCTCGGGAGGCCTCGGGCTACTAGGCAGAGGGTCCGGCAGGAATGAGGCGGGGATCTGTGCGTCCCCGGCAGGACGCTCGTCCGCAGAGTTCCCTGGGGCTCCATTTCCGGTGCAAGGAGCATGCTGGAGAAGCGCCAAGTGCCAAACAGGAGAAGCGATCCACGATGCCATGAGCACCACCACCGGCACCACCAGCACCGACACGAAGGCCAAGGGGAGAAAGGCGAGCCAACTAGTCCCAAAGAAACCTCTCCACCAGCTGTGCACCGGGGCCTAGGTGGAGATCCGTCGCGCAGCGTTCATTTCCGAAAGCAAAGGTCCTCCCCGCACTGAGGAAAGGCCCGAGCCTACCCTAGATTGGGATAGCAAGACAACTGGACCTCCGACCCTGCCCGTCCTGCCTGGCAGTCAGTTGTGTCTTCCAGCTGGGCCCCGGACACACGCCGCTGGACGTGAGGAGATGCGGCCGGCCTCCAAAGTGCCTGGGGCGGTGGGGAAACTGTCCTCCCCTAGCTGCTTTCTCGACTGCCTCATGATTCCCGTGACCCGGTGGAGGGGCGCCTGAGGACCTTTATCGATCACCTCTTGCGTTTCATTTCTGTTTCTTGGCTGACGGCCGCGAACCCCGAACCCTCCAGCAAAGGGCACACCGGGAATGTGCGGTTTAACATCTCAGACCTCGAGGGACAACTCTGGCTGCTGACTGCGCGAGGCGGCGTGGCAAGCAAGAGAGAACGTTCCGATGGCTCGTTTTCCCCGCATGGTTCCCTACAGCGCACCATGCCCTCCACACGTGGATTGGAAAAAGAATGATGAGCAGTATCTTCCCCCAAGAACACGAACAAGCGTGCCCCGCGCGAGGACGTGGAGCCACCCACAGCCCTCCCTCATCATCACCACCCATCTTCCTCCGCCCCATCGTCTCCAATGGACTTACTGCTTGCCCCACCCACCCCCTTTGAAGAAGAAGAAGAAGGAGAAGGAGAAAAAGGAGAAGAACGGCGACCGGAGCGGCGTGGCAGAGGGAGTGGGAAGGTGGCCTTACGCTGGGGGAAATCCCTGCAAAAGCGAGAAAAATACTGGCTGATCTCGCTTCTCTGTGCCATGGGAAGGAGGCAAGAGGACAGCAAGGGTGTGAGCACTTGGACAATAAAGCACAAAGCGGTAGGGTCCTGGGATGGGATGGGGAAGCGGAACATGGGAGGGGTGCAAGAGGCTAAGGCAGAAAGCAGGGTCAGGGCCGTTCTTTCCTAGTAAGGGTCCACGGAATCAACGCTTCAGCTATGTATGGGAAACCCATGGACCGTGAAACCCCCATCGTCCTGGAAGGCAAGCATAATGTCCAGGACGGGAGAGCAAACAAACACACCTGTCCCACACTGAGAAGGAAAGCAACAGTCATCCTCTTCCAGGAGGGAAACCTTTTTTATGCCTTGACTCATAGCGGGTTTTAAGCCCTGGAATTGGAAAGACGACTGTATGAGTCAACTATTGTATATAAAATAGAGAAAGAGAATAAAAGCAACAAAAAAATAACAAAATGAACACAAAATTTAAAAAAAAATAAAAAAGGAAAACGCAAAAAAAAAAACCACACACACACACAAAACCGCTCGAAAACCCCCCCCCCCCAAAAACAAAGAAAGCAACGACAACAACAACAACAACAACTATCAAAACAAATGGAAGAAGGAAAAGGAAGGGCGAAAGGCAACGGAGACATAAAAGGAGCTGAAGCAATGCATCCAAAGTTGCAGCAATTCTATGCCTTTTGGAGCGAGCTCGCTTTGGGGCTTGACCAACGGCCCTGAAGGGAGAAAAGCGTATGTGCCCCTCTCTCGGCAGCTTTTGGTGCCAGGACCCTGAACGCCAGGAGAGTGTCCAGTGAGAAAGCATAGAAAGCATAGAGTGGACCTCACTGGAGAGCAAAGTTGAGGCAAGGGTTTCTTGTTGTCTGAGGGGTTGTCCTCAGGCAGGGGTCTGGGGTGGGGAGACCCCTAAAGGGGAGAGGGTAGGGGGGGAGACATATGTTTGCACAAGTGTGTTAGGATGTGAATGGTGAGCCCACGGCATTCCTCTGCAGCCCGCATTTGTGTGCTGAACTTGGAAGGCCCGCAGTGAATCTCTAGCGGGCAAGGCTGGAAGGCCCAGTGGCCCCGAATCATTTGCATCCGGAGCCCTTTGGTCCAGGGGGCCAGGTCGGAAGTGCGTGCGGGGCTTCGTCAAGGGGAATTCCCCGAGAAAAGTGTCGGTGGTTGGATGGCGGGAGTGGGAGTGGGCAGGCCCTCGGCCGCCTCAGCGAATGAGGAGCTTGCACGTGCGGGGGTGGGGCGGTGGGAAAGCCCCCAAAGGACGGAGGGGGGCGGGGCCAAGGCCCTTTTCGGAGACGAAGGTGTGAGGGAAGGAGGCATCGGCGTGCAGCGGCAGGTAGGAGATGGAAAACCTCGTGGGCCTTGCTTGCAGAGACCCGGGGGCTGCTTCTGAGCACGGGGGAGGTGCGTGTCCGGCTCCCTTCAACGTCTTAGCCGGAGGGCAAGGTGGTCGGGCCAGCGCCGCTGGTGCGGATGCCCCTCGGGGACCCTCTGTCCCTGAGGGGCCGTCGCCGGCAGTCGGGCGCCCCCAGCGGGGTGACTTGGCTCCCGGGTCAGCGGGGCTGGCGCCTGGCCAGAAAGTCGCCCTGAGTTGGAGGGGGCCGTGGGGGGTGGGCGCTGGGCTTCAGAATCTGGGGAACACGTGCTACGTGAATGCGGCGCTGCAGTGTCTGAGCCACACGCCGCCCCTGGCCAGCTGGCTGGTGTCCCGGCAGCACGCCACCCTCTGTCCGGCCGGCGGCTCCTGCACGCTCTGTGCCATGCGAGCTCACGTGACCCGAGCCCTCCTTCACGCGGGAGAGGTGATCCGGCCCCACAGGGACCTGCTGGCGGGCTTCCACAGACACCAGCAGGAAGATGCCCACGAGTTTCTGATGTTCACTCTGAGTGGCATGCAGCAAGGGTGCCTGAGTGCATCCCAGCCGTCGGGCCACGCCTCCGAGGACACCGGCGTCGTCCGTCAGATCTTTGGCGGGACGTGGAGGTCTCAGATCCAGTGTCTCCACTGCCTCGGTGTCTCGGACACGTTCGACCCTTATCTGGACATCAGCCTGGATATCACGGCGGCTCAGAGTGTGGAGCAAGCTCTGAGAGAGCTGGTCAAGCCCGAGAAGCTGGAGGCGGAAAATGCCTATGACTGTGGCGTTTGTCTCCGGAAGGTGCCTGCCACCAAGAGGTTGACTTTGCACAGCACCTCCCAGGTCCTGGTGCTGGTGCTGAAGCGGTTCACACAGCTGAGCGGGGCCAAAAGGGCTCAGGAGGTGCGCTATCCCCAGTGCCTGGACGTGCAGCCCTACACGTCTGAGCGGAAGGCAGGGCCACTGGGCTACGTGCTCTATGCCGTGCTGGTGCATTCCAGGTGGAGCTGTGAGCGAGGACACTACTTTTGTTACGTCCGAGCGGGCAACGGCCAGTGGTATAAGATGGACGATGCCAAGGTGACCGCCTGTGACGAGACCGCTGCCCTGAGCCAGAGCGCCTACGTCCTGTTCTACGCCCGGGAGGGTGCGTGGGAAGGGGGCGCTGGGGGAGGGGCAGTGGCCCCCCTCGGGGCTGACCCCACAGACCCCGGGCAGCCTGCAGGAGACGCCAGCGGCAGAGCTCCTGGGTCGCAGGATTCCCCGGGGGACACAGAGGCCGAAGGGATGAGCTTAGAGCAGTGGAGACGCCTGCAAGAACACAACCGACCGAAGCCGGCCTTGGAGCTGCGCAAGATCCAGGCTGCCCTGCCTGCCGGCGCGGTCGTGATTCACCGGTCCAGACACGGAGGAGGGAGAAACCGCCCGCCGCCCGCCCAGGAGCACCACCGGCTCGACCGTCCCAGCACGGACACCCCGCCTCCGGGGCCGACGGACGTCGGCCACCGTCCTTGTGCCAGCGGGAGGGCCAGAGCGACCAAGGGGAGGAACAAGAAGCCGCGGCCATCTCTGGGGCTGTGGCGGTAGGCCGGCTCTGATGCACACGCGTGCAGACGCCCAGGCACACCCTGCATGGGGCACGCCCTGGGCGACGCACCAAGAGTGCCGACAAGGAGCGAGTTCCTCTCTGGCGGTGAGGACGATGCGGCCTCCGGGGGGAAAAGGCGGGGCCGGGAGTGAGCCCGGGGTCTCGGTGTTCCCTGGGAACGGGTTTGTGCCCGAGCGGCTCAGCTCTCGAGGGCTGGCTCTGCTGGGAAGTCGGCGGAGCGAATGGGGTGCGTGAGCGGGTCTGAGCACGGTGCCAGGGCCTGCCACTTCTGCGAGGGATGTCCGGAGCCCTTCGGCGGGGAGGTGCAGGGAAGAGCGGGTGCAGGTCCACGCACCGTGTCCTTCCGGCCGGCCAGGCTCTCGAAAATGCCCCAGACGTCGAGCAGCGTCCGGGGGGGGGGGCGGGGGGGGAAGATGGGCAAGCAGTCTTTATGGGTGGCTGTCCTCGGGAGGCCTCGGGCTACTAGGCAGAGGGTCCGGCAGGAATGAGGCGGGGATCTGTGCGTCCCCGGCAGGACGCTCGTCCGCAGAGTTCCCTGGGGCTCCATTTCCGGTGCAAGGAGCATGCTGGAGAAGCGCCAAGTGCCAAACAGGAGAAGCGATCCACGATGCCATGAGCACCACCACCGGCACCACCAGCACCGACACGAAGGCCAAGGGGAGAAAGGCGAGCCAACTAGTCCCAAAGAAACCTCTCCACCAGCTGTGCACCGGGGCCTAGGTGGAGATCCGTCGCGCAGCGTTCATTTCCGAAAGCAAAGGTCCTCCCCGCACTGAGGAAAGGCCCGAGCCTACCCTAGATTGGGATAGCAAGACAACTGGACCTCCGACCCTGCCCGTCCTGCCTGGCAGTCAGTTGTGTCTTCCAGCTGGGCCCCGGACACACGCCGCTGGACGTGAGGAGATGCGGCCGGCCTCCAAAGTGCCTGGGGCGGTGGGGAAACTGTCCTCCCCTAGCTGCTTTCTCGACTGCCTCATGATTCCCGTGACCCGGTGGAGGGGCGCCTGAGGACCTTTATCGATCACCTCTTGCGTTTCATTTCTGTTTCTTGGCTGACGGCCGCGAACCCCGAACCCTCCAGCAAAGGGCACACCGGGAATGTGCGGTTTAACATCTCAGACCTCGAGGGACAACTCTGGCTGCTGACTGCGCGAGGCGGCGTGGCAAGCAAGAGAGAACGTTCCGATGGCTCGTTTTCCCCGCATGGTTCCCTACAGCGCACCATGCCCTCCACACGTGGATTGGAAAAAGAATGATGAGCAGTATCTTCCCCCAAGAACACGAACAAGCGTGCCCCGCGCGAGGACGTGGAGCCACCCACAGCCCTCCCTCATCATCACCACCCATCTTCCTCCGCCCCATCGTCTCCAATGGACTTACTGCTTGCCCCACCCACCCCCTTTGAAGAAGAAGAAGAAGGAGAAGGAGAAAAAGGAGAAGAACGGCGACCGGAGCGGCGTGGCAGAGGGAGTGGGAAGGTGGCCTTACGCTGGGGGAAATCCCTGCAAAAGCGAGAAAAATACTGGCTGATCTCGCTTCTCTGTGCCATGGGAAGGAGGCAAGAGGACAGCAAGGGTGTGAGCACTTGGACAATAAAGCACAAAGCGGTAGGGTCCTGGGATGGGATGGGGAAGCGGAACATGGGAGGGGTGCAAGAGGCTAAGGCAGAAAGCAGGGTCAGGGCCGTTCTTTCCTAGTAAGGGTCCACGGAATCAACGCTTCAGCTATGTATGGGAAACCCATGGACCGTGAAACCCCCATCGTCCTGGAAGGCAAGCATAATGTCCAGGACGGGAGAGCAAACAAACACACCTGTCCCACACCGAGAAGGAAAGCAACAGTCATCCTCTTCCAGGAGGGAAACCTTTTTTATGCCTTGACTCATAGCGGGTTTTAAGCCCTGGAATTGGAAAGACGACTGTATGAGTCAACTATTGTATATAAAATAGAGAAAGAGAATAAAAGCAACAAAAAAATAACAAAATGAACACAAAATTTAAAAAAAAATAAAAAAGGAAAACGCAAAAAAAAAAAACCACACACACACACAAAACCGCTCGAAAACCCCCCCCCCCAAAAACAAAGAAAGCAACGACAACAACAACAACAACAACAACTATCAAAACAAATGGAAGAAGGAAAAGGAAGGGCGAAAGGCAACGGAGACATAAAAGGAGCTGAAGCAATGCATCCAAAGTTGCAGCAATTCTATGCCTTTTGGAGCGAGCTCGCTTTGGGGCTTGACCAACGGCCCTGAAGGGAGAAAAGCGTATGTGCCCCTCTCTCGGCAGCTTTTGGTGCCAGGACCCTGAACGCCAGGAGAGTGTCCAGTGAGAAAGCATAGAAAGCATAGAGTGGACCTCACTGGAGAGCAAAGTTGAGGCAAGGGTTTCTTGTTGTCTGAGGGGTTGTCCTCAGGCAGGGGTCTGGGGTGGGGAGACCCCTAAAGGGGAGAGGGTAGGGGGGGAGACATATGTTTGCACAAGTGTGTTAGGATGTGAATGGTGAGCCCACGGCATTCCTCTGCAGCCCGCATTTGTGTGCTGAACTTGGAAGGCCCGCAGTGAATCTCTAGCGGGCAAGGCTGGAAGGCCCAGTGGCCCCGAATCATTTGCATCCGGAGCCCTTTGGTCCAGGGGGCCAGGTCGGAAGTGCGTGCGGGGCTTCGTCAAGGGGAATTCCCCGAGAAAAGTGTCGGTGGTTGGATGGCGGGAGTGGGAGTGGGCAGGCCCTCGGCCGCCTCAGCGAATGAGGAGCTTGCACGTGCGGGGGTGGGGCGGTGGGAAAGCCCCCAAAGGACGGAGGGGGGCGGGGCCAAGGCCCTTTTCGGAGACGAAGGTGTGAGGGAAGGAGGCATCGGCGTGCAGCGGCAGGTAGGAGATGGAAAACCTCGTGGGCCTTGCTTGCAGAGACCCGGGGGCTGCTTCTGAGCACGGGGGAGGTGCGTGTCCGGCTCCCTTCAACGTCTTAGCCGGAGGGCAAGGTGGTCGGGCCAGCGCCGCTGGTGCGGATGCCCCCCGGGGACCCTCTGTCCCTGAGGGGCCGTCGCCGGCAGTCGGGCGCCCCCAGCGGGGTGACTTGGCTCCCGGGTCAGCGGGGCTGGCGCCTGGCCAGAAAGTCGCCCTGAGTTGGAGGGGGCCGTGGGGGGTGGGCGCTGGGCTTCAGAATCTGGGGAACACGTGCTACGTGAATGCGGCGCTGCAGTGTCTGAGCCACACGCCGCCCCTGGCCAGCTGGCTGGTGTCCCGGCAGCACGCCACCCTCTGTCCGGCCGGCGGCTCCTGCACGCTCTGTGCCATGCGAGCTCACGTGACCCGAGCCCTCCTTCACGCGGGAGAGGTGATCCGGCCCCACAGGGACCTGCTGGCGGGCTTCCACAGACACCAGCAGGAAGATGCCCACGAGTTTCTGATGTTCACTCTGAGTGGCATGCAGCAAGGGTGCCTGAGTGCATCCCAGCCGTCGGGCCACGCCTCCGAGGACACCGGCGTCATCCGTCAGATCTTTGGGGGGACGTGGAGGTCTCAGATCCAGTGTCTCCACTGCCTCGGTGTCTCGGACACGTTCGACCCTTATCTGGACATCAGCCTGGATATCACGGCGGCTCAGAGTGTGGAGCAAGCTCTGAGAGAGCTGGTCAAGCCCGAGAAGCTGGAGGCGGAAAATGCCTATGACTGTGGCGTTTGTCTCCGGAAGGTGCCTGCCACCAAGAGGTTGACTTTGCACAGCACCTCCCAGGTCCTGGTGCTGGTGCTGAAGCGGTTCACACAGCTGAGCGGGGCCAAAAGGGCTCAGGAGGTGCGCTATCCCCAGTGCCTGGACGTGCAGCCCTACACGTCTGAGCGGAAGGCAGGGCCACTGGGCTATGTGCTCTATGCCGTGCTGGTGCACTCCGGGTGGAGCTGTGAGCGAGGACACTACTTTTGTTACGTCCGAGCGGGCAACGGCCAGTGGTATAAGATGGACGATGCCAAGGTGACCGCCTGTGACGAGACCGCTGCCCTGAGCCAGAGCGCCTACGTCCTGTTCTACGCCCGGGAGGGTGCGTGGGAAGGGGGCGCTGGGGGAGGGGCAGTGGCCCCCCTCGGGGCTGACCCCACAGACCCCGGGCAGCCTGCAGGAGACGCCAGCGGCAGAGCTCCTGGGTCGCAGGATTCCCCGGGGGACACAGAGGCCGAAGGGATGAGCTTAGAGCAGTGGAGACGCCTGCAAGAACACAACCGACCGAAGCCGGCCTTGGAGCTGCGCAAGATCCAGGCTGCCCTGCCTGCCGGCGCGGTCGTGATTCACCGGTCCAGACACGGAGGAGGGAGAAACCGCCCGCCGCCCGCCCAGGAGCACCACCGGCTCGACCGTCCCAGCACGGACACCCCGCCTCCGGGGCCGACGGACGTCGGCCACCGTCCTTGTGCCAGCGGGAGGGCCAGAGCGACCAAGGGGAGGAACAAGAAGCCGCGGCCATCTCTGGGGCTGTGGCGGTAGGCCGGCTCTGATGCACACGCGTGCAGACGCCCAGGCACACCCTGCATGGGGCACGCCCTGGGCGACGCACCAAGAGTGCCGACAAGGAGCGAGTTCCTCTCTGGCGGTGAGGACGATGCGGCCTCCGGGGGGAAAAGGCGGGGCCGGGAGTGAGCCCGGGGTCTCGGTGTTCCCTGGGAACGGGTTTGTGCCCGAGCGGCTCAGCTCTCGAGGGCTGGCTCTGCTGGGAAGTCGGCGGAGCGAATGGGGTGCGTGAGCGGGTCTGAGCACGGTGCCAGGGCCTGCCACTTCTGCGAGGGATGTCCGGAGCCCTTCGGCGGGGAGGTGCAGGGAAGAGCGGGTGCAGGTCCACGCACCGTGTCCTTCCGGCCGGCCAGGCTCTCGAAAATGCCCCAGACGTCGAGCAGCGTCCGGGGGGGGGGGGCGGGGGGGGAAGATGGGCAAGCAGTCTTTATGGGTGGCTGTCCTCGGGAGGCCTCGGGCTACTAGGCAGAGGGTCCGGCAGGAATGAGGCGGGGATCTGTGCGTCCCCGGCAGGACGCTCGTCCGCAGAGTTCCCTGGGGCTCCATTTCCGGTGCAAGGAGCATGCTGGAGAAGCGCCAAGTGCCAAACAGGAGAAGCGATCCACGATGCCATGAGCACCACCACCGGCACCACCAGCACCGACACGAAGGCCAAGGGGAGAAAGGCGAGCCAACTAGTCCCAAAGAAACCTCTCCACCAGCTGTGCACCGGGGCCTAGGTGGAGATCCGTCGCGCAGCGTTCATTTCCGAAAGCAAAGGTCCTCCCCGCACTGAGGAAAGGCCCGAGCCTACCCTAGATTGGGATAGCAAGACAACTGGACCTCCGACCCTGCCCGTCCTGCCTGGCAGTCAGTTGTGTCTTCCAGCTGGGCCCCGGACACACGCCGCTGGACGTGAGGAGATGCGGCCGGCCTCCAAAGTGCCTGGGGCGGTGGGGAAACTGTCCTCCCCTAGCTGCTTTCTCGACTGCCTCATGATTCCCGTGACCCGGTGGAGGGGCGCCTGAGGACCTTTATCGATCACCTCTTGCGTTTCATTTCTGTTTCTTGGCTGACGGCCGCGAACCCCGAACCCTCCAGCAAAGGGCACACCGGGAATGTGCGGTTTAACATCTCAGACCTCGAGGGACAACTCTGGCTGCTGACTGCGCGAGGCGGCGTGGCAAGCAAGAGAGAACGTTCCGATGGCTCGTTTTCCCCGCATGGTTCCCTACAGCGCACCATGCCCTCCACACGTGGATTGGAAAAAGAATGATGAGCAGTATCTTCCCCCAAGAACACGAACAAGCGTGCCCCGCGCGAGGACGTGGAGCCACCCACAGCCCTCCCTCATCATCACCACCCATCTTCCTCCGCCCCATCGTCTCCAATGGACTTACTGCTTGCCCCACCCACCCCCTTTGAAGAAGAAGAAGAAGGAGAAGGAGAAAAAGGAGAAGAACGGCGACCGGAGCGGCGTGGCAGAGGGAGTGGGAAGGTGGCCTTACGCTGGGGGAAATCCCTGCAAAAGCGAGAAAAATACTGGCTGATCTCGCTTCTCTGTGCCATGGGAAGGAGGCAAGAGGACAGCAAGGGTGTGAGCACTTGGACAATAAAGCACAAAGCGGTAGGGTCCTGGGATGGGATGGGGAAGCGGAACATGGGAGGGGTGCAAGAGGCTAAGGCAGAAAGCAGGGTCAGGGCCGTTCTTTCCTAGTAAGGGTCCACGGAATCAACGCTTCAGCTATGTATGGGAAACCCATGGACCGTGAAACCCCCATCGTCCTGGAAGGCAAGCATAATGTCCAGGACGGGAGAGCAAACAAACACACCTGTCCCACACCGAGAAGGAAAGCAACAGTCATCCTCTTCCAGGAGGGAAACCTTTTTTATGCCTTGACTCATAGCGGGTTTTAAGCCCTGGAATTGGAAAGACGACTGTATGAGTCAACTATTGTATATAAAATAGAGAAAGAGAATAAAAGCAACAAAAAAATAACAAAATGAACACAAAATTTAAAAAAAAATAAAAAAGGAAAACGCAAAAAAAAAAAACCACACACACACACAAAACCGCTCGAAAACCCCCCCCCCCAAAAACAAAGAAAGCAACGACAACAACAACAACAACAACAACTATCAAAACAAATGGAAGAAGGAAAAGGAAGGGCGAAAGGCAACGGAGACATAAAAGGAGCTGAAGCAATGCATCCAAAGTTGCAGCAATTCTATGCCTTTTGGAGCGAGCTCGCTTTGGGGCTTGACCAACGGCCCTGAAGGGAGAAAAGCGTATGTGCCCCTCTCTCGGCAGCTTTTGGTGCCAGGACCCTGAACGCCAGGAGAGTGTCCAGTGAGAAAGCATAGAAAGCATAGAGTGGACCTCACTGGAGAGCAAAGTTGAGGCAAGGGTTTCTTGTTGTCTGAGGGGTTGTCCTCAGGCAGGGGTCTGGGGTGGGGAGACCCCTAAAGGGGAGAGGGTAGGGGGGGAGACATATGTTTGCACAAGTGTGTTAGGATGTGAATGGTGAGCCCACGGCATTCCTCTGCAGCCCGCATTTGTGTGCTGAACTTGGAAGGCCCGCAGTGAATCTCTAGCGGGCAAGGCTGGAAGGCCCAGTGGCCCCGAATCATTTGCATCCGGAGCCCTTTGGTCCAGGGGGCCAGGTCGGAAGTGCGTGCGGGGCTTCGTCAAGGGGAATTCCCCGAGAAAAGTGTCGGTGGTTGGATGGCGGGAGTGGGAGTGGGCAGGCCCTCGGCCGCCTCAGCGAATGAGGAGCTTGCACGTGCGGGGGTGGGGCGGTGGGAAAGCCCCCAAAGGACGGAGGGGGGCGGGGCCAAGGCCCTTTTCGGAGACGAAGGTGTGAGGGAAGGAGGCATCGGCGTGCAGCGGCAGGTAGGAGATGGAAAACCTCGTGGGCCTTGCTTGCAGAGACCCGGGGGCTGCTTCTGAGCACGGGGGAGGTGCGTGTCCGGCTCCCTTCAACGTCTTAGCCGGAGGGCAAGGTGGTCGGGCCAGCGCCGCTGGTGCGGATGCCCCCCGGGGACCCTCTGTCCCTGAGGGGCCGTCGCCGGCAGTCGGGCGCCCCCAGCGGGGTGACTTGGCTCCCGGGTCAGCGGGGCTGGCGCCTGGCCAGAAAGTCGCCCTGAGTTGGAGGGGGCCGTGGGGGGTGGGCGCTGGGCTTCAGAATCTGGGGAACACGTGCTACGTGAATGCGGCGCTGCAGTGTCTGAGCCACACGCCGCCCCTGGCCAGCTGGCTGGTGTCCCGGCAGCACGCCACCCTCTGTCCGGCCGGCGGCTCCTGCACGCTCTGTGCCATGCGAGCTCACGTGACCCGAGCCCTCCTTCACGCGGGAGAGGTGATCCGGCCCCACAGGGACCTGCTGGCGGGCTTCCACAGACACCAGCAGGAAGATGCCCACGAGTTTCTGATGTTCACTCTGAGTGGCATGCAGCAAGGGTGCCTGAGTGCATCCCAGCCGTCGGGCCACGCCTCCGAGGACACCGGCGTCATCCGTCAGATCTTTGGGGGGACGTGGAGGTCTCAGATCCAGTGTCTCCACTGCCTCGGTGTCTCGGACACGTTCGACCCTTATCTGGACATCAGCCTGGATATCACGGCGGCTCAGAGTGTGGAGCAAGCTCTGAGAGAGCTGGTCAAGCCCGAGAAGCTGGAGGCGGAAAATGCCTATGACTGTGGCGTTTGTCTCCGGAAGGTGCCTGCCACCAAGAGGTTGACTTTGCACAGCACCTCCCAGGTCCTGGTGCTGGTGCTGAAGCGGTTCACACAGCTGAGCGGGGCCAAAAGGGCTCAGGAGGTGCGCTATCCCCAGTGCCTGGACGTGCAGCCCTACACGTCTGAGCGGAAGGCAGGGCCACTGGGCTATGTGCTCTATGCCGTGCTGGTGCACTCCGGGTGGAGCTGTGAGCGAGGACACTACTTTTGTTACGTCCGAGCGGGCAACGGCCAGTGGTATAAGATGGACGATGCCAAGGTGACCGCCTGTGACGAGACCGCTGCCCTGAGCCAGAGCGCCTACGTCCTGTTCTACGCCCGGGAGGGTGCGTGGGAAGGGGGCGCTGGGGGAGGGGCAGTGGCCCCCCTCGGGGCTGACCCCACAGACCCCGGGCAGCCTGCAGGAGACGCCAGCGGCAGAGCTCCTGGGTCGCAGGATTCCCCGGGGGACACAGAGGCCGAAGGGATGAGCTTAGAGCAGTGGAGACGCCTGCAAGAACACAACCGACCGAAGCCGGCCTTGGAGCTGCGCAAGATCCAGGCTGCCCTGCCTGCCGGCGCGGTCGTGATTCACCGGTCCAGACACGGAGGAGGGAGAAACCGCCCACCGCCCGCCCAGGAGCACCACCGGCTCGACCGTCCCAGCACGGACACCCCGCCTCCGGGGCCGACGGACGTCGGCCACCGTCCTTGTGCCAGCGGGAGGGCCAGAGCGACCAAGGGGAGGAACAAGAAGCCGCGGCCATCTCTGGGGCTGTGGCGGTAGGCCGGCTCTGATGCACACGCGTGCAGACGCCCAGGCACACCCTGCATGGGGCACGCCCTGGGCGACGCACCAAGAGTGCCGACAAGGAGCGAGTTCCTCTCTGGCGGTGAGGACGATGCGGCCTCCGGGGGGAAAAGGCGGGGCCGGGAGTGAGCCCGGGGTCTCGGTGTTCCCTGGGAACGGGTTTGTGCCCGAGCGGCTCAGCTCTCGAGGGCTGGCTCTGCTGGGAAGTCGGCGGAGCGAATGGGGTGCGTGAGCGGGTCTGAGCACGGTGCCAGGGCCTGCCACTTCTGCGAGGGATGTCCGGAGCCCTTCGGCGGGGAGGTGCAGGGAAGAGCGGGTGCAGGTCCACGCACCGTGTCCTTCCGGCCGGCCAGGCTCTCGAAAATGCCCCAGACGTCGAGCAGCGTCCGGGGGGGGGGGGGCGGGGGGGAAGATGGGCAAGCAGTCTTTATGGGTGGCTGTCCTCGGGAGGCCTCGGGCTACTAGGCAGAGGGTCCGGCAGGAATGAGGCGGGGATCTGTGCGTCCCCGGCAGGACGCTCGTCCGCAGAGTTCCCTGGGGCTCCATTTCCGGTGCAAGGAGCATGCTGGAGAAGCGCCAAGTGCCAAACAGGAGAAGCGATCCACGATGCCATGAGCACCACCACCGGCACCACCAGCACCGACACGAAGGCCAAGGGGAGAAAGGCGAGCCAACTAGTCCCAAAGAAACCTCTCCACCAGCTGTGCACCGGGGCCTAGGTGGAGATCCGTCGCGCAGCGTTCATTTCCGAAAGCAAAGGTCCTCCCCGCACTGAGGAAAGGCCCGAGCCTACCCTAGATTGGGATAGCAAGACAACTGGACCTCCGACCCTGCCCGTCCTGCCTGGCAGTCAGTTGTGTCTTCCAGCTGGGCCCCGGACACACGCCGCTGGACGTGAGGAGATGCGGCCGGCCTCCAAAGTGCCTGGGGCGGTGGGGAAACTGTCCTCCCCTAGCTGCTTTCTCGACTGCCTCATGATTCCCGTGACCCGGTGGAGGGGCGCCTGAGGACCTTTATCGATCACCTCTTGCGTTTCATTTCTGTTTCTTGGCTGACGGCCGCGAACCCCGAACCCTCCAGCAAAGGGCACACCGGGAATGTGCGGTTTAACATCTCAGACCTCGAGGGACAACTCTGGCTGCTGACTGCGCGAGGCGGCGTGGCAAGCAAGAGAGAACGTTCCGATGGCTCGTTTTCCCCGCATGGTTCCCTACAGCGCACCATGCCCTCCACACGTGGATTGGAAAAAGAATGATGAGCAGTATCTTCCCCCAAGAACACGAACAAGCGTGCCCCGCGCGAGGACGTGGAGCCACCCACAGCCCTCCCTCATCATCACCACCCATCTTCCTCCGCCCCATCGTCTCCAATGGACTTACTGCTTGCCCCACCCACCCCCTTTGAAGAAGAAGAAGAAGGAGAAGGAGAAAAAGGAGAAGAACGGCGACCGGAGCGGCGTGGCAGAGGGAGTGGGAAGGTGGCCTTACGCTGGGGGAAATCCCTGCAAAAGCGAGAAAAATACTGGCTGATCTCGCTTCTCTGTGCCATGGGAAGGAGGCAAGAGGACAGCAAGGGTGTGAGCACTTGGACAATAAAGCACAAAGCGGTAGGGTCCTGGGATGGGATGGGGAAGCGGAACATGGGAGGGGTGCAAGAGGCTAAGGCAGAAAGCAGGGTCAGGGCCGTTCTTTCCTAGTAAGGGTCCACGGAATCAACGCTTCAGCTATGTATGGGAAACCCATGGACCGTGAAACCCCCATCGTCCTGGAAGGCAAGCATAATGTCCAGGACGGGAGAGCAAACAAACACACCTGTCCCACACCGAGAAGGAAAGCAACAGTCATCCTCTTCCAGGAGGGAAACCTTTTTTATGCCTTGACTCATAGCGGGTTTTAAGCCCTGGAATTGGAAAGACGACTGTATGAGTCAACTATTGTATATAAAATAGAGAAAGAGAATAAAAGCAACAAAAAAATAACAAAATGAACACAAAATTTAAAAAAAAATAAAAAAGGAAAACGCAAAAAAAAAAAACCACACACACACACAAAACCGCTCGAAAACCCCCCCCCCCAAAAACAAAGAAAGCAACGACAACAACAACAACAACAACAACTATCAAAACAAATGGAAGAAGGAAAAGGAAGGGCGAAAGGCAACGGAGACATAAAAGGAGCTGAAGCAATGCATCCAAAGTTGCAGCAATTCTATGCCTTTTGGAGCGAGCTCGCTTTGGGGCTTGACCAACGGCCCTGAAGGGAGAAAAGCGTATGTGCCCCTCTCTCGGCAGCTTTTGGTGCCAGGACCCTGAACGCCAGGAGAGTGTCCAGTGAGAAAGCATAGAAAGCATAGAGTGGACCTCACTGGAGAGCAAAGTTGAGGCAAGGGTTTCTTGTTGTCTGAGGGGTTGTCCTCAGGCAGGGGTCTGGGGTGGGGAGACCCCTAAAGGGGAGAGGGTAGGGGGGGAGACATATGTTTGCACAAGTGTGTTAGGATGTGAATGGTGAGCCCACGGCATTCCTCTGCAGCCCGCATTTGTGTGCTGAACTTGGAAGGCCCGCAGTGAATCTCTAGCGGGCAAGGCTGGAAGGCCCAGTGGCCCCGAATCATTTGCATCCGGAGCCCTTTGGTCCAGGGGGCCAGGTCGGAAGTGCGTGCGGGGCTTCGTCAAGGGGAATTCCCCGAGAAAAGTGTCGGTGGTTGGATGGCGGGAGTGGGAGTGGGCAGGCCCTCGGCCGCCTCAGCGAATGAGGAGCTTGCACGTGCGGGGGTGGGGCGGTGGGAAAGCCCCCAAAGGACGGAGGGGGGCGGGGCCAAGGCCCTTTTCGGAGACGAAGGTGTGAGGGAAGGAGGCATCGGCGTGCAGCGGCAGGTAGGAGATGGAAAACCTCGTGGGCCTTGCTTGCAGAGACCCGGGGGCTGCTTCTGAGCACGGGGGAGGTGCGTGTCCGGCTCCCTTCAACGTCTTAGCCGGAGGGCAAGGTGGTCGGGCCAGCGCCGCTGGTGCGGATGCCCCCCGGGGACCCTCTGTCCCTGAGGGGCCGTCGCCGGCAGTCGGGCGCCCCCAGCGGGGTGACTTGGCTCCCGGGTCAGCGGGGCTGGCGCCTGGCCAGAAAGTCGCCCTGAGTTGGAGGGGGCCGTGGGGGGTGGGCGCTGGGCTTCAGAATCTGGGGAACACGTGCTACGTGAATGCGGCGCTGCAGTGTCTGAGCCACACGCCGCCCCTGGCCAGCTGGCTGGTGTCCCGGCAGCACGCCACCCTCTGTCCGGCCGGCGGCTCCTGCACGCTCTGTGCCATGCGAGCTCACGTGACCCGAGCCCTCCTTCACGCGGGAGAGGTGATCCGGCCCCACAGGGACCTGCTGGCGGGCTTCCACAGACACCAGCAGGAAGATGCCCACGAGTTTCTGATGTTCACTCTGAGTGGCATGCAGCAAGGGTGCCTGAGTGCATCCCAGCCGTCGGGCCACGCCTCCGAGGACACCGGCGTCATCCGTCAGATCTTTGGGGGGACGTGGAGGTCTCAGATCCAGTGTCTCCACTGCCTCGGTGTCTCGGACACGTTCGACCCTTATCTGGACATCAGCCTGGATATCACGGCGGCTCAGAGTGTGGAGCAAGCTCTGAGAGAGCTGGTCAAGCCCGAGAAGCTGGAGGCGGAAAATGCCTATGACTGTGGCGTTTGTCTCCGGAAGGTGCCTGCCACCAAGAGGTTGACTTTGCACAGCACCTCCCAGGTCCTGGTGCTGGTGCTGAAGCGGTTCACACAGCTGAGCGGGGCCAAAAGGGCTCAGGAGGTGCGCTATCCCCAGTGCCTGGACGTGCAGCCCTACACGTCTGAGCGGAAGGCAGGGCCACTGGGCTATGTGCTCTATGCCGTGCTGGTGCACTCCGGGTGGAGCTGTGAGCGAGGACACTACTTTTGTTACGTCCGAGCGGGCAACGGCCAGTGGTATAAGATGGACGATGCCAAGGTGACCGCCTGTGACGAGACCGCTGCCCTGAGCCAGAGCGCCTACGTCCTGTTCTACGCCCGGGAGGGTGCGTGGGAAGGGGGCGCTGGGGGAGGGGCAGTGGCCCCCCTCGGGGCTGACCCCACAGACCCCGGGCAGCCTGCAGGAGACGCCAGCGGCAGAGCTCCTGGGTCGCAGGATTCCCCGGGGGACACAGAGGCCGAAGGGATGAGCTTAGAGCAGTGGAGACGCCTGCAAGAACACAACCGACCGAAGCCGGCCTTGGAGCTGCGCAAGATCCAGGCTGCCCTGCCTGCCGGCGCGGTCGTGATTCACCGGTCCAGACACGGAGGAGGGAGAAACCGCCCGCCGCCCGCCCAGGAGCACCACCGGCTCGACCGTCCCAGCACGGACACCCCGCCTCCGGGGCCGACGGACGTCGGCCACCGTCCTTGTGCCAGCGGGAGGGCCAGAGCGACCAAGGGGAGGAACAAGAAGCCGCGGCCATCTCTGGGGCTGTGGCGGTAGGCCGGCTCTGATGCACACGCGTGCAGACGCCCAGGCACACCCTGCATGGGGCACGCCCTGGGCGACGCACCAAGAGTGCCGACAAGGAGCGAGTTCCTCTCTGGCGGTGAGGACGATGCGGCCTCCGGGGGGAAAAGGCGGGGCCGGGAGTGAGCCCGGGGTCTCGGTGTTCCCTGGGAACGGGTTTGTGCCCGAGCGGCTCAGCTCTCGAGGGCTGGCTCTGCTGGGAAGTCGGCGGAGCGAATGGGGTGCGTGAGCGGGTCTGAGCACGGTGCCAGGGCCTGCCACTTCTGCGAGGGATGTCCGGAGCCCTTCGGCGGGGAGGTGCAGGGAAGAGCGGGTGCAGGTCCACGCACCGTGTCCTTCCGGCCGGCCAGGCTCTCGAAAATGCCCCAGACGTCGAGCAGCGTCCGGGGGGGGGGGGGCGGGGGGGGAAGATGGGCAAGCAGTCTTTATGGGTGGCTGTCCTCGGGAGGCCTCGGGCTACTAGGCAGAGGGTCCGGCAGGAATGAGGCGGGGATCTGTGCGTCCCCGGCAGGACGCTCGTCCGCAGAGTTCCCTGGGGCTCCATTTCCGGTGCAAGGAGCATGCTGGAGAAGCGCCAAGTGCCAAACAGGAGAAGCGATCCACGATGCCATGAGCACCACCACCGGCACCACCAGCACCGACACGAAGGCCAAGGGGAGAAAGGCGAGCCAACTAGTCCCAAAGAAACCTCTCCACCAGCTGTGCACCGGGGCCTAGGTGGAGATCCGTCGCGCAGCGTTCATTTCCGAAAGCAAAGGTCCTCCCCGCACTGAGGAAAGGCCCGAGCCTACCCTAGATTGGGATAGCAAGACAACTGGACCTCCGACCCTGCCCGTCCTGCCTGGCAGTCAGTTGTGTCTTCCAGCTGGGCCCCGGACACACGCCGCTGGACGTGAGGAGATGCGGCCGGCCTCCAAAGTGCCTGGGGCGGTGGGGAAACTGTCCTCCCCTAGCTGCTTTCTCGACTGCCTCATGATTCCCGTGACCCGGTGGAGGGGCGCCTGAGGACCTTTATCGATCACCTCTTGCGTTTCATTTCTGTTTCTTGGCTGACGGCCGCGAACCCCGAACCCTCCAGCAAAGGGCACACCGGGAATGTGCGGTTTAACATCTCAGACCTCGAGGGACAACTCTGGCTGCTGACTGCGCGAGGCGGCGTGGCAAGCAAGAGAGAACGTTCCGATGGCTCGTTTTCCCCGCATGGTTCCCTACAGCGCACCATGCCCTCCACACGTGGATTGGAAAAAGAATGATGAGCAGTATCTTCCCCCAAGAACACGAACAAGCGTGCCCCGCGCGAGGACGTGGAGCCACCCACAGCCCTCCCTCATCATCACCACCCATCTTCCTCCGCCCCATCGTCTCCAATGGACTTACTGCTTGCCCCACCCACCCCCTTTGAAGAAGAAGAAGAAGGAGAAGGAGAAAAAGGAGAAGAACGGCGACCGGAGCGGCGTGGCAGAGGGAGTGGGAAGGTGGCCTTACGCTGGGGGAAATCCCTGCAAAAGCGAGAAAAATACTGGCTGATCTCGCTTCTCTGTGCCATGGGAAGGAGGCAAGAGGACAGCAAGGGTGTGAGCACTTGGACAATAAAGCACAAAGCGGTAGGGTCCTGGGATGGGATGGGGAAGCGGAACATGGGAGGGGTGCAAGAGGCTAAGGCAGAAAGCAGGGTCAGGGCCGTTCTTTCCTAGTAAGGGTCCACGGAATCAACGCTTCAGCTATGTATGGGAAACCCATGGACCGTGAAACCCCCATCGTCCTGGAAGGCAAGCATAATGTCCAGGACGGGAGAGCAAACAAACACACCTGTCCCACACCGAGAAGGAAAGCAACAGTCATCCTCTTCCAGGAGGGAAACCTTTTTTATGCCTTGACTCATAGCGGGTTTTAAGCCCTGGAATTGGAAAGACGACTGTATGAGTCAACTATTGTATATAAAATAGAGAAAGAGAATAAAAGCAACAAAAAAATAACAAAATGAACACAAAATTTAAAAAAAAATAAAAAAGGAAAACGCAAAAAAAAAAAACCACACACACACACAAAACCGCTCGAAAACCCCCCCCCCCAAAAACAAAGAAAGCAACGACAACAACAACAACAACAACAACTATCAAAACAAATGGAAGAAGGAAAAGGAAGGGCGAAAGGCAACGGAGACATAAAAGGAGCTGAAGCAATGCATCCAAAGTTGCAGCAATTCTATGCCTTTTGGAGCGAGCTCGCTTTGGGGCTTGACCAACGGCCCTGAAGGGAGAAAAGCGTATGTGCCCCTCTCTCGGCAGCTTTTGGTGCCAGGACCCTGAACGCCAGGAGAGTGTCCAGTGAGAAAGCATAGAAAGCATAGAGTGGACCTCACTGGAGAGCAAAGTTGAGGCAAGGGTTTCTTGTTGTCTGAGGGGTTGTCCTCAGGCAGGGGTCTGGGGTGGGGAGACCCCTAAAGGGGAGAGGGTAGGGGGGGAGACATATGTTTGCACAAGTGTGTTAGGATGTGAATGGTGAGCCCACGGCATTCCTCTGCAGCCCGCATTTGTGTGCTGAACTTGGAAGGCCCGCAGTGAATCTCTAGCGGGCAAGGCTGGAAGGCCCAGTGGCCCCGAATCATTTGCATCCGGAGCCCTTTGGTCCAGGGGGCCAGGTCGGAAGTGCGTGCGGGGCTTCGTCAAGGGGAATTCCCCGAGAAAAGTGTCGGTGGTTGGATGGCGGGAGTGGGAGTGGGCAGGCCCTCGGCCGCCTCAGCGAATGAGGAGCTTGCACGTGCGGGGGTGGGGCGGTGGGAAAGCCCCCAAAGGACGGAGGGGGGCGGGGCCAAGGCCCTTTTCGGAGACGAAGGTGTGAGGGAAGGAGGCATCGGCGTGCAGCGGCAGGTAGGAGATGGAAAACCTCGTGGGCCTTGCTTGCAGAGACCCGGGGGCTGCTTCTGAGCACGGGGGAGGTGCGTGTCCGGCTCCCTTCAACGTCTTAGCCGGAGGGCAAGGTGGTCGGGCCAGCGCCGCTGGTGCGGATGCCCCCCGGGGACCCTCTGTCCCTGAGGGGCCGTCGCCGGCAGTCGGGCGCCCCCAGCGGGGTGACTTGGCTCCCGGGTCAGCGGGGCTGGCGCCTGGCCAGAAAGTCGCCCTGAGTTGGAGGGGGCCGTGGGGGGTGGGCGCTGGGCTTCAGAATCTGGGGAACACGTGCTACGTGAATGCGGCGCTGCAGTGTCTGAGCCACACGCCGCCCCTGGCCAGCTGGCTGGTGTCCCGGCAGCACGCCACCCTCTGTCCGGCCGGCGGCTCCTGCACGCTCTGTGCCATGCGAGCTCACGTGACCCGAGCCCTCCTTCACGCGGGAGAGGTGATCCGGCCCCACAGGGACCTGCTGGCGGGCTTCCACAGACACCAGCAGGAAGATGCCCACGAGTTTCTGATGTTCACTCTGAGTGGCATGCAGCAAGGGTGCCTGAGTGCATCCCAGCCGTCGGGCCACGCCTCCGAGGACACCGGCGTCATCCGTCAGATCTTTGGGGGGACGTGGAGGTCTCAGATCCAGTGTCTCCACTGCCTCGGTGTCTCGGACACGTTCGACCCTTATCTGGACATCAGCCTGGATATCACGGCGGCTCAGAGTGTGGAGCAAGCTCTGAGAGAGCTGGTCAAGCCCGAGAAGCTGGAGGCGGAAAATGCCTATGACTGTGGCGTTTGTCTCCGGAAGGTGCCTGCCACCAAGAGGTTGACTTTGCACAGCACCTCCCAGGTCCTGGTGCTGGTGCTGAAGCGGTTCACACAGCTGAGCGGGGCCAAAAGGGCTCAGGAGGTGCGCTATCCCCAGTGCCTGGACGTGCAGCCCTACACGTCTGAGCGGAAGGCAGGGCCACTGGGCTATGTGCTCTATGCCGTGCTGGTGCACTCCGGGTGGAGCTGTGAGCGAGGACACTACTTTTGTTACGTCCGAGCGGGCAACGGCCAGTGGTATAAGATGGACGATGCCAAGGTGACCGCCTGTGACGAGACCGCTGCCCTGAGCCAGAGCGCCTACGTCCTGTTCTACGCCCGGGAGGGTGCGTGGGAAGGGGGCGCTGGGGGAGGGGCAGTGGCCCCCCTCGGGGCTGACCCCACAGACCCCGGGCAGCCTGCAGGAGACGCCAGCGGCAGAGCTCCTGGGTCGCAGGATTCCCCGGGGGACACAGAGGCCGAAGGGATGAGCTTAGAGCAGTGGAGACGCCTGCAAGAACACAACCGACCGAAGCCGGCCTTGGAGCTGCGCAAGATCCAGGCTGCCCTGCCTGCCGGCGCGGTCGTGATTCACCGGTCCAGACACGGAGGAGGGAGAAACCGCCCGCCGCCCGCCCAGGAGCACCACCGGCTCGACCGTCCCAGCACGGACACCCCGCCTCCGGGGCCGACGGACGTCGGCCACCGTCCTTGTGCCAGCGGGAGGGCCAGAGCGACCAAGGGGAGGAACAAGAAGCCGCGGCCATCTCTGGGGCTGTGGCGGTAGGCCGGCTCTGATGCACACGCGTGCAGACGCCCAGGCACACCCTGCATGGGGCACGCCCTGGGCGACGCACCAAGAGTGCCGACAAGGAGCGAGTTCCTCTCTGGCGGTGAGGACGATGCGGCCTCCGGGGGGAAAAGGCGGGGCCGGGAGTGAGCCCGGGGTCTCGGTGTTCCCTGGGAACGGGTTTGTGCCCGAGCGGCTCAGCTCTCGAGGGCTGGCTCTGCTGGGAAGTCGGCGGAGCGAATGGGGTGCGTGAGCGGGTCTGAGCACGGTGCCAGGGCCTGCCACTTCTGCGAGGGATGTCCGGAGCCCTTCGGCGGGGAGGTGCAGGGAAGAGCGGGTGCAGGTCCACGCACCGTGTCCTTCCGGCCGGCCAGGCTCTCGAAAATGCCCCAGACGTCGAGCAGCGTCCGGGGGGGGGGGGCGGGGGGGGAAGATGGGCAAGCAGTCTTTATGGGTGGCTGTCCTCGGGAGGCCTCGGGCTACTAGGCAGAGGGTCCGGCAGGAATGAGGCGGGGATCTGTGCGTCCCCGGCAGGACGCTCGTCCGCAGAGTTCCCTGGGGCTCCATTTCCGGTGCAAGGAGCATGCTGGAGAAGCGCCAAGTGCCAAACAGGAGAAGCGATCCACGATGCCATGAGCACCACCACCGGCACCACCAGCACCGACACGAAGGCCAAGGGGAGAAAGGCGAGCCAACTAGTCCCAAAGAAACCTCTCCACCAGCTGTGCACCGGGGCCTAGGTGGAGATCCGTCGCGCAGCGTTCATTTCCGAAAGCAAAGGTCCTCCCCGCACTGAGGAAAGGCCCGAGCCTACCCTAGATTGGGATAGCAAGACAACTGGACCTCCGACCCTGCCCGTCCTGCCTGGCAGTCAGTTGTGTCTTCCAGCTGGGCCCCGGACACACGCCGCTGGACGTGAGGAGATGCGGCCGGCCTCCAAAGTGCCTGGGGCGGTGGGGAAACTGTCCTCCCCTAGCTGCTTTCTCGACTGCCTCATGATTCCCGTGACCCGGTGGAGGGGCGCCTGAGGACCTTTATCGATCACCTCTTGCGTTTCATTTCTGTTTCTTGGCTGACGGCCGCGAACCCCGAACCCTCCAGCAAAGGGCACACCGGGAATGTGCGGTTTAACATCTCAGACCTCGAGGGACAACTCTGGCTGCTGACTGCGCGAGGCGGCGTGGCAAGCAAGAGAGAACGTTCCGATGGCTCGTTTTCCCCGCATGGTTCCCTACAGCGCACCATGCCCTCCACACGTGGATTGGAAAAAGAATGATGAGCAGTATCTTCCCCCAAGAACACGAACAAGCGTGCCCCGCGCGAGGACGTGGAGCCACCCACAGCCCTCCCTCATCATCACCACCCATCTTCCTCCGCCCCATCGTCTCCAATGGACTTACTGCTTGCCCCACCCACCCCCTTTGAAGAAGAAGAAGAAGGAGAAGGAGAAAAAGGAGAAGAACGGCGACCGGAGCGGCGTGGCAGAGGGAGTGGGAAGGTGGCCTTACGCTGGGGGAAATCCCTGCAAAAGCGAGAAAAATACTGGCTGATCTCGCTTCTCTGTGCCATGGGAAGGAGGCAAGAGGACAGCAAGGGTGTGAGCACTTGGACAATAAAGCACAAAGCGGTAGGGTCCTGGGATGGGATGGGGAAGCGGAACATGGGAGGGGTGCAAGAGGCTAAGGCAGAAAGCAGGGTCAGGGCCGTTCTTTCCTAGTAAGGGTCCACGGAATCAACGCTTCAGCTATGTATGGGAAACCCATGGACCGTGAAACCCCCATCGTCCTGGAAGGCAAGCATAATGTCCAGGACGGGAGAGCAAACAAACACACCTGTCCCACACCGAGAAGGAAAGCAACAGTCATCCTCTTCCAGGAGGGAAACCTTTTTTATGCCTTGACTCATAGCGGGTTTTAAGCCCTGGAATTGGAAAGACGACTGTATGAGTCAACTATTGTATATAAAATAGAGAAAGAGAATAAAAGCAACAAAAAAATAACAAAATGAACACAAAATTTAAAAAAAAATAAAAAAGGAAAACGCAAAAAAAAAAAACCACACACACACACAAAACCGCTCGAAAACCCCCCCCCCCCAAAAACAAAGAAAGCAACGACAACAACAACAACAACAACAACTATCAAAACAAATGGAAGAAGGAAAAGGAAGGGCGAAAGGCAACGGAGACATAAAAGGAGCTGAAGCAATGCATCCAAAGTTGCAGCAATTCTATGCCTTTTGGAGCGAGCTCGCTTTGGGGCTTGACCAACGGCCCTGAAGGGAGAAAAGCGTATGTGCCCCTCTCTCGGCAGCTTTTGGTGCCAGGACCCTGAACGCCAGGAGAGTGTCCAGTGAGAAAGCATAGAAAGCATAGAGTGGACCTCACTGGAGAGCAAAGTTGAGGCAAGGGTTTCTTGTTGTCTGAGGGGTTGTCCTCAGGCAGGGGTCTGGGGTGGGGAGACCCCTAAAGGGGAGAGGGTAGGGGGGGAGACATATGTTTGCACAAGTGTGTTAGGATGTGAATGGTGAGCCCACGGCATTCCTCTGCAGCCCGCATTTGTGTGCTGAACTTGGAAGGCCCGCAGTGAATCTCTAGCGGGCAAGGCTGGAAGGCCCAGTGGCCCCGAATCATTTGCATCCGGAGCCCTTTGGTCCAGGGGGCCAGGTCGGAAGTGCGTGCGGGGCTTCGTCAAGGGGAATTCCCCGAGAAAAGTGTCGGTGGTTGGATGGCGGGAGTGGGAGTGGGCAGGCCCTCGGCCGCCTCAGCGAATGAGGAGCTTGCACGTGCGGGGGTGGGGCGGTGGGAAAGCCCCCAAAGGACGGAGGGGGGCGGGGCCAAGGCCCTTTTCGGAGACGAAGGTGTGAGGGAAGGAGGCATCGGCGTGCAGCGGCAGGTAGGAGATGGAAAACCTCGTGGGCCTTGCTTGCAGAGACCCGGGGGCTGCTTCTGAGCACGGGGGAGGTGCGTGTCCGGCTCCCTTCAACGTCTTAGCCGGAGGGCAAGGTGGTCGGGCCAGCGCCGCTGGTGCGGATGCCCCCCGGGGACCCTCTGTCCCTGAGGGGCCGTCGCCGGCAGTCGGGCGCCCCCAGCGGGGTGACTTGGCTCCCGGGTCAGCAGGGCTGGCGCCTGGCCAGAAAGTCGCCCTGAGTTGGAGGGGGCCGTGGGGGGTGGGCGCTGGGCTTCAGAATCTGGGGAACACGTGCTACGTGAATGCGGCGCTGCAGTGTCTGAGCCACACGCCGCCCCTGGCCAGCTGGCTGGTGTCCCGGCAGCACGCCACCCTCTGTCCGGCCGGCGGCTCCTGCACGCTCTGTGCCATGCGAGCTCACGTGACCCGAGCCCTCCTTCACGCGGGAGAGGTGATCCGGCCCCACAGGGACCTGCTGGCGGGCTTCCACAGACACCAGCAGGAAGATGCCCACGAGTTTCTGATGTTCACTCTGAGTGGCATGCAGCAAGGGTGCCTGAGTGCATCCCAGCCGTCGGGCCACGCCTCCGAGGACACCGGCGTCATCCGTCAGATCTTTGGGGGGACGTGGAGGTCTCAGATCCAGTGTCTCCACTGCCTCGGTGTCTCGGACACGTTCGACCCTTATCTGGACATCAGCCTGGATATCACGGCGGCTCAGAGTGTGGAGCAAGCTCTGAGAGAGCTGGTCAAGCCCGAGAAGCTGGAGGCGGAAAATGCCTATGACTGTGGCGTTTGTCTCCGGAAGGTGCCTGCCACCAAGAGGTTGACTTTGCACAGCACCTCCCAGGTCCTGGTGCTGGTGCTGAAGCGGTTCACACAGCTGAGCGGGGCCAAAAGGGCTCAGGAGGTGCGCTATCCCCAGTGCCTGGACGTGCAGCCCTACACGTCTGAGCGGAAGGCAGGGCCACTGGGCTATGTGCTCTATGCCGTGCTGGTGCACTCCGGGTGGAGCTGTGAGCGAGGACACTACTTTTGTTACGTCCGAGCGGGCAACGGCCAGTGGTATAAGATGGACGATGCCAAGGTGACCGCCTGTGACGAGACCGCTGCCCTGAGCCAGAGCGCCTACGTCCTGTTCTACGCCCGGGAGGGTGCGTGGGAAGGGGGCGCTGGGGGAGGGGCAGTGGCCCCCCTCGGGGCTGACCCCACAGACCCCGGGCAGCCTGCAGGAGACGCCAGCGGCAGAGCTCCTGGGTCGCAGGATTCCCCGGGGGACACAGAGGCCGAAGGGATGAGCTTAGAGCAGTGGAGACGCCTGCAAGAACACAACCGACCGAAGCCGGCCTTGGAGCTGCGCAAGATCCAGGCTGCCCTGCCTGCCGGCGCGGTCGTGATTCACCGGTCCAGACACGGAGGAGGGAGAAACCGCCCGCCGCCCGCCCAGGAGCACCACCGGCTCGACCGTCCCAGCACGGACACCCCGCCTCCGGGGCCGACGGACGTCGGCCACCGTCCTTGTGCCAGCGGGAGGGCCAGAGCGACCAAGGGGAGGAACAAGAAGCCGCGGCCATCTCTGGGGCTGTGGCGGTAGGCCGGCTCTGATGCACACGCGTGCAGACGCCCAGGCACACCCTGCATGGGGCACGCCCTGGGCGACGCACCAAGAGTGCCGACAAGGAGCGAGTTCCTCTCTGGCGGTGAGGACGATGCGGCCTCCGGGGGGAAAAGGCGGGGCCGGGAGTGAGCCCGGGGTCTCGGTGTTCCCTGGGAACGGGTTTGTGCCCGAGCGGCTCAGCTCTCGAGGGCTGGCTCTGCTGGGAAGTCGGCGGAGCGAATGGGGTGCGTGAGCGGGTCTGAGCACGGTGCCAGGGCCTGCCACTTCTGCGAGGGATGTCCGGAGCCCTTCGGCGGGGAGGTGCAGGGAAGAGCGGGTGCAGGTCCACGCACCGTGTCCTTCCGGCCGGCCAGGCTCTCGAAAATGCCCCAGACGTCGAGCAGCGTCCGGGGGGGGGGGGCGGGGGGGGAAGATGGGCAAGCAGTCTTTATGGGTGGCTGTCCTCGGGAGGCCTCGGGCTACTAGGCAGAGGGTCCGGCAGGAATGAGGCGGGGATCTGTGCGTCCCCGGCAGGACGCTCGTCCGCAGAGTTCCCTGGGGCTCCATTTCCGGTGCAAGGAGCATGCTGGAGAAGCGCCAAGTGCCAAACAGGAGAAGCGATCCACGATGCCATGAGCACCACCACCGGCACCACCAGCACCGACACGAAGGCCAAGGGGAGAAAGGCGAGCCAACTAGTCCCAAAGAAACCTCTCCACCAGCTGTGCACCGGGGCCTAGGTGGAGATCCGTCGCGCAGCGTTCATTTCCGAAAGCAAAGGTCCTCCCCGCACTGAGGAAAGGCCCGAGCCTACCCTAGATTGGGATAGCAAGACAACTGGACCTCCGACCCTGCCCGTCCTGCCTGGCAGTCAGTTGTGTCTTCCAGCTGGGCCCCGGACACACGCCGCTGGACGTGAGGAGATGCGGCCGGCCTCCAAAGTGCCTGGGGCGGTGGGGAAACTGTCCTCCCCTAGCTGCTTTCTCGACTGCCTCATGATTCCCGTGACCCGGTGGAGGGGCGCCTGAGGACCTTTATCGATCACCTCTTGCGTTTCATTTCTGTTTCTTGGCTGACGGCCGCGAACCCCGAACCCTCCAGCAAAGGGCACACCGGGAATGTGCGGTTTAACATCTCAGACCTCGAGGGACAACTCTGGCTGCTGACTGCGCGAGGCGGCGTGGCAAGCAAGAGAGAACGTTCCGATGGCTCGTTTTCCCCGCATGGTTCCCTACAGCGCACCATGCCCTCCACACGTGGATTGGAAAAAGAATGATGAGCAGTATCTTCCCCCAAGAACACGAACAAGCGTGCCCCGCGCGAGGACGTGGAGCCACCCACAGCCCTCCCTCATCATCACCACCCATCTTCCTCCGCCCCATCGTCTCCAATGGACTTACTGCTTGCCCCACCCACCCCCTTTGAAGAAGAAGAAGAAGGAGAAGGAGAAAAAGGAGAAGAACGGCGACCGGAGCGGCGTGGCAGAGGGAGTGGGAAGGTGGCCTTACGCTGGGGGAAATCCCTGCAAAAGCGAGAAAAATACTGGCTGATCTCGCTTCTCTGTGCCATGGGAAGGAGGCAAGAGGACAGCAAGGGTGTGAGCACTTGGACAATAAAGCACAAAGCGGTAGGGTCCTGGGATGGGATGGGGAAGCGGAACATGGGAGGGGTGCAAGAGGCTAAGGCAGAAAGCAGGGTCAGGGCCGTTCTTTCCTAGTAAGGGTCCACGGAATCAACGCTTCAGCTATGTATGGGAAACCCATGGACCGTGAAACCCCCATCGTCCTGGAAGGCAAGCATAATGTCCAGGACGGGAGAGCAAACAAACACACCTGTCCCACACCGAGAAGGAAAGCAACAGTCATCCTCTTCCAGGAGGGAAACCTTTTTTATGCCTTGACTCATAGCGGGTTTTAAGCCCTGGAATTGGAAAGACGACTGTATGAGTCAACTATTGTATATAAAATAGAGAAAGAGAATAAAAGCAACAAAAAAATAACAAAATGAACACAAAATTTAAAAAAAAATAAAAAAGGAAAACGCAAAAAAAAAAAACCACACACACACACAAAACCGCTCGAAAACCCCCCCCCCAAAAACAAAGAAAGCAACGACAACAACAACAACAACAACAACTATCAAAACAAATGGAAGAAGGAAAAGGAAGGGCGAAAGGCAACGGAGACATAAAAGGAGCTGAAGCAATGCATCCAAAGTTGCAGCAATTCTATGCCTTTTGGAGCGAGCTCGCTTTGGGGCTTGACCAACGGCCCTGAAGGGAGAAAAGCGTATGTGCCCCTCTCTCGGCAGCTTTTGGTGCCAGGACCCTGAACGCCAGGAGAGTGTCCAGTGAGAAAGCATAGAAAGCATAGAGTGGACCTCACTGGAGAGCAAAGTTGAGGCAAGGGTTTCTTGTTGTCTGAGGGGTTGTCCTCAGGCAGGGGTCTGGGGTGGGGAGACCCCTAAAGGGGAGAGGGTAGGGGGGGAGACATATGTTTGCACAAGTGTGTTAGGATGTGAATGGTGAGCCCACGGCATTCCTCTGCAGCCCGCATTTGTGTGCTGAACTTGGAAGGCCCGCAGTGAATCTCTAGCGGGCAAGGCTGGAAGGCCCAGTGGCCCCGAATCATTTGCATCCGGAGCCCTTTGGTCCAGGGGGCCAGGTCGGAAGTGCGTGCGGGGCTTCGTCAAGGGGAATTCCCCGAGAAAAGTGTCGGTGGTTGGATGGCGGGAGTGGGAGTGGGCAGGCCCTCGGCCGCCTCAGCGAATGAGGAGCTTGCACGTGCGGGGGTGGGGCGGTGGGAAAGCCCCCAAAGGACGGAGGGGGGCGGGGCCAAGGCCCTTTTCGGAGACGAAGGTGTGAGGGAAGGAGGCATCGGCGTGCAGCGGCAGGTAGGAGATGGAAAACCTCGTGGGCCTTGCTTGCAGAGACCCGGGGGCTGCTTCTGAGCACGGGGGAGGTGCGTGTCCGGCTCCCTTCAACGTCTTAGCCGGAGGGCAAGGTGGTCGGGCCAGCGCCGCTGGTGCGGATGCCCCCCGGGGACCCTCTGTCCCTGAGGGGCCGTCGCCGGCAGTCGGGCGCCCCCAGCGGGGTGACTTGGCTCCCGGGTCAGCGGGGCTGGCGCCTGGCCAGAAAGTCGCCCTGAGTTGGAGGGGGCCGTGGGGGGTGGGCGCTGGGCTTCAGAATCTGGGGAACACCTGCTACGTGAATGCGGCGCTGCAGTGTCTGAGCCACACGCCGCCCCTGGCCAGCTGGCTGGTGTCCCGGCAGCACGCCACCCTCTGTCCGGCCGGCGGCTCCTGCACGCTCTGTGCCATGCGAGCTCACGTGACCCGAGCCCTCCTTCACGCGGGAGAGGTGATCCGGCCCCACAGGGACCTGCTGGCGGGCTTCCACAGACACCAGCAGGAAGATGCCCACGAGTTTCTGATGTTCACTCTGAGTGGCATGCAGCAAGGGTGCCTGAGTGCATCCCAGCCGTCGGGCCACGCCTCCGAGGACACCGGCGTCATCCGTCAGATCTTTGGGGGGACGTGGAGGTCTCAGATCCAGTGTCTCCACTGCCTCGGTGTCTCGGACACGTTCGACCCTTATCTGGACATCAGCCTGGATATCACGGCGGCTCAGAGTGTGGAGCAAGCTCTGAGAGAGCTGGTCAAGCCCGAGAAGCTGGAGGCGGAAAATGCCTATGACTGTGGCGTTTGTCTCCGGAAGGTGCCTGCCACCAAGAGGTTGACTTTGCACAGCACCTCCCAGGTCCTGGTGCTGGTGCTGAAGCGGTTCACACAGCTGAGCGGGGCCAAAAGGGCTCAGGAGGTGCGCTATCCCCAGTGCCTGGACGTGCAGCCCTACACGTCTGAGCGGAAGGCAGGGCCACTGGGCTATGTGCTCTATGCCGTGCTGGTGCACTCCGGGTGGAGCTGTGAGCGAGGACACTACTTTTGTTACGTCCGAGCGGGCAACGGCCAGTGGTATAAGATGGACGATGCCAAGGTGACCGCCTGTGACGAGACCGCTGCCCTGAGCCAGAGCGCCTACGTCCTGTTCTACGCCCGGGAGGGTGCGTGGGAAGGGGGCGCTGGGGGAGGGGCAGTGGCCCCCCTCGGGGCTGACCCCACAGACCCCGGGCAGCCTGCAGGAGACGCCAGCGGCAGAGCTCCTGGGTCGCAGGATTCCCCGGGGGACACAGAGGCCGAAGGGATGAGCTTAGAGCAGTGGAGACGCCTGCAAGAACACAACCGACCGAAGCCGGCCTTGGAGCTGCGCAAGATCCAGGCTGCCCTGCCTGCCGGCGCGGTCGTGATTCACCGGTCCAGACACGGAGGAGGGAGAAACCGCCCGCCGCCCGCCCAGGAGCACCACCGGCTCGACCGTCCCAGCACGGACACCCCGCCTCCGGGGCCGACGGACGTCGGCCACCGTCCTTGTGCCAGCGGGAGGGCCAGAGCGACCAAGGGGAGGAACAAGAAGCCGCGGCCATCTCTGGGGCTGTGGCGGTAGGCCGGCTCTGATGCACACGCGTGCAGACGCCCAGGCACACCCTGCATGGGGCACGCCCTGGGCGACGCACCAAGAGTGCCGACAAGGAGCGAGTTCCTCTCTGGCGGTGAGGACGATGCGGCCTCCGGGGGGAAAAGGCGGGGCCGGGAGTGAGCCCGGGGTCTCGGTGTTCCCTGGGAACGGGTTTGTGCCCGAGCGGCTCAGCTCTCGAGGGCTGGCTCTGCTGGGAAGTCGGCGGAGCGAATGGGGTGCGTGAGCGGGTCTGAGCACGGTGCCAGGGCCTGCCACTTCTGCGAGGGATGTCCGGAGCCCTTCGGCGGGGAGGTGCAGGGAAGAGCGGGTGCAGGTCCACGCACCGTGTCCTTCCGGCCGGCCAGGCTCTCGAAAATGCCCCAGACGTCGAGCAGCGTCCGGGGGGGGGGGGCGGGGGGGGAAGATGGGCAAGCAGTCTTTATGGGTGGCTGTCCTCGGGAGGCCTCGGGCTACTAGGCAGAGGGTCCGGCAGGAATGAGGCGGGGATCTGTGCGTCCCCGGCAGGACGCTCGTCCGCAGAGTTCCCTGGGGCTCCATTTCCGGTGCAAGGAGCATGCTGGAGAAGCGCCAAGTGCCAAACAGGAGAAGCGATCCACGATGCCATGAGCACCACCACCGGCACCACCAGCACCGACACGAAGGCCAAGGGGAGAAAGGCGAGCCAACTAGTCCCAAAGAAACCTCTCCACCAGCTGTGCACCGGGGCCTAGGTGGAGATCCGTCGCGCAGCGTTCATTTCCGAAAGCAAAGGTCCTCCCCGCACTGAGGAAAGGCCCGAGCCTACCCTAGATTGGGATAGCAAGACAACTGGACCTCCGACCCTGCCCGTCCTGCCTGGCAGTCAGTTGTGTCTTCCAGCTGGGCCCCGGACACACGCCGCTGGACGTGAGGAGATGCGGCCGGCCTCCAAAGTGCCTGGGGCGGTGGGGAAACTGTCCTCCCCTAGCTGCTTTCTCGACTGCCTCATGATTCCCGTGACCCGGTGGAGGGGCGCCTGAGGACCTTTATCGATCACCTCTTGCGTTTCATTTCTGTTTCTTGGCTGACGGCCGCGAACCCCGAACCCTCCAGCAAAGGGCACACCGGGAATGTGCGGTTTAACATCTCAGACCTCGAGGGACAACTCTGGCTGCTGACTGCGCGAGGCGGCGTGGCAAGCAAGAGAGAACGTTCCGATGGCTCGTTTTCCCCGCATGGTTCCCTACAGCGCACCATGCCCTCCACACGTGGATTGGAAAAAGAATGATGAGCAGTATCTTCCCCCAAGAACACGAACAAGCGTGCCCCGCGCGAGGACGTGGAGCCACCCACAGCCCTCCCTCATCATCACCACCCATCTTCCTCCGCCCCATCGTCTCCAATGGACTTACTGCTTGCCCCACCCACCCCCTTTGAAGAAGAAGAAGAAGGAGAAGGAGAAAAAGGAGAAGAACGGCGACCGGAGCGGCGTGGCAGAGGGAGTGGGAAGGTGGCCTTACGCTGGGGGAAATCCCTGCAAAAGCGAGAAAAATACTGGCTGATCTCGCTTCTCTGTGCCATGGGAAGGAGGCAAGAGGACAGCAAGGGTGTGAGCACTTGGACAATAAAGCACAAAGCGGTAGGGTCCTGGGATGGGATGGGGAAGCGGAACATGGGAGGGGTGCAAGAGGCTAAGGCAGAAAGCAGGGTCAGGGCCGTTCTTTCCTAGTAAGGGTCCACGGAATCAACGCTTCAGCTATGTATGGGAAACCCATGGACCGTGAAACCCCCATCGTCCTGGAAGGCAAGCATAATGTCCAGGACGGGAGAGCAAACAAACACACCTGTCCCACACCGAGAAGGAAAGCAACAGTCATCCTCTTCCAGGAGGGAAACCTTTTTTATGCCTTGACTCATAGCGGGTTTTAAGCCCTGGAATTGGAAAGACGACTGTATGAGTCAACTATTGTATATAAAATAGAGAAAGAGAATAAAAGCAACAAAAAAATAACAAAATGAACACAAAATTTAAAAAAAAATAAAAAAGGAAAACGCAAAAAAAAAAAACCACACACACACACAAAACCGCTCGAAAACCCCCCCCCCAAAAACAAAGAAAGCAACGACAACAACAACAACAACAACAACTATCAAAACAAATGGAAGAAGGAAAAGGAAGGGCGAAAGGCAACGGAGACATAAAAGGAGCTGAAGCAATGCATCCAAAGTTGCAGCAATTCTATGCCTTTTGGAGCGAGCTCGCTTTGGGGCTTGACCAACGGCCCTGAAGGGAGAAAAGCGTATGTGCCCCTCTCTCGGCAGCTTTTGGTGCCAGGACCCTGAACGCCAGGAGAGTGTCCAGTGAGAAAGCATAGAAAGCATAGAGTGGACCTCACTGGAGAGCAAAGTTGAGGCAAGGGTTTCTTGTTGTCTGAGGGGTTGTCCTCAGGCAGGGGTCTGGGGTGGGGAGACCCCTAAAGGGGAGAGGGTAGGGGGGGAGACATATGTTTGCACAAGTGTGTTAGGATGTGAATGGTGAGCCCACGGCATTCCTCTGCAGCCCGCATTTGTGTGCTGAACTTGGAAGGCCCGCAGTGAATCTCTAGCGGGCAAGGCTGGAAGGCCCAGTGGCCCCGAATCATTTGCATCCGGAGCCCTTTGGTCCAGGGGGCCAGGTCGGAAGTGCGTGCGGGGCTTCGTCAAGGGGAATTCCCCGAGAAAAGTGTCGGTGGTTGGATGGCGGGAGTGGGAGTGGGCAGGCCCTCGGCCGCCTCAGCGAATGAGGAGCTTGCACGTGCGGGGGTGGGGCGGTGGGAAAGCCCCCAAAGGACGGAGGGGGGCGGGGCCAAGGCCCTTTTCGGAGACGAAGGTGTGAGGGAAGGAGGCATCGGCGTGCAGCGGCAGGTAGGAGATGGAAAACCTCGTGGGCCTTGCTTGCAGAGACCCGGGGGCTGCTTCTGAGCACGGGGGAGGTGCGTGTCCGGCTCCCTTCAACGTCTTAGCCGGAGGGCAAGGTGGTCGGGCCAGCGCCGCTGGTGCGGATGCCCCCCGGGGACCCTCTGTCCCTGAGGGGCCGTCGCCGGCAGTCGGGCGCCCCCAGCGGGGTGACTTGGCTCCCGGGTCAGCGGGGCTGGCGCCTGGCCAGAAAGTCGCCCTGAGTTGGAGGGGGCCGTGGGGGGTGGGCGCTGGGCTTCAGAATCTGGGGAACACGTGCTACGTGAATGCGGCGCTGCAGTGTCTGAGCCACACGCCGCCCCTGGCCAGCTGGCTGGTGTCCCGGCAGCACGCCACCCTCTGTCCGGCCGGCGGCTCCTGCACGCTCTGTGCCATGCGAGCTCACGTGACCCGAGCCCTCCTTCACGCGGGAGAGGTGATCCGGCCCCACAGGGACCTGCTGGCGGGCTTCCACAGACACCAGCAGGAAGATGCCCACGAGTTTCTGATGTTCACTCTGAGTGGCATGCAGCAAGGGTGCCTGAGTGCATCCCAGCCGTCGGGCCACGCCTCCGAGGACACCGGCGTCATCCGTCAGATCTTTGGGGGGACGTGGAGGTCTCAGATCCAGTGTCTCCACTGCCTCGGTGTCTCGGACACGTTCGACCCTTATCTGGACATCAGCCTGGATATCACGGCGGCTCAGAGTGTGGAGCAAGCTCTGAGAGAGCTGGTCAAGCCCGAGAAGCTGGAGGCGGAAAATGCCTATGACTGTGGCGTTTGTCTCCGGAAGGTGCCTGCCACCAAGAGGTTGACTTTGCACAGCACCTCCCAGGTCCTGGTGCTGGTGCTGAAGCGGTTCACACAGCTGAGCGGGGCCAAAAGGGCTCAGGAGGTGCGCTATCCCCAGTGCCTGGACGTGCAGCCCTACACGTCTGAGCGGAAGGCAGGGCCACTGGGCTATGTGCTCTATGCCGTGCTGGTGCACTCCGGGTGGAGCTGTGAGCGAGGACACTACTTTTGTTACGTCCGAGCGGGCAACGGCCAGTGGTATAAGATGGACGATGCCAAGGTGACCGCCTGTGACGAGACCGCTGCCCTGAGCCAGAGCGCCTACGTCCTGTTCTACGCCCGGGAGGGTGCGTGGGAAGGGGGCGCTGGGGGAGGGGCAGTGGCCCCCCTCGGGGCTGACCCCACAGACCCCGGGCAGCCTGCAGGAGACGCCAGCGGCAGAGCTCCTGGGTCGCAGGATTCCCCGGGGGACACAGAGGCCGAAGGGATGAGCTTAGAGCAGTGGAGACGCCTGCAAGAACACAACCGACCGAAGCCGGCCTTGGAGCTGCGCAAGATCCAGGCTGCCCTGCCTGCCGGCGCGGTCGTGATTCACCGGTCCAGACACGGAGGAGGGAGAAACCGCCCGCCGCCCGCCCAGGAGCACCACCGGCTCGACCGTCCCAGCACGGACACCCCGCCTCCGGGGCCGACGGACGTCGGCCACCGTCCTTGTGCCAGCGGGAGGGCCAGAGCGACCAAGGGGAGGAACAAGAAGCCGCGGCCATCTCTGGGGCTGTGGCGGTAGGCCGGCTCTGATGCACACGCGTGCAGACGCCCAGGCACACCCTGCATGGGGCACGCCCTGGGCGACGCACCAAGAGTGCCGACAAGGAGCGAGTTCCTCTCTGGCGGTGAGGACGATGCGGCCTCCGGGGGGAAAAGGCGGGGCCGGGAGTGAGCCCGGGGTCTCGGTGTTCCCTGGGAACGGGTTTGTGCCCGAGCGGCTCAGCTCTCGAGGGCTGGCTCTGCTGGGAAGTCGGCGGAGCGAATGGGGTGCGTGAGCGGGTCTGAGCACGGTGCCAGGGCCTGCCACTTCTGCGAGGGATGTCCGGAGCCCTTCGGCGGGGAGGTGCAGGGAAGAGCGGGTGCAGGTCCACGCACCGTGTCCTTCCGGCCGGCCAGGCTCTCGAAAATGCCCCAGACGTCGAGCAGCGTCCGGGGGGGGGGGGCGGGGGGGGAAGATGGGCAAGCAGTCTTTATGGGTGGCTGTCCTCGGGAGGCCTCGGGCTACTAGGCAGAGGGTCCGGCAGGAATGAGGCGGGGATCTGTGCGTCCCCGGCAGGACGCTCGTCCGCAGAGTTCCCTGGGGCTCCATTTCCGGTGCAAGGAGCATGCTGGAGAAGCGCCAAGTGCCAAACAGGAGAAGCGATCCACGATGCCATGAGCACCACCACCGGCACCACCAGCACCGACACGAAGGCCAAGGGGAGAAAGGCGAGCCAACTAGTCCCAAAGAAACCTCTCCACCAGCTGTGCACCGGGGCCTAGGTGGAGATCCGTCGCGCAGCGTTCATTTCCGAAAGCAAAGGTCCTCCCCGCACTGAGGAAAGGCCCGAGCCTACCCTAGATTGGGATAGCAAGACAACTGGACCTCCGACCCTGCCCGTCCTGCCTGGCAGTCAGTTGTGTCTTCCAGCTGGGCCCCGGACACACGCCGCTGGACGTGAGGAGATGCGGCCGGCCTCCAAAGTGCCTGGGGCGGTGGGGAAACTGTCCTCCCCTAGCTGCTTTCTCGACTGCCTCATGATTCCCGTGACCCGGTGGAGGGGCGCCTGAGGACCTTTATCGATCACCTCTTGCGTTTCATTTCTGTTTCTTGGCTGACGGCCGCGAACCCCGAACCCTCCAGCAAAGGGCACACCGGGAATGTGCGGTTTAACATCTCAGACCTCGAGGGACAACTCTGGCTGCTGACTGCGCGAGGCGGCGTGGCAAGCAAGAGAGAACGTTCCGATGGCTCGTTTTCCCCGCATGGTTCCCTACAGCACACCATGCCCTCCACACGTGGATTGGAAAAAGAATGATGAGCAGTATCTTCCCCCAAGAACACGAACAAGCGTGCCCCGCGCGAGGACGTGGAGCCACCCACAGCCCTCCCTCATCATCACCACCCATCTTCCTCCGCCCCATCGTCTCCAATGGACTTACTGCTTGCCCCACCCACCCCCTGTGAAGAAGAGGAAGAAGGAGAAGGAGAAAAAGGGGAAGAACGGCGACCGGAGCGACGTGGCAGATCGAGTGGGAAGATGGCCTTAAGCTGGGGGAAATCCCTGCAAAAGCGAGAAAAATACTGGCTGATCTCGCTTCTCTGTGCCATGGGAAGGAGGCAAGAGGACAGCAAGGGTGTGAGCACTTGGACAATAAAGCACAAAGCGGTAGGGTCCTGGGATGGGATGGGGAAGCGGGAGGGGAGAGGGGTGCAAGAGGCTAAGGCAGAAAGCAGGGTCAGGGCCGTTCTTTCCTAGTAAGGGTCCACGGAATCAACGCTTCAGCTATATATGGACCGTGGAACCCATGGACCGTGAAACCCCCATCGTCCTGGAAGGCAAGCATAATGTCCAGGACGGGAGAGCAAACAAACACACCTGTCCCACACCGAGAAGGAAAGCAACAGTCATCCTCCTCCAGGAGGGAAACCTTTTGTATACCTTGAGTTATAAGGCGTCTTGAGCCCTGGAATTGGAAAGACGACTGTATGAGTCCACTAGTGTATATAAAATATAAAAAGAGAATAAAAGCAACAAAAAAATAACAAAATGAACACAAAATTAAAAAATAAATAAATAAAAATAAATGGAAAACCAAAAAAAAAGAAAAAAAAACCACCTCAAACAACCCAAAACAAACAATGAGAGCAACAACAACAACAACAACAACAACCATCAGAACAAACGGAAGAAGGAAAAGGAAGGAAAATAGGCCAGGGAGACACAGAAGGAGCTGAAGCGATGAATCCAGAGTTGCAGCAAGCCTATGCCTTTCGGAATGAGCTCGCTTTGGGGCTTGACCAACGGCCCTGAAGGGAGAGAAGCATATGTGCCCCTCTCCCAGCAGCTTTTGGTGCCAGGACCCTGAACGCCAGGAGAGTGTCCAGTGAGAAATCCTAGAATTCGGAGCGGACCTCACTGGAGAGCAAAGTTGAGACAAGGGTTTCTTGTTGTCTGGGGAGGGGTTGTGTCAGGCAGGGGTCTGGGGTGGGGAGACCCCTAAAGGGGAGAGGGTAGGTGGGCATACATATGTTTGCACAAGTGTGTTAGGATGTGAATGGTGAGCCCACGGCATTCCTCTGCAGCCCGCATTTGTGTGCTGAACTTGGAAGGCCCGCAGTGAATCTCTAGTGGGCAAGGCTGGAAGGCCCAATGGCCCCGAATCATTTGCATCCCGAGCCCTTTGGACGAAGGTCTGAGGGAAGGAGGCACCGGCGTGCAGCTGCAGGTAGGAGATGGAAACCCTCGTGGGCCTTGTTTGCAGAGACCCGGGGGCTGCTTTTGAGCATGGGGGAGGTGCGTGTCCGGCTCCCTTCAACGTCTTACCCGGAGGGCAAGGTTTTCGGGCCAGGCTTCCGTATCCTTAGCATAGTCTCAGAGTTTTCAGTCTAATATCCTTGGTTTTGTTGGCTCCATCCTTTGATCTCATCGTCTATTGTCTTCTTTTCCTGCCTCAATCTTCCCAACATCAGGGTCTTTTCAAATTAGTCATTTCTTTTCATCAGATTTCCAAATTATTGGAGTTTCACCTTCAGTATCAGTCCTTCCAGTAAGTATCCAGGACTGATTTCCTTTAGGATGGACTGGTTTTACCTCTCTGCAGCCAAGGTACTCTCAAGAGTCTTCTCCAACACCAGAGTTTTCAAGCATCAGTTCTTCGGTTCTCAGCTTTCTTTGTAGTCCATTTCTCTCGTTCATACACGCCTATTGGGCAAACCATATCCTTAACTCAAAGAACCTTTGTTGGCAAATAATGTCTCTGCTTTTTCATATGCTGTATTTGTTAGTCATACCTCTTTTTCCAAGGAGCAAGCATCTTTTAATTTCATGGCTACAGTCACCATCTGCAATGATTTTGAAGCTCCAAAATAATATAAGCTGAGTTATCTGCCACCGCAGCAAAGAGACTTTGAGGCAGAAACACCCAAGTAAGCCATTTCTGGCTCACAGACTGTGAGGAGTTTAATAGGCAAGGTTTAAGAGTGCAGTCTTGGAGTAATGCTGTCAGAGAGGAACAAAAAGCACGGTCTGCCAGGAACCAGGAACTGACCCCACCCCCGAGCACCATCGCCCACCAGCCTCCCTCCAGACACAGCGCTCACACTCCCAGCCTCACCTGGCGGCTCACTGCTGCCCCCATGTTTCTGTGTAAGGGCTGCCTGCTCTCAGACGCGCTTCTCCTAGAACTGTGCAGGCCCAGCGCCTTCCCTTCAGCCTGGTCACCGCAGCAAGGCCTTTTAGACCCTCCTGACCAGTGACTCCAAGCCCTCCCTCACAACGCCCTTTTTTATTTTCTGTAGAGCTCTTGTTCTTTTCCTTCCCGTCTGGTTTCCATACTTTTCTCTTTCCTCACTCCAGACCGAGAGCTCCTTGAAAGGCAGGGGCCACTGGTCATTTTCAGCACTGTCCTCGGTACCACTGAGTCACCTGGCATAGAGTGAGTACTCACAGCCTGGGTGCTGAGTAAATAAACGGGAAGATCCTGGGGCTCCCCTTCCCCTTTCGTCCAGGTCAGTTTCTTGAGATGATCACTCTTACTAGGAAGCGCATGCTGTTTCTGACGCGGGAGCATGGCCACAATGACCTCCGCCATCCTTTTTCTCTCTCCAGTTGCTCCAGCAAAGCTCAGCCAGCAACCCCGACCTGGTGCCTCCTGGTGGCCCACGCTAGCATTGCAGGACTAACCGGAACCTTCATTCAGGTCTTCAAGGCGGAGGCTCTCCAGAGTTCCAGAGACGAAAGCGTGCTTCAGGCAGGCTTCCAGGGCTGTGGAGAGACCCGGGAATCGCCTCCTGATTTTTCATTTCCTCTCCTCTCTTTGGCGTTTAGTTCGTTCGTGTTGCATCCTCGGCTCACACAGGACAATGGTTTCCTCCCACTTTCAGATGAGAACCTCTAGAACCCGGCTAGGGCTGGTCTCCTTTCTGGAACCCTGACTCTGAGTCCACAACTGTGCCCTCTCCTGCCCACCACAAGCCCTTGTTCCTTCAGCTCCTCTCTTGTCTGAGGGACCTCTGTGAGCGGAAAGCATTTTTCCAAGCTCTCAGAACACAGGAGTCAAAGGTGGGGAACCAAGGTCGACAGATTTCCCAAGCATACTGAGTGAACCCTTGGGGGGTCCGATAGCAAGCACACAATGTTTAGGAAAGGAAAGCAAGTCCTTCTGTCCTGTAGCACCGTCTACACTGGGGAATGGGGTGTGTGCTCAGCCTGGGTTTAAAATCCTGGAAAGGTGGACTGTGGGACTGAGCCAGTGTTCACTGGAGAACACTGTGGAGAGGGCCCACGCCCAGGCAGGACTCAGGGAATGTGGAAAATCCCCCTCGCGCTTTGGATTTCTGAACGCATCGCCCATTGCCAGGCGCGGGGTGTGCAGGCCCCTGCTCCATGGCAGAGCTGCCTCCAGCCCTTCCTGTGCTCCCAGTGCTGACACTGTGTGTTCTCTTCCTTTACCATCTGACATCGTCCCCCACCATGGACCCTGTTTCTGTTTGTGCCTGCCTGTGTGAGCATGAAAATGCACAGCGAATAATGGCCCAAATGGGGCCAGGTTGGTAGAGTTCACCAGGAACTCAGGGTCTCTCACTTCCAAAGCAAGCGTGAAGGATAGGACTGCGAACTGGCTTAGGGAGCTGGGGTCCTCACCTTCCTACCGGCCTCTGCTCACATACTGTGTTCCGGACAAGTCTGCCTCTTTCTAGGCTTTAGTTTTCAAACTGTACCGAGAGGGCTTGGGTCAGAAGCTGCATAAGCGCAGGCACAGGCAAACGTGTCCTCTGACTCCAGCAACAATAGGCGGGCCGTTGGCACGGGTGGTCTCAGGAGGCCTGTGCTCCTGATGTGGGCAGCGGCAGGCGAGCTCGTAGCAGGATGGCAGGACACCTGCCCTGTCCCAGCACCAGCCAGAGGGCGTGTGCAGGCCCGGGGACGGTGAGCGCACCTGTGCCCGCCTCCCCGCGCAGGCACCAGCACCGGACCAAGGGCTCTGCTCAGAGGGTGAGCTCTTTCGATACCCCGCCTGCAGCCTCCAAAAGGCACACATTTTCTGGAGCCCTAAGGACAGATAATTCACATGGAAGTGGTTCCCAGCAAGTAAATGGAATGTGGAAGGGGTGTTTGCCGTGTATACGCTCAGGCTATGAAAACACGCCCCGTGATGTGCCATACATTTCCCCTTTACGACCGAGTGAAATAAGCCCAAGGAACACATGTTGATGATGGAAAATCCACAGATAAAGGTTGCTGGTCCCAGAATCTCTGACTGGAGGAAAATCAATAAGAAGAATCACTTGCTATTTGAAAGTGATTTTTGTTTTATTTTTATGAGCTATTAAATGAAGAGAGCTTGCCAGGTGGTGCTAATGGTAACAACTGAGAGTGTTAGCAGCCTCAGTAGGGAGGCCAGGGGCCCCAAAGCAGCAGGAAGAAATAAGCTGTAAGTGACACCTGGTTCTGTGAACCTAACTTTTCTCAGACCTTGAGCTAAACAATGCGTTTTTCTTAGGAATGTTTTTCTTCAGCTATGCTAATGAAACTATGTATTTGCTTTGGGATCCCATTTTCTTCAGATCGGTTCTGCCTAAGACTAACTTTTGTCTCAAACCTTGGGCTGATAATGGCTCAACAAATCAGTATTCATGTCAATTGTTTTATGGCTGGGGATGACACACCTTGTGCCATTCTATCTCAAAAATGCTTATTGTGGGAGAGGGGCCTGATGAAACTCCCTCAGCCTTGAAGTGTCTCTCTGCCTGAGATGAAGTCTGCCCAAACCCATGTCCATTGAGTCGATGATGCCATCCAACCATCACATCCTCTGTCGTCCCCTCCTGCCCTCAATCTATCTTTCCCAGCATCAGGGTCTTTGCAAATGACTCAGCTCTTTGCATCAGGTGGCCAAAGTATTGCAGTTTCAGCTTCAGCGTCAGTCCTTCCAGTGGATATTCAGGACTGATTTCCTTAAGGATGGACTGGTTGGATCTCCTTGCAGTCCAAGGGACTCTCAAGAGTCTTCTCTCTCAGGACTATGTACCTAGTAGCCATGGGGATAAGATGTCTTTGACCGAACTGGCCTCCCAGACTGACAAACATGAGATTCCATATCAAGATTTCCCATTGCCAAAAAGATTGTAATACTCCCCTATACAGTCAGTCACCTTTGTAAGCTTTACGGCACCCACTGGTGTAGGCTGCAGTGTCTCACCAGCTGGCTTCTGGTTATGAATCATGGCTGTAACGTGACTGTATCTCCCTTTAACACTTTCCAGGCTAGGTTTAAGGAATTTGGGGATGAGTACACCTAAGGTATATAAGGTTTCCACAGAAGTCGGTCAGGGTCCTTGGCTAAGAGGAGACTCTGCCTTGGGCCTGCCAGTGTAATAAACTGCACTCCACTATCTGCATGCCAAAGCCTTTGACTGTGTGGATCACAATAAACTGTGGAAAATTCTGAAGGAGATGGGAATACCAGACCACCTGCCATGCCCTTGAGAAACCTGTATGCAGGTCAGGAAGCAACAGTTAGAACTGGACATGGAACAACAGACTGGTTCCAAATAGGAAAAGAAGTATGTCAAGGCTGTATATTGTCACCCTGCTTATTTAGCTTATATGCAGAGTACATCATGAGAAACGCTGAGCTGGAAGAAGCACAAGCTCGAATCAAGATTGCTGGGAGAAATATCAATAACCTCAGATATGCAGATGACATCACCCTCATGGCAGAAATTGAAGAACTAAAGAGCCTTTTGATGAAACTGAAAGAGGAGAGTGAAAAAGTTGGCTTAAAGCTCAACATTCAGAAAATGAAGATCATGGCCTCCAGTCCCATCACTTCATGGGAAATAGATGGGGAAACAGTGGAAACAGTGTCAGATTTTATTTTGGGGGGCTCCAAAATCACTGCAGATGGTGACTGCAGCCATGAAATTAAAACATGCTTACTCCTGGAAGGAAAGTTATGACCAACCTAGACAGTATTATTAAAAAGCAGAGACATTACTTTGTCAACAAAGGTCCATCTAATCAAGGCTATGGTTTTTCCAGTGGTCATGTATGGAGGTGAGAGTTGGGCTATAAAGAAAGCTGAGTGCTAAAGAATTGATGCTTTTGAAGTGTGGTGTTGGAGAAGGCTCTTGAGAGTCCCTTGGACGGCAAGGAGATCCAACCAGTCCATCCTAAATGAGATCGGTCCTGGGTGCTCATTGGAAGGACTGATGTTCATGCTGAAACGCCAATACTTTGGCCACCTGATGCAAAGAGGTGAGTCATTTGAAAAGACCCTGATGCGGGGAATGATTGAGGGCATCAGAAAAAGGGGACGACAGAGGATGTGATGGTTGGATGGCATCACCAACTCAATGGATATGGGTTTCGGTAGACTCGGGTGCTGGTTATGGACAGGGAGGCCTGATATGCTGCGATTCATGGGGTCACAAAGAGTCGGACACGACTGAGCGACTGAACTGAAATGACTATCTGCATTGTCCTTCTGAGTGAGTTTGTTTCCCAGAACGCGTGGCTACAGCTGATTCGCTAAATGAGGGAAAAGCACAGTTTGATTCCCTACCTGACAAGCTCCAAGCTATGCCGGCTGTATCCCATTGCTTCAGATGGCTATTGATCCCTTGGAGTTAACTCTGGCCTCCTATTCTCAAATGGCGGAAAGTCCACAGGTTCTCCACTTCCACCTTCTGTTTCAGTTGCTTGTGACTGTGATCAAGGCTGTAGAGTGGTTTGGAAAAGTCTATTCCAAGCACAGCAGCTGTCCTCTGCGTCTAATGGGTTAAACATCCAGTGGAGAGTCTGATGGTGGATACTGGGGGCTCTTTTCTAGGAATTGAAATGGATATGGTCACTGTGGCACAGAATAGAGGCATCTCCACACCCCCGCGCCCAGAAGACCTAAAAGCCAGATGACCCTCTTATTCTTCAAGCATGGTTCCAAGGAGTCGAGCACACCCTAGGCGTGAGAGCAGGCACGGCTGGATCAGAGCATCACAAGCGCCATCTGCAGATAGGCTGAGCACTGAGATTTTCCGTGACTTAGCATTCATGAGCAGTATGAAAAAGCAAAAAGATATGACACTGAAAACCCGCTCAGGTCAGTGGGAGTCCAGTGTGCTGCTGGAGAAGAGTGGAGAAATAGCTCCAGAATGAATGAAGAGGCTGAGCCAAAGTGGAACCGGCTCCCAGTTGTGGAGGTGTCTCGTGGTGAAAGTAAAGTTGGATGCTGTAAAGAATGATATTGCATAGGAACCTGTAATGTTAGGTCTTTGAATCAAGGTACATTGGAAGTGGTCAAACAGGAGACAGCAACGGTGAACATCGACATTTTAATCAGTGAACTAAAATGGATGGGAATGGACGAATTTAATTCAGATGACCATTATATTTATTACCGTGGGCAAGAATCCCTTAGAAGAAATGGAGTAGTCTCAAGGTCAACAAAAGAGTTTGAAATGCAGTACTTGGGTGCAGTCTCAAAAATGACAGAATGGTCTCGGTTCATTTCCAAAGCACACCATTCAGCATCAAAATAATTCAAGTCTGTGCCCCAACCACTAATGCCGGAGAAGAACAACACCTTCTAGAATTAACAACAAAAAAATGTTCTTTTCATCATAGGGGTTGTTGTTCAGTCGCTCAGTCATGTCTGACTCTTTTATGACCCAATGGACTGAAGTACAGACTTTCCGTCCTTCAACATTGCCCAGAGTTTGCTCAAACTCATGTCCATCGAGTCAGTGATGCCATCCAACTGTCTCATCCTCCGCCATCCCCTCCTCCTCCTGCCCTCAGTCCGTCCCAGCATCAGGGTCTTTTCTAGTGAGCCAGCTCTCTGCCTCAGGTGCCCTCAGCCTGTCCCAGCATCAGGGCCTTCTCTAATGAGCCAGCTCTCCACATCAGGTGCCCTCAGTCCTTCCCAGCATCAGGGTCTTCTCTAGTGAGCCAGCTCTCTGCCTCAGGTGCCCTCAGCCTGTCCCAGCATCAGGGCCTTCTCTAATGAGCCAGCTCTCCACATCAGGTGCCCTCAGTCCTTCCCAGCATCAGGGTCTTTTCTAGTGAGCCAGCTCTCTGCCTCAGGTGCCCTCAGCCTGTCCCAGCATCAGGGCCTTCTCTAATGAGCCAGCTCTCTGCCTCAGGTGCCCTCAGCCTGTCCCAGCATCAGGGCCTTCTCTAATGAGCCAGCTCTCCACGTCAGGTGCCCTCAGTCCTTCCCAGCATCAGGGCCTTCTCTAATGAGCCAGCTCTCCACATCAGGTGCCCTCAGTCCTTCCCAGCATCAGGGTCTTCTCTAATGAGCCAGCTCTCCACGTCAGGTGCCCTCAGTCCTTCCCAGCATCAGGGCCTTCTCTAATGAGCCAGCTCTCCACATCAGGTGCCCTCAGTCCTTCCCAGCATCAGGGCCTTCTCTAATGAGCCAGCTCTCCACGTCAGGTGCCCTCAGTCCTTCCCAGCATCAGGGTCTTCTCTAATGAGCCAGCTCTCCACATCAGGTGCCCTCAGTCCTTCCCAGCATCAGGGCCTTCTCTAATGAGCCAGCTCTCTGCCTCAGGTGCCCTCAGCCTGTCCCAGCATCAGGGCCTTCTCTAATGAGCCAGCTCTCCACATCAGGTGCCCTCAGTCCTTCCCAGCATCAGGGTCTTCTCTAATGAGCCAGCTCTCTGCCTCAGGTGCCCTCAGTCCTTCCCAGCATCAGGGCCTTCTCTAATGAGCCAGCTCTCTGCCTCAGGTGCCCTCAGTCCTTCCCAGCATCAGGGTCCTCTCTAATGAGCCAGCTCTCTGCCTCAGGTGCCCTCAGTCCTTCCCAGCATCAGGGTCTTCTCTAATGAGCCAGCCGTCCGCATCAGGTGCCCTCAGTCCTTCCCAGCATCAGGTCTTCTCTAATGAGCCAGCTCTCTGCCTCAGGTGCCCTCAGCCTGTCCCAGCATCAGGTCTTCTCTAATGAGCCAGCTCTCCACATCAGGTGCCCTCAGCCTGTCCCAGCATCAGGTCTTCTCTAATGAGCCAGCTCTCTGCCTCAGGTGCCCTCAGCCTGTCCCAGCATCAGGGCCTTCTCTAATGAGCCAGCTCTCCACATCAGGTGCCCTCAGTCCTTCCCAGCATCAGGGTCTTCTCTAATGAGCCAGCTCTCTGCCTCAGGTGCCCTCAGCCTGTCCCAGCATCAGGGCCTTCTCTAATGAGCCAGCTCTCTGCCTCAGGTGCCCTCAGCCTGTCCCAGCATCAGGGCCTTCTCTAATGAGCCAGCTCTCCACATCAGGTGCCCTCAGTCCGTCCCAGCATCAGGGCCTTCTCTAATGAGCCAGCTCTCTGCCTCAGGTGCCCTCAGTCCTTCCCAGCATCAGGTCTTCTCTAATGAGCCAGCTCTCCACATCAGGTGCCCTCAGCCTGTCCCAGCATCAGGGCCTTCTCTAATGAGCCAGCTCTCCACATCAGGTGCCCTCAGTCCTTCCCAGCATCAGGTCTTCTCTAATGAGCCAGCTCTCCACGTCAGGTGCCCTCAGTCCTTCCCAGCATCAGGGCCTTCTCTAATGAGCCAGCTCTCCACATCAGGTGCCCTCAGCCTGTCCCAGCATCAGGGCCTTCTCTAATGAGCCAGCTCTCCACATCAGGTGCCCTCAGCCTGTCCCAGCATCAGGGCCTTCTCTAATGAGCCAGCTCTCCACATCAGGTGCCCTCAGTCCTTCCCAGCATCAGGTCTTCTCTAATGAGCCAGCTCTCCACATCAGGGCCAGAGCACTGGAGGTTCAGTTTTAGCACCAGTCCTTCCCATGAACATTCCGGGTTGACTTCCTGTCAGGTTGACTGGTTTCATGTCCTTGCTGTCCAGGGGACTCTCGAAAGTCTCCTCCAGCACAACAGTTCCAAGGCATCAGTTCTTTTGTGCTCAGTCTTTTTCATTGTCCAACTCTCACGTCCATACAGGACTCCTGGAAAACCCACAGATTTGACTCTATGGACCTTTGTAGGCAAAGTCTCTCTGCTTTTTAATATGCTGTCTAGGGTCACCCTAGCTTTTCTTCTGAGGAGCAAGCATCCTTTAGCTTCATGGCTGCCGTCAACAAGCTACAGTGATTTGGGAAACCGAGAAAATAAAGTCTGTTACCGTGTCTGTTTTCCATTCTATTTGCCATGAAGTGATGGGACCGGACGCCATGAGCTTCATGTTTATTTTTACGCTGAGCTTTAAGCCAGCTTTTCACTCTCCTCTTTCACCTTCATCAGGAGACTCTTCTGTTCCTCTTTGCTTTCTGCCATAAGGGTGGTGTCATCTGCATATCTGAGGTGATTGATATTTCTCCCAGAAATCTTGATTCCAGCTTGTGATTCATCCAGCCTGGCATTTCGCATGATGTATTCCGCATATAAGTTAAATAAGCAGGGTGACAATATACAGCCTTGACATACTCCTTTCCCAAGTTTGAACCAGTCAGTTGGTTCCATTTCATGTTCTAACTGTTGCTTCTTGACCTGCATACAGGTTTCTCAGGAGGCAGGTAACGTGATCTGGTATTCCCATCTCTCGAAGAATTTTCCACAGTTTGTTGTGATCCACACAGTCGAAGCCTTTAGCATAGTCAAGGAAGCAGAAGTAGATGTCTTTCTGGAACTCTCTTGCTTTCTCTATGATCCAACGGATGTTGGAAATTTGATCTCTGGTTTCTCTGCCTTTTCCAAATCCAGCTTGAACATCTGGAAGTTCTTGGTTCACATACTGTTGAGCCTGGCTTGGAGAATTTTGAGCATTACTTTGCTAGCATGTGAAATAAGTGCCATTGTGCAGTAGTTTGAACATTCTTTGGCATTGCCCTTCTTTGGGATTGGAATGAAAACTGACTTTTTCTAGTCCTGTGGCCACTGCAGAGTTTTCCAAATTTGGGGGGCATATTGAGTGCAGCACTTTCACAGCATCATCTTTTAGGATTTGAAATAGCTCAGTAGGAATTCCATCACCTCCACTAGCTTTGTTTGTAGTGACTGGAATGCAAAAGTAGGAAGTCAAGAGATACCTGGACTAACAGGCACGTTTGGTCTTGGAATACAAAATGAAGCAAGGCAAAAGCTAACAGAGTTTTGCCAAGAGAACATGCTGGTCATAGCAAACACCCTCTTCCAACAACACAAGAGATGGCTACACATGGACATCACCAGATTGTCAGTACCAAAATCAGATTGAAGGGGACGACCGAGGATGAGATGCCTGGATGGCATCACGGACTCGATGGACATGAGTCTGAGTGAACTCCTGGATATGGTAACGGACAGGGAATGATTCATGGGGTCGCAAAGAGTCGGACACGACTGAGCGACTGAAATGAACTGAACTGAACTGATATTCTTTGCATCCAAAGATGGAAAAGCTCTGTACAGTCAGCAAAAACAAGACCAGGAGTTATCTATGGCTCAGGTAATGAGCTCATTATTGCAAAATTCAAACTTAAATTGAAGAAAGTAGGGAAAACCATTAGGCCATTCAAGTATGATGTAATCAAATCCCTATGGTTATACAGTGGAGGTGACAAATAAATTCAAGGGATTTAGGTCTGATAGAGTGTCTGAAGAACTACGGATGGAAGTTCATAAAATTTTACAGGAGGCAGTGACCAAAACCATCCCCCAAAGAAATGGTTGTCAGAGGAGGCCTTACAAAGAGCTGAGAAAAGAAGAGACGTGAAAGGCAAAAGAGAAATGGAAAGATATACCCATCTGAATGCAGAGTTCCAAAGAATATAAAGGAGAGATAAGAAAATCTTAACTGAACAACGCAGAGAAATAGAGAAAAGCAATAGAATGAGAAAGACTAGAGAGCTCATTGAGAAAACTGGAGATATGCACAATGTGATAGTTGCCAAGCTAAATTTTATTCTGGGCAAAATGAGGACTGCAGCCCAGGAGACAGTGCCTCAGATAACTCTGAGAGTCTGCTCCAAAGAGGCAGTGGGGGAAGGTCAATATATAAGGTTTTGGTGAATGGGGAGTTCAGTGCAATCAAGCACTTATTGTACAAAAGGTTTTCTGCTGGTCACGATGTCACCATGAAGGGATTTAGTGATTTTCTAGATATGAAGAAATGTGAGAATTGGGATCAAGAAATCAGTTCCTGAAAATATCTGACTATCTAACAGGCCTGTTCCCCCAGTTTCCCTGGAGCAGGGTGCCTGCTTCTCCACCCTGAATCCCCCTCGGCAGATGCTGAAGGTCGGCAGCCTCAGCAGCACAGGGTTCCGTCTCCGCTGAGGCAGCTGGCAAATCCCCTGCTGCGGGTCAGTCCCTGGCGAATGCTCTTTACAAGTGCCGATTTGTAGCTGACAGTGATATCGTGTGGAAGTAGTTGAGAAAATATTGAAAAGGTAGAACTGAGCTGTATTAAAACGCACTCGGTTAGGTTTGTCAACCGCAAATTGGCACTTGCAATGGCCACGTGCCTTCTGCCTCTGCAAGGATTAAATAATGTGCTGCTGCAGCTGCTGATTCTCAACACCCCCTGAAAGGAGTTCAGGGTGGAGAGCAGAAATGAAGCCCTCTCTGCTGTGGGAGAAGCTGGTGGGACAAGTCTTCAGATAGATATTTTCAGGAGTCAAGTTTATAAGACCAATTCTTGTACCTCCTGGTATCTAGGAAAGTGCTAAAATCCTTCATGGTGGTTGAGTTGACAGGTTTTATATTTTAAGGAATCAGAATTTATTATGTTTGCTTTCCCATTGAGAAATGGAATATTTCCTGCCATAATGAAGAAGGAGTTCATAGGGCCTGGACTCCATCTTAGGCCTGTTCATGCTGGTCATGCTCGGCCACCTTTCCAATGGACTCTGAAACATTGTTGTTTTAGTGCCTATGAAAACAACAGAAGGATAAGACGCCCTCCAGACAGGGGAACCGTGAAGAGCGTATCTAGGTTCCTCATCGCCTAAGAGAAAACATACACTATCCCCTTCCTCCAGACAGGCCATAGAATCTTCTGTATCGGAGTGTGACCTCGGGCTTATTGATGTTTGGCTTATTGTTTGACTCTTTGAGGACATGAGCACATAGCACGTGAATGATGGGGTTATTGGGATTGTATTTTCCTTGGTTTATGTACGTCTCAAGGAATTTGGAGTGGTGGTTCAGACATGTACACATGGGGTATAAAAGATTTTCACAAATGCTGGCCGGGGTCCTTGGCTAAGAGGAGACTGCCTTGGGCCCGCCGGTGTAGTAAACTGCACTCCAGTATCTGCATTGTCCTGAGTGAGTTTGTTTCCCGGAATGAGTGGCTACAACAATATCAGTAACAAATGATTTCACAGTCATCAGTGCTGCAGCCGCCAGCCAAAGCTGAGCTGGTGACGCCCTGAGGGGACTCGGGAGGGAAAGGCTATCTGCCCTTTGGCAGCCTTCAGACTGCAGCTGTGCCCCATGGCGAGCCCCGAGGGAACTCAAGATATGAAAATGCGGTAGGATAGAGATGGGTCCCAGCCTGGACACCTGGGGATTGTCAAGGGGAGTAAAGTGGAAGATTTGCTCTCACCCAGACACTCCAAGGACAAAGCTAGTGGCAAACACTGAGCTCTGCTGAAGTAAAGAGATACAGTGCCCACTCCTTAAGAGGACATCTCTGTCCACACATGTGCAGGAAGGCTTGTTGAGGGTCAGAAAGGGAAGGGAGTCCCGCACCATAAGTGTGGACATACACCTACTGGCCTGTGTGGTGAATCCATATTAGCAAAAATTTGCACAAGCATCTTAGGGTCGAAGGACCAGCCAGGTGTGAGAAAAGAAACAAAATAATTGGCCAAATGTGAACAAAGACCCCATATAAGGGCACTCCTATGTAAGTGCTTTAAATCACTCCTGACTGCGCTCCCCGTTCAGCACACCCGTGCTCCTCTCCCAGTCTGTGTTACTGTCGTGCTTCTGACATAATTAATTAGTTCTCTGAGTGCTCTCCTACATGTTGCGCAGTGTCTCTATATAAAAAACTTTGCACCTGTTCTGCAGTTTTTGCTTCCTTGAAACATTTTTGCTTTCAAATGGAGTCAGAATCAAGGAACTTAGCCTGTAGCCTCTAGCCACTGGTGGACTGGCAGCTAGGTTCATTTCCTAGATGGGGAAATAAGATCCTACTTCAAGACCAAGACTGTGCCCCCCAGTGCAGGGGGCCCAGGTTCCGTCCCTGGTCAGGGAATTAGGTCCCACATGCCACAACTAAAATGTCCCACGTGCCACAGCTAAGTCCTGGCACAGCCAAATAAATAAATAAATAAAGACTGCTATTCCTTCCAGAACAAAACCACAGGATCCTGTCCCCAAACAGCTGAGATGCATATCAAAGTAGTGATTTCAGTGAGCGCAGACTCTTGCATCTTCCCACATATAGAAAAGTGCTGAATTCATTCATTTGAGATATCTGGCTTTCTTTTAATTAACAATAATCGCTGATGTTCTGACTACTTGCCCTTTGTGCGAAACTTCTGCATAACCTGGCTCCCCCCTCACCTCAGAGCAGTTCCCTCAGGTTTTCTTGAGATGCTCTCTCCCTGTTTTGAAATCCTAAAAATTCCTGCTGAATAAAACATAACTCTAAACTTTTAGGTTGTGCGTAATTTTTAAGCCAGCACTTTACTGTCTTTAAGGGAACAAAATTATTTGTAACACATGTAATATACACTTCTTGGGGGCTTCTGTGGGGGCTCAGATGGTACAAAATCCACCCGCCAATGCAAGAGACTTGGGTTTGATCCCCGGGTCAGGAAGATCCCCTGGAGAAGGAAATGGCAACCCACTCCAGGATCTTGCCTGGGAAATCTCAGGACAGAGGTCTCAAGGGTCAGACGCAGCTGAGAGACGTTGCAACGCCTGCAACAACCGCGACGTCTGCTTAGACTTGCTTGTGTCCTGTCTGCCACGCTGTCTGTCCTCGGAGAAGGTTTTCTGTAGACCTGAGGAGATGTGTATGCTGGTTCCACTGGGTGGAATGTTCTCTATATGTCTCTCAGTTTAACTTGGTCTAAAGTTTGGTTTAATCCCAACATGTCATTCTTGATTTTCTGTTTGCGTGATCTATGCATTGCTAAGAGCGAGATGTTGAAACCCCCTATATTTTTGCAATGTTGCCTATTTTTTTTCCTATGGATCTGTTGTTATTTGCTTAAAATGCTTGGGTGATCCAACGTTGTTTTATATGTTTGCATATGTATGAGTGTGTGTATGTGTACTGTTTGATGTATTAACCCTTTGTCATACAATGGCCTCCTTGGTGTTTGTATCGCTTTTTCTTAAAGTCTATTTTGTCTGATATAAGAATTACGATGCCCCCTTTCTTTCTGATTTCAGTTCTGTGAAGTACCTTTATCTATCCCCTCGCTTTGAGCCTTTGTGTATCCCTAAAGCTGAAGTGCGTTTCTTGTAGACAGCACACAGTCGGGTCTTATTTTTCATAAGCACCTGTGTCCTTTTGTTGGTGCACCCACTCTGGTTGCATTTAGACTGGGTGTGGATGTGTGAGAACCGACTCCTGCCGTCTGAGTGATGCTTTCTGGTTGTTGTTTGTCTCCATTGATTCCTCTTCCCTTCGTTTCTGACTTTTGTAAACTGATGGTTTTCATCGGGGTATTGTTTCCCCTTTCTATGTTTCCGGCATCTACTCTAGATTTTTACTGTGGTTACCGTGAAGCTTACATTAAAATGTATACCTAAAGCCGTTTCTCCTGTGCTGATTGCAGCCTGTCTTTATTCGCCAATTAAGTGGCCCCCATTCACCTCTCCCTCTGTAAGGCTTTGATGGTCCCGTTCTCTCTTTTATGCTGTGTTTGGTAATAAGGCGGATTAGCTGTAGTTACTCTTAGTCATCCTTTCCTTGAGACTTTATACTTGAAGCTGTTCATATAGCCCTCTTCTAAGTAATCGGAAGTAACTAAATCTGACTGTATGTTTTCACCTTGCCTAGTGTGTTAGATACTTTTGTGTGTGTTCGTGTGTTACCTTGCATCTTTTTTATTCTGCTTGAGCTTCTTCAGCTTCTTTGCAAGGCAGATCTGGGGGTGATGAACTCCCTCAGCTTTTTTTAGGAAAGCCTTTATCTCCCTTCATATTTGAAGGATAAGTTTGCTGAATGGAGTTTTCCTGGTTGGCAATTTTATTGCTCTGCCCTCTGAATATTCCATTTTGCCCTCTCCTGGCCTGTAGTTTTCTTCTGAGAAATCCCCTGATAGCCTCGCGGGGCTCCCTGTGCCAGTTACAGTCATCCTGGTAAGTACATCAGACATTCCTATTTTAGATAGGAAAATTTAATCAGTATTTTGTAACAGCAGTAAGGAAAGTTATCGTGGTCTGGGCGCTGGTTGGAAAATAATTTCCTGACATGAGACAGAGTGAGAGAGAAATAAAGTTTATTCGAGCGGGAGATGCTATTAGAGGGCCAGCTCAAGAGAGAGCCGTCTGTGAACAGGGGCCCTTAGTTCAATTTTATACCCAGGGTACAGGGAGCAGGATAGGGGTCTTGCGGGCCATTTGCTGATTGGATGAGAAGGGGAGGGTGGGGAGTAAGGCAAAGACCTTCTCCCTATGGGCCAGGAGGGGAGACAGGTTATACTGCTCAGGAGGACCTGAAATCCATCGGTAGGCACACCATGGGGGAGGGAAGGACGGTCAGGGTGGGTCCTCCGTTCCTGCGTTCCCTTCCCCTTGGTCTTCTCTGCTCTTCCGTCCTTGGGTCTCCACCGTCCTCCCTCTCTTTATTTTTAGGGCCCATTCTTTGGCCCCGTCTGATACCCTGTTCACGTCTAACTATCTGCCTATTTCCCTTCTCAGGCATTTGGGGATCTGGCCTCAGGGGGAAAGGGGACGGTGACCGCTCTGGCTTCTTCAGGCTGTAGGGGCGTCTGGGGCTCTAGGTTCCCTTTGCCTGCTCTCTGCCAGGGTGCCTTTACGGAAGGAGACGAGAGTCCATGGAATGATAAGGCGGCTTGTTTCAGCGTTGTCTGGGTGTTGGCCAGGGAATATTCCTGTCAGACTATCAGTTGGAGATTTGTTGTATTCTAGAAGAAGCAAACTTAACAAGAAAGTTAAAGATACATGGCCCAAAGATTAAGAGAAGCAGAAAAGCTCCCGAGGAGCTGGGGGAGAACCAGGATCAGACATTGGGCGGCGACGTTAGTGTCTTTCTAGGTGCAAGAAGAGGCGACAAGCTGGGCTCATAATAACCTTTACCTGAAAACACCCGACTCTCTGCAGGCCGGTTCTTCTGGGTTTTTCCCAGAGCACAGAGTGCCTCATTTCTGATCTCCACCCTGAACTCCTTTCAAGGTCAGCAGCTTGCAGTGGTCATGATGTAATCTTTGTAGAGACAGCTGGCAAGTGCCAACTTCCAGTCAGCAGGGTCCCTTCATAGCCACAGATCTGACCATGCTTTGGGGGCATTTCACGGCCCTTGTGTCCCGGGTCTGATGAAGATTCCATTGACAGGCCACTGTGTGCTGTTACTAGACCAGACCTTGCAAGTAGCAAAAGTCTCAGGGCCATACCTGTCTTACCAGCCTCTTGGCCCAGGAGAATATTTCCTCTTGTTGCTTCTTTCCATATCTAGAGTTACATTATTACAGTCACTGATCTCATCAGTTCAGTTCAGTTCAGTCACTCAGTCGTGTCCGACTCTTTGCGACCCCATGAATTGCAGTTTGCCGGGCCTCCCTATCCATCACCAACTCCCGGAGTTCACCCAGACTCACGTCCATCGAGTTAGTGATGCCATCCAGCAATCTCATCCTCTGTCATCCCTTTCTCCTCCTGCCTCCAATCCCTCCCAGCATCAGAGTCTTTTCCAATGAGTCAACTCTTCACATGAGGTGGCCAAAGTACTGGAGTTTCAGCTTTAGCATCATTCCTTCCAAAGAACACCCAGGACTGATCTCCTTTAGAATGGACTGGTTGGATCTCCTTGCAGTCCAAGGGACTCTTAAGAGTCTTCTCCAACACCACAGTTCAAAAGCATTAGGAACTGCATATCAGCAAGTTATCACGTCAGTCATTCATTTAGTAATGTAAGAAAAAATCTTCTGAAACAAGCAACATGGAAAATAATATAGCTAGCAGGTATTAGTAAGGTCACAATCAAGAATTTAAGTCAAGAACTTTCATTAGGTAGAGCCCAGTATACCCCAGGTCATCTGACACAGTTAAGTGATTATAGCCAGATATAATCTCCTGGTTGTATACCATAGAGGATCTGACCTTTATCCAAAGATGGTTATGAGATAAGCTTTAGAAACAAACTTAGAGTGTCCTTTTCAATAACTTAATTAATTAAACCTTTTAGCAATATAACAAGGAACTACCTCAGAAGTGAGTCGTGGTAAACACAGACCTTAACTAACAAAACTAGAACTTAATATTAAGTGAAATACGTATTTTTTGTCATTGTGAGGGCATTAACCCTGTAGCTAGGGAAGGCTTTAACCCATCAACTAAAAATGAGGTTTGTCAGGGAGCCGGGAAAAGCCCAGCGGCCGCCTTGGACTTCCCATAGCCCCGACGCGTTGATTTACAGCCACTGTTCATGCATTTTTAATTCCCCATTTTAGGAGTAGACTGTTGCCATGTTTTAAAGACATCAGAATAGCAAAAGTCTAACAGTGAGGGGTTATTAAACAGAATGAACTTTTACATGTTCCATAATCTTAAATAATGCTTATTTACTTTACCAGAGTAACAAAAGATTTTAAAAACAAATGTAAATCACTTAAAGACAAAGAAATTCATAATCTGTTTTTGAAAGCTTCATTCTAAGAAAACTTTGTTCCCTTAACATAGAGAGTAGACTAAATCCCAGCCTGGTACCAGCTTACCAGATAATAAACAAATAAAATGTGTTTATTGGTGAATCTTAGAAGTCTTTTCCATACATCTTGAAGTAGCAGTATTCTTGCAAAGGCATCAGAATGAGACCATAGAAGGCATGCTTAAAATCTGATTAAATTGCAATTGACAAAGTAGCCTGGTCATTGCTGTGATATGTAACACTTTAATATGATAACTAGAATTGTAACTGACAACATTTTACCAGGACATATCAGATTTTCATGAATTTCACATACCTTCTAGGATATCTATATTAGTAACATCAACCATACAATATAACCTGACAAGATTCATTACTTCTCCAACAACGCTTCCCATGTAATTTAACATGTCAGATGAACTCAGGTAGTTTAATATCTCTCTTTGGGATGTCTCAGGGACCCTGTGAAGCACCCCAAAGTTAGCTAGAAGTCAATGATTTAGGAAATGTTTTCAATAAATATCAAACGGGTTTATAACACTCAGTTGGATTGGATCATATAGGTCACTATGAAACAATAGTTACTCACTTAGCCAAAGTTAACAAAAGATTTCAAAGGTAAACATAGATCACTTCAGAGATAAAGAAACTTAAAATCCATTATCAAAGGCAGTTAAATGTCTCAAGAAAACTTGTAATTATGCACAAAACATCTGATGCCCAGGGTCTCTCCTAAGCCCACCGTCTCCTCCTCCAGGTCAGAGGAGAACACGGGGGACCACGGCAGGCCTCTCAGGGTCTGTTACCCTCGTGAGGCATGTCTGAGGGTCTGGGTGTCAGACAGAGCCTGTATCAGAGGGGCTGAGGGGCCGGCTCCTCTCCTGCGGCCCAGCTGTGAATTCTGCGGGCTCACTTTCTACTCCTCGCGGTGACCAAGAATGTATAGCTTCCCAGGGAGGACCTTCCATATTTTAACAAGTGTAGTAAAGGATCCTTCCTGTCGTTGTATATTTTATTTGCCATCAGAGATTTGAACAAGCAGTGACGCACTCCGTTAAGCCCTCATGTAATGTAGACACTTCTAAGAAGGGTTCAAGATAAAACTTTAAAAAAAAAAAAAGGTCCTAGGCAACTGAACCACTTGAGCTGTGACATAAAATCATGTCCTTTAATCTAGTTTATTCATTGTGGATAGCACTCCAAAATAATACTTTAAAAGTCATAGTGGTCTTTTTGCCCTTATTTCTGAAGGTCTTTGCTGGTGGGCCCCATTTTTCTGAGGAGATCCGTATGTGAACATGAAACAGCATCATTTCCAGTCTGGTGAAAGTTGCCATTCTCCTCTTCTCTGCAAGGGAAACACCACCTCGGCTCACCCCCAGCTATTTTACACTGTCCGGAATAGAGACCAAAAAAGCCCCTGTGCTGTACTCATAAGTGTCACTGGATCCCTTAGAAACCAGCCCAGCTAATCGCCACCCTCAGGAGCTTTGACACCTTGCTACTCAAAGTGCAGCCAGGGATCCGCAGGAACTGGCGTTTCCTGGGAGCGTGTGAGAAACACAGAGCCCCAGGCCTGTCCCATCCGCTGCCTCCAAGGCCGTAAGTATCCTTTACTTTACTGAAAGGAAGGGAAGCCTGCAGACCCTGATGCAAAGCTTAAAGCTTTATCTTTCTCAGCAATTGTGAGAGCACATGTCATCCTTCCACCATTTTCTTTTTTTCTTAATTGATGCATAGCTGACATATCCCTTCATGTTCATTTTGGGTGTGCAGCATAATGATTCACTATTTGTATATATTGTGACACTATCACCATGGTAAGTCCATCTCAGGTCCATCATCTCACACTGGGACATCTTTGGTGTGTGTGTGATGAGGACTTTTTAGATCCACTCTTTTAGCCACTTTCAAATATACAAAATAATTTTTTAATAGTATTATTAGCTATAGTTGCCATGCTGCACATGATGATCCCAGGAGTCACTTTCCTGTAATTGGAAGTCTTGCCTTTTGAGCACCTTCACCTCTTCTCACACCCACGGCCCACCTTCTGCAAACACCAATCTGTGCCCTGGATTGACGACCTTGGTGCTTTGCTTTTTATTTATTTATTTTTTAAGATGCCACATGTAGGTGAGCTCACCCTTTTCCTGTGCACCTGTAAGACTAGTGCAGGTCTTAGTAGGTCCTGGATCTGTTACCCTCTCAACATTCCATGTGGAGTCTTGGCTGCTGTGTGAGAATGATCATTCAGTGGATGGTGAACTCGGTAGGATGGGAATGTGATCTCCTCCCACCGCCTGTCATGGTGCAGATTCTCCCAGGCCTGGTGTGTGGCTCTGGGGCACTTCCCCTCCACATCAGTAAAGTGTGTGGTCATTCAGTAATGACTCTTTCCAACAATCGTGATAATGGACATCACCCTTGATAAACATTTCATTAATTAGAGCAACTGTGGTTTGGAAACACAAGTCCAGACTAGAATCTCTCCCTTTGAAATGTCAAACATCTGGCAGGAAAACAACTCCCTAGGAGACTTTCCCCTAGTTTTTAGTCACAGAGTCAGCAAACCCTGAAAACTTCACATGCCCTATAGGCCTTTGCAGAAGGTTGCTTTTACATTAATCAAACCACAGGAGTGGGTTTGAACCTGCCCTAATCTTAGGTGATGCAGAACTGACTTCTGTAACTCAGGGAACATTAATTGTGCTCTTGGAATCCATGGACAGATAGGAATGAGAATTCACTCATATGAAAAGCCACAAGCAAAGATCTTAACCGTTTCTCAAATTTTAATTGCAGGTATGGCTGGGAGAGTTTTGCCCTGTATAGTTCCCATTTCAGAGATTGTTGAAAGCTTTGAATAAAGTGAGATTCCCGTGGGGAGGACCCCTTGTGTTTCTAGAGTACACGTTTCAACCTGATTGATTAGTCCCCCCAGAGGACCCTGGGGTGAGGGAATTAAAGCCAGGTGATCATCAGTCACCTTCCAGTGTCAGCATTTACCGGAAGATAGAGGCTGCCGTGAGTCAGCTTCTCCATTGTGCAAGCATGGCTGGTTCTAGACCTTCAGACGCAACACTTGGTTCTTTGGCTACAGTGCTTTAGGACCCAGGAAACTATGTGGCCAAGTGCATGACTATGTGGTTTTGGTGGCTATTCTCTGAGCTCTGTAGCTGGAGAAAGATCTCAGAAATTATGCAGATTATTTTATGTGTGTACCAAGTAGCTGTCACTTTTAACTCTTTTATCCACAGCCTAATCTTGAATCTCAAGTTCAGTACAAGGAATGTTCAACCAAACATCTTGGAGCAAATGGAACAGGCTGGGGGTAAGCCTAAAGATTAATAGATGTCTGAGCTGATGAACGTTAGCAATTACCTCGTCCAGTCTCCAAATCCTCCGAAGATGTGTGGCATCTCCAGATCATCGCAGAGCCAGGCCCCTCCCAGCACACCCCCGTCACTCATCCTTCAACCATCCATTCAACAGTGACCGAGAATCAATGTGTCAGGAGCCAGGAAAGAACCACGAGCAAGACACAGCCCCGCTCTCCCAGAGTTTTCCGCCCAGCAGGAGATTCCATAAGAACTGGCAATCTGATGAATGTGACAGAGGGGGAATGCAGGTGCTCGGGGAGCTGGTGGAAGGGTTAGGGAAGACGCCCCTGAACAAGGAGTACTGAACATGAAGATGAAATGGTGGTGAGCTGGTGGAACAAGGGGTAGGGAGAAGAGCTCCCCAGGCAGGAGGAGCGGCATATATAAAGTCTTGACTCAGGGGGAAACGTATGGTGCCAGGCACTCAAAGAAATCCAGGATTGCAGGGAGATTAGCGTGAGGAGAAACACAGGGGTCATTCATGGAAGGTCCTGGAATCTTGGATCTGGTGGCAGTGAGAAACTACTGAAATTTTTAAGGAGGATTTGGGCTTTTATTTTTTTAGTTGCATTTTCTGCTGTAGGAAGGATAGGTTGGAAGGAATGCAGAGAGACCCTTTGGGGGCAGGGGGCACGCAGAGATGGAAAATTTGACAAACCAAGGCAGAAAAGGGTGGGAGATTCAATTAAGGGGTGACATTTGAGACAGAAAGTAGAGTAAACATCACTCTGAGAACTCGATTCAGCTTGACCATTCTCCTGAGAGGTTTTCCTGGTGTCTCAGATGGTAAAGAATCCACCTGCAATGAGGGAGACCCGGGTTCGATCCCTGGGTTGGGAAGATCTCCTGGAGGAGGGCCTGGCAACCCACTCCAGTATTATTCTTGCCAGGACAATCCCCAGGAACAGAAGAGCCTGCAGGGCTACAGTCCATGGGGTCACAAAGAGACACAACTTAGCAGCTGAGTAGCAACTGAGTACACAGGCGCAGTGTTCATGCTGGTGAGATTTCTGAGAGCGATGTGACCAGCTGGACATCTACCCACAGGAGGTTTGTTCCAAAGAACAGAATGCACAATGTAATGTGAACTAAATTCACGATGTTTCTAATGTATAGCCCTCAGCATATGCTTTAAAAACAAACAAATAAACAAAAGCCCTACCATATTTCTACAGTGGAGGTGGGCAAACCTCTATAAAGATCCAGAGAGTGAATATTTTAGCTTTGCCACATGACATCTGTTGGATCCACCCAGCTCAGTCATTGTATCCAAGAAGCACCACAGATAAGAAGTACATGAAGAACCTCTTTCAAGAAAACACTCCTTATAGACAATGAAATCTGGGTGAATATGAGTATAATGAATAGAATTTTCATGCTGCAAATATTATCTGTAAGAATTATTTTCAACCATTTCAGTTCAGTTCAATTGCTCAGTCGTGTCCCACTCTTTGCGACCCCATGAATCGCAGCACACCAGGCCTCCCTGTCCATCACCATCTCCCAGAGTTCACTCAGACTCATATCCATCGAGTTGGTGATGCCATCCAGCCATCTCATCCTCTGTCGTCCCCTTCTCCTCCTGCCTCCAATCCCTCCCAGCATCAGAGTTTTTTTCCAATGAGTCCACTCTGCATGAGGTGGCCAAAGTACTTGAGTTTCAGCTACAGCATCATTCCTTCCAAAGAAATCCCAGGGCTGATCTCCTTCAGAATGGACTGGTTGGATCTCCTTGCAGTCCAAGGGACTCTCAAGAGTCTTCTCCAACACCACAGTTCAAAAGCATCCATTCTTCAGCGCTCAGCCTCCTTCACAGTCCAGCTCTCACATCCATACATGACCACAGGAAAAAACCATAGCCTTGACTAGACGGACCTTAGTAAGCAAAGTAATGTCTCTGCTTTTGAACATGCTATCTAGGTTGGTTATAACTTTTCTTCCAAGGAGTATGCGTCTTTTAATTTCATGGCTGCAGTCATCATCTGCGGTGATTTTGGAGCCCTGCAAAATAAAGTATGACACTGTTTCCACTGTTTCCCCATCTGTTTCCCATGAAGTGATGGGACCAGATGCCATGATCTTCATTTTCTGAATGTTGAGCTTTAAGCCAACTTTTTCACTGTCCTCTTTCACTTTCATCAACAGGCTTTTTAGTTCCTCTTCGCTTTCTGCCATAAGGGCGGTGTCATCTGGATATCTGAGGTGATTGATGTTTCTCCCGGCAATCTTGATTCCAGCTTGTGTTTCTTCCAGTCCAGTGTTTCTCATGATGTACTCTGCATATAAGTTAAATAAGCAGGGTGACAATATACAGCCTTGACGTACACCTTTTCCTATTTGGAACCAGTCTGTTGTTCCATGTCCAGTTCTGACTGTTGCTTCCTGACTTGCATACAGATTTCTCAAGAGACAGGTTAGGTGGTCTGGTATTCCCATCTCTTTCAGAATTTTCCACAGTTTATTATGATCCACACAGTCAAAGGCTTTGGCATAGTCAATAAAGCAGAAATAGATGTTCTTCTGAAACTCTCTTGCTTTTTCCATGATCCAGCAGATGTTGGCAATTTGATCTCTGGTTCCTCTGCCTTTTCTAAAACCAGCTTGAACATCAGGGAGTTCACGGTTCACATATTGCTGAAGCCTGGCTTGGAGAATTTTGAGCATTACTTTACTAGCATGTGAGATGAGCATAATTGTGTGGTAGTCTGAGCATTCTTTGGCATTGCCTGTCTTTGGAATTGGAATGAAAACTGACCTTTTCCAGTCCTGTGGCCACTGCTGAGTTTTCCAAATTTGCTTGCATATTGAGTGCAGCACTCTCACAGCATCATCTTTCAGGATTTGAAATAGCTCAACTGGAATTCCATCACCTCCACTAGCTTTGTTCGTAGTGATGCTTTCTAAGGCCCACTTGACTTCACATTCCAAGATGTCTGGCTCTAGATGAGTGTTCACATCATCATGATTATCTGGGTCATGAAGATCTTTTTTGTACAGTTCTTCCGTGTATTCTTGCACCCTCTTCTTAATATCTGCTGCTTCTGTGAGGTCCATACCATTTATGTCCTTTATCGAGCCCATCTTTGCAGGAAATGTTCCCTTGGTATCTCTAATTTTCTTGAAGAGATCTCTAGTCTTCCCCATTCTGCTGTTTTCCTCAATTTCTTTGCATTGATCCCTGAAGAAGGCTTTCGTATCTCTTCTTGCTATTCTTTGGAACTCTGCATTCAGATGCTTATATCTTTCCTTTTCTCCTTTGCTTTTCGCTTCTCTTCTTTTCACAGCTATTTGTAAGGCCTCCCCAGACAGCCATTTTGCTTTTTTGCATTTCTTTTCCATAGGGATGGTCTTGATCCCTGTCTCCTGTACAATGTCACGAACCTCATTCCATAGTTCATCAGGCACTCTATCTATCAGATCTAGGCCCTTAAATCTATTTCTCACTTCCATTGTATAATTATAAGGGATTTGCTTTAGGTCATACCTGAATGGTCTAGTGGTTTTCCCTACTTTCTTCAATTTCAGTCTGAATTTGGTAATAAGGAGTTCATGATCTGAGCCACAGTCAGCTCCTGGTCTTGTTTTTGTTGCCTGTATAGAGCTTCTCCATCTTTGGCTGCAAAGAATATAATTAATCTGATTTCGGTGTTGACCATCTGGTGATGTCCATGTGTAGAGTCTTCTCTTGTGTTGTTGGAAGAGGGTGTTTGCTATGACCAGTGCATTTTCTTGGCAAAACTCTATTAGTCTTTGCCCTGCTTCATTCTGCATTCCAAGGCCAAATTTGCCTGTTACTCCAGGTGTTTCTTGACTTCCTACTTTTGCATTCCAGTCCCCTATAATGAAAAGGACATCTTTTGGGGGTGTTAGTTCTAAAAGGTCTTGTAGGTCTTCATAATACCGTTCAACTTCAGCTTCTTCAGCATTACTGGTTGGGGCATAGAGTTGGATTACTGTGATATTGAATGGTTTGCCTTGGAGACGAACAGAGATCATTCTGTAGTTTTTGAGATTGTGTCCAAGTACTGCATTTCGGACTCTTGTTGACCATGATGGCTACTCCATTTCTTCTGAGGGATTCCTGCCCGCAGTAGTAGATATAATGGTCATCTGAGTTAAATTCCCCATTCCAGTCCATTTTAGTTCACCCTTGCCATCTGTTGTTTGACCACTTCCAATTTGCCTTGATTCATGGACCTGACATTCCAGGTTCCTATGCAATATTGCTCTTTACAGCATCAGATCTTGCTTCTGTCACCAGTCACATGCACAACTGGGTATTGTTTTTGTTTTGGCTCCATCCCTTCATTCTTTCAACCATTTAAAGATATAAAAACCATTTTTAGCTTCAGGCCCTACCAGCACAATTTGGGAGTGGAATTTGGTCCATGGGACGTAAGATGCAATGGCCTATTCTATCCATTTATAGTGGACGCTCCCACCCATAGTTACCACCATTCCAAAACAGTGATTGTGCTATGTGCTATAACTATGAAATCTATACTCAGAAAACAAAACCCAAATTACCAAAACCTGCCTGAGGTGTGAGAGGTTCAAGTCCTCCCCTGCCCCAGGATACTCCACACCCCCTCCCCGCCTCCCACTCATGCGTGGCTGCCTTGTTACTGCCAAAATCTCGCCTTTCTCTGCCCACCAATGCTCAATTAAAAAATACAGAGACGGAATTTTGGAGGAATTAGACGGCTTTACTCCTCAGCTGGCCAAGGGGAGCACACAGCAGGCTAGCCCCCCAGGAACAGGGCCCTGTCCTCTCCTGGGGGACCTGAGAGACTGTGTACAGCCTGGGTCTCCTGGGTTCGCCAGCCTGCCACCTGCCTCCCGAAATGCAAACAGCTCTAAGGGGTGACTTGCTACAAGAGGGTGCAGGGAGAGCACAAACGTGTGCAGGATGGAAAGTACGCAGGATCAGGGACTCCCGGTTACAGACACACAGGTTAGAAACACCTCAAGTAAAACTAGGAGTGATTAACTCTTTGGCGACCGGTCACGTTTCTCGTCCAGTCTTCGCTGTTTACTTTCCTTGTTCTCAGGACAAGAAACACTGCATTTCTCTTTTTGCGGCAACAAGCTCATCTGTGCGTCCCCAGCCTCCAGTAGGAGGGAAGCTGTCCTGTTCGGTACCCCTTTCCTGCTGCGCGCTGGCGCCCATCGAGTTTTGAGCAGCAGTTACTTGCTGGGCACAGTTCCTCACCCATCAAGCCGTCAGTACCTACTGAGGCTCCCAGCGGGACAGAAGCCGCCTTTCCAGCCCCAGCCCTGGAGCTGGAGTCCAGCCCTGAGAGTGACTCTCTGACGGCTGAGGAGCAGCCGAGGCGGGCACTGCTCTGTGCTCCACGCACCCACAGCGGGTTAGGCTCAGACCTGCCCTTCAGGCGCACCGCCAACAGCGTGGGTGACGGTGGCGTTTCAAATCACCAACCCTCTTATTTTAGGGGGGAAAGAACGCCGTCTACAAAACCTTTATAGAGAACCTTTCTTCCGCCGAGGGTGGGAACTCTGGGTTCTTTCACACCGGAGACATAGATCAAAGAAGCGGCGCGCGTGCAGTTGACCCCGAGTCGTAGTTTCGGGGCCGCCCCTGCGCTCCGCGGGCGGACGGCGAAGCCGCCTCGCTTGGTGTCCACCGGCCCTCCGGCTGCAGCTGGGGCGGGCGGCGGAGCCAGAAGCCCAGGCGGCCCCGTGTTCCTGTCCGACGGCGCCTCCAGCGGCCGCATCTCCCTGGCTGGGGCTGCCGCTCGGCCGGCCGCTCCGGGAAACAGCGCCCGCGGGGCAGGCGACGCGCACGGAGGGCCCGGGCCGGGCGGGATCTGCGGTCCCGTCCCCGCAGGAGCTTCGGGCCCCTGGCCGCCGCAGGAACCCGGGAGCCCGGTGCGCCCCGAGAAGCCGGGAGGCGGCGAGGAGAGAGCGGGGCGGTCTCCGTGCCCCGGAGACGGTTCCGATCCCCCGCGGGCCGGAGATTCGGAGGACCCGGGGATCCCGCGGGCGGCACAGCGGCCCCTTCGCCGGGCTAAGGGCTTCCAACCGGCCGGGCTCGGCCCCGCGGGGAGAAACTGCACCCGCTCCCCCTACGCGGCCACCAACAGGGCCTCGCGTCCCCGCCCGCTCGTCTTCCCGAGCCCGACCCTGGGCCTCCGGCCGCTGCGGGAACCGGGAGCGGAGGACCAGGAAGAAGGGGCGCGCGCGGCACACCCGAGCTCGGTCGCGAGGCCCAGGGCTCAGACGTGCGGTCGCCCGGGCCCCTCTCCAGCAGAAGACCGGATCGGGAAGCTCCGGGGCTGGGGATCGCCGACGGGCCGGGGCGGAAGGAGTCTCCCGGGGCTCCGGGCTCAGCATCTCAAGTGCTGCTTCTCAAGTGCTTCTTGATCTCAGCGGGCCGAACCGCCCTCTGCAGTCCTGCCACGCTGCTGTTAATACGCTGCCCTTTTGTGTTGAATGGACGCTGTAGACCAGGACATCACGGGGTAACTAGGAGTTAAAGAGGGTGGGGCCCTTGCACAAATCGGTGGTGAGAAGTCTCGGCGTCTCAGGGACCCCCACACCCGCAGCCGCATCCTGCCCACCCAGCTCCCACCCTGACGTCCGGGGCTGCTCCTGCCTGAGCCTGCAGAGGCCTCGCTGTCCCTTGGATTCCATGCCTGTGTTCACCGGGACCTCGCCCGCCTCAGCCCTGTCTGTGCAGACCGCACCCACCCTCCCCGACCTCATGCTTCAGGAAACGACCCTGACAGGTGTCACCCAAATGCAACCTGATCATTGTTTCTCGCTGGTGAAAAATTAGGAAAGCATTCTTCTAGGCCTGTTTATTGAGACCCACATTATGACCCAACTGTTGTGTTATCTGTGTGTCATATTTTAGTAGGTGATGATACTCTGAGCTGTTGTGAAGGTACCTTGCAATTGTTTAAAGTAATTTTCTCTCAAGTTGTGCAGAGAGAGTAGTGTGATCAACAGTTTCCCTCCCCCTAAAGACGTCTGGGTCCTAATCCCCAGAACCTGTGACTGTTAACTCACAGGGCAAAAGGGACTTGTGTGGGTGTGGTTAAAGAACGGATCTACACCCGGAGGCCCTCGGGTCACTGGTGAGGGTGCAACGTAGTCCCAAGGGTCCTCAGAAGTCAGAGAGGGAGTCAGGAAGGAACGCAGCCCACTGACACCTCGACCCCTAGGAAGAGCACAGCACCCCCAGGTCCTCCAGAAGGAGCACACCCCTCCGACATCTCAATGTCCACGCAGCAAGATCCACCTCAGACTTCTCCAGATGGATGAGAAAGTGAACGTGTGCTCATTTGTTAACCAGCAGGAAGAAATGAATACAGGTAGGGAAATGTATCTTTTGTAAAGATACATGGGTCCCTACTGGTAGGAAGAATTTCTTTAAAATTTAAAATGTTTTCTTTAAAAAATGTATCTTTTTTAAAGATACATGGCCCCCCTACTAGTAGGAAGAATTCCTTTGTATCAGGGAGCTAGAATGAGGATAGGTAATTCGATAATATGTATCCTCTGAAAAGCAATTCAGACGGCACTCTCCTGAGAAAGAGGGAAGGGAAAATGTGAGGAGATAAGAAAGGCCCTCCCTGGGGGCAGGAAGGGACTGCAGGCAGAGGAGCCTCAGGGAAACAGCTGGGAGGGCTGAGTGCTCATGATCTTACTTAGATCTGGAGATGCTCTGGAGACAGCTGAGCTGAGAGAGGGTGATGCACAAGGGGGCTCCTGGGGCCTTGCGCCTGCAGCTTCACCACCAGGTGAGCGCCATCCCTCAAAGATGAGCATCCAGAACCGGGGGGGGGGGGGGGGGGGCTGTTCACCACTGGCGGAAAAGTGTAACCAGGAAAAAAAATGACCTTATATCACAACGTGCCCCATGTAAACTTCAGTTCAGTTCAGCTCAGTCACTCAGTCGTGTCCGACTCTTTGTGACCCCATGAATCGCAGCACACCAGGCCTCCCTGTCCATCGCCAACTCACAGAGTTCACTCAGACTCATGTCCATCGAGTCGGTGATGCCATCCAGCCATCTCATCCTCTGTCGTCCCCTTCTCCTCCTGCCCCCAATCCCTCCCAGCATCAGTCTTTTCCAATGAGTCAACTCTTCGCATGAGGTGGCCAAAGTACTGGAGCTTCAGCTTCAGCATCATTCCTTCCAAAGAAATCCCAGGGCTGATCTCCTTCAGAATGGACTGGTTGGATCTCCTTGCAGTTCAAGGGACCCTCAAGAGTCTTCTCCAACACCACAGTTCAAACACATCCGTTCTTTGGCGCTCAGCCTTCTTCACAGTCCAACTCTCACATCCATACATGACCACAGGAAAAACCATAGCCTTGACTAGACAGACCTTAGTTGGCAAAGTAATGTCTCTGCTTTTGAATATGCTGTCTAGGTTGGTCATTACTTTTCTTCCAAGGAGTAAGCATCTTTTAATTTCATGGCTGCAGTCACCATCCACAGTGATTTTGGAGCCCAAAAAAATAAAGTCTGACACTGTTTCCCCATCTATTTCCCATGAAGTGATGGGACCGGATTCCATGATCTTCATTTTCTGAATGTTGAGCTTTAAGCCAACATTTTCACTCTCCTCTTTCACTTTCATCAACAGGCTTTTTAGTTCCTCTTCACTTTCTGCCATAAGGGTGGTGTCATCTGCATATCTGAGGTGATTGATATTTCTCCCAGCAATCTTGATTCCAGCTTGTGTTTTTTCCAGTCCAGCGTTTCTCATGATGTACTCTGCATATAAGTTAAATAAGCAGGGTGACAATATATAGCCTTGATATACTCCTTTTCCTATTTGGAACCAGTCTGTTGTTCCATGTCCAGTTCTAACTGTTGCTTCCTGACCTGCATACAGATTTCTCAAGAGGCAGGTCAGGTGGTCTGGTATTCCCATCTCTCTTAGCTTTGCATCTTTCTCTTTCTCCTGATGCCTAGCTGAAAGTGACAGCAATATGTTATCAAATGCGGAGGTAAGAAGCTAGTCATTCTCAGTGCACAACCTTGGAGCAAACTGTGCTTGTGTGAGTTGGGGCGAATAGGAGCTGACTCTGAGTCAAACAAACATCCACATCCTATCGCTACCCCTGTCTACTTGTGTGATTTTGGACAGGACACCTAATGTCTTTAATCACCTGTTTCTTTACTTCCAGAGTAGAGATGACAATCCTATTGCTCATAGAGCTGTGTGAAAAATTACATGAGATAAGACACGCGTTGGCACTTCTATGAGGGGAGCTCAGTTCAGTTCATTCATGCAGTCAGGTCCAACTCTCTGTGACCCCACGGGCACCAGGCCTCCCTCTCCATCACCCACTCCCAGAGTTCACTTAAACTCATGTCCATCGAGTCGGTGATGCCATCCAGCCATCGCATCCTCTGTCGTCCCCTTCTCCTTCTGCCTTCAATCTTTCCCAGCATCAGGGTCTTTTCCAGTGAGTCAGTTCTTCACATCTGTCAGGGCAGCTAGTATAGTGAGGGTAGCTAGCAATCCCCCCAAACCCCAGGGAATGACTCATGATACTGAGCACAGGGTGACCATGCTTAGCGTCCTCTGGATTCTGGTCCCACTTTGGATTCTTTCCATCCATCTGGCCTGTTTCTACTTCTGTATCCCCCTTGGTTCAAAAAGACCTCATTACTCTCAACTTTAAAAATCTACTTTTCACTGTACAAGGTTGGAGGAGCTGGTGAGAAGCAGCCTTTCTCTGTGCCCACTCTGAGCCCTTTGAGTTCAGGAAACAAGGTTCTGAGGCAGCTGACAAAACTCGGACTTTGGTACTTTTAGAAACCGAGCCAAGTTTACAGAGCAAGTGAGAGTGACCAGGATTCAAATGCAGATGAGTCCTGTCCCTGGGTCTCAGGCCCACGGGGGCCACTTCCCACTCTGCTCAGACCCACGGGGGGTGGGGTCCACTCCCACTCTGCTCAGATCCCTCATCAGCTGCTTTCATGTCTCTTTGACGTGACTTTATAGATTTGCTGCGCTTCCCTGGAGGCTCAGCTGTAATAAATCTGCCTGCAGTGCAGGAGACATGGGTTCCATCCCTGAGTCGGGAAGATCCCCTGGAGAAGGAAATGGCAACCCACTCCACTATTCTTGCCTGGGAAACCCATGGACAGAGGAGCCTGGTGCGCTACAGTCCATGGGTTCACAAAGAGTCAGACACAACTGAGAGATGAAAGCACCACCACATTATTATCAAAGGCATCTGTATTTTATTGTAGCAAACTTTGAAAAATATTGATAACTAGGAAAGAAGACATTTAAATTTACTTGTATACAATTCAGAAAATCTACCTATCAGAGACGATCTCGCTTCCTATTTTGGCTTATTTCCTTTCCAATTTAAACATTTCCATGGTGTGAAAGTTGCTATACTTTGTTTAACCAAATCCTTATGCTGACAGTAAAGATTATTTCTCACATTAGAGTACATATTCTAATGTCAAAATATTTACTTAATTATTTGGTATAAATTCCCAGGAGTTGGACTTAAAATTTCCATGCCAAGCATAAATCATTTTTACCGCTTTTTGATCTGTATGTACTGTCAAAAGACCAAACAAGAAGGAATGTTGAATACTTAGATCTGCCAAGGATGATGGCTACAATCTTTGTTAAATGTGTATGCTATTATTTTATGAGGCTCTTATCCCTTAATAGAAGACAAAATAATATCTCAGCCTTAATTTGTTGAGGGAAGTTGACTTTTTTTTCCTGTCTTCTAACAAGCATTTGTATTTCTTTAATGAGCATTTCAGTTTACGGATCTTGCCAAACTTTCTGCTAGATTGCTTGTTTTATTACACACTTCTAGGAGCTATGTGTTGGCAATGTCAGACTTTTGTCAAGTGTATTATAGTTTTGAGTTTGTAACTTTCCGTTTCCTCTTTGACATGTAAGTGTTTGGCGATGTCGTAGTAAAGCCCACGAAGCCTTTCCTGTGTGCTCTGGCTTTCAATGTAACGCTTATTTATTAGTTTGCTGGGGCTGCCATGACAAAATAGCGCATCCCCAGAAGCCTGAAGGGCAGACATCTGTTTTCTTGCAGCTCCAGAGGCTGGACATCCAAGGCCACAGTGTGCTTGGGGTGGATTCTCCCAAGGACTTGCTCACTTGCAGACAACGCCTTTCTCTGGGTCTCACTTGCCCTTCCCCTGTGTGCACCCGTTCCCGGGGTTTCTTTCTGTGTTCAGTTTCCTTTTCCTACATGGACAAGAGTCATACTGGATTAGGGCACAACTTAAAGGCCTCCATTTATTTATCTCTTTAGAAACTCTGCCTGCAGATGCAGTCACATTCTGAGTCCCTGCAGGTTAGAGCGTCAACACATCTACCTGGGGGGACACAACCCAGTCCATCAGAGTTTATCAAGGTCTTCCCCATCTCAAGATTGCATGCATATTTACACTTTATTCTTAAGGTTTATGGTATCAAACTTTATATTAAATGCCACTTGGTTTATTTTGATATGTGGCACAAATCTTACTGAGAAGTAGATTATACCAAGAAAAGCTTGTAGGTAATATAAGGGCATAATTTGCAGAATATTAAAGGCAAATTCTCATGTTCTCAGCGCCCACTCTCATTTTAACAGATTCTAATTTTTCTGTATATCTCAATTCCATGTCATTCCCTGCCTTTTATTTGAGATTTTCACATGCCTATGAGTTCCTAAAGAGTGCACAGGCTTTCCCTCTTTTGTCCCTTTATGTAAGCAGAATCACAGTGATTATTCTTTTGTGACATAATATTTATTTTGTGTGTGGTATCAGTTCCTGAGGTCCATTCATTCGTATGCATCCATTGAATTACTTTACTGCTATATAGTAGTCCATACTTTAAACATACCAAATCTATCCATTCTATTGTTGCTGGATGTTGGAGCTGTTTACAGCTCTTTGCTGTTAAGAATCTCATTCACATGTATCTACTTTATGAGCTGGATGGGAATTAATGAAACCTAGGGTGTGCACTTGTCCAGCTGTACTATGTTACAACAAAGAATGACAGCTTCTTCTGTTCCACATCTGGACCAGGCTTTTCATAGTCACTCACAAATGTTTGCTCAACCGTGAGCTGTGAGATGGTGTTTTGTTGCAATTTTAACTCGTATTTAATTTATCACAAATGAAATTGATCACATTTTAAATGTTCCTTGGACTTCCATGTTTCACCTTCCATGCAATGCCTGTTAATGTGTTTTTGACATCTACCTTAAAAAGATATTTCTTGGTGAAAGATCTTCACACTTGTTGCTCATTCACTCCCACTCCCCGGCTTCTGCTTTCCTCATTTTACGATGTCTTTTGATGCGCGGCAGTTGTTACTTGTAACGTGATCATATTTATCCATCTTTTGCTTACTCGTCTGTTTGGCTTTTTAAAGAAGTTCTTCATTCCCCCAGACATCATAATAGCATTTTGTTAGGTATGCTCCAAAAGGTTTCATGTTTTTTTGTCTTTCACACTTAATGTTTTTAATTTATTAACACCTTCAATTTAAGTTTCAATTTACCTGCAGTTTATATTCATGCCTTGTCTCTGAAGAAAAACAGCTTCGCCAGGAAAGCCTGTGGAGAGAAGATACCACCCTACCCTCTCCCCGCTTCTCCCTTCACCCACAGCCCCATCCCTAGAGGCTGTCAGAGATGCAAGCAATAAGAGAGAGCGAGAGGGCAGGACAAGTGGAAGAGAAGGATGGAGCTGATGCTTTCCATGTGTGGTGTGGGATCTCACCTGCAGGAGGGAGCATTTCAGTAAAGGCCTGAAGCCAGTGGAAGAATGAGCTGTCTGTCGCTGGAAGAGAAGCGTGTTTCAGGGAAAACAGAGAGAAGGGAAATGCTCTGTGACTGGGGGGGTGGGGTGGGGGAGGCATGGGGATTTCACAGAACAGCCCAGGGTCCCATGTGGTCCAGCACCTGAGAGGAGAAGGGGAGAATGAGGTTCATTTTCACAAACGTTCCTGTTCTTCACACTAGCTGCCTCCACCTCCAGGTAAAAAAGTCTCACTTTTAAAGACTCACCTGAACCTCCTCTCCCCATGGGAATATCAGGGCTTCTAGACTCCTGGGCGGAGCGAGTGGACTCTCCACTGCCCTGTGACGGGGTTACTTTCTGTATTACCGGCAGAGAATGAGCTTCTCAAAGAGAGATTTTGTTCTTTATCATAGTGATAAAAATGTCTGGTAAATATTGGATGAATTTACAACTGAATCCAGGAAGGAAGGATGCTAACGTTTTCTTCCATCTTCACCTTGGCCCGTTAGAAACTGGGTACAGTAGGAACCCTGGGCTTCTGTTAAAAAGAATCTAGCAACGGTCAGGTCAGTCTTTACCCTTGTAGGTAGGTCCTAGGAATGAGACTCAGGCCAAAGCTTCCCGCCCTCCCCCTCACTGAGAGTTGGTGACCGGTCAGCCCTTCTCTCTGGGCTCCGCCCAGTGGGTGTCAAGGTCCGCAGGCTCTATGGGCAGATCTTGCACCTGGCTTGGCTCTCCTAGGCCATCCCAGATTCCCAAGTGCCCGCCTGGTTCAGGGACCGAGAAGCTGGTGTCATTACCTGCTGTGAGTCACAGCCCTGGGACCCCGGCTGAACCGCGTTTGCTTCTGGTGACGAGGGCGCCCGCCTGTCCCTGAGCAGAGGGGCTGGCCGTGCTGCCCTGGGCAGCTTCCCGCACGGACCGCCTCCCGTCGTCTCTCCTTGACTCGGCCTGTCCCTCTGCCTTATTGGGACGCCCTGCCTGTCACAGACACTGCTGTTCCTCACCTGAATGGGGAAGTAGGTAAGTCCTTATGACCCCGAGAATCCCCGGGTGGTGAGTTATGTGGCCAGCCCTGGCCTTAGCACCCCAGGATGATCAGCAACCTAGCCCACACTGCATTCATGCTGCCTGAGAGAGAGGAGGAGAGGGGTGGACTTGGGATGGGTCCTGAAGGTATTTACTGAGTCAGAGATGCTGAGATCTGGCCTGGTTTTCCTGATGGGGAGCCTGAATCATCACTGAAAGACGGCAGCCTTCCCCAGCAGTCTGGGGGCTCAGGAAGCCCAGCCACCCTGTGGGTCCTCTGCTGCCCCGAGTGAGCCCCGCCGACAACAGCTCCACGATCCATGGGCTGCTCTCCTCCTGGGGTTTTCTGGTGGTTTTGGTTCATTGTTACCCTCACATCTCCTTGGACTATTCAGCAGAAGTGATGTGTGCCTGTTCCCTGAGACGCTGAACACACTGGGAATTCCTCCTTTTCTGTGACCTGGAGTTTTGTAAGCATCCTAAGAATCCAACAGAATCAGGTGCAAAGTGTCAGAAGAAGCATGAAAATAAAGAGAAATGAAGTGTCATTCTTTTTTTCTGGGCTCAGTCTTTTAAAAATTCAACTAGTCAATTAATTTCTTCTGGCTGCACTGGGCTGTCGCTGCTGCACTCCCGCTTTCTGTGGTTCTGGCCTTCATGGCCTGAGAGGCTGCTCTTCACCGTGGTACTTGGGCTTCTCACTGTGGCGGCTTCCCTTGCTGTGGAGCACCTGCTCCGGCTGTGCGCGCTTCAGGAGTCGGGCGCACAGGCTTCCTTGCTCTGCGGCATGTGGGATCTTCCCAGACCAGAGGTAAAACCTGTGTCCCCTCCACTGCACCTCCAGGGAAGTCGCTGGACTCAATCTTTTTGAAAGAACTGAATTCAGTTTCAGAAGGGAAGTACAGAAGTGGCAAATGAGGCCAATGGTGGTTGGGGAATCTTTCAAGAACTGCTCTAAAGGAAGTCCTACGATGGCTGGAAAGAGCACTCATGCTAAAAGACACAAACAAAAAAAGAAACCAGACCCAGAATTAGGGCTGCTGGGGAGAGGGTAGGCGGCGCTGGGCCTCTGGAGACCCTCTTCTCTCTCACAGCAGCTGCTGCTCACAGACATCTTTAAGATAATAAGCCAGAGGGGAGGGAGGCTTGCCAGAAGATTAGTTGGGGAGGGAACCCAAGGTTTCTCACCACATTAGGGACAGCTTCTCATTCTCCTGAGGCCACTAGATCATCTGAGGTATTTATGTCAAACTCTGAATTTATGGCTGAAGCCTGAGCTCTCTTCTGAAGATGAGAGAGTTAGGTGGGACTTGTACTCAGAGGAAGCACACCCTTCTGGGAAAATGGGACACCTGGAGATGAGCAGGCTGAAAGGAAACAAATGACTATATTTCTTATCTTTTTGAAAGATGGGGAGCATCAACTAATGTCAGAATATGCTTTGAGTGGGCACACAAATTCGTTCAATGAAGAATATAATTAGTTTAATTTTTCTTCCTTAAAGACAAATACTTTTCTAAACAAAAATTATGAAATGATGACTGTTTCTGCCAATAATATTTAGAAGGGCAGAAATCCATGGAGAATTTCACCATGTCTCTGAAGGTGTCAACTAGATTTCACCCCAAAGCGAGCTTCCTCTGCATTTGATGAGCGTGTCTTCCCTGTGGGGCTGTGACACCCACCGGGGGACTCATGATGTGCCTGCTCCTGCTTCTTTCCTGTGCAGGGGGGTTTAAGAGCTTAAATCTGCGACCAGAGTGCCTGACCTTCCACCAAGACATGACCCCTTAGATTGTTTCGCCCACCATTGAGAAGACTCAGAGTCGCTTGGCCCATATCTGAGGCCATGGATGATGGAACTACGGTTAAGGCTCCAAAGCTGCCTGATTCCCACATGGGGGGCAGTCAAGAAGACAGAAGGCAGTTGCACCCAGAGGGTCAGGGGAGGGCACAGCAGGAAGGATGGGAAACTGTAAACCACTTTGGTGGGTATTGGAGAACAAAGCCCAATGCATTTGATCAAGAATTGGTTATTGAAATGTTTGAGAGTGGTGTTTGTTCTGTGGAGTCAAGATTCCCCAAGTGATCATTGTGAGGGTTTCCTGGGATTTGATGTAAATCATAGGAATGGAATATTAATTAAGTAACTGAACAAGTAGGTCTAATCTGAGTATAACAGCTCATGACTTCCGGGTTTTTTGTGTAAAATGGGAATATTACTACCTTGTTTATGTGGGGAGTAGCCCATAGTGTTTTCAGAGAAGGCAATGGCACCCCACTCCAGTACTCTTGCCTGGAGAATCCCATGGACGGAGGAGCCTGGTGGGCTGCAGTCCATGGGGTTGCACAGAGTTGGACACGACTGAGCGACTTCAGTTTCACTTTTCACTTGCATGCACTGGAGAAGGAAATGGCAACCCACTCCAGTGTTCTTGCCTGGAGAACCCCAGGGACGGGAGAGCCTGGGGGGCTGCTGTCCATGGGGTCACACAGTGTAGGACATGACTGAGCAGCTCAGCAGCAGCAGCAGCCCATAGTGTTTTCCCCTTGACCCCAGAGAGAGCAGGGTTCCCCTTATCTCTGCATGCCCATGGTTTGGTGGGAGGGGTCACCCCCAGGTGAGTGTTGGGGACTCAGCCTGGAGTATCCAGCAGGGCTTTAGAGGCTTGGCTCTCATGACGGCTTTCTGTCTCCTCAGCTTTATCTGGTCAGTTTCAACCATCCTGCATGAGGATGCAGAGGAGGACAGTGGGGGCTGAGTTCTTGACCTTGAAACAACGAGAGGGATTTGCTCTCGTTCCTCGTTTGATCTGTGTCTTGCCAAATTGTCCGGTTTCTCCTTTCGGCCTGGATCTTCTAACACCACCCAGGAAATATTAATGCCAGTAACATCCACCGCTCTGTTAGGCATATGGCAGCTCAGGGACTGATATGGAAACAGCCTCTTTCTGTCATTCACATCCACTTGTTACAGCATCTGTAAAGGTTGTAATTTTAGAGGATATTAAAAGAAAACAACAACAACAACAGCACCCCTGAGGCTCACTGGAGAAAACCCCCTGATTCACCATGGGAACGGCCCCCGTGGCCGCAGGTGTGCAGCGGGCACAGATCATAGTGATGAGTGTGAAAAAGGTCCCCAACCAGGAGAACAGGCGTGTCATCAGGCGAGCCCAGTGTGATGGAAGCTGGGGCAGAGGTGGTGATGGGCAAGGAGTAATAAGGGCTTATTTACTTTTCCTAATTTTAAAAAATGTTAAGCTTTTATAGACTATGTTTGAACATTTTGGCAGCTACAAAACGGATAAATAAAGTTTTCTCACTACCTTCTTCACAATAACTCAGTTTCTCTCTGCTCTTAAACTTTGTTCGGATTTGAAGACTGAACGCAACGTGTGTCGATTCTCATTTCTTAGCGCTGACTGTGCATTGAGGAGAGAGGGTAGAGTGGACCGAATAGAGCGCAGGGCACTGGAGAGCAAACTACAGACCAGGGCGCTCCAAGCCCGCATTCTCCACAGTGAAATCAGTAAAGCCACCAGGGTCTGTCAGCGCAGGGGACCCGAGAAGTAGCAACAGTGATCTCTTCTCTGCTCCCACCATTACAGCCCTAGCAGGGGTCCAGAGTAGCGCCTGGGGTATGTGTGTGCCTCTATGTTTGTGCCTGTGTGTGTGTGTGCGTGTGCGCGTGCGTGTGTGTGTGCGTGCGTGTGTGTGCGTGCGTGTGTGTGTGTGTGCGCGCCTCGTATTTCTTCCTGCCACAGAAGTGAGTCTGGATGCTTCAAGTAAGCAGTGGCGATGCCACGTAAACAGCGCGGTGAACAGGGTAGTGTCCTTGGGAGCTGAGTGTGCACAGAGTTTGTATAATGGGTCCAGGTGCAAACTTCCGGTTGTTCCCGCAGTTCACACCTGTTTTGTGAGGGGAATGGTCTTCCCCTGGGATATCAGCTCAAAGCTTATGGAGGGAAGGACTACACAGGTGTGTGTTAGAGCATGATTGGGCAAGCCAAGTGAATGGCTCGAGGCTCCTGACCTGAAGGAAGAGACTGTGGACATAGGGATCCCAGGCCTGCAGAGTCAGAGCTCTGATTGCCCGCAGGGGCTCTGGGTGTTAGTGGAGCAGAGAGGTGGAGGGGCTGAGATGCCAGCTGCCTGTCCCAAGGCTAGGGTAGGAGGGAGCAGAAAAGCACGTCGTGTGGCCCATCTTTGTTTCTGCACGTCTTTCTGTCCAGACACCAGGCTATAGGGAAGACTTGACTCTTGCTTTTTAAAACCGCTTTAGCTATTGTTTATTCTTCCACTGCATTTTTAAAAAATGGTAAATGCGTATATATATGCACCGCTGGAAGTGCTAGAACTTTCTGTTTTAACAGTTTGCCATAGGTAACTGTCTAATACCTATAGATCTAACTCATTTCAATAACAGCAATAAACCGAAAAACAAATTGATAGTTGTTATGTAAAAGCACTGGTCCCTTGCCATGCTTTCTAAATATTCTGTGATTAAGCAATGCTGACGTCAACATCGCTGTTATACGTGTAGTCGCACACGTGTTCCCGTACACCCGTTTCTTGTCATCTGGCTTTGCTTGCTAAAGACTCAAAGACCAATTACGTAGCCAAATTTTCAGTCCTTTCCTTTATGGCTTCTGAGCCTTGGGTTTTATTCTTCAGGAGCATCTCGACTCTGAAATTACAGAATGCAGTGTCTCCCGCGCTCTCTCTCTTTGTGTTACCGTCACTGTTTCAGCCTGCAGTGCACACAGCCCAGCCCCCTGCAGAATCTCCCTTGCTCAGGTTCGCCTGGGCCTTGCAATCTCGCGGGGAGGGCCTCTCCGCCGCGGCCTCCCGCTCTCCGCCAGCCCTGGGCCGCTCCGCGCCGTGCTGTCCCGAGCGGGGAGCCCCCTCCGAGGCAGAGGCCCCCGGCGAGCTCGGGTGTTCGGGCGGTAGGCGCCACTGCGGCCTGCCGGCGACGGCGCCTCGTCCCGGGGACGCTCGAACCGGTTGTCGTGCGCCCCCGGCGGCCGCTTGCAGAACGTTCCCTTCCTTCGGCGATCTTCACAAGGGCTGCGATTCAGCCGGCAAACGCGGAAGGGAGCTCCAGAGGCCGGCAGCCCTGGCGGCGATAACCCCGGTGCCGTTGAGGCTTGGACATGCCTGCTCCTGCTGAAGATTGGATCTGTAGAGCTTCAGGAGGCGGCTTGGTGCCGCGGCAGCAAGGTGGTGTGGCTGTTCGCTCGGGTCGACCAGCATCTCCCGGCGCCCATCCATATGCGGGGTCTCGGAGCGGGCAGAGAGAGTCTTCCCCGCCGGAGCGCTGGTGGGTGGTCGGCCAGACTCTTGGGTCACCGTTGGGGGCATTCGTTTTCCCACCGCGGTACGCCCGCTCCGGAGCTTGGTGAGCCTGCGCGAGTTTTGCTCGGAAAGCTCGTTGGCGAGTGCGCCGGGGTCTCGTCTTCGTGTTTGAACACGTCTTGCTCTCGCTTGAGTTGAACGGCTGAACTTGCGTGGCGAGAGCGAGCCGTGTCACTAGGAGCTGCGGAGCGGTCGGGACGTTTCCTCTGGTTCCGTGTACCGTCTGGGCTCGAACTCATCACTGAGATCTTGCTCCGCGCTTTCTCCTGGGGCCACGTTGTCGGGTTTTCCTCTCGGCTGATAGTTGCCGTGTGTCTCCAGCGACTAGCGCGCTGGGTTCCGCCGGCCGTCCCTGGATCCCGGTCCTCCTCCCCTGGAGTGGGAACGGGCGGAACAAGGCGGCGCTGGGCTGCTCTCCCCGCCGCACCGCGGGTTCTCGCCGCCTGGGGCTCAGGTCCACAGCAGAGTTGGGAGGCGGGGAAGCCGCTCACCGACGCCCACTGTCGTTTTTCCAGGCTCTTCGATCGACCGAGGCCGGCATGCGTCTTCATGGGGACCGTTCGTGGTTCCTTCTGTCCCCTTTGCGGCCTTGGATCACACACAGGTCCTCTCACCGTGGGTGGTAACATGGAACGTGGCGCTTGAGTTAAGAAGGTCGCCCAACGCCCGCCTCCAGTCCCGCCTGGGCTTGGCGGTCAGAAGCGTCAAACACGTGTTTGAGACAAAAACGTCCGGGGCCGTCCGGTGGAGAGTGCTAGGGGCGCGTTCTAGTTTCAGAAGAACGTCTGAACACGCGTGAACGGGAGGATACGAGAAATGCAACCTCCAGCCGACTCGGAGGGAGTGCGTGCGGAGTGGTGATGCTGTGCCCTCCCTCTGCGATCCGGATTTGTCCCGCCGGTGTTTATGTGGTTTAGTTGTAGCCTGATGATCACCGTCGACCAGATGGCCAGACTTCGGTGCTCCAAGATTTCCTGTAATGCAGGTTTTGGTAGTGAGGTGGCAATGGCAACCCACTCTAACGTTCTTGCCTGGAAAATACCAGGTGCGCAGGAGCCTGGTAGGCTGCAGTCCATGGGGTCGGACTGGACTGACTTGACTTTTCACTTTCATGCACTGAAGAAGAAAGTGGCAATCCATCCCAGTGTTCTTGCCTGGAGAATCCCAAGGACGGGGGAGCCTGGTGGACTGCCGTCTGTGGGGTCGAACATGACTGAAGCGACTTAGGAGCAGCAGCAGGTTTTAGGAGCTGAAAGTGAAATCTGTAATAAAAATTACTATTATCGTTACTCGATGTTACCGTAATTATTACTGTTGTCTGTGTGTAAAGTTTGTCCACAGAACAGCTGCTGGGTTGAAGATGACCCAAGAGCAGTTTCAGTAGGTCTAAACATTTAAAAGCAGAGGCAACTTTCTACAACCCAGGAGGCCTTGCCCCTGCCGCACAGCAACCATTCTGGAAATCCAAACCCCCAGTCTCTGCGGCCATAGGCCTCAAGGTCCGCTCTGGGTCAGTGACTGTTTGCTCCTGTATCCTTTCCAGTTAGAAACAAATCGGTGGGAACATGCTCCTCTAAGCAATCCCAGGGGCGCCTCTCTTCCATGCAGCCTGCCTCCAGCTTCCGTACGTCGCAAGCTCTGAGCAGGACATGCCTTCCTGGTTTGCTACCACTCCTCTGCGTACCCCTAGTCCAGCCTAATGCAAGTGGTGCTGGCTGACCCCTCGTAACGGAAGTAGTAGCTGGGAAATGCACTTCCTGATCTGTATTTTAAGATCTTTACAAACATGGAAATAGAAGCATGACACTGAGTCAGGAACATGTGTAACATGGTCAACGACTTCCTTACTGTTTATAGGCCTCCTTATAACCTTTCCATCCTAAAGCTGCTCAAGGGGGGGGGGAGAAAGACTCAAGAAGCAAGTGATATACAAATATATACATATATAAATAATTACGGCTAATTTGCATTGTAGGGCAGAAACCAACACAAAATGGTTAAACAATTTTCCACCAATGAAAAAAAGTTTTTAAGAAACAATACTAAAGCTATTCGAATTCCTTTTGTAGGCAGAGATATCTACATTTTTTTCGTTTTTTCAGTAGAATTGTAAAATTGGCATGGCGAGGTTTTCTGACATCTTTTAAAAATTGCTTTCTAGAAACATCCATTTATGTATGTGTGTACTGCCCACTAGCCTCCATTTAGTTGCCATACTTTGAAAAAAATTTAATGTGGAAGGAATTGTTTTTTGCTTTGAGACCAATATTTTATGTTTGTGTTTTTATTCATTATGGAATCTCACCTGTGTGTCCGCCGATTGATACTGCTATTTGATAGACTCAGAGGGATCATTCAGCAGCTGTGGAACTTTTTCTGTGAGTAGCCCCCTCCTTTCTGACGCCCTGCCACACAGATCAGAGCCTCGCTGGCCTCCCAGCTCACCCGTGTTCTCAATTCAGATTCTGCCAGAATGTTCATGGGCTCCTCTGCCTGCAGTTGCAGCGTGAAAATCGCCTGAAGGCAGAGAGGTGCGGAGTCATCAGGTTGGTGTGTGTGCTCACCTTCATGCAAGGAACCTAGCCCTGGAACCCCCACATTGCCTGCTGTTCAGGGTCTGAGAACAGTTTCCTATTTTGTTCAGCTTTCTTATTCCCAATGGTAGGTGAGCAAGTTAGACTGTTCCCCTTAACGTTGCACCCTCTCCGGGGCCCTAGAGTGGGGCTCACATGTGCTGACAAAGCAGGAGACTTGACTGGAAGGGGCGCCCGGGAGGACAGCAGCAGGGTGAGGAAGCTCAGGGGGCTTCTCTGCCACGTGACCTCTGGCCTCAGGTTTTATGGTGATGGGGTTGGTTTCCAGGCTGTCTCTGGCCAAGCATTCTGACTGAGGCTTCGTTTCATGTGTTTTGTTCAGCTTTCTAATTACCAGTTACTACGGGTGAGGAAGTCCAGACTCTCTTTGTATTTATTTGGAAGCAGAAATCACATTTTATTTTGAGAAAATTATACTTTTGATCAATAATTTAAAATCACCTACCACACATGCTTGAAGCTGTCTTTTGTTTCATATTCTTCGTTTTTGCTCATGAACATGTTAAAACGAAATATCAGGAGACACACTTAGATGGCTTTCTGCACCCCCTAGAAGAACATCATGCCATTATAATTGGGGGTAGGGTCTTAGGAGTCTCTGAATTTCAGTCCTTCAGTTCAGTTGCTCAGTCGTGTCTGACTCTCTGCGACCCCATGAGTCGCAGTACGCCAGGCCTCCCTGTTCATTACCATCTCCTGGAGTTCACCCAGACTCCCGTCCATCGGGTCCGTGATGCCATCCAGCCATCTCAGCCTCGGTCGTCCCCTTCTCCTCCTGCCCCCAATCCCTGCCAGCATCACGGGTTTTTTCCAGTGAGTCCACTCTTCTCATGAGGTGGCCAAAGTACTGGAGTTTCAGCTTTCGCATCATTCCTTCCAAAGAAATCGCAGGGCTGATCTCCTTCAGAATGGACTGGTTGGATCTCCTTGCAGTCCAAGGGACTCTCAAGAGTCTTATCCAACACCACAGTTCAAAGGCATCAATTCTTCGGCGCTCAGCTTTCTTCACAGTCCAACTCTCACATCCATACATGACCACAGGAAAAAACCATAGCTTCAAGTACTATCAAGTCACTGAGGCATTTTTTGCTCCTGTTTTCATAAGATCTGTTGGTGTAATAAGTCACACTAAATTTTCCCACAGCTTATATTGGGGAGAAGTTCTTTGTCTCCTGAATGCCACTGTCCATCTTGTTTGTTCAGCCACTAGCAGTTCATTCTGCTCTAAAGTGTGCAGCTCGCTGTCTCTGGACTGGCTTGGGGTGACCACATGCGCGGCACCAAGCAGCTCCTGTCTTGTCTCTAATCCGTGGATTTGAAAGTGTGCAGCCACATGCATGACACCTGGCAGCTCACCTCTCATCTCTAATCCGTGGGTTTGAATTAAAGGGCCTTTAAGGCTCTCACATTCATTACTCTATTAACTACTCATCGGCTGCAAACTGCAACCACTGGAGGCGCATTAATAAATGGGATGGATAGGGACCCTGCCCTCCTGTGGCTTTCTGGAGTACACAGACTCTTATAAATAAACATTTTAATTGGGGGGAAAGTTTTGATTAGCGTTATAAAGAAAAAACTGAGCTTTCCAGGTGACTCCAGGAAAGAGTCCACCTGCCAAGCAGGAGACATGGGTTCAATCTCTGGGTCAGGAAAATCCCCTGCAGAAGAAAATGGCAACCCACTGCAGTATTCCTCCCCGGGAAATCCCATGGATGGAAGAGCCTGGCAGGCTGCAGTCCATGGGGTCGCAAGAGTCAGACATGACTTAGTGACTAAACAACAGCATTGATGGAAACCATCAGGATCACATAGGATGGTAAAGGGGAATTACCAGCTGCCATCCAGATGAGCAGAAAACAGCAGCCACTTTAAGCTCTAGGACAACTGCAGTCTAGGCAGAGGGAAGAGCAAGTACAAAGGCCCTGAGATGGGCACCGACTTGGAGGGTGGGAACACACGGTGCCTGAGCTGACATGGGTGAGCGCACACATGGGGGCGGGGGGCGGGGCGTTAGTGCCAGCTCAGTGCTGGCACTCCGCGGTCCAGGGATTGGATTCTGCTCTGCGTACTCACAGAGATACAGCACACTGGCCACCACGAGCCCACACAGGCGCATGGCACAGGGCCCGGGCAGTCAGTCAGAGTACGTGACTGACAGTCCGGGCACCAGCAAGATCGCAGGATCGGACATCAGCAGGAACCTTGATGGCACCACAGGGCCTACGTTAAACTCAAGAGGCTGAGGAGCAATTTTTGTAGTCTTGGCCAGTATGGACCAATATAAATTTATTTCCGCAGTTTGCAAAAACTTGCCTCAAAAAAATACTGGGCTTTTATGAAGTTTACGTAGAAAGGAAACAGAACCCATGCCTAGAAGCCCTACTTCCATGGGAGAAAGCCACCAGGAAAACTGCCTGGAAAGTTTAAGGAATGTGGCTTTTAAATTATAAAAGAGAACGACACTAAAATACAAGTAAAGTTCAGAGGCAAAAGGGGTTGATAACAAAGCTGGCAGGCTTTGTCCTGGTGAAACGGTAGCTACCCAGCACACAGCACTTCCTCACGTTGCTGGGATTATTCCTACCATGCTTTTCCGTGGACTGTAGCCAGCCAGGCTCCTCCGTGCATGGCATTCTCCAGGCAAGAATACTGGAGTGGGTTGCATGCCCTTCTTGGGGGGTCTTCCTGACCCAGGGGTCACACCTGTGTCTGCAGCAGCGCAGGCAGGCTCTTTACGCCCCGCCCCGCCAGGGAAGCCATTCACCCCGCATGGTGCCGACGCCCAGCTCAGCCTAAGTGGTGTTTCTCAGGGTAAGTAAGTCCCGAGGCCCGGATAGCTCCCCCTTGATGTCACCCGCACACTGGCACGTGTGGTCTGCGAGAAGCCCCTCTTCCCTGAAGACCTCCAGTCAGCAGCCTTTTCCACACGTGTCTCCTATCACCTCTGTCTACCGGTGTCATGGGCTCTCTGCCCGACTCTGCACAGAACTGTTGCTGGCACGATCTCTTTTGAGGCAGGGAGTCATTCTGTCAGCCATCACCTAAACTTCAACGTCCTCCCATGCAGGGAGTCATTCTGTCAGCCATCACCTAAACTTCAACGTCCTCCCATCTGAGATTGTATTTCTATGTTCCTTAAAAGAACATTTTAACAAAATCTCGATATGAACATGAATGGGTTTTACCTACCGGTTTTATCTGTTTTTCATTATATCCTATGGTCTGATTCTGCCCTTGCCTCTCATGAAGCAACTTGCCAGGACTTATTAAGGACTTCTGATCCCTTTTCCATTTACTGCCACCCTTCTGTGGCACACGCTTCTATGACACGTCCTCATTGCCATGACGCTCTCTCCTTCCCTTTGGAATGCCTGCTGCTGCCTTCCTGCCTCTCTGCTCTGTCCTGTCCCCATGCGTGTCTCTCCCTGGCACTCACAGCAGCTTCACAGCAGACTCACTCACATGCTGTTCCCTTTGGAGTCCCTGCCTCCCATTTTAGCTGTGCTATTTGGGGACAAATTCCCAAGTATTTATCTCCAACTAAGACTCCTGCTCCCATGTCTGGGCTCTGTAGAATCTTCACCTGAAAAATTACCATGGATCAAACCTAATATACCTTTCATTCTCCCCAGTTACACCCCTTAGGGACCCTGTCTCCTGGGCACCAGGCTCCCTGGTTCGGACCATCCGTGACCCATTCCTCTACGCTCAAGGGGTTATCTGGCCACGTTGGCTGCAGCTCTAATGGAGTGAGTTGAGCAGTGATGGACCCAGAGAAGGGTGGAGACAAGAGGTATGTACCCAGTAGGGTTGTAACTGTACTGAGAATAAAGAGCAGTGCTGATGAAAGGCAAGACTATAGAGGGTTTCTGAAGGTTAGAAAACGTTGGGAAGCAGTTTTAAACACAGGTGGGGGAGTGGTGTGATAGAGAGCTTGCAGTTTAAAGAGAAAGGCTCGTTGCTGGCTCAGAAAGATCTTTCTGGTAGCATCTTATCAAATGCTCTCTCTCTTACAAATACTCCAGGTTACAAATCCTTTAGAAATATATCCTACACATTTGCTAGCAGCAGAATAACACAGGCCAAAGTTCTATATTGCAGCATGTTTTGTAATACAAACAGATTGTTCATATCAGTGTTCATCCCAATGTGGATGGGCAAAGTGTATTATAATAGTACATCGTCCACTCAGTGCACTGCTGTGCAGGAAAGCATGTCCTGAGGGAGGACAGTTCCCACGGCATTGTCAAATAAAAGCAACATGTAACAAAACACCATGCTTAATAGACCACGATTTGTGTTTTTAATTAGGGCATGGAGGAGAAATATATTTTCATGTTTGCTTATAAGGAACTCTAGAAGAATCCGTAAAAAAAGAAAAACAAAATATTACCTGTGGAGGGCAGATGGCCCTGGACACACAGGCTAAATGACAGGAGGCACAAATTAAGGAAAAGTATATCATGTACCTGTATTATAACCTCTTTGGAATTTTCAGTAAATTGAATTTTTTAAAACCTTCAAAGAATAAAATGCATTTTCCTGTTTTTATTTTACGATATTATTTTCCTGTTTTTACCAACTGAATGAATTTCTGGTTTGTTTTACCAAGACTGTTGTCTAAAGATTTGTTACTTATGTTAACCTGGTTGAAGTAACTTTTGTTTAAAATTGATTTCTTTGGTTTTCTTCTTCTGTGTATGTATCTGAGAGCAAATCTTTACTATTTTCCTTCCTCCTTCTAGCTTTGAGTTTGGTTTGATCTCCCTTTTCTGCCTAGGTGTACAGATAGGTTGCTTATTTGAGCTTTCTTTTAAACGCATGCATTACCAGCTTTACATTTCATTGTTGGTGATGTTTTTGCAGAATCCCGCACATTTTGGTATGTTCTGTTTATATTTCGGTTTGTCCCCAGGTATTCTCTGAGCTCCTTTCTTATTGCTCTTGCGTTTAGCCTGCTGGTTACTCAAGAGTGTGTCTAATCTTCACATGTTGCGGATCTTCCCACCTTTCCTTCTACTACTAACTTTCCACTTCGTTGCATTGTGACAGGAAACAGTGCCTTTGCAGGATTTGAGTCTATTTACAGTGGACTTATTTTCTGGCCTAACATGTGGTCAATTTTGGAGAATGTTTCCCGTGCACTTGTGAAAAGTATGGAGTCTGTCTCTGCCCGGGTCACACGTGCCCTAGCTGCACGGTTCTCAGGGGTCACCTCTCACTGTCGGGCGCGGCTGTTGGGTCGGGCGGCCATTTTCATGCATTAGTCACAGGGGAGATCACTGGGACAAAGGGGACTCCTTTCTGTCAGCCGGTGACTCTGAGTACCCCATTCTATGGCAGATAGGCCGAGAGTGTGCTCTGGTACGTCCCGGGAGCCTCTCTCAGGCTCACCCCTTGGCTACATTCTCAGAAACTGGAAATTTTAACCCTGCAAAAGGACCGGCCCAAATACAAACTCAGTTCAGTTCAGTCGTGTAGTCGTCTCCGACTCTGTGATCCCCTGGACTGCAGCACGCCAGGCCTCCCTGTCCATCAACAACTCCTGGAGCTCACTCAAACTCATGTCCATCCAGTTGGTGATGCCATCCAACCATCTTATCCTCTCATCCCCTTCTCCTCCTGCCCTCAGTCTCTCCCAGCATCAGGCTCTTTTCGAATGAGTCAGCTGTTCACATCAGGGACCAAATGAGTGGAATTTCAACTTCAGCCTCAGTCCTTCCAATGAACACCCAGGACTAATCTCCTTTAGAATGGACTGGTTGGATCTCCTTGCAGTCCAAGGGACTCTCAAGAGTCTTCTCCAACACCACAGTTCAAAAGCATCAGTTCTTCGGTGCTCAGCTTTCTTTATGGTCCAACTTGATGTTCACTCTTCCCATCTCCTGTTTGACCATTCCAACTTGCCTTGATTCATAGGAACCTAACATTCATGGTTCCTATGCAATATTGCTCTTTACAGCATTGAACCTTGCTTCTAAGATCATTCCCATCCACAACTGGGTGTTGTATTTGCTTTAGCTCCATCCCTTCCTTCTTTCTGGAGTTATGTCTCCACTGATCTCCAGTAGTATATTGGGCACCTACCGACCTGCAGAGTTCATCTTTCAGTGTCCTATCTTTTTGCCTTTTCATACGGTTTTATGGGGTTCTCGAGGCAAGAATGCCGAAGTGGTTTTCCATTCCCTTCTCCAGTGGACCACATTCTGTCAGACCTCTCCACCATGATCCACCTGTCTTGGGTGGCCCCACACGTCATGGCTTAGTTTCATTGAGTTAGACAGGGCTGTGGTCCATGTGACCAGACTGGCTAGTTGTCTGTGATTGTGGTTCCCATCTGTCTGCCCTCTGATGCCCTCTCTCAGTGCCACCGTCTTACTTGGGTTTCTCTTACCTTGCACGTGGGGTATCTCTTCACGGCTTCTCCAGCAAAGCACAGCCACTGCTCCTTACCTCAGATGTGAGGTAGCTCCTCTCAGTTGCCGCCCCTGACCTTGGACATACAGTAGCTCCTCCCAGCTGCACTCCTGCGCCGTCACAGCCACGGCACTCCTACACCGTGGGGGACACCCCCCCAAAATGGCCTCTGAAAGGCACACTAGCTTTTGTCAAAAGCAGTGAGAGAACTCAATATCTCCTTACTTTCAGTCCTTCGTGGCCCTCAGTCAGAATCCGGATTTCAGGGACTCATGCCACGTGTCTTCCTGTTGCCTCCCTATCTCCTGTCCTCCTCTGTCTCTCTCCATCAGGTTTCCTAGATGACCCCTACTCGACCTTTCATGCCCACATGATCTCTAGGAAAGGGTTCTGAGGTTCCCTTTGGTCCAGGTCTTTCTCTGTATTCAAAAGCCTGAATGATCAAAAAGCTCTCCTAACATTCTGAAGATCACCTTCTAACTACGATTATCTCTCAGGTGGGGAGGGAACCAAGCTTCCTCCACCCTCGAACATCCTAAAGAATTCCCTTGTAACTACTCTTGTTTCTCAGGATGGGGAAAGACCAAGCTTCCCCCACTCCTGCAAATTCCCTTAACCCTTCAGGTCCTTCTGATGGGACAAAGACCTCCCTTCCCATCAGAGGGACAATCCAAGATTTTTATCAGCTGATCTGCCCCTGATATCAGAGTCAATTTGAGGACCATTTGGCCTATAATTTACATATAAAACTATGACTACAGAAAGGAAAGGTGACTTTCTGACACAGGATGGCCACGATATTCTTTAGACTCCAGAGAAGACTGGTTAAACTGAAATTTTTTTTTTTTCTTGGAAACTGCAAAACCAGTTCTTTTTGCATATGCAATTAAAAACAACAAGTTTGTTAAAAAGACTGCCTAGGAAAAAGCTTGATGCTGTGAAAGTGCTGCACTGAATATGCCAGCAAATTTGGAAAACTCAGCAGTGGCCACAGGACTGGAAAAGGTCAGTTTTCATTCCAATCCCAAAGAAAGACAATGCAAAAGAATGCTCAAACTACCACACAATTGCACTCATCTCACATGCTAGTAAAGTAATGCTCAAAATTCTCCAAGCCAGGCTTCAGCAATACATGAACCGTGAACTTCCTGATGTTCAACTGGTTTTAGAAAAGGCAGAGGAACCAGAGATCAAATTGCCAACATCTGCTGGATCATGGAAAAAGCAAGAGAGTTCCAGAAAAACATCTATTTCTGCTTTACTGACTATGCCAAAGCCTTTGACTGTGGATCACAAGAAACTGTGGAAAATTTTGAAAGAGATGGGAATACCAGACTACCTAACCTGCCTCTTGAGAAATCTGTATGCAGGTCAGGAAGCAACAGTTAGAACTGGACATGGAACAACAGACTGGTTCCAAATAGGGAAAGGAGTATGTCAAGGCTGTATATTGTCACCCTGCTTATTTAACTTATATGCAGAGTACATCATGAGAAACCCTGGACTGGAAGAAACACAAGCTGGAATCAAGATTGCAGGGAGAAACATCAATAACCTCACATATGCAGATGACACCACCCTTATGGCAGAAAGTGAAGAGGAACTAAAAAGCCTCTTGATGAAAGTAAAAGAGGAGAGTGGGAAAAGTTGGCTTAAAGCTCAACATTCAGAAAATGAAGATCATGGCATCCGGTCCCATCACTTCATGGGAAATAGATGGAGAAACAGTGGAAACAGTTTCAGACTTCATTTTTTGGGGGCTCCAAAATCACTGTGGATGGTGATTGCAGCCATGAAATTAAAAGACGCTGACTCCTTGGAAGAAAAGTTATGAGCAATCTAGATAGCATATTCAAAAGCAGAGACATTACTTTGCTGACTAACGTCTGTCTAGTCAAGGCTATGGTTTTTCCAGTAGTCATGTATGGATGTGAGAGTTGGACTGTGAAGAAGGCTGAGCGCCGAAGAATGGATGTGTTTGAACTGTGGTGTTGGAGAAGACTCTTGAGAGTCCCTTGGACTGCAAGGAGATCCAACCAGTCCATTCTGAAGGAGATCAGCCCTGGGATTTCTTTGGAAGGAATGATGCTGAAGCTGAAACTCCAGTACTTTGGCCACCTCATGCAAAGAGTTGACTCATTGGGAAAGACTTTGATGCTGGGAGGGATTAGGGGCAGGAGAAGAAGGGGACAACCGAGGATGAGATGGCTGGATGGCATGACTGACTCGATGGACGTGAGTCTGAGTGAACTCCGGGAGTTGGTGATGGACAGGGAGGCCTGGCTTCCTGGATTCATGGGGTCGCAGAGAGTCAGACACGACTGAGCAACTGAACTGAACTGAACTAACCCTCTTCATGTCCCTGAAATACACAGCCCATTTTGCCTGAGACCTCAGCCTTGGGCAAATTAGAACTTCAAAAAAAAAAAACAAACAAAAAAAAATGGTGGTAGGGTTGGGGGGGGGTGTCAAAGAGACATTTTAAATATCAACTGGAAAACTATGAGATTTCTGTCTGTCTGTCTCAGTTTATGTATGTCTCAGTGTGTGTCTTTTGTTTGTTTGTTTATTTGTTTTAATAATATTGCCAAAATGGGACATGAGTTCTAATAATTGGCCTAAAGAAAAGTTGAATAACAAAGATTCTTAAAGTAAGGGTTGGGGGTAGTTGGTTGGTTTCTTTCACTTAATGGCTCTCTAGTTGTTCCACCACCACTTGTTGAAAAGACCGTCCTTTCAGGATGCTTGTTGCAAGTCAGCTGGCTGTATATTTGAGGGTCACAGTTCCCTGGTGGCTCAGATGGTAAAGCGTCTGCCTACAATGCAGAAGACCCGGGTTCAATCCCTGGGTCGGGAAGATCTCATGGAGAAGGAAATGGCAACCCACTCCAGTGTTCTTGCCTGGAAAATCCATGGACAGAGGAGCCTGTTAGACTATAGTCCATGGGGTCGAAAAGAGTTGGACACAACTGAGCGACTTCACTTCACTTCAAAGAAAAATAAGTACTTACAAATCAGAGAATTCTAAATACAAGAGAAATTAACCTAAATGAATATCAGATTCATGTTAACTGGGAAATATTCAATATGAAATATCTAGTATTAATGTTCGTTTGCTAGTCTAATATAGACATGTCTAAGAGAATCATTAACATTAAGCTTAATATTTTCATTGTGCCTAGGTTTATTATAAGTTAAATATTGTTATATTTTTATATCTGTTACAAGTTTGTCAACAAGGAAACCTCTAGGGGAAAAAAAACTCCTAAAAAATGTAAATGAGATATGAACTTTTAGATACACTATTGAGAATAATTATATTTTAGGAACGTCTGTCTAAAATAGTCTCTCCAGATTGGGGTAACTTGAGTTTCCAGGGGTGTGCTAAACTAAGTGACAGAAGCTTATTGAATAGCCAGGTCATGTCCAAATAAAGTGAGATTCTCAGACATTCATTACTGAACACTAACTTCCTCTTAGAGAGAAACTAGAGATTTTGGACTATTAACGAATGATGTTTGATGCCATCCTGAGATGTTCTCTAGAATTTTCCTTAGAAATTATCACTGGTAATTATGTTGACCAATCTATAGAATGCTAATATAAAGGTCAGTTCTTGGTTGCTTAAGGAAAGTAGGATGTGTGTTTTCAGTAAAAAAAGATGAGAAATGAAATTACAGCTAAGTGCACACGCCACGACTATTGCTCCAGTAGGGCCCGGAGCCACAACCCCTGACGCCCGTGCCTCCCGGAGCCTGTCTCTGTAACAAGAGGGCGGGGGAGTTTCTTGGAGTGAAAGCTGCTCCCCCACAGCGTGGACAGTGCCTGAGATGAGACCCAGATGGCCCCGCAAGCCTGACGCGGGAGCCACAGCCTCCAGTCTCCGTGCAGGTGAGCAGGGAGCACCTCCGGGCCTGAGAGAGTCGTGGAGAGTCGTGGGGCCTGGACTCCTGTCCTCAGGAAGCCCTGGGCCTAAGACGGGCGTCAGACGAGACATAATGCACCCCCATGTGGCACGTGCTCACCGAGAAAAGGCTCACAGGACCAGAAGAGAGACAAGGAGTTACGACACAGCCTGAGGGAGTCAGAGGAAAATCAGCAGAGCAGATGGTTTCCAAGCCAAGGCCTCAGAGGAGTACAGTTCAGCAGCCTGGAATCCAGAGCCAGGGCCCAGTGGTAGGTGCAACAGAGAGCAAGCTCCCCTCCCCCCCCCCCCCCACCCGCCAAGAAAGGCAGATGTGAAGGCAGAGCGTTCATCTAAACTTCCGGATGATGTCAAAGGCGGTGTGGACTGCGGGGTGGACGCAGGGGGTGAGGGCTGGCAGAGGAAGGGGCAGGGGAGAGAGAGTGAAAGGCATTTAGAGCCTGGCCTGGGATGCCACTATCCTTCCTGGGAAGTGGGAGCCGCTCAGATGCTGTGAGTAGAGAAGGGACATGTTCAGAACTGCAGGTAAAGCAGGTCAGTTATCACAGAGAGAAAGCGAACAGGGGGGCGGAGAGGCTGCAGCCAGAGGGCGGCCAGGAGCCCAGCAAGAGCGCCAGGGAGAGGAGCCCAGACTGAACTCAGGAGGCGGAGCTGGAGGCAGGAAGCCCCTCAGAGCAGGCGGAGGAGAAAGAGAGGGGACAATAGGAACCTGGAGAGCAGCTCCTGCAGAGGCCGAGGGTCCTCGTGGTTGATGATGAAGGGCAGCTCAGAGAAGGCAGTCGCTGAAGGAGGAAACCTGTATCCTCATCTCTGCCCAGATGTTTGCTTGCCTACAGACGTCAGAAGGGTGAGAACCAAACAAAACTCAGGATAAGATGTGTTTCTTGGGTGAATTCTTTTAAAAAAACACTCCTTTAGCAATCTCAATTTTTAAGTCGGAATCTAATTCACACGTCATAAAATTTACTCTGTAAAATGTACAACTCAACGATTCATCATCTGTTTGCAAGGTTGTGCAGCCATCACCACCCTCTAAATCAGAGCGCTTCACCTCCTCACAAAGAAAGCCACCACCCATTAAACAGGCGCTTCCCTGCCCACCTCCCCCAGCTTTGGGCAACTGTCTGGGTGCTTTTTGACCCTGATGATTGGCCTGTTCTGCATTTTCACAGTACATGGGTCTGCACCACTGTGGCCACGCACGCTGGTTTCTTACACTTGGTGCTGTGATTTTGAGACTCATCTATGGTTTAGCACACGATTCATTCCTCTGTTTGACTTGAGAATTTTCCTTTCTAGGCCATGATAATACACACACACACACCCACGTTCTTTTCTTTTTAATTGTGAAAGACTCACAGAATATAAAATTACCATTGTCACTCAGTCCATTTCACTAGGAACAGTCTTTGTGCAGGGAGCCTCTTTGCCTCACCGACCCTCAGCCACCAGCGAGCACAGAGCAACCAGCCCAGCCACAACACCCCTTCTTGGGACCCTCCGTGCCACCCGCACGACCAGGACTCCACGCAGGCCTCCCCACGGCGGCCTAAGAAAAGAACTACATGGGGCGGGGGGGGGGGGGGGGGGGGCAGAGGTGGTGAAGGAGAGAGGAGAGGAGAGGCGGGTGGAGGAGTTGCCCCTGAGCTCCTGTCTCAGTCACGTGCCCGCCAGACCAGCCCTGCTTAACTGCTGGGATCAGAAACAGTCAGATGGGTGAGGGAGGTGTGACCACGGGTGTCAGCAGCTTCAGCCAGACACCCGACAGTCTACACTGCAAACCTGCCAGGCCCAGCTTCACTCCCTGGGTCAGCGTCAGAGCCCCAGAGCCCCAGCTTCATGTGGGGGCTATCCCAGCCCCATCCTCCAGAGCTCCACATCCCAGCTCTCAGGAGAGTCTTCTGAGCTCCCAGGAGATCGTGTCTACTCAGGGTGTATGACAAGTGGCCTTAGGCTGGGACCAGTTGGAAGTGGCCAGAGTGAAATCAAGTGTCTCTGTATCTCTTCTGCCCCTGAAGCGCCCACTCTCTCCTACTCGCTCATGCCTGCTTTGTCCAGCGTCCCCTAGCACAGCCAGGCTGCAGGGAGGGGTTTCAGGGCAGAGCAGGAGCTGCAGCATCTCACGGTGAGCAGGGCTGGCCACCAACTCAAGCCGGACTCTGGGAGAGCACCACTGTGGGTCAGAAAGTGACCCTCTGAAGGCACAAGTGACTGCTCCTGGATCACACAGGCGTTGCAGAACTTAGGTTTGTCTTGTGACCTCTACAGCTGGCTCTAAAGGACAGACCATCAGCAAGGAGACATCTGGACCCCGGTCATCACAGTCAGGTTGGTTAAGTACAAAGGGGATGGCCACCTGCCTCTTCTGTTTCACACCACCCCTACTCCCCTGATCATCTCCTCCTAGCATCCTACCCCCATATTGGGCTTTCTTGGCCCAGACACAACAGAAGTGATCATTCAGTTACTCAGTATTCAGTGGAATAGTCACAAAGTGACTTCAAGTGTAAAAAGAAATAAAATTGAAAACAAAACCCACCCAGACTGTTAATGTTTTGGATGAGGTTAGTGTCAGAGAAGATCCCTGGGCTCCTGGTAAAGGTCCCCCTGAAACTCTGGCTCTGGAAGGAGGGAGAAGATGACCTTTGGTGAACATGACCTGAGCCTGGTTTGTGTCTGACCAGCTCATTGATTTGATTACTGGTCATCATCACATTTTCTGAGCCCCGTTCTGCATCTGTTCAAGGTCAAGCTGGAGAGCTCATCACAGTGTGCTTAAAGACTCGAGGGGTCCTGGGTGAGGCAGAAGATGGTGCGGGCAGAGCTTGGGATCAAGAAAGGCGTCGTGGACCCGCTGAGGTCTGAGCTGGGTCTCCAAGGGTGAGTTCATCAGGGCCTGGTTCTGAGCAGGACTCACATACACGATGAATGACTAAATGAGTGAAAATGGAAATCTTCTCAAAAAAGGGCAAGACTGTCAGCTCGTCTGTAACTGAGTCCAAGCTTGTACTGCTCACCTCATGACAGGCCAAGAAATTGAGAGATGAGTTCCTGGGGCAAGGAACAGTGGCTTTATTCAGAAGCCCAGGACTCTTGTCCCAGAACCCATCTTACCTGAGTTAGAATTCAGGCTTCTTTTATCTTAATTCTCAAAGGTGGTGTGTGAGGAAAGTCAAATATTTCCTCATTCTGATCAGGCTCCAGAGGGGATGTGTTAATGTCTGCCTCCCTAGTGTGATTCACAGGTGAGTCTGGTCAGGAAGTTTCCTGTGAGCTAAACAAAGTTATTTTAGCTTGGTGCTCCTTACCTGGGATGCAGGGCTCCCAGAGACGGGACTTTATGTACAAGCTTATAGGCAACATTCCTTTAGTGGTTAACTCATAATAGGTAGAGTACAAAGGGTCCTTCTTTATGGAGAGATCATAACAGACAACACAGAAATACAAAGGATCATAAGAGACTACTATCAACAATTATACGCCAATAAAATGGACAACATGGAAGAAATGGACAAATCTTAGAAAAGTACAACTTTCCAAAACTGAACCAGAAAGAAATAGAAAATCTTAACAGACCCATCACAAGCATGGAAATTGAAACTGTAATCATAAATCTTCCAGCAAACAAAAGCCCAGGTCCAGACAGCTTCACAGCTGAATTCTACCAAAATTTTAGAGAAGACTTAACACCTATCCTACTCAAACTCTTCCAGAAAATTGCAGAGGAAGGTGAACTTCCAAACTCATTCTACGAGGCCACCATCACCCTAATACCGAAACTGGACAAAGATGCCACAAAAAAGAAAACTATAGGCCAATATCACTGATGAACATAGATGCAAAAAATCCTTAACAAAATTCTAGCAATCAGAATCCAAGAACATATTAAAAAGATCATACACCATGACCAAGTGGGCTTTATCCCAGGGATGCAAGGATTCTTCAATATCCGCAAATCAATCAATGTAATACACCACCTTAACAAATTGAAAAATAAAAGCCATATGATTATCTCAATAGATGCAGAGAAAGCCTTTGACAAAATTCAACATCCATTTATGATAAAAACTCTCCAGAGAGCAGGAATAGAAGGAACATACCTCAACATAATAAAAGCTATATATGACAAACCCACAGCAAACATTATCCTCAATGGTGAAAAATTGAAAGCACTTCCCCAAAAGTCAGGAACAAGACAAGGGTGTCCACTTTCACTGCTACTATTCAACATAGTTCTGGAAGTTTTGGCCACAGCAATCAGAGCAGAAAAAGAAATAAAAGGAATCCAAATTGGAAAAGAAGAAGTAAAACTCTCACTGTTTGCAGATGACATGATCCTCTACATGGAAAACCCTAAAGACTCCACCAGAAAATTAGTAGAGCTCATCAATGAATATAGTAAAGTTGCAGGATATAAAATCAACACACAGAAATCCCTTGCATTCCTATACACTAATAATGAGAAAATAGAAAGAGAAATTAAGGAAACAATTCCATTCAAAATTGCAACGAAAAACATAAAATATTTAGGAATATATCTACCTAGAGAAATTAAAGACCTATATATAGAAAACTATAAAACGCTGGTGAAAGAAGTCAAAGAGGACACTAATAGATGGAGAAATATACCATGTTCATGGATCGGAAGAATCAATATAGTGAAAATGAGTATATTACCCAAAGCAATCTATAGATTCAATGCAATCCCTATCAAGCTACCAACGGTATTTTTCACAGAGCTAGAACAAATAATTTCACAATTTGTATGGAAATACAAAAAACCTCGAATAGCCAAAGCAATCTTGAGAAAGAAGAATGGAACTGGAGGAATCAACCTGCCTGACTTCAGGCTCTACTACAAAGCCACAGTCATCAAGACAGTATGGTACTGGCACAAAGAAAGAAATATAGATCAATGGGAAATAAATCCATGCACCGATGGACACCTTATCTTTGACAAAGGAGGCAAGGATATACAATGGATTAAAGACAATCTCTTTAACAAGTGGTGCTGGGAAAACTGGTCGACCACTTGTGAAAGAATGAAACTAGATCACTTTCTAACACCGCACACAAAAATAAACTCAAAATGGATTAAAGATCTAAACGTAAGACCAGAAACTATAAAACTCCCAGAGGAGAGAATAGGCAAAACACTCTCAGACATAAATCACAGCAGAATCCTCTATGACCCACCTCCCAGAATACTGGAAATGAAAGCAAAAATAAACAAATGGGACCTAATTAAATTTAAAAGCTTCTGAACAACAAAGGAAACTATAAGCAAGGTGAAAAGATGGCCTTCAGAATGGGAGAAAATAATAGTAAATGAAGCAACTGACAAACAACTAATCTCAAAAATATACAAACAAATTCTGCAGCTCAATTCCAGAAAAATAAACGACCCAATCAAAAAATGGGTCAAAGAACTAAATAGACATTTCTCCAAAGAAGACATACAGATGGCTAACAAACACATGAAAAGATGCTCAACATCACTCATTATCAGAGAAATGCAAATCAAGACCACAATGAGGTACCATTTCACACCAGTCAGAATGGCTGTGATCCAAAAGTCTACAAGCAATACATGCTGGAGAGGGTGTGGATAAAAGGGAACCGTCTCATACTGTTGGTGGGAATGCAAACTAGTACAGCCACTGTGGAGAACAGTGTGGAGATTCCTTTAAAACCTGGAAATAGAACTGCCTTATGACCCACCAATCCCACTGCTGGGCATACACACTGAAAAAACCAGAATTGAAAGAGACACGTCCACACTAATGTTCATCACAGCACTTCTTATAATAGCCAGGACATGGAAGCAACCTAGATGTCCTTCAGCAGATGAATGGATAAGAAAGCTGTGGTACATATACACAATGGAGTATTACTCAGCCATTAAAAAGAATACATTTGAATCAGTTCCAATGAGGTGGATGAAACTGGAGCCTATTATACAGAGTGGAGTAAGCCAGAAAGAAAAACACCAATACCATATACTAACGCACATATACGGAATTTAGAAAGATGGTAATGATAACCCCATATGTAAGACAGCAAAAGAGACACAGATGCATAGAACAGTCTTTTGGACTCTGTGGGAAAGGGAGAGGGAGAGGGTAGGATGATGTGGGAGAATGGCATTGAAACATGTATAATACAATATAAGAAATGAATCGCCAGTCCAGGTTTGATGCAGGATACAGGATGCTTGGGGCTGGTGCACTGGGATAACCCAGAGGGATGGTACAGGGAGGAAGGAGGGAGGGGCATTCAGGATGGGGAACACAAGTATACCTGTCGTGGATTCATGTGGATGTATGGCAAAACCAATACAATATTTTAAAGTAAAAATAAATAAAGTTACATAATTTCTCAAAACAACACAAAGGGTCCTTCTTTATGACACATTCAGGCCAAAGCTTGGAACTGCAGGGCACCCGGGGACAGTGGCAGAGGCCCCAAGGGGCACCCACTCGACTCCCTCACAGCTGTCTTGCTGACTAAGCAGCCTCTTTCTTGACTCCCTGGGGGCACCTGTTTGCCCTCTCCTCTCAGACAGTGCTGGTTGTAAGGTATAGATTGGGCTGATGCAGAAAAGGAGAGATGACCTCAACGGAAGTAGGTTACCTTTATTCAGGCAAGGAGGGGCGGCAGTCGGCCTAACGACCAGGCTGAGCGTGAGAGGGATCAGGGAGGCTTCATATTTAAAGGGAGGTTTGTGGACGCGATAAGGGAAATGTTAGTCAGATGGTATGTTTTGGGTATTCTTTAGTTGAGATGGCATTTGTAGTTGGGCAGGGGGTGATAAATCCTCTGGACAAGGAATGATAAGTCCCCTAGATGCAACAAGCCTGGAGCATCAGGGCGGGATCTAAAGTTTGGTTTTGTTTTCCCAAAGTTAGATGATTCAGCAAGGGCCTTTGAGACTGCTGTTTCCTTTTCTAGGCCCAAAGACTCTTTCACTCGTCAGAAGCAACACTCACCTGTGCCCCTCCCTGATCAGGCCCAAGCAAACCAGCTGCCCTCACCTGAAAGAGTGTTAGTCTCTTAATCATGTCCCTGCGACCCCATGGACTGTAGCCCACCAGGCTCCTTTGTCCGTGGGATTTTCCAGGTAAGAATACTGGAGTGGGTTGTCCGTTCCTTCTCCAGGGGACCTTCTCAACTCAGAGATGGAACCCAGGTCTCCTCCATTACAGGTGTATTCTTTACCATCTGAGCCACCAGGGACAGGCATAAGAAAGTGCTACCTCCCCAAACTGGGGTCAGGAGGCTGGGCATGTGGCTCAGGCTCTACCAGGCAGCTCACATCCTCCTGGCATCTCCTCTTGTCTGCCTAAGAAGCTCTTACATCTCAGGACATCTCTAACCTATACCCTCTTTTGGTGGGAGCTAGAGCTCAGCAGTTAATATTTTCAGCCCAGAGACACACAGCCTGTGCTTTAGACCATGGGGAACCCTCCCAGCTAGCCCCAGTCCATCGAAATCTCTCCTGTTCCTCAGATCCCATGGTCAACAGACAGTCCCCGAGTCTGTTCAGCAGCCCAGCTCGCACAGTGTCCAGAGCTGAGGTTCCTCCCTCCCCCGTGTCCCCTGGGCCCTGCACGATGAGCCTGCACTCCTGGGAATGGAGGGGCCCCTGTGCGCTTCTTCCAGGGCTGCTGCTGGGCCTTCCTTCTCCTTCAACCAGAGCAGGGAGCTGGGCTCTTCCGTGCCCATGAGTAGGGGGAGGAGGGGACGAGCGGTCAGTCCCTCCATCTCCTGTGGGCAGTGGCCCTGTGGGAGGAGGCGCTGGGGACTGAGAGTGGGCTTGGCCTGTTCAGTGGTCAGGACTCAGGGCGCATTCGGGAAAGGCTGAACCTGCTGGGGAACGGTGACAATGTTGATGGTGACAAGCTGTGTCCATCTCTGTATGAGCTGGTCCATTTCACCAAATTCTCTCAAAACTAACACCCGTATATAAACATTCTTCCTCTGGCAACAGAGGGTGGGCTCAGTGTTTTCCAGGAAACTCCTCAATAACCTCTGGGAAACATTCTGAAAGAGTCTCTGATGATGCAACGAGCGTCCGCTTTGGTTAGGAATCGACAAGGACTCACTGCTCAGCACATGGATGTCAATGCTATGTAGCAGCCTCCATGGGAGGGGAGTTTGGGGGAGAAAGGACACATGTGTGTGTTTGGCTGAACCGTTCCCCTTGGTGTTCACTTGAAACTGTCACAACACAGTTTGTTAACGGGCTATACCCTAAATACAAAGTGAAAGTTAAGAAAGAAAACAACATGTGACCTAACACAAAAAGAAGACACTGGATGATTTGAACGTTGGCTTCACAAGTGCATTTTGGTAACCAGAAAACCACAGTATTTTAGAATCCTAGTTTATGATTTAGATTCTATGATATTTAGGTGACTAATCAATTGTTTAATACAGGCACTGATAAAAATACAAGCTAAAGGCTAACCAGTTTTAGCATCATAAATGTCACCCTACAGTCTGAAGCCAGGCACCTCTGTCTGTTCATCTGTCTCCCTCCCGCCAACTCCCTCTCTCCATGGTGTTAAGATTCATGTCACCAGTGAGCTGGCTCCCGCTCTCCTGCAGCACACACCCTTCATTCTGTGGGAGAAGTGATGACACGCGTGTACACTAGTGTCAGCGAGGAGGTGACGCTCGGTGGCAGAAGGAAGGAGACTGGTGGGGGTCTCAGCCCGGCCTTGGCCTGGGGGCTCTGCCCGGACCCCCGCTCCCTGGTCCACTGCTGACCATAGCAGGGGCGGGAGAGGCCCGTGAGGGGCCCTGGCCAAGAACCTTCATGCACGGCTCGCCATTTACATCGAGAGCGTGGAGTTTTTGCAAAGATCTTCAAATTTCTGGGTTTTTTTCTGACTTCTTTCCTCTTCATTAGTCTTCTCACCAGGAGTGTCGTTAACTAAATCAGCCTATATAATATTAACATTAACATATATCATTGATATATAAAATTATATTAAAATAATGGTACATGACATTTAATATTTATTTACATTATATATGCATATGTTTATGTAGCATTATGTTATATTAACTTAAATCAATAAATATAAGTTAACTAGCATAGCAGTATGAGTATATGTTACTCCTCAGAGGCAGACCTTTGCCTTTTATGCAGTCAGCTCTGTCTGCTGACCGTATTTTGTTTACCAGAAAAAGAAGACTGAGGCCAGAGTGAAAAGTGAGGGGAAGGCAGGCAGAGAAGACCCAACCTGAAATTACAGGGCAGGCGTAATTAAGTCACTCAAGTGAAACAAGAAGTGTGTTCCTGAGACCAGCCTGAAGCGCACAGTCTTAGTGAGGGGAGCGGATGGGACTCAGTGCCAGCTCATTGGCACCTTCAGGGGTGGGCGAGCAGGACGGAGCCTCCTCTGGGGGGTCTCTCCTCCGGGGTGGGCGAGCGGGAGGGAGCCTCCTCCGGGGGTCTCTCCTCTGGGGTGGGCGAGCGGGAGGGAGCCTCCTCCGGGGGTCTCCCCGTGGCTCCTCCGCGGACCCGCTCGCCTCCCCAGGCTCTGCTGCGACCTTCCTGCTTTGCCGCCCAGAGGCCCCTTTCCTGCCCTCCGCTGTTCTCCTCCTACCCTCTCTCTGTCCTGGATTCTCTCGGCTGCTACCGGCCTGGCTGGAGACTCAGGCATCACAAGGCCTTCCCTCCAGCCAGTGAGCTGTCCTCGCCCCGCCCTCCTCCTTGAGAGCTGGGTTGACGGGGTGCCTGGGGTTCATTACTGAGACTTTCCTTGCTCGCAGTTTCCTCCATTCCTGATGGTGGGATGCGCAGGGCAACTGAAGACATTTCTGGATTTCCCTGAATGTGGATGCTACATGAACCTAGTTTGCTTATAGCAGAATCATGTGGTTCTAAAGAAAGATTTTTATATTCCTATTAAAACCACTGGAAACCCCCCAAACAGGAAACGGTGACACCTCGGAGTCATACTGTTACATGACAAAAGCAAGCTGTAAAACAACACACATTATTTGTCTAACGGAACTGAAAGTGAGCCTATGTTATCTGCGTGTCAATAAATACACATTTGAAAATGTTTCTTAAAAAGCTGGAGGAATATATACAAATGAACCACAGACACTTTGTCAGGATGAAAGAGAAATTCTGCTTTTACTCTAAATTATCCAGTTTCTTGGTGCACTTTTAACTCAGGAGGAACTTGAACAAGAGTGTATATTGTTTGTATTTAGATAAACACTTTACATATGATTGTACAGAACCAGCTTACCATAAAAACCGAACCAATGTATTTCAGAGTCAAACAAGTGATGAGCTGCGCAGAAGAGAGTGAGCCTCTGCTGAAGGGTCAGAGACAGAATGAGCACACGAGCAGCACACGCAGTGAAACGCTGGCTGCACGCCGCCGTCCCCTCCAGCCACTAGAGCATTCCATGAACACTTGCTGCGTTTAAGGCAGCCTGGACATCAGTTCCCTGCCCAAGGCAAGTCTGAATTCATGCCAGGCCCATGGTAAAGACGTGTTCTAATTAGCATCTCTCAGAGGTAGAAAATGTACGCTTTATTCTCAAAACGTATTCTGGCCTGCTCTATAAGGGATCGTTCCACTAGAAACAAAACACTCAAGCCAACATTAAAAACCACCTTTTCGGTGTACCTGAAAGCTTATGCCATATTAGAGCTTTCTCTTTTTCTGTCATCTCTTAAACACATGTAAAATAAATGCAGTCAAGTCCCCAGCAGGAGGGGCTACTCAGGGAGCTCTGGGCCTCAGTCGTTTCTAGGAATAAAAGTGGCAAAGAGCATTTTTGCTCCAGAACTCTAAAGGCATTTTGGTGTTGGACAATCAGGACTCATGGAAAGCATATGATAGCCTGATAGTGTTTTTCCATCTGCCGCAGTTCAGTGATTTTCAATATCTTACTTTCTGTAACCAAAGATTGAGAGTGCTCAGGAGAGAGCATACATATAACTACATAACTCGTTATAAATAGCAAAACACTCTGATGCTGGGAGGGATTGGGGGCAGGAGGAGAAGGGGATGACCGAGGATGAGATGGCTGGATGGCATCACAGACTCGATGGACGTGAGTCTGAGTGAACTCCGGGAGAAGGTGATGAACAGGGAGGCATGGCGTGCTGCGATTCATGGGGTCACAAAAAGTCGGACACGACTGAGCGACTGAACTGAACTGAACTGAAGTAGAAAGTATAGTTAGATGTGAGTAGTTCCTGTGGCTCTCAGTCCATAAGGCTGACTACACTCCTCGGGCATCTCTACAGATTGGACAGGAGGTGGTATTTTCAGCCTGTTTGGAAAACAGTTCACGGGCTTTGGCTTGTTTGCTTGCTTTGGCTTGTTTACTTACTTTACTTTACTTTACTTGCTTCTTTACTTCCTTTTAAACTGTTTCGCCACCATTGCACAGAAAACAATTGTCACCCTGCTTATTTAACTTATATGCAGGGTACATGAGGAGAAACGCTGGACTGGAAGAAGCACAAGCTGGACTCAAGATTGCTGGGAGAAATATCAATAACCTCAGATACGCAGATGACACCACCCTCCGCAGATGACACCACCCTTATGGCAGAAAGTGAAGAGGAACTAAAAAGCCTCTTGATGAAAGTGGAAGAGGAGAGTGAGAATGTTGGCTTAAAGCTCAACATTCAGAAAACGAAGATCATGGCATCTGGTCCCATCACTTCATGGGAAATAGATGGGGCAACCGTGGAAACAGTGTCAGACTTTTTTTGGGCTCCAAAATCACTGCAGATGGTGACTGCAGCCATGAAATTAAAAGGCGCTTACTCCTTGGAAGAAAAGTTATGACCAACCTAGATAGCATGTTGAAAAGCAGAGACATTATTTTGCCAACAAAGGTCCGTCTAGTCAAGGCTATGGTTTTTCCAGTGGTCATGTATGGATGTGAGAGTTGGACTGTGAAGAAAGCTTAGCACCAAAGAATTGATGTTTTTGAACTGTGGTATTGGAGAAGACTCTTGAGAGTCCCTTGCACTGCAAGGAGATCCAACCAGTCCATTCTGAAGGAGATCAGCCCTGGGATTTCTTTGGAAGGAATGATTCTAAAGCTGAAAGTCCAGTACTTTGGCCACCTCATGCAAAGAGTTGACTCATTGGAAAGGACTCTGATGCTGGGAGGGATTGGGGGCAGGAGGAGAAGGGGACAACAGAGGATGAGATGGCTGGATGGCATCACGGACTCGATGGACATGGGTTTAGGTGGACTCTGGGAGTTGGTGATGGACAGGGAGGCCTGGCGTGCTGTGATTCACGGGGTCACAAAGAGTCAGACACGACTGAGCGACTGCGCTGAACCCACAAGCCCCCAAATCTACCTATTAGATATGTTCTCTCTTGGCTTACTTTCTTTCCATTTTAAATATTTGCCTGATATAAAATTACTGTTGCCCAGCTAGCTCAGTTGGTAGAGCATGAGAGTATTAAAAGGTACTAGCTTTCTTTCATCAAATTGTTGTTTGCTGAGCATTTAAGATGATTTCTCATTTTCAAACAAACATTCAAACAGGTAAAACTTTGTAGCTTTTATCTACTTGGTATAAATCCCCAGAAATGAGAAATGAAGTCCCTAGGCCAAATAGGCAACATTTTAAAGGGTTTTGATTTGTATGTGCCACCCAAGAAGCAAAGAAGACAGGCTGCAGCACACGCGGACCTCCACAAGCGAGAGCCACAGCCTCCGTTAATGGGGAGGAGACTGTGCTGAAAGGCTCTTACCTCTTTGTAGGGAAGAAAACATTATTTCACTCTTAATTTGTTTCTATTTCTATTTTCTGGCAACAATTTATATTTTTCATTTTAACTTTCCTACGTATGTATCTTGCCAATTTTTCTGCTAAAGTGTTTACACTGCTATATATTTATAGGGATTATTTATTAGGAATATCAGACCTCTATCAGCTGTTAGAAATTGCATTCTGGTTGGGCGGGGGGGGAAAGCAGTAACATTCTGAGCTTGTTGTTCTGCTCTTGTTTTTTGACACGAGTTTAACGATATTGTGAGTAAAACGCTTTAAACTTTTTCTGTGTGGTTTGGCATGTAGGATAATATTATTTTCTTGTAGCTGCTTTAACAAAAGAGCACAGGCTGGAGGGGGGGCAGGGAAGGAATATTAAGCAGCAAAAATGGATTTGCTCACAGTTTTGGAGGCTGGAAGCTCACGGTCAAGGCATGATGAGCTGTGGTTTCTCCTGAGGCCTGGCCTGGCCTGGCCTGGCCTGGCCTAGGCAGCCTCCTCAGTGTGTGCTCACATCATCTGCCCTGTGTACACACAGCCTGTGTTCTTTGTGGCTCCAAATTTCCTCTTTCTTAGGGAAGGGGCACAGTCTGCTTGGGTTAGAGTCCACTTTAAGAGCCTCATCTTTAACTCTTTAACTTTAAAGAGTTTAACTCTTTAAAGGCCATAGATATATGTTTAGTCACACTTTGACATACTAGGGGTTAAACATATGAACTTGGGGGACAAAATTCAGTTCATAACAGCTTATAAATATCTCCCTTGTCTCGTGATCATAGAAATATTTTTAGTTTTCATCTTGAAGCTCACGGCATCATGTTTTCTATTCACGTTCCACTTGGAATGTATTTGGATGTGCGGTATTTGGGGGGGTGGATACATACAGAGAGTGCACAGGTGATACAGAAGTTTTTATTTTTTATTTTTTATATTTTTTAGTTTTTTATTTTTTAAATTTTAAAATCTTTAATTCTTACATGCATTCCCAAACATGAACCCCCCTCCCACCTCCCTCCCACCTCCCTCCCTATAACATCTCTCTAAGTTTTTAAATGTAAAAGGGTAAGAAAGAAGCCGTATTCACTCCACCTGTCTCCAGAAGTAGGACATGCTAGTTCTCCCTGTTCTTACTAGAGATTCCCGCTTGCATGTGACTCCCTAGAAAGTGCTCTGGCTTCCCCTTGTTTGGTCTTGAACAAGTTGAGCCACACGGTGACTGTCCTCTTGTGCTGCGGTGACTATTCTCTTGTTCCCAGTATTGGCTTCCGAGCTTCGTTGCATGTCGTTGCATGCAGGTGACGTCACTTTACTATGTGGCGGTCCATACTTTAAATATGCGTGCGGTGGTGGTTTAGTCGCTACGTTGCATCTGACTCTTGCAACCCCAAGGACTGCAGCCTGCCAGGCTCCTCTGGCCATGGACTTTCCCAGGCGAGAATACTGGAGCGGGCGGCCACGCCCTTCTCCAGGGCATCATTCCAATCCACGGGTCAAACCTCCGACTCCTGCATTGCAGGCGGATTCTTTATCACTGAGCCGCCAGGGACGCCCTTTCACTAATGGATATTGCGGTGCTTCCTGTGCCCATGACTCTCATAGACAGTTCCCGCGTGTCTGCTCCATGGCTTGGATAACAATTCATAGAGCTTAGGGAATGAACACAGTCCATACACCTTAACCAAAAACAACAGTTTCTGCCATTCTGTATCTGAGCCAATATTTTTACTGTCATTTTAAAATGTTTGCTCAACTGTGGCATGTGGAAACGTGTTTGATTATGATTCTAATATGCATTCAATTTATTACAAATGAGCTTGACCATCTTTTAAATTTTTCATTGGATATTCATACTTTACCTTCCATGAAATAACTGCTTATGTCTTTTTCACATCTTTCATTATTTAGTTTTGGAAGTTCTTTATATCGATTGCACATAGCATCTACTCTATCTTTTCTCTCATTATTTTTATGATGTCTTTATGGCCAGTTCTTAATCATAACATGTTTATATTTATCAGTCACACACTTTGTGTGTCTTTTAAAGTTCTTCATTACCCTGACATCATAAGAGCATTTTTATGTATAGTTCTAAAGATTTTCTGTGTGTGTTTCACCTCGAATTTCATTTGACCTGGAACTGATGTGTCTGCATTGATTCTGAAGGGAAGCAGATTCTTCTCCAGCAGAGCCTGTGGAAACCTGCGGCCACACAGCCCCCTCTTTCCGTCTCCTCCCTCCCGCAGCCTCAGCTTGGACTGAAGGAGACCTGAAGACAGGAAGGGTAAGACAGGGCAGGCAGGACGGGGCCTGACATTTTCCGTGAGTGCTGTGCAGTCTTCCTCTGCGGGGCGGCGTTTGAGTACTGACCATGCAGACTGTGAGGGAGCGAGACACTCATTGCTGGAAGAGAAGCGCATTTCAGCAACACACAGGGAAAGTGGAGATTCTTTGCACAGCGAAGTGCTCAGATTTCAGAGACGGCGAGGTGGCCGATGCCGTCAGTGTGTGTGCAGGTGCGCCAGGAGGAGAGGACGCCAGGACCCTGGCTCACTGTCCCAAGCTTCTGCCCTCAGGTCAGCCCCACCCCTGCCTGCTTAGAAAGCGTCTTGTTTCTAAGGAAACAACTTGACTGTCCCTCTGACTCCTAGATTGAGCAAGGGGACACGCCACTGCGTTGTGGTGTTTACTTTCCGTTACATCATGAAAGGACGAGTGTCTCAGAGAGGAGACTTTCGGTTTATTTTTATTTATTTTTTGTATCCTTAGTGACGAGGATGGTCACTTCTCAATACGCGCTCCATCATGAAGAAATGAACGCGAAGGCGTGACGGCAGCACTCCCTCCGGACTCCCCCTGCCCCCGTAGGAACGAGGCGCAGCAGGAGCGCCAGGCCGCTGCGCTCGGACTCCTGGAGCGGGCAGGGCCGCTTCCCCTCGCAGAGGCCCGCGGAGGCGTCTTGGCCGCAGCTCCCTGCTGGGCCCGGGCCGCTCTGCGCTCCATCTCTGTCCCTTAGTCAGCACTGCCGTCCGCAGGCTCTGTGGGCTGACCTCCCACCTCGCTTGCCTTTCCTCGTCTCCTCTCGGCTGTCCCAGATTCACGGGTGCCCATCTGACACAGAGAACCGAGACCTGAAGTCACTGCCTGCTGAGGGCCGAAACCCTTCTGCTTGATTTGTGTTGTTTCAGACGACACAGGCATTAGCCTGTCCCTGGACAGAGGCCTGGCCACGCTGCCCGGGCGAGTCTCGCCTCACAGACAGCCGCCTGCCGTTTCGCCTGGCCTTCTGCCTCCCTGGGGGTCCTGCATGTGACCGCCACTGATGCTCCTCACACCTACCCCTGGAGGGGTGGGTTGCGTCCAGCCCCGGCCTGGAGGCTGCAGTGGCCGATGCGCGGAGACCTGGTCAGCGCGGCCACGGCATCCGGCTGAGCGGAGGGCAGAGGCGCCCGTGACCAGGGGAGCCGCACAGCGCGGCCCGAGGCCCGGCGGGAGGGAGCTTCCCAAGGGGCCGAGACTCCCGGGGGTCGGCTGGAGCCCTGAGAAGCGGACGCTTCAAAGACAGTGTGGAAGCCGGGTCTTGCGTGTGAACCAAGAGCAGCAAAGTCACCGCAAGAGAAAAGCGAGGGAGGGAAAGAGAAGCAGCGTGCAGAAGAGGCGGAGCACAAAGCCCCGGATGTGCGGAAGGAGTCCCGTGGGAAGAGAAGGGGAGCGAACGGAACAGAGGCCAGGCGGCAAAGGGCCACTCAGGGTCCAGCAGAGGGTTCGCGGCCTCGGCCGCTCTGCTGCCCGTGGGGTCGGGGAGGGTGAAGTGGTTGTGTAGGAAAGCAGCATAGAACTTCGTAATGCCACGCCCTTGATTAATAAATCTTTCAACTTCTTCTGTTCCGGCAGAAAATCCAAAGTACTTCCTTTAAGACACTATGTATGAAGGCCTGAGTATTAAATGACCTCGTGCTCCACCTACTCATGCAGCTTAGAGCTAAAGACAGACCGGGGTGTGCCGCAGTGCGGCCTCGCAGGGGCTGGGACTCGGGGCATGTCCCTCACCCCACCTAAGCCTCCGTGCCCTTAGTTCTAAAATGGGACACAATCAGGCTATCTTGATGATTATAATACTCTCATTCTTGAAAGAGTAAGAAATCCCATGTGGCGTTCTGCAATGCCTGTGACGGGGGCGTGCAAGCGTCCCGGTGTCGTTAAGTCGCCCAGCTGTGTCTGACTCTGCGCAGCCCCGCGGGCTGCAGCGGCCAGGTTTCCCTGTCCTTCACCGCCTCTTGGAGTTCGTTCAAACTCACGTCCACTGAGCTGATGATGCCATGCAACCATCTCATCACACTTGTTATTTTATATTTTCACTGGGAAATTGGAGACACTTTACTAAAGACATCCTAATGACGGAACTGGATACATAGATAGGTTTTCTTGACTTCCTGCAATGAATCCCGCATCAAGCAGCCTCATTCCATTTTATTCCTCTCCATCTTGGTCTGCACTCTTGGTATCATCTAGTTCCTCTTCCTTTTCCGCTTTCAGATTTTGATGTGTCTTAAATGGTGAGTTTTGTCTCCAGTTGTGGCCAGTGTGAAATGTTAGGCATCCACCACTGGGAACATGTAAAGAGGAATAAACCATGTGGGGCCCAACCATCCTGTAAACAAGGAGATTTCAGAGCTCACTTTCTGTTGATAGCATTTCTAAATCCATTTAAAAATCAAGACGGAGTAACTGTGCTTCAGGGGTCCATATAGAGCTGGGTGCCCTTTGTGAATGAGGTTTCAAACACATCCCTGCATCCCTGAGAACTTGAGTTTTCTAAGCTGCATCACACTCAAGGACATTACTAGTCATTTTCCAAACAGCACCTGCCCAGCAGCCACCAGTTCCAACCCTGTAGTTTCAAAGTCTCCCACCTTCAAAATTGTGTATCATTTTGAACCCAAGTCAACCTTTGTTTAACAAGTCCCTTCCTGAGCCTGTTGACAACTTAGGTAACCTAGCAGGTTTTTGTCTTTATAGACTTTCCCCACTTTGTAGTCTGGCAGAACACAATTCAAGTGCTTCTTGGGTCCGTGTCTCCCAGGCTGATTCTTAAAAAGGTCCAGACAAAAGCCTCTTTATTTCAAACAGGACAAGAGGACTGCTTTCTGGGAATTCATGGTTAACACAGGATGGCTTTTCTGTCTGCTTCCTGTGTTCAGGGCACCATTCTCCAGGAGGTCAAGGTTCACACTGTTTCTTCCCAGGACCTGTGTTGAGCATTTATTCACATAAAAGTGCTTCAGCTGAGTAATGTATACTTCAGTTCAGTCGCTCAGTCGTGTCTGACTCTTTGCGACCCCATGAATCGCAGCACGCCAGGCCTCCCTGTCCATCACCAACTCGCAGAATTCACTCAGACTCACATCCATCGAGTCAGTGATGCCATCCAGCCATCTCATCCTCTGTTGTTCCCTTCTCCTCCTGCTCCCAATTCCTCCCAGCATCAGAATCTTTTCCAATAGGTCAACTCTTCGCATGAAGTGGCCAAAGTACTGGAGTTTCAGCTTTAGCATCATTCCTTCCAAAGAAATCCCAGGGTTCATCTCCTTCAGAATGGACTGGTTGGATCTCCTTGCAGTCCAAGGGACCCTCAAGAGTCTTCTCCAACACCACAGTTCAAAAGCATCCATTCTTTGGTGCTCAGCCTTCTTCACAGTCCAACTCTCACAGCCATACATGACCACTGGAAAAACCATAGCCTTGACTAGACGGACCTTAGTCAGCAAAGTAATGTCTCTGCTTTTGAATATGCTATCTAGGTTGGTCATAACTTTTCTTCCAAGGAATTCTCCAGGCCAGAATACTGGAGTGGGTAGCCTTTCCCTTCTCCAGGGGATCTTCCCAACCCAGGGATCAAACCCGGGTCTCCCACATTGCAGGCAGATTCTTTCCCAGCTGAGCCACAAGTGAAGCCCTCCAAGGAGTAAGTGTCTTTTAATTTCATGGCTGCAGTCACCATCTGCAGTGATTTTGGAACCCAAAAAAATAAAGTCTGACACTGTTTCCACTGTTTCTCCATCTATTTCCCAGGAAGTGATTAACATGTAGCTATTTAATAGATCTTCTCTCATAGGTACTTACATAACTTGATGCTGTATACCTTGACAAATTATTTGAATTTTTTCAAAGTGTTAACAAAGGAAATTTAACTTGTAAAATTTAAGAACTTGTTGGCTTTATTCAGTGATCCATGAGTCTGACACCATTCCATCTTGCAGACAGAAAGGAGATCCAACAGCTGAAGAATGTAGATTTATAGGCAGAAGGGAGCAGGAGCCAGGAAGTTACACTAGGCTCGCTGCTAATTGCAGGGTTACTTTCTTTTACAGGGGAGAAAGGGCCTCTCAGGCGACTTAACTAGTGCTGAGCAGGAGATTCCTGATCGAGTGGTTTGAGATTCCATTTCTGGGAGAACTGAAGCTGTACAACAGGTCAGTCTCAGCTTGATGACATTGGGCTTAAAATGTACCCCATTTGGTTCAGTTTTTCTATTATTAACAGAAGGTAGTAAATAGACATGCACCTTTAAGGCAACAGAAGTTAACATTCAGAGCTTAAACATTTTACTTGGTGACTCAATGGCAGAGCCAGTAAGTGAACCAGCATTTGCTACCCAATCATTTTCTTCTGAAAGATCTCAAAGCTTCTCCCAACTGATCTATAAGTCATATCATTGACACACACATACACACACACACACTCACTCTCTCTCTCTCTCTCTCTCTCTCTCTCTCTCATAGCAGGGTCATAGCCCTGCTTCCATTCATAAACTCTAAAATTAGTGATCTCCACCACTCAACAGAGTGAGTGAGATGCTGTGAGTTAACCCCACATCTTGCAAAACAGCTAGAAATTTGGAAGGATATTACAGAAATTACAGATGGGACCCAAATGAAAAGTTCATCCACTTATTGATGGTGAATCCTTGAAAGCCTCGAACAAAGCTATTCTTGGCTAGCACTGCTTCCTATTTTTGATTGTGCAAATCGTGCCTCCTGCTTCAAAGCATTTTTTCCTGTGGTGAATTGATTATTAGGTGTTCCATCAAATGTACTTCACCGTATATTTTCACTTTGGTCTTTTCATAATGAGTAAGTCATGGAAGATGAAACATGCTTGCCTGAATTAATAGAGGCTGATTCTGTACAAGCGTTCTCATTGAATCTCAGCCACATAATTAAAAGCATGAGCTGTAAAATGAAGCCATAGCTCTTGTATCAGAATTCTTTGTATTCCTATACTTAAAAAATAAATCTTGGAACTTCTCTTGCTGCCCAGTGGTTAAGAGTCTGCCTTCCAGTTCAAAAGATGTGAGTTCAATGCCTGGTCAGAGAACTAAGGTCCCACATGCTGTGGAACAGCTAAGCCCGTAGGCTGCAACCAGTGAGCAGACCACATGCCCCAACTAAGATTCAGGTGAGTTAAGTTATTAGTTAAAAAATAAAAATAATTCGTGTGGCCAGTTTCCTTTCAGCACAGCCACAGTTGGAACATTTATGCCATGGTTGGGGCTGTTTATATTAGACTAGGGTCACAGTTGAAGGCTTTTCAACATAAAGAGAGCTATATAGGTACAAAAGAAACCCATGTTGTCCTATGAAAGTATATCCCATCTGTTTCTGACAATACCTAATTTCCTTTGGGGACAAGTTTTATATATCAGTATATGGATTTAGTTTAACATCCACCTACTAGCAGTAAATAGATCTCTTTTTGTGTGGTGTCAAAATAGTTGATCTAAGTTGAGAATGATCAATCCCATGATCAATTCTCAGATTAAGTGGATGCTACCCTGTAAGTCCTCTGGGAGACGGCCTGCTAACCTCATCCATTGTTGTTGGGAATGATTTTGCATAGCATGGAGCATACACACCATGCATGCTTCCAATGACACACAACTGGAAGTATGACCTTGAGAAAGCAGCTTTGTGCCGAGGGAAACTTCAGAGCCTCAGGGTTTCCCGGGCGGCTCAGTGGAGAGGAATCTGGCTGCCAATGCAGCAGGCTCAGGAGGTGGGGCTCAGCCCCGGGTCGGGAAGGCCCCCTGATCAGCCCCGGGGTCGGGAAGGTCCCCTGAGGAGGAAATGGCAGCCCACTCCACTATTCTTGCCTGGAGAATCCCATGGACAGAGGAGCCTGACGGGCCGCAGTCCATGGGGTCACAGAGTCAGACATGACTGAGCACGCATGCACACAGAGTCAGAACTGCCGCAGATACTGCATCCACGAGAAACCAGACTCACAGAGGCAGAGGAAAAGAGGGTGAGTTCCTGGACGGGGGAAACAAGGAGAGGGTGGTCAAAGGGAACAAGGAGTCAGTTGTAAGACGAATAAGTTCTGAGGTCTAGTGTAAAATGTGGTGACTATGTTTAACAATGCTGTTTTCTATAATTGGAATTCGCTAAGAGGGTAAAATCTAACTGTTCTCACACATATACAAAAAGATAAATGTGAGGAGATGGATATGTTAATTCACTGGATGGGGCATATCTTTTCACATTTATATGTATTTCAAATCCACATGATGTACACTTTAAATGTCTTAGAGTTTTAAGTCAATTATATGTCAGTAAAGCTGAAAATTTTTAAAAGATACGGTTTGCTACCCTGATGCACATCAAGCTAAACACGGATGCCGAGCTTCTCAGCGGAGCAGAAGTTTATTCCAGGAACAGCCCAGTGAGGAGACAGAAGAACAAACCTCAGACCCGCCTCCTGGAAGGTAAAGGGCCCCAAAGAGGCAGCCTGGCCTCAGGCGAAAGGCAAGGTGACTGACAGGTAGAGGGAGGTGATCTGTGTCCTTTCCAGTCACATCTGGATCACAAGCTTCTTCTTGAGATGCATGTTCAATAAATGGAGGCACTTCGCATGATCTGAGGATGGAGTTTTAGGCCCTCTGACATCAAAAGGTAAGTCATCAAATCCAGTGTTAGGGGTGATGGGTCCCAACCAGTCTTTGTTGGACTTGAGCAGGATCAAACTCAAAGTTCCTGGAAACAAATATCAGCCTCTCCTATAACTACAGTGACCCATAGACAGAAGCTTTATCTATAGCGGTGGTTAAGGAGTCTTGTGATATATTCTCTAGGCTATGTGAAGCTTAGAGTGTACACAGTTAAATACAGAAAAAATACCTAACCCCACTTTCATCCATTGAAACAGCTTCTCAACAAGCAGAGAGGTGTTCAACATTTTTTTCCTTATCTGCTGCTCTGTAAGGCAAATTCATGGCCGTCTGTTGGTCACCCATTTCTGTTAACCTAATGGGGCATAGCTTGAAGATGAGCTCTGTAACCCTATGACTTGTGGCTTCAACATTAGTTCCGTGAAAAGTAGGAGGTTCTTTGTGTCTAGCTCCATACACCTAGGATTCTAGAAGCTGTGTCACATATCACACGATCCAAAAAGTCCCCCGATGGGTTGAATGTGGACAAACTTTGAAGTGAAAGTCGCTCAGTCGTGTCCAACTCTGCAACCCCATGGACCACAGAGTCCACGGAATTCTCCAGGCCAGAACACTGGAGTGGGCAGCCTTTCCCTTCGCCAGAGGACCTTCCCTACCCAGGAGGTGAGCTGGGGTCTGCTGCATTGCAGGCGGATTCCTCGCCAAGTGAGCTGAGAGGGCAGCCACGGTGAGATCACTCATCACGGACTCTGAACTGTCACAGTGCCGGCATCCCCGGAGCGATTTGCGAAGAGCTGCAAGTGTCTGGGTCATGGGCTGAAGAGCTCCAGCTTTTCCCTTGCTTGAATGCTGATGATTTGTTGGAAGTAAGAGAATATGAAAAATTATTTTACACATCCCTGGATACCACACAGATTCTTAGAGCAGAGTTTATTGTTGAGCCTAAAAATGGACTGAAGCGAAACCAGACTCAGGAATCCTGACCGCTCTCTCCATTGCTCTTCCTTCACTTCCCCGCTTCAGGCTTCTCTCCTGGCAGGAGCAGTGGTGAGGGAGTATTTTAATGATGCGTTCAACTGACCAAAGTTTTCATTCCGTTTTCCTGTAAGTAGTGCTTTGTTGTCTTTGCTGCTGCTGCTGAGTCGCTTCAGTTGTGTCCGACTCTGTGCGACCCCACAGACGGCAGCCCACCAGGCTCCCGTCCCTGGGATTCTCCAGGCAAGAACACTGAATTCCTTCTCCAGTGCATGAAAGTGAAAAGTGAAAGTGAAGTCGCTCAGTCATGTCCAACTCTTAGCGACCCCATGGACTGCAGCCTTCCAGGCTCCTCCGTCCATGGGATTTTCCAGGCAAGAGTACTGGAGTGGGCTGCCATAACTTCATTCAAAACAATTTTTATTAGATTGTATTGTGACAATTGTCACATCAGTGTGCATTTAAAATAAATCTTTTAAAATTGGTGGATTTTTGTGAGGCCATTCTAAGATTGAAGGGGGTGAGCAACATTTATAGGGTGTTATGCTTTATCATCGAAGAAGGCGATGGCACCCCACTCAAGTACTCTTGCCTGGAAAATCCCATGGATGGAGGAGCCTGGTAGGCTGCAGTCCATGGGGTCGCTAAGAGTCAGACATGACTGAGCGACTTCACTTTCACTTTTCACTTTCATGCATTGAAGGAGGAGATGGCAACCCACTCCAGTGTTCTTGCCTGAAGAACCCCAGGGATGGGGGAGCCTGGTGGGCTGCCGTCTGTGGGGTCGCACAGAGTCGGACACGACTGAAGGGATTTAGCAGCAGCAGCAGCATGCTTCATCTTTTCTAGAAAGATAAAACTGCAAATGGAAGGCAAAAAAAAAAAAATACTGTGCATTGTACAGAGGTGTTGTGATTCATCAAAGGTTTCCAAAGTGGTTTGCACAGTTTTATGCCAGAGATTTCTCAATGGATGATGCTCCATGGTCAGATAGACCAGTTGAAGGTGATAGCAATTAAACTGAGACATTCATGGAAAACAAGCAATGTTATACCCTGTGGGAGATAAGCAACATACTCAAAATCGAGTTGAAAATCATTTGTACCAACTTGGATATGTTCATTGCTTTGATGTTAAAGCTCTGCATAAGTGAAGTGAAAAAATCTTGACTGTATTTCCACACACAATTCTCTACTTAAATATAATGGAAACATTGCACTTTTAAACAAATTGTGAAGGGCAATGAAAACTGGATACTGTACAATAATGTGGAACTGAAGAGATCATGGGCAAAGTTAAATGAACCGCCACCAACTGCACCAAAGGCCCGTCTTCAACCAAAGAGGGTGTATGTGTATATGGTGGCATTGGAAAACAGTCTTCTGTTAGGAGCTCCTTCCAGAAAAACCAAATGATTAATTCCAAGTGCTGCTTCCAATTGAGCCAACTAAAAGCAGTATTCAGTGAAAAGTTTCCAGAAGGAGTCAGCAGATAATGCTTAATCTTCCATCAGGATAACGCAAGACCAAATGTTTCTTTGACGAACAGACAAAAATTGTTCCAGCTTGGCTTGGGAGTTCTGATCCATTCACATGTATCTTATTCATCTTAAAATATAATATTCACTAAGCATTGTATCTTAAGATTTCCATTTATTTCTTTTAGAAATTCTTTAAATGGAAAAAACTTAATACCTTAGAAGACTGTAACAAAACCACTGGGAAGATTTCTTTGTTCAGAAAGATAAAAAGCTTTGGGAAGATGAATTTATGAAGTTGCCCAAAAAATGGCAGAAGGTAGTGAAACAAAGTGAATATGCTGTTCAGTAAAGCTCTTGGTGAGAAAGAAAATTGTGTCTTTCATTTTTACTTAACAACCAAAAGAACTTTCTGGCCAACCCAATAGTTCCATTGGTCCATTTCAGTTCAGCAGCTCAGTCACGTCCGACTCTTTGTGACCCCATGGACTGCAGCATGCCGGGCCTCCCTGTCCATCACCAACTCCCAGAGCTTGCTCAAACCCATGTCCATTGAGTCGGGGATGCCATCCAATCATCTCATCCTCTGTTGTCCCCTTCTCCTCCCACCTTCAATCTTTCCCAGCACCAGGGTCTTTTCGAATGAGTCAGGTTTTTTTATGTCAGGTGGCCAAAGGACTGGAGTTCAGTTTCAGTATCAGTCCTTCCAAAGAATATTCAGGATTCATTTCCTTTAGGATTGACTGGCTTGATTTCCTTGAAGTTATTCCTTGAAGTTAAAGGGACTCTCAAGAGTCTTCTCCAACACCACAGTTCAAAAGCATCAGTTCTTCAGCGCTCAGTCTTCTTTATGGTCGAACTCTCACATCCATACACAGCTACTGGAAAAACCACAGCTATGACTAGAAGGACCTTTTTCAGCAAAGTAATGTCTCTACTTACTAAAGTAATAGCTTCATATACATGAATTTTTCAGCTACAGAATAAACAACCATGTTTTGACCTATTCATAACCAAATCTGCTCTGAAGGTAAATTAACATGGGTTGGTTTTGTCAACTACAAATTGGCACGTACCAAGAGCAATGCCAATGAGTGAACAGCAAGGGCATTTGGCGTCTGCCTCTATGGAGACCGAACCCCATGCTGCTAGAGCTGTTCACCTTCAGCACCCCCTGAGCGAGCTCAGGGTGGAGTGAGGCCCTCTGTGCTCCAGGGAATCTGGTGGGACAGGTCTACATAGATAGTGTGGCTGTTCTTAGGAACAGATTTTGTTATCTCAGTCCTTGCACCTCGTCATATCTAGAAGTGAAGTGAAGTCGCTTAGTCGTGTCTGACTCTTTGCAACCCCATGGACTGTAGCCCACCAGGCTCCTCCGTCCATGTGATTTTCCAGGCAAGAGTACTGCAGTGGGTTGCCATTTCCTTCTCCAGGAGATCTTCCTGGTGCAGGAATTGAACCTGGGTCTCCCGCATTGCATGCAGATGCTTTACCATCTGAGCCACCAGGGAAGTCCCTTCATGGTGACTTCAGATCCTCATGACTAGCAAAAAAAAAAAAAAAAAAAAAAACCTTTTGTAAAATGAGTGCTTCATGGCATTGATCCCCCTTCACCGAAACCTTACAGGCTGACCGTCCCCACTGCCGCTCTGGAGCGCCTCCCAGGGCTGTCTGAGGTGCTGCCTCCTCAGCTGCAGCGCTCATTCTGCCCCAAATAGCAACTCTCAACTTGTGCATCTTGTTAGTCAACAGCACAAGCGGGAAGACAAGGAGTTTCTAGGGCAGGTTCAGCTGAGAATTAATGATAAAAACAGTACTGAATTCTGCACCAACATGCACCACTGGAATAAAAGGCAGTGTGTTCGATAAGACAGCATGGGAGTAGAGAAAGGATCAGGGGACGAACAAAAATCTCAAAGTAAGGCCGTGAGTGTCAGCGGGCTCAGTTCCATTTCTTGGTTTATATGCTCCTGGGGCAAGTGATCTGCTCAACAGGACCACAAGAGACCACAGACAGCGCTGGTGAGTTCACGACCACCAGTGGGGACTTACCCAGTGGATACAGGAGAGAATAATATTCATTGTCCACATTGGACATTTTTGATAAATACAGCTGTAGTTTTTGCTGATGTGGCAGTGTTTACCAAGGCAGAGCAATAAGATAAATAGGAATATTTTATTTCCTAAGGTATTTTTACTTCTTGTACACTGTTATATAATAATAGTAGCTACTTACGTTATTGTACTATATGGTAAGCTACCTGGTTGACCTTAGCTCTGATCGTCCCTTCCTCTGTGGCATAGGACACATTAACTTAACCTCTCAAAGTCTCAATTTCCTCCTTTGTAAAACAATCGTGATGTAACATAATACATGGGGCTATAGAGAAGACTAGAGAAAATCAAGGATATCAAATTTTTATCATATGGCCTAAAAGAGTAATTTTACACACAGACCACGATCAATTGTGAACAACACATTATGAAGAGGAAAATGATGAAATTCTGAGGAAGTCTGAGACCCGGATTCTACAGGTCATTCTTATAAATTCTACCTTCAAAGTATCACTCAGTTCTCTCACTCAGAATTTCATTATCTTTCACAATATTTCAACACACTCCTAATCACTCTGACTCCCCCCTGCCTATCCTAAAGCAATCCACCCCTCACACAGCTGTGAGGCTGCTCCAAACTGCGAGGCTGATCGTACCGTCTTCCTGCAGGAGACACTGAGTCCCGAGAGAGGAGTCTGGTGCTTGCCGGCCACCCAGGGCTCCTCGTCCCCCAGGCTCGCTGTGGCCACTCTGTCCTCCCGAGGGCCCCGCACTGCTCAGCCCACCGTGAGCAGAGTGCAGAATTCCTTCCATGAGGATGCTTTGTCAAGCGATCCCCTCTGCCTGTCACGCCCTCTTCATTTCTCTGCAATCAAGTCTCAGTTAAAGTACCCCTTCTTCTGACATCTTCATCGTCTTCCTGACCCCCGACAATATTAAGCAATCTCTGCGCTTCGTTTCATAGCCAGTTTTGCATATTGTTACTGGGAGTGGTTTTCCCTCTGCTAGACTAGACTGTGAATTTCTTCAGAATCAAATCAGTGTACATTTACTTTTGAATTTTTCAGTGACCAACACAAAACTGTTGACTATGCTCAAGTACAAATTAGATGAATTCCATGAGTTGACTTACCTATGTGGATGTCAGCTTTATTCCCCCAACTATAAAATGAGGATGTTGGTCTCCTGCTGCTTTGAAGTTATCCTAAATGAGAGCCCAAGCAATGTAGTTTGTAAACATGTCTTTAGTGCTCCATAAAAGGCAAAGTAAAATAACTCAAAATCAGTTGCTGTAGATGTAGCAGGGGACCCTCTCCTGGGGGGGCAGTGGCTGTCAGGTGGGGTTAGATGGCAGCTCTGACTTAGCTGTTGCCAGGAGCCTCCACCCCACCTCTGAGACCTGTTTCCATAGTGAAGATTCCTGCTGTTCTTGTTTGGTTGATGACTTTGTGGACAGGAACTGAGCAAAAGGATAAGTGTGGCTGTTGAGCCTTTGAGAGAGTGTCCCCCATGGACTGTGAGTGTGATCTCCTGAGAAAGTCCAGGGAACAAGGCTATTGAGGAACTCAGCTGTTCTATACACACTGGGCAGCTATTACCTGACAGGAGCCAGACCCTAACAATCCAACTGCCAAGCAGGGCTAAAGCTGCCTGTGATACCAAGGGATCCTATAATAAAGGCAAAGGAGAGCAAGAGAAAAATGCTTTCAGTTCAGCAGGAAAAGGAAAGTCCCGGGAGCGTGTCATCCTGTGGGGCAAAGCATGTCTGCACATTGTGGACTGAGCTGACCCTGGTGAAGCAGCAGCGAGGGGTGGTGTGAAGTGAGATCTCGATTCCCCACCCAGGGATCGAACCTGGACAACCTGAACAAAGACCAGGAATCCTAGACACCAGACCAGTAAGGGCTAGAAGCTAGATGCTCCTTCTCCCTGGATATTTGCCCCCAGTGGAAAATGCAGTTTTCATGGAGGCAGAAGCTGTAAATGCAGGTTCAAAGTTTATTTTTTAGAGACATAGCACAATAACAAGTGGGAGGGCACATAGAGAGACCATTTGTCTAGTTAAGACAGAAACGAGACAGAGCCGCACCCCCAGAAAGAAAGGGTGTGGGCCGCCCCCCGCTCGTGAGGAGGAGCGCAGTGAAGAGGCAGTTAAGTCATCTGGAAAGGCCAGCTCCTCCAGGTCATTGTCTTCCTTTGGGGCAACCATCTGGCTTCTTTCTCCACACCTCCTCTACCGTGGGCTCTCCCCTGGGCTGCACATGCACCTCTCAGCCAGGACGCATCTCGAAGTGAAGGCTTCTGGGTGGAGCAAGACCCATTATGGTCTGGCATTACCGCCTGAGGTTTGATCCGCAAGGAGGCTTTCTGCGCATGTGTAGTGTCTGCCTCGTCCCCAGAGAGGGAGAAGCAGACGCCCTTAACCCTGTACTCGAGAGAGTTCTGCCCCTCTTTGTCCTTGCCATGACTATTACCCTAAGGCCTTTACAAGGGACAAACGCTGGCTGTTTGCCCTGTTTGTGTGGTTATATCCATCCCAGAGGCAGCCAGAAGGCTGAGTGTAAACTTCCTGACTGGAGCCCAGCTGTCTCTTGTCTCAGGAAATGCTGACAGTTGTAAGTATCCAGCCTGAAGCTCCCTCCTTCATACTCCATGAAATGTAAGCAGAAGGCCAGCTGTGAGTGTCCAACCTAGAGACCATCTATCCCCACTTCATAGTTACGATGCGGAGGTGAGCATGAGGGCTCTAACGAGAGCCAAGAAGAGCCTCAGCGGAGGCACACAGGCTGCTTCGGCCGGTGTGGTTAGAGGAGAAACTGGAGTTCTGAATGCAGAGCCTGATGGTGCAGCAGGTAAATTAAACAGGAGGAGCAGAAACATTAGCTCTGAGCTGCCTTCCAGTGGGACGAGCTCACTGCCCAGAGAGGTGAGGCAGCAGGAGGGATTGGTGGGGGGACCTGGAGTGTGACAAGAGCAGTGAGAACAGTGGAGGGGGCTAGGGATCAGGGCAGAGGTCAGCCCTCAGGAGGGGGCTCCCAGGAAGACTACTCCAGACTGCCGCAGCCTGGGGGCTGGCCATGCCAAAATGGGAATCCACCAAGGCTAGAAAGGCAGTCAAGTCAGAGCAGGGCGTGGATAGACAGTGAAAGTAGCTGAGATAGCATGTGAGATTCCGCCTCCAAGAATCCCCAGGAATGGTGGAGAGGGTAAGGAATCGTGGGCCATGAGAGGTGAAGGCCTGTGCTGGGCATGGCCAGTGGACTTGAGAGCAGTGAGGACCAATAAAACTTACTTTATTATTATAGCAGTTCACTGCAGATGGTGACTGCAGCCATGAAATTAAAAGACGCTTACTCCTTGGAAGGAAAGTTATGACCAACCTAGATAGCATATTCAAAAGCAGAGACATTACTTTGCCGACTAAGGTCTGTCTAGTCAAGGCTATGGCTTTTCCTGCGGTCATGTATGGATGTGAGAGTTGGACTGTGAAGAAGGCTGAGCGCCGAAGAATTGATGCTTTTGAACTGTGGTGTTGGAGAAGACTCTTGAGAGTCCCTTGGACTGCAAGGAGATCCAACCAGTCCATTCTGAAAGAGATCAACCCTGGGATTTCTTTGGAAGGAATGATGCTGAAGCTGAAGCTCCAGTACTTTGGCCACCTCATGCGAAGAGTTGACTCATTGGAAAAGACTCTGATGCTGGGAGGGATTGGGGGCAGGAGGAGAAGGGGACGACAGAGGATGAGATGGCTGGATGGCATCATGGACTCGATGGACGTGAGTCTGAGTGAACTCCGGGAGATGGTGATGGACAGGGAGGCCTGGCATGCTGCGATTCATGGGGTTGCAAAAAGTCAGACACGACTGAGCGACTGAACTGAACTGAAAGCCCAGACAACACTCAGATTATACCCATAAACTAAAAAGCATCTGATTAAAATTTGCCCACTTTTTCCATATTTTTCCTGGGTAAATAAACATACTAATACATCAAGAGGAACAATACATATATTTTTGAGGATTTTTTTTGTCTAATTCAATTGGCACTAAAACACCCAACCCGAGTCTTTTAGTCTCCAAGGCAATCAATTAATTGGTGAATACAATAAGTATTTTGAGACTCTATTGAAAGTTAAAAAAAAAAAAAAAACTCCACAAAAAGTAATATTTAAGCTTCCACCAATTTGGACTTTCCTACAAAGAAGAGGTGAGGTCTGTTGTTCTCAACTCTGACTGCAATTTAACATACTCAGGTGAAAATTTAAATACACTGCCATCTGGCCCCATGGCTTCACACTTTGCCCTGGCTATGAGATGGGACATTTCTTTTTTCCATTTCCTTGGGTGATTTTAATAGGAAGACAAAGATAATTATCACTAAGCTCTGGAGCAAGAGGCTAAGAGAAGTACAGCTGATCTCAGCTTTAGAAGCTCATCTCTGTTCTGTCCCTCCCCATCTCCAACAGACTCCCTGGTCCTCACCAAGAATCCTCACTCCAGACTTGACTGTATCGTGAAGTCTCCACCCAACAACAGGGCTAAAGCCTGTGGTTTTCTCTGACTTCTCTCTCCCCTCGTCCTCTGCTGGGCTCCTCCCCCGGTGCCCCTCCTGATTTCCACCAGAGCGCAGGGCTCTGACCACCCTACTTGGATCCCACTTCCTGTCTCACACGGGGACCTGCCCAGACAAAATGCTAAACAGTAGCTGAACTGAGGTACTGGATTGGCGATTTGTGGTGTCTTACCTGCTGCTTTGTCAGCTTGCTGGGGAGGGTGGAGTTTTGTTCTCATTTTCTGTTCACCCTTTCATCAAACCTCCAGGTTGCAGGCTTAGTGTGTTGTGCTCTCTCTTGCATATGCGCAGATGTATTTTCCTTATTCTCCCTAATTTTGCTCCCATCTCTTTCACTTAGCAATAGAAGATATTCATTCAGACACACGAGAATAATATCCTGGAAAAGAGAGGACACAATATCCACAGATACTGATAGCACCGGTAGGGCTCCCACCCAGCTCTGCTTCCCCGCCCCCCCTCGTGACCTCCCCTTCCCCCCCCCAATGATCCCCCTCCCCATCGCCCCCTCCCCATCGCCCTCTCCCCATCGCCCCCTGCATCCAGACGCCAACTTCCACTCAGACCCTGGAACACACCAGGCTCTTTCTGCCCTCTACGCCTGTCTTTTCTGCCTGGATTACTCTCTCCTGCACATCCCGCAAGCTTGTGACTGATCTCATCCCCTCGAGAAGATGTTCCAAATGCCCCTTTGTGGAGAAAGGAGATTCATCCACTGAGGAGGAAGCTCAGAAATCCTCTCTGACCTTTGAGCTGACCGCTCAGCTGACCCTCTCTCCACCATGGTGGTTTATTTATTTACTCATTTATTTTTCTGTGTTTGTTAGTTATTGCTTTATTTATTCATTTATTTTTCTGACAGTGTTTAGATTATCAATTGATGTTACTTTATGGATGAAAGAAAAAACGTGTGCACATTGTGTGATAATAGTGCCTCCAGAGGCTGCGAACAGAAGAACCAAGAGAAAGTGTAAGCTTTAATTTTTTGGTGTTATATTTAATGTTCTAAAAATCTTAAACATAAGGAGCTCTGTTGCCCCTTAAAATGATCTTCAGGGATATTAGTAGTCAGAAAAATACAACCAAAGTAAAGGTGGTCAATATTTTGGACTGAAGGAAAGGCTATATTTTGAATAGAAAACTGAAGTTGGCAAGTGACCAATGTTCTGTTCTTTCTTAGCAGTCATGGAGAAGGCATGTTAGGAACACTGCTTGAAAAGATGAGGAACTGAAATTTCATGCATTTCTTATAATTGCTTGCATTATCCTCATTTGGAAATAATGACACTCTGAAGACAATTAGCGTTTTTAATGCCCAAACATTAAATATTAATCACCTTATAGATTATAATAAATTGGTCAATAAACCAGTTATTAAGCTAGTCTATCTTTTTAATATATTCATTGTACTTTATCAAGCATCATTTATAAACTATAATTGCCTCTGAATCCTATAAATGAGTTTATATAAATTCAAGAAACTTCTAGTATGGAAAATAAATGTGTGTGGTAGACAAAGACATTGAAAAAATAAAAACGCATTATTATAATGAACTTGTTAGATCATCTAGATTCCCCACCCCCAAACATCAGTTAAGTATATAGAGAAGATCTGAGCGCCGATATAATTAGCATTTGTAGAGAACTCTGCCTAATGATTGCTGAATAAATAACTTTTTTTCCTACTAAACGTGAAAAACTTACCAAGATCTTCTTGCCCTCCAAACATGCTCAGTACACATCAAAGTATTGAAATATTGCAGGTTACATTGAGGATTAAATTTAAAGGCTTTGTGGGGGCACAGGCGAGGGTGCTTCACTCCCCACCGCTCCAACCCCAGACACGAGCCCCCTCAGCCTTCTCCCCATCATTCAGAGCCAGCTACTGCTTTAAGATGGTGAGCGGGGATGTCATGCGTGAAAGTGGGAGGCGCACGGGGCAGATACGGCTCTGGCCCCAGCTGAGGTGGGCAGGCCATGAATGTTACTTGTGAGTGGCTAGTCTGGTGTTTTAAGCAAAACTGGCACACTGGGTGAACTCCCACGTACACATTTTATAATTGCCGTGCAGAAACTGAGAATTGCCTTTCTCGTGTGTGCATGTGGGAGCTCCGGGTTCTTTCGCAGCACTCCCCACCTGGTATTCTCTGCGACGAGTAGCCCTGTGTCAGGAGTGTGTGTGTCTGTGATGTACCTGCAGGGCACGTGCCGAGTCAGCCCAGGAGGGATGCAGCGGCGCCTGGGTGTCTGAGCTTGTGATAGGCACAACTGTCTCCCCTGAGTTCCGTCATCTTGCACATCACCCTTGAGCACTGTGGGAACGGTGCAGACTGAACCTGAATAGTCACATGTTTTTAAAGTCACTGACTCTCAGGGGTGACTCTCACTCAGGAAGACTGAGCCCTGCCAAGCGCGCTGCTGGGATAATGGCAACTCTCTCACATCCAGGGGTGAGTCTGCAAACAGTCACCTGTTTGATACAAGGTTACCCAGAGGCGACTCCCGGCCCCTGCTGCTTGCCGCCACACCCTGATGCAGACACACTGCCACAGCGTCTGCGTCTGCCTGCAAGGCTCGGGCTCCGTTACTTATTTCATTTTCTGAAGGGTCCCATGAGGACGGCAGTTACTGGCCACGGTCACATCTTCCTTCCTGGTCCATATCTAGCCCCCAGAGCAGTGCGGGACACTCACTGCATGTATGCATTAAATGGGTGAATCGTGTGTTAAATGCTCACTACCACTCCCGTGCTCTTGAAACCATGGCCGAGTTTGGCACAACAGTCATAATCGAAGCAGATATTGTCCCTTTAAGATAGACGTCATGGGTTCTGATGGAGCTTATGTTATTGGTCTTTTTAAAAAATAATGTTCAACCCACTCTGGGAAAACTGATTCACTCTCCTTAGTAAACAAAGACTCTGCAGTCTGTTTCTGGTTTGGAGCCTGCACATCAGCAGACAGTTGCTGGCCATCCGAGCCCAAGGGCAGGTCTCCCGCTGTCAGGAAGGCCGGGCTGGGTTCCCAGGGCTCAGGACACCCTTCCCGGGGCTGCTTTAGGGTTCGCCTTGCTCCTCCTCCTGACGTGAACTTGAGAACCACAGATGCATCTCATCTCAGAACTCCCAATCCGTGTGCATGTCCCATGAAGCAGCTATTGACTATTCAAGTCAGAGGTGCTCTCACAGCTGGACCCGGAGGAGAGATGGGGAGGATGAAGAAGCGTTTCCCAGAGTCCTGAGTCCAGCTGGGCTGCAGGCTCACTAGAGTCAGCATGGAGAGGAGCCATGTCATTAGGGAAAATGATCAGGAATGCCAACTGTGCAGATTCCCAGGGGCTCAGGGGTGAAGAATCCACCTACAAAGCAATGTAGGCAGTGTGGATTCTACCTACCCCTGGGTCAGGAAGATCCCCTGGAGAAGGAAATGGCAACCCATTCATATTCTTGCCTGGAAAATCCCATGGACAGAGGAGCCTGGTGGCCTACAATTCATGGGGTCCCAAAAGAGTCAGACATGACTTGGCAAATAAACGATGCTAACTGCATATTCTCTTGAGGAAGTTGCCTTCCTGACATCTTGTGAGAAATTCCCTCCATGTGCACATCTTTATAAATAACAGAGAATTCACAAAAAATAAAAATGCTGTGTCTGAAATCAATGAGATAGAACCTTCAGACAGAAAGTTTCCTCTTTAAACCAAAGAGAATCATGTAGTGAGAAGCCATCTCCCGTAATCTTGGTGGAAGACCCTTCAGTTGGAGCTCAAGCTCAACACACACGGAGAACTCAGAATGGCTGCGTCCCTGACACAGTGAGGAGAGCAGCAGGAGCTCTTCCAGGAGAAGGGTCCCCATGGGCACGCCAGATGGAAACCCCATGAACGTGCGAATTCCAGTCCTCAGGAAGAGAGCGCCTGCAGGACAGGAGAGCATACACAGTGAATGAAATAGCCTCAGTAATGAAGGGAGGCTACCCCTCAGCTATTCCTTGTTCCCGAGTGTCAAGAAAGTCCTCACTGAGGCGATGTCAATCATAAGTCAACGTGGAAATCTTTCCCCTGGTGTTCATATCAGAAAATGAACACTGAAAAAAAATAGTCTACGAATAATGAGTTGGTGTGCAACTGAGACAAGGTTCAGACCTTTGCATACTGTCTATTATTACAAATATTTTGAGAAATGATGGATGAAAATTTGCTAACAAGTAACCAAAGGTAAAGCAACCCCACTCCAGTGGATCAGTACTGGACATATGCAAGCACTACTGAGCGAGTGTGTGTCTTTCAAAACCATGAAACATTGTGCTGAGTAAGATAGGCCATTTTTTTCCAATATGGTCAACAATTGGTCGGTTAGTGACTTTCTATTTTTATGAACCTGGAAACTCAACTACAAAGACTAGAGTCAATCAGGAATTAATTTTGAATTGCAGCTAAAAAGGTAAAACACAAATAATGTGTGTTAACTGTTAGTGTTCAAATGTGTGCACATTTCAAGGACCAATAGGCAGGAGAATAAACTTATGCTCTGTGATTAAAGTCTGGTGCTTCAATGCATTCCGTTATTTTTAAACTTACTTGATATATCCTCATAAGTGAAAAAAGGATTAATCTTTAACAGGAGTCTAGGCATGAAGCACTGTGTACCCAGACAGAAACATGCCAAGAAGGCAGATCAGGCACAGACAGGCTCATCCCTTCCCTTAGATTTTGTAGCCAGGATTTGCTTTATTTTTTCCACCAAAACAAATATCCAGGAGTGTGATGGTGAAAGATGATTGCAGAGATTAAGAGTTCCATTTTCACAATGCATTCAGACACCAGGGGTGTACACTCATTCACACACACACAACACCCTCCCCACACCTCCCAGATCCATGTGTATCGGCCCTCCAGAGGTTCCCTTCATCCCTCGCCCAGCAATCCTAACAGAGACAGTCACGGGGGAAAGCAACAGTGAGAGCACACTACTTTGGAAGTTAAACCTGCAAGAAGGCGAGTTAGGGAGAGGGAGGGAGCTTTTAATGAGTTCTGGCCCCTCTTCAGCGCAATTGCTTTTACTTTGTCAAAACAGGCATTATACCTCTGAGATCAGTTGAAGTTGACTCGGTCGAGGCAGGGTGTTCCCGGCAGCCAGAAAGCAGACGCTGCAGGCTGCACCATTTCTGTGCATGTGTGCCTGCATTGCGGCACACAACCCTGTGCACCCGTTGACATGCACTTACACACCCACAAACTCAGAAAATCGAGGAAGAGAGTGTATGATCTTTCTGATCCTTAAAGGGAAATGTGACGCCATAATCAGTGAGATAAATGCGTCTGAAGGAGAGGTCATCTAGATCACCTGATTCATTCCTTTATCAAATCCTCGATTTTTAACAAATATTTATGAAGAACTTCCAACAGTTTAAAACTTGTATTATGAAGATTAAAAGTATAACTAATACAGTTTCCTTCTCTTCATAGAACTCTGCATCATAGTCACTAGACAGTAAAATTTCTGATATTGAGAAAAGACAAGTGTGTCTATGCCTGTACAAGATGTTTGCAGTTAGTCTACTATCAGTGGCTTCTTTATAAAATGAAAATCATTTTGAAAGCAACATCAACTCTAATACTTTCAAAGTTTATATATTTTCTCAATGGTTGGCTTATTCCAAATATTTTGCAAAATTCTGAGCCCTTGAGAAGCTATTCTGCAAGATGTGTGGAGAGGAAATGCTAGATTCCTTTCCACAGGGCAAGGTTTACTCTTGACTATATCATAAAGTAAGGACTTGCAAATTTAATTCTTTGAATTATACATTGTTTTTGAAAATAAGTATAAAAGTAGAAAATCTTTTATACATGCCTCCTAAAATTCCATTATCAACTATTTGGAGATTCAATGAGCTTCCCTTTTATGGGATATTAGACAAAATGAATGCAAAAGTCGGACTTTACAAGATACATGGAGTAACTGGCAAGTTGGGCCAGTTGCTTCCCCTCTGAGAGGTTAAACCAGAGACCTTTGAAAGCATTTGTGTAATTCTGGCGAAACCACCTCATTCCGCCTGTCTGCCCACACTAGCCCTCTTCAGTCTGCCGTCTTGAGACCAAATAGCACCGACTCCATTTCCCAGTGGCCAGTTGAACAGGAGTAAAAGTTACACATTTCTGCCAGAAATAAAGGAAACAGTGCATGCAAATATTTAACCCTTGCAGTTGGTTTTTTGGCAGGCTATGGCTTAGCCTAGCACACTGCCTATGCTTACGTGAGAACCCGTTAACCAACCTCCTATCAGTCATACCATCACTGAGGGGAGATTCAGAACAGTGGAGGCAGTAAATTGACCTCTAACTGGCAAGACAGCAGCAGTAACTGGGGCAGACAGTCCTGGGGGACGAGCCAGAAAAGGAAGACAGGAAGAACACCTCCTCCCCCTCCCCCTCCCCCTCCTCCCCCTCCCCCTCCTACTCTGCGTGCCTCACTGTTAGGAAGGTTGAACAATCAGAAAAAGCTCTGCTCTGACTCGCGCAGTCAGTACAAACACCTGCACCTCCCAAGCGAGGTACAAGCGAGTGGGCATCAGAATCCAAATCCTCATGGCACTTTTCCCTCCTCCCACGTCTCTTCGAGTCTCCCTCAGAAACCCTATGCTCCGGTTCCCTTGGGCCAATCTTTCCTTTCTGTAGATCCATTCACGCTTCCAGCTCAGAAAGGACTTTGTACTCTAGAACTTGGAAAGCCCTCTCATCCCTCCTTGACACCTCTGAACCTCAGCTGCCCTGGAGCCATCCCACTGCCCCGGGGACTGAACGGCTTTGTTCACCAGGTGAGACCATGTGGATGGCGGCTTCCCTTTCCATCTTCTGCATTCCCTGGTCTTTTGTGATACTCAGGGCAGACGTGCTGAGCAGGTCCCTGCACCTGATCTCCTGGCCAGATGGTGGGAGGGGCCAGCAGACAGATGTGATTTGCAGACAACAACGGAAACAGTGAGAGACTATTTTCTTGGCTCCAAAATGACTGCAGATGGTGACTGCAGCCACGAAATTAAAAGATGCTTGCTCCTTGGAAGAAAAGCTATGACCAACCTAGAGAGCATATTAAAAAGCAAAAACATTACTTTGCCAACAGAGGTCCATGTAGTCAAAGCTATGGTTTTTCCAGTGGTCATGTATGGATGTGAGAGTTGGACTATAAAGGCTGAGTGCTGAAGAACTGATGCTTTCGAAGACTCTTGAGAGTCCCTTGGACTGCAAGGAGACCCAACCAGTCCATCCTAAAGGAAATCAGTCCTGAATAGTCATTGGAAGGACTGATGTTGATGCTGAAACTCCAATAATTTGGCCACCTGATGCGAAGAACTGACTCATTAGAAAAGACCCTGATGCTGGGAAAGAGTGAAGGCAGGAGGAGAAGGGAATGACAGAGGATGAGATGATTGGATGGCATCATCGACCTGATGGACATGAGTGTGAGTAAGCTCTGGGAGTTGGTGAGGGACAGGGAAGCCTGGGTGCTGCGTCCATGATGTTGCAATGAGTCGCACATGACTGAGTGCCAAGGTCATCCCAGGGGGGTCAGGGACAGCGGGCTAGCTTCCCTGGCCTCATCTCTCTGTAGACCTTTTTCCTCGGGGTATTGGGGTAAATAGGGACAGGACCTAAGGTGGGCATAACAGAAAGGGACTCAGGGGGCAAGTCACTTGCCCTTTCCTGCAGACATTAAGCCAGAGAAGAGACAGGAGAATTGTAGCTTTTCTGCATAGTCAGGCAGATTTTCACTGGGTGGACATTACCCTGCAATTCATGGCAATGTCAAGTATCTGAATCCTGGATTTAAGAATCTGACTTCTTCCCCTTCTTGGATATTGATTAATGGTTGGAAGTAAAAGAATGTGAAAAATTCTAGATATCACACAGATCCCTAGAGCAAAACTTAGTGCTGAGCCTAGAGATGGACTGAAGCAAAACCAGGCTCTAATTAACTGTGATGACAGTTTCATTGCCCTGCCACAGGTTTCCTGCTTCAGGCTTCTCACTTGGCAGGAGTAGTTCAGTTCAGTTCATTTCAGTTGCTCAGTGTGTCCGACTCTTTGTGACCCCATGCACTGCAGCACACCAGGCCTCCCTGTCCATCACCAACTCCCGGAGCTTGCTCAAACTCATGTCCATAGAGTCAGTGATGCCATCCAATCATCTCATCCTCTGTCATTCCCTTCTCCTCCTACCTTCAATCTTTCCCAGCATCAGGGTCTTTTCTAATGAGTCAGTTCTTCGCATCAGTGGCCAAAGTATTGGAGTTTCAGCATCAACATCAGTCCTTCCAATGAATACCCAGGACTGATCTCCTTTAGGATGGACTGGTTGGATCTCCTTGCAGTCCAAGGGACTCTCAGGAATCTTCTCCAACACCGCACTTCAAAAGCATCAATCAGTTCTTCAGTGCTCAGCTTTCTTTATAGTCCAACTCTCACATCCAAACATGACCACTGGAAAAACCATAGCCTTGACTAGATGGACCTTCGTTGGCAAAGTAATGTCTCTGCTTTTCAATATACTGTCTAGGTTGGTCATAACTTTTCTTCCAAGGAGTAAGCGTCTTTTAATTTCATGGCCGCAGTCACCATCTATAGTGATTTTGGAGCCCCCCAAAATACAGTCTGACACTATTTCCACTATTTCTCCATCTATTTGCCATGAAGTGATGGGACCAGATGCATGATCTTTGTTTCCTGAATGTTGAGCTTTCAGCCAACTGTTTCACTCTCCTCTTTCACTTTCATCAAGAGGCTCTTTAGTTCTTGTTCACTTTCTGCCATAAAGGTGGTGCCATCTGCATATCTGAGGTGATTGATATTTCTCCCGGCAATCTTGATTCCAGCTTGTGCTTCATCCAGCCCAGCATTTATTTCACTTGTACTTTACATATAAGTTAAAAAGCAAGGTGGCAATATACAGCCTTGAAGTCAATAAAGCAGAAGTAGATGTTTTTCTGGAACTCTTGCTTTTTTCTATAATCCAACGGATGTTGGCAGTTTGATCTCTGGTTCCTCTGCCTTTTCTAAATCCATCTTGAACACATGGAAGTTCTCAGTTTAAGTACTGTTGAAGCCTTGCTTGGAGAATGTTGAGCATCATTACTTTGCTAGTGTGTGAGATAAGTGCAATTGTGTGGTAGTTTGAGCATTCTTTGGCATTGCCTTTCTTTGGGATTGAAAACGGACTTTTTCCAGTCCTGTGGCCACTGCGAGGGGGAGGGGAGGAGGGGGAGGGGGAGGGGGAGGGGAGGAGGGGGAGGGGAGGAGGGGGAGGGGAGGAGGGGGAGGGGAGGAGGGGGAGGGGAGGAGGGGGAGGGGAGGAGGGGGAGGGAGAGGAGGGGGAGGGGGAGGAGGGGGAGGGGGAGGAGGGGGAGGGGGAGGAGGGGGAGGGGGAGGGGAGGAGGGGGAGGGGGAGGGGAGGAGGGGGAGGGGGAGGGGGAGGGGGAGGGGGGAGGGGGAGGGGGAGGGGGGAGGGGGAGGGGGAGGGGGGAGGGGGAGGGGGGAGGGGGAGGGGAGTGACATCCCTGGTGAGACTTGTGAAAACTGGTGAAAATCATACCCACCGGTTTTAAGATCTTTGGGAGAACTCCATGCCATGAGGTAATGGGAAGGAGCACAGGGAAGGTTTCAGCCAGAGCTTCCCACGCCGCTCTTCTTGCCCCGTGACTGGATCAAGAGTGAACCGACGCCCCCCAAGGGTCTGGGCAAAGCGGGAGCCCAGGGGCGGGCCCGCTCTCCTTGACCAACCGTCTCCCTCTTCTCACCGCATCCCTGTGGCGCCAGCTGACCTGTGCAACATGTCCTCACTTGCCATCTACGAGCGTTACCATTTCCCCTAAAGCGTACAAGGTGCAGAACCGGCAGCTCCCCGCGGCGCCTGACTGAAAACTGCAGGGGGAGCGAGAGGGCTCAGCTTAGACTCTAATGCAAACTTCAGGGAAACACAGATCGATGTGAGAACCATTTATAACCTAGCTTTTATTCTTTCACCAGTGCCCGCCTGCATAATACAATTAGCCATCTAATGTGATTCTGAATATAGGCTTTTAATTTTGAAATAATGCAGTTTTGCATTTCACACCAACAATGTAGCCTTGAAGCCGATGCTCAAATCTGCCCGTGTCTTCTCAACCAAAGCAGGTTTTCCACCTCCCTCAGAGCCCGTCAGAAAGTTTGCTGGAGGTTAGGGGAGCGTTTCCTGGGTCACAGGCAGCCCTTGGGCGCTGCTCTTCAGCACGGGTGTTTATTGTAAACGCTGGTTCTGAGAGCGCTGGCAGAGGGACTGTGGCTCCTACAGACGCAGGAGCGGTTTGTCACCAGCGGCGTCTGCGGCAGGTGCGGCCACTGCGTGGACACAGCCCCCGGCCCGGCCCCCGCACCGGGCGAGCTGCTCTGCTGGCCCTCCTCCCGGGCCGCTCCCAGCCCTGGGATCAGACCCTCTGGGCCACTCACGCACTCTCACCCATCCCCACTCACAAGGATGGACAAGTCATCTTGGGGCTGGTTCCTGGCGGAAGGCAGTTCAGCCCCAGTCACACCCGTGGAGGGGGGGCTCCACCCACACAGAGACCGAGGGCTCATCACGGAGGTGCGGGTGATCCTGGAGGCTGACGGAGCCTCGGTGGCCGCCATCCACATGGTCTCACCTGGTGAACAAAGCCGTTCAGTCCCCGGGGCAGTGGGATGGCTCCAGGGCAGCTGAGGTTCAGAGGTGTCAAGGAGGGATGAGAGGGCTTTCCAAGTTCTAGAGTACAAAGTCCTTTCTGAGCTGGAAGCGTGAATGGATCTACAGAAAGGAAAGATTGGCCCAAGGGAACCGGAGCATAGGGTTTCTGAGGGAGACTCGAAGAGACGTGGGAGGAGGGAAAAGTGCCATGAGGATTTGGATTCTGATGCCCACTCGCTTGTACCTCGCTTGGGAGGTGCAGGTGTTTGTACTGACTGCGCGAGTCAGAGCAGAGCTTTTTCTGATTGTTCAACCTTCCTAACAGTGAGGCACGCAGAGTAGGAGAAGGGCCTTCAGCAGGTTATCCTCCGGCCTTTACACACCACGCCCCGCAGCGCTCCATGACACCCAGCTGCCCCATGGAGTACTCGGTGCTCCCTCGCCCAGAGCACACCCACGGAGGCCCCAACCGCGCTCATGGCCTGTTCGAGACACCAGGGCCCAACCGCGGATGACACAGGATCCCAGAGAGCCCCATTCTTGAGCAGGCAGACGCAGAGAATGTGCACTGAAGTCCGAAGGTGACACGCTTCTTGGAGAAAATCAGAATAGGAAGGTGAAAGACACTTCCGTGTGTTTAGGGAATAAGCAATGGATGGCAGAGTGTCCTGGACTGAGAACAATCGCCGAGACACTGAGGCCGCAGTGCGCTGCGTGTGGAGGCTCTCACCAGTCTTCGATTTTTGAGTATGTTCTGTTTTAGTTTCACTTCAGTTCAGTCGCTCAGTCGTGTCCGACTCTTTGCGGCCCCATGAATCGCAGCGCGCCAGGCCTCCCTGTCCATCACCAACTCCCGGAGTTCACTCAGACTCACATCCATCGAGTCCGTGATGCCATCCAGCCATCTCATCCTCGGTCGTCCCCTTCTCCTCCTGCCCCCAATCCCTCCCAGCATCAGAGTCTTTTCCAATGAGTCAACCGTTCGCATGAGGTGGCCAAAGTACAGGAGTTTCAGCTTTAGCATCAGTCCTTCCAATGAACCCAGGACTGATCTCCTCTGTTTCACTTAGATAGCTCATTAATAAGAGTTTGGTTACCAGTCTCATACTCAGCATATTGTATTGCAATGATTCAAAGGGAAAACTGGGGACTTTTGAGTTAAAAGCCGTTTGGTTGTCTGTGATGCTCTGCACCCCCGTGACTGCCGTGGCTATGGCGCCTCTCAAGCAGGAACACTGGAGTGCTTGTCATCCCTCCTCCAGGGGATCTTCCCTGACCCACGCACTGAACCCATGGCTCTTGCGTTGCAGGCAGAGTCTTTCCCACTGAGCCACATGGGAAGCCCTGTACATTATAATTCAAGGTCTCCACTCGATGGATGGCCTGTCTTTTGGAAACAGTTCAAAAGTCTGGGGTCACCAGACTTCAAACTCCAGTACTTTGGCCACCTCATGTGAAGAGTTGACTCATTGGAAAAGACTTCCCCGCCCTTCCCCGCCCTTCCCCGCCCTTCCCCGCCCTTCCCCGCCCTTCCCCGCCCTTCCCCGCCCTTCCCCGCCCGTCCCCGCCCTTCCCCGCCCTTCCCCGCCCTTCCCCGCCCTTCCCCGCCCTTCCGAGAGGGGATGAGAGTGTTCCCAGCGGAGATGTCATAAGACCGTCAGGGCATCGTGTCTGCAGAGCCTTAGAACGCTTTCTGGCAGAACTGGAAAATCAAAGTGGACGCCGATGAACTTCCCCAACATCACCGGGCCGGACCTGGGCCACCAAGGTGCAAGGATGCACCCCTGCGCCGCCTGCAGGCCGCCTGTGGGACAAAGAGCGTGGGCCTGAGATCGATCTCCAGTCCCTCCTAGTTTTGCATTCAGGCCAATCCCTGTTCTAGCAATGAGGTGAACGACTGGGATTAGGGTGGACGCGACCCACGGGGCAAAAACGCGGTTTGGTGTACGTCTGCCTCGCTCCTTTCTGGGCCCTTTGCCAGCGGAACCCACGACAAACAGCCCTGAGACCACAAGCGGAAAGCGTCCTACGGGAGGACGCGCCACGCAGCGCCGGCAGGCCGGGCGCCATCACCTGACTCGGAAAAGCGGCCGTGCCCTCGTCCTCTAGAGATGCAAACTCAATCTCCAGCGACAGAAGGCGGGTGTCCAGTCCTCGCCGCTCCGGGACTCTCGCCGCCAGCGCTGCCGGCTCCCGAAACGCTCCCTCCGGGCGGGTGGCGAAGTCGCAGCCCTTGGGAAGGGCACTGAAGCCCCAGGGGGAAGAAAGTGAAGTCGCTCAGTTGTGTCCGATTCTTGGCAACCTCATGGACTGTAGCCCACCAGGCTCCTCCATCCATGAGAATTTTCAGGCAAGAATACTGGAGTGGTTTGTCATTTTCTTCTCCAGGGGATTTTCCTGACCCAGGGACGAACCTGGGTCTCCCGCATTGCGGGCAGACAGGCGCGTTACCGTCTGAGCCAGCAGGAAAGCCCAGCAGGAAGGGATGAGTTCAAGACAGCAGCAGGTGGCTCCGAATCACTGCTGGAAGTTCCCGGGGATCGGTCCCGGTCTCGAGCCTGTTGTTGAGAAGGGAACAGCGCGAGTCGCTGAAACGCCCTAGCGCCTCCCAGGACGTCTGCCTCAAAGCAGGCTCCCAGCCCATTCAACATGCCATGGCCGCGCGACCTGGGCCGCGGAGGAAACGCGGCCATCGGGGAGCCGGAAGTGCCTGGCCTTGGAGGCTGCCTCCAAGGAGACGCGCCCGGTTGACCCCGACGGGGCGGCGCACACGCAACCCAGGGACCCTGCGTGGTCCCTGCTCATGGGACTGACTGGACTGTGAAACGGCGACTGTGAAGCTACTGGGGAAAAGCGTGCGTGAATAATCTATATTCTGCAGTTTCAGAGTGGCGTCCTTGCGAGGAACTTGTTTATAAAGTCCGGAAGTCATAAAGAAGTGAAGAATAAATGGCTACAAACTGATCTTTACATATTTCACGAGGTCCAGTGATAAATGTATCCGGAGAGCACTCAGGAAATTTACATGCTTAATAAATTTTGAGGTCAGCTTTGCTTAAAATAAAGGCAAAGTAGTTGGAAGACTATTATGAGGAACCAGGCTGGTAAATTCTAATAGAACTGCACAAGGCAATCTTCCCAACTTGTGTTTGAGTTATTGGTGTTAAATGAAGAAGATCTATCAGTACTGCAAAGAAGTGGACAGTGAAGCTGTTCAACGAAAATAAGTTGAACTTCCAATGGTGTTTTTCAAAATAATAATATACATTATCTTCTGAGGAAATTTAGATGGAAAGGCAAAAAGAATAGCTAAAGGAATTTAAAAAAAAAAAAAACGTAGAAAACAGGCTTCCCTGTGACTTGGACTCTGGAGTCAAAAAGATAAGTGTCTCTAGAAATAAAGATGGGCAACCTCTCCTGCTACAGCCTCAAGGCTGCCCGCTGGCATCCCAGTCCCTAAACGTCCATTTCATGTTGATCCAGAGCCAGATGTGTGATGTGTGGGGGTAACCTCCACTCTGCAGGCCTGCACGCCCTGACCTCTTTCCTTAACCTGGGAGTCCCCACCCCCAGCTACATGGATTGATATGATTGCCTTGTGTAGTTGTACCAAAAATTACCTACCTAATTCCTTTTAGGGGTTGTTTTCCAAATACTCTGCTTTTATATTAAGCAATGCTGGTACTCATACCAATCATCCCCATCAGGGGCTGCTGGGCCTACCTTGCATGGCTGCAGCCCTTCTCTCCATGAGCCTTGAGCTGTGTTCCCAAGGAACGGACATGCCCCTTCCATGAAATGCAGTACTTGGGTGCAATCTCAAAAATGACAGAACGATCTTTGTTCATTTCCAAGGCAAACCATTCAATATCACAGTAATCCAGGTCTATGTCCCAATCATTAATGCTAAACAAGCTAAAATTGAATGGTTCTCTGAAGACCTACAAACCTAGAACTAACACCAAAAAGAAAAATTTCCTTTCCATCATAGGGGACTGGAATGAAAAGTAGGATGACAAGAGAAACCGGCAGTAACAAGCAAGTTTGGGTCTTGGAGCACAAAATGCAGCAGGGCAAAGGCTGTTTTGCCAAGAGAATGCACTGGTCAGTATCCTCTTCCAACAACACAAGGGAAGACTCTACACATGGACATCACCAGATATGCAATACGGAAATCAGACTGGTTGTATTCTTTGCAGCCGAAGATGGAGACACTCTATACAGTCAGCAACAAAAAGACCAGGAGCTGATTGTGGCTCAGATCACGAATTCCTTATTGCCAAATTCAGACTTAAATTGAAAAAAGTAGGGAAAACCACTAGGCCATGTATAACATAAACCAAATGCCTTATGATTATACAGTGGAAGTGAGAAATAGATTTAAGGGACTAAATCTGATAGACAGAATGCCTGATGAACTTTGAAAGGAGGAGGTTCGTGACACTATACAGGAGACAGGGAGCAAGACCATCCCTCCAAAAAAAGAGATGCAAAAAGGCAAAATGGTTGTCTGAAGGGGCCTAAAAATTAGCTGAGAAAAGAAGAGAAGCTAAAGGCAAAGGAGAAAAGGAAAGATACACCCATCTGAATGCAGAGTTCCAAAGCGTAGCAAGGAGAGATAAGAAAGTGAACAATGCAAAGAAATAGACAAAAACAATAGAATGGGAAAGACGAGATTGCTTCAAGAAAAATAAGAGATACCAAGGGAATATTTCATGCAAATATGGGCTCAATAAAGAAGAGAGATGCTATGGACATAACAGAGGAAGAAACTACTAAGAGGTGGCAAGAATACACAGAAGAACTGTACAAAAAAGATCTTCACAACCAAGATAATCACGATGGTGTGATCACTCACCTAGAGCCAGACATCCTGGAATGTGAAGCCAAGTGGGCCTTAGGAAGCACCACTACGAACAAAGCTGGTGGAGGTGATGGCAGTTGAGCTATTTCAAATCCTAAAAGATGATGCTGTGAAAGTGCTGCGCTCAGTATGTCAGCAAATTCGGAAAACTCAGCAGTGGCCACAGGACTGGAAAAAGTCCGTTTTCAATTCCAAAGAAAGGCAATGCCAAAGAATGCTCAAACTACCACACAATTGCACTTATCTCACACACTAGCAAAGTAATGATGCTCAACATTCTCCAAGCAAGTCTTCAACAGTACTTAAACCGAGAACTTCCATGTGTTCAAGATGGATTTAGAAAAGGCAGAGGAACCAGAGATCAAACTGCCAACATCCGTTGGATTATAGAAAAAAGCAAGAGTTCCAGAAAAACATCTACTTCTGCTTTATTGACTTCAAGGCTGTATATTGCCACCTTGCTTTTTAACTTATATGTAAAGTACAAGTGAAATAAATGCTGGGCTGGATGAAGCACAAGCTGGAATCAAGATTGCCAGGAGAAATATCAATCACCTCAGATATGCAGATGGCACCACCTTTATGGCAGAAAGTGAACAAGAACTAAAGAGCCTCTTGATGAAAGTGAAAGAGGAGAGTGAAACAGTTGGCTGAAAGCTCAACATTCAGGAAACAAAGATCATGCATCTGGTCCCATCACTTCATGGCAAATAGATGGAGAAATAGTGGAAATAGTGTCAGACTGTATTTTGGGGGGCTCCAAAATCACTATAGATGGTGACTGCGGCCATGAAATTAAAAGACGCTTACTCCTTGGAAGAAAAGTTATGACCAACCTAGACAGTATATTGAAAAGCAGAGACATTACTTTGCCAACGAAGGTCCATCTAGTCAAGGCTATGGTTTTTCCAGTGGTCATGTTTGGATGTGAGAGTTGGACTATAAAGAAAGCTGAGCACTGAAGAACTGATTGATGCTTTTGAAGTGCGGTGTTGGAGAAGATTCCTGAGAGTCCCTTGGACTGCAAGGAGATCCAACCAGTCCATCCTAAAGGAGATCAGTCCTGGGTATTCATTGGAAGGACTGATGTTGATGCTGAAACTCCAATACTTTGGCCACTGATGCGAAGAACTGACTCATTAGAAAAGACCCTGATGCTGGGAAAGATTGAAGGTAGGAGGAGAAGGGAATGACAGAGGATGAGATGATTGGATGGCATCACTGACTCTATGGACATGAGTTTGAGCAAGCTCCGGGAGTTGGTGATGGACAGGGAGGCCTGGTGTGCTGCAGTGCATGGGGTCACAAAGAGTCGGACACACTGAGCAACTGAAATGAACTGAACTGAACTACTCCTGCCAAGTGAGAAGCCTGAAGCAGGAAACCTGTGGCAGGGCAATGAAACTGTCATCACAGTTAATTAGAGCCTGGTTTTGCTTCAGTCCATCTCTAGGCTCAGCACTAAGTTTTGCTCTAGGGATCTGTGTGATATCTAGAATTTTTCACATTCTTTTACTTCCAACCATTAATCAATATCCAAGAAGGGGAAGAAGTCAGATTCTTAAATCCAGGATTCAGATACTTGACATTGCCATGAATTGCAGGGTAATGTCCACCCAGTGAAAATCTGCCTGACTATGCAGAAAAGCTACAATTCTCCTGTCTCTTCTCTGGCTTAATGTCTGCAGGAAAGGGCAAGTGACTTGCCCCCTGAGTCCCTTTCTGTTATGCCCACCTTAGGTCCTGTCCCTATTTACCCCAATACCCCGAGGAAAAAGGTCTACAGAGAGATGAGGCCAGGGAAGCTAGCCCGCTGTCCCTGACCCCCCTGGGATGACCTTGGCACTCAGTCATGTGCGACTCATTGCAACATCATGGACGCAGCACCCAGGCTTCCCTGTCCCTCACCAACTCCCAGAGCTTACTCACACTCATGTCCATCAGGTCGATGATGCCATCCAATCATCTCATCCTCTGTCATTCCCTTCTCCTCCTGCCTTCACTCTTTCCCAGCATCAGGGTCTTTTCTAATGAGTCAGTTCTTCGCATCAGGTGGCCAAATTATTGGAGTTTCAGCATCAACATCAGTCCTTCCAATGACTATTCAGGACTGATTTCCTTTAGGATGGACTGGTTGGGTCTCCTTGCAGTCCAAGGGACTCTCAAGAGTCTTCGAAAGCATCAGTTCTTCAGCACTCAGCCTTTATAGTCCAACTCTCACATCCATACATGACCACTGGAAAAACCATAGCTTTGACTACATGGACCTCTGTTGGCAAAGTAATGTTTTTGCTTTTTAATATGCTCTCTAGGTTGGTCATAGCTTTTCTTCCAAGGAGCAAGCATCTTTTAATTTCGTGGCTGCAGTCACCATCTGCAGTCATTTTGGAGCCAAGAAAATAGTCTCTCACTGTTTCCGTTGTTGTCTGCAAATCACATCTGTCTGCTGGCCCCTCCCACCATCTGGCCAGGAGATCAGGTGCAGGGACCTGCTCAGCACGTCTGCCCTGAGTATCACAAAAGACCAGGGAATGCAGAAGATGGAAAGGGAAGCCGTCCAGGTGAGGGGACCACACTCAGGATGAGCTTGCTACAGTTTGGCTTCACTTACTGGAAAAAGAGGGAGACTGCCATGTGCAGCTAGACTTCTGCAGAAACGGGAGACTGCCAGGAATCCTGGACTTGTCTTGAAAGTGAAAGTGTTAGCTGCTCAGTTGCATCTAACTCTTTGTGACCCCATGGACTCTGGCCCACCAGACTCCTCTGTCCATGGGACTCTCCAGACAAGAACACTGGAATGGGTGGCCGTTTCCTTCTCTTAATGCTTGTTAAACAGCCCTCTGCTTGTAGCCTGTCTTCATGGCCCAAGCTCACTTTAACTGCTTCTTTTTTTTTGCACATCTCATGCCCTTCAAGATTCACGCAGCCTAAATTTTAAGATGTGGCCCCAGTTATTTTCAAAGAGCTTGGAGCCAGTTGTGTCTATTTCAAGCTTGAGCTAGGTAAGACTTGCTGGGACCACTTCCTTCAAAACTGGACCTGTGTAGGGTCCTGTGAATGACTGATGTTAGATGAGCAAAAATTCCACCCTTAGATCATGCAAAGTGCCACCAGCTTTGAACACACCTCCCATGAAGAAGTAACATCCCGTTACCCAGATACATCAGCACAGAATACTAACTGACTTACCTTTCCTCACATCCAATCACCTTTCCCTGCACCTAAAGCCATCCAGCCTCTTTATCCCATGAATATCTCTGACCCTGGCCTTTCAGGGAGGGGGATCTGAGACTTGATCTCCCATCTCCTTCTTGGCTGCTCTGCGAACAGCTTTTCTTGCCACAGACCTCAGTGTCTCAGGATTTGGTTCGCTGTGCATCAGGCACATGAACCTAGTTTGCTAACATGAGTACCAGTGTTTCTCGTCTTTATTTTTACGAAAGATCCTCTTATCTGGGAGCAGAGACAGCTTTTAACTTTTCCTTTGGATTAGACTATGTCAGTAAAGTTGACATCGATGAATTCTAAAGTTCTGTATGTGAAGATGTATAGTGGCAAGTTCAATTAGAATCTCTCCATATTACACTTTTTAAAATTCCAAAAGAGAAGGCTGTACCCTCCCAGAGTACACGCCCACACAGTGTGTGCCCCAGCTCAACATTCACGTGAGAGTCAGCTCCAGAGTCCACAGCAGAGCTGAGTGTCAGGAGAGACAACCAAGGAAGAAGCCCAGTGCGCTGGATCCTGGGGGCGGTTATAGGCAGACGCCATCAGGGAGACTCACATCCAGAACCTACGGGCTGCCATGGGTGGGAAAGCATGGAGAAAAGTAATTCTGGGGGTCAGAGCGTCAGTTGTGAGAGTATAAAGAAAGAAAAGGCTGGGACGTGGCCATGGGCAGGGGGCAGTCTCAGGCCGGCAGTGACGATGCAGAAGCAGGAGGCTCCTTGGAAAGAGGTGCTCTTTGAAGGCTTGTGGTAAAATGTGGGATGCTGGTGAAGATGAGGCCTGGGGACGCCAACATATACGAGAGGAATCAGAAGACCCATCAGGAAGAAAAAGAATGTTGCCGTGTAGCTGCACCTAACCAGAGCACTCACAGGGGGGCTCTCTAAATGAGAATGAGGTCACCACCCGCGTGCCTCCCACCGCTCTTCACTTATAAATGCTATGGCATGCAAGTGAGTGAGGCTGAGTTCAAAACCCAGGGGCAGTACCAGCATATCAGGTATGTAGGTAGCTAATATAGGCTTCTTTATGAAAGAGCAAAAAATTTCATTTCTTCCCTGGATCTCTAGATACATGATACTTCTGGACAGAGCTGACCTTGAACTTGTCTTTCACATGTACACTCAGCCATCCAGAAGGTATAGTTCACTGTCTCTCGGGCCACTGATGATGTTTATAGTGAAACCTATGCACAAAGTCGCCGGAGACTTACAGAGTTGCAACAGGATCCTATCTGATCATGCGCCCTGTGAGTGCACTCCCGCACTTCCTGCTGCTGTTGCACGGGCCACACGCGGCCAGTCCACCTGCTTCAGTGTGCACACGTGGGAAGGAGGCCGCTTTCAGGGCACGGAAACTAGATACTTAACGGTAATTATACCAGAGGTGCCAAGTGTCATCTCGGGCACTGAAATAATTGACTTTTTATTCTTCAGAAAGTGGCTCATGGGCCAAGAGTACCCACTCCACTTTCCCTGACTTTCCTTAATTCTTCATATATTTTTTAAACAGAAAATAAATCTAAAAAGAAGTGGCTACAGTGCAGGACAGTGAAGCAACACTGCAGGACAGGGTACCCGCCAGGGTCGCAGGCTTTGGCATCTCCCCTTGGATGACCGCCACCGCTGTCCTCTCAGTCAGACAGGCACTGGGGGTTCTTCCTTCTATAGCCCAGTTCCTCCTGAGTGTCAAGGGTCCCCTCACCTGTCTGCAGGAATGTTGTAAGTGCTGTGCCAGGCTAATAAGGAATTGTTCCAGAGGGCTGTCTGCCTATGGCTCAGCAGCATCTCTAGCAGAAATATGGACCCGGCATGCCTCATATCTGGATCTCCATCTCAGGCCCATCAACTCAGACTCTTCCATTTCGAATAAATTCTAAAAATAAAAATCGTTCCCATGACATCATCTCCTCAGTAAACTTCTGTGCTTGTCCAAAGGCCTTCTCTCATATTTAGTTGTTAAGACACCCTCTTCATTTTTTTCTGGAAGATAATTATAAAAGAAATGTTGACATGTTAAGATATGGAAAAGTCATTTTGGCTTATACATGGAGTTAATTTGAATTTAATGCAACTAATATATGTGCTTTGTAGACCCTATGAACAAATTATGCCTTCACCCAATAGTCTTTATTTTACCTCAGTGCTAAAATGAATGTTTTGCTCAACAAAGAACATGCAATTGATCTAAACAGGGAGCCCAACTCTTTCCCTAAGTAGCTGTTTTGCAGGTTTAACTTATAAAATGGACATTCTCTCTCCGCTCATCTTTCTCTCAGCATCTAAGAAAAGTATCTGCATAAAGAGTAGATCTTTGGAGGGTAGACTTACAAATGGGTCTCAGGGCAGCGCCTTCCATGAGTCAGCGCACTCACTCCTGCTGTTCCCACAAAATCTAGAAATGGGACTTTCCATGTCTGCAATGATCTTCCACCTTCTCGGTTCTTCTGGGGAAAATCCTGTGGCTACAAAATGCTAATGTAGGAGATGAAGTACTGCCTGACTCAGGTCTTGGAACTTTCCTGTCCAGGCACACACAGTTCTCCTTCCTTAAAGATGCAATTAAGTTACACTCTTTAACATTCATGAAGGCGGTAATAAATGAAAAGTGTAAACTAACAGAAGTAACTGAGTGAACGTCCACTCCGAGTTCCCTGTGCGCTGGGGCTGGAGCTCCCGCTGAAGGTTCTCCCACCGTCATAACAGGGCTGGGCTGTATTTTCACATGACTTTCCAGGTGGTTTGAGAAAGAAGACTTCTGGCTGGAGGATCTACCTCCTTGATTGCAGACACAGGGTGTCTCTTCCTGCATTCTCCGTGCATGTACCTGTGAGGGGGCCTCCAAAGGCTCTTCTGCATTCATGGCTTCTCACAAAGGCTCTTCTGCACTCACAGCTTCTCACGTGGCGACTGAGGGCCTGTCTTCACCTGGTGCTTTTGCACATAGATGGCACTCACGTGGCTCCTCTCCGGTGCGAATGAGCCCCTGACTTTGAAGGAATGAAGATTCACTGAAAGCTCTTTCCTGGTCATTCCAGATAAAGGGCTGCTCTCCTATGTGGGGGCTTATAGGTGGGAATAAAAGTTGGCCCCTGATGAAGGATCTCACACATTCATTACATTTTCAGGATTTTTTTACAGTGTGATTTTTGGTGTATACACAGCCAAGGCCCCAGCTGAGTTATTTCCCTCCTTCACAACATTTGTAGGGGTCTCTCTAGGGTGAGTTCTCTCATATTGTCTAAGTTTAGAGCATCGACGGAAGCTTTCCCATGTTGACAGTTGAACTCTCTGTAATAAAATTCGCCTTCTGTTAGTTAAAATATGAATAAAGAATGGCCAAAGGCTCTTCCAACTTGGCAACAAGTATAGGGGTTTTCTCATGTCTGAACTTTTGGTGCACATAAAGCAAGTGGTCTATTGAAATCTTTCCCACATTCATAACATTGATGGGGTTCTCTTCTGCATGAGTTAATACTTGTGGAGTTGACACTTATGCATGAAATCTTCCTCATATGCGCTCCATTCATGGCCTCTTTTCCAATATGAAGTCTCTGCTAATCTGCACGGAGAGGAGAGGCTATGAGAGACTGCCCGCACACATCCAGGTACTATTTCTCTGCATATTGACAGCAGTCGCTCTCTCTGTGATGGTCTCCCTTGGAAACTCCTTTGGAAACACGTTTGTTTGGTTTCCATGCGGCGTTACTTTGCTGAACTCATAAGCATTTTCTCTTTTGTAGTCCCTCACATGCATAATGTTCTAAATGAGTTTTAAGTCTTCTGTAGTTTTCAAGCATCATGTGTGCAACCTGTGCTGAGGCAATTCAGTGCAGCTCAGTTCAGTTCAGTCGCTCAGTCGTGTCTGACTCTTTGCGACCCCATGGACTGTAGCCTACCAGGCTCCTCCCTCCATGGGATTCTCCAGGCAAGAGTACTGGAGTGGGTTGCCATTTCCTTCTCCAGGGGATCTTCCTGACCCAGGGGTTGAACCCTGGTCTCCAGCATTCCAGGCAGACACTTTAACCTCTGAGCCACCAGGGAAGTCCAGTAACTAATTTTAAAAGTATATACGTCCCTTGCTAACACTAGCAAGGGGGGCACCCCTTCTGATATCTATGTCAGAAGCTATCTCTGACCTTTTTCCACTGTAATAAAACTCTGCTACACAAACGCTCTTAAGTGATCAATCCTGGCCCTTGGTCCTGAAGCTAAATCTTCTTCAGAGATCATGAATCTGACATCGTTCACAGTGAGCTTGACTGAATCTATAACAATCTCTTAAAAGCCAAGTATAATCTTAAAATAAGCTATGCTGCTACTAAGTCACTTCAGTCATGTCCGACTCTGTGTGACCCCATAGACGTCAGCCCACCAGGCTCCCCCATCCCTGGGATTCTCCAGGCAAGAACATTGGAGTGGGTTGCCATTTCCTTCTCCAATGCAGGAAAGTGAAAAGTGAAAGTGAAGTTACTCAGTCATGTGTGACTCTGATCGACCCCATGGACCACACCCTCCAGGCTCCTCTGTCCATGGGATTTTCCAGGCAAGAGTACTGGAGTTGGGTGCTTTCTCCAAAATAAGCTGTAAGCCCTATTAAAATAAAATAAAATTCAACTGAGTAAAAGTTTAAAATCTTAGTGCCTCTATTTACAGATTTGTGAATCAGGCAGCATCCAATTCAGCAGTTAGAAACTGAGGAGTTGCACATAATAAAAGACTTTTATAGGTGTGAGGGATCGGGAACAAGGACCGTGTCCGACCCTCAGCGACCCCATGGATTGCAGCCCACCAGGCTCCTCCATCCACTGTATTTTCCAGGCAAGAGTGCTGGAGTGGGGTGCCATTGCCTTCTCCAACAGTGCTTTAGTACCCAGGAAACTATGTGGCCAAGTGCATGACTATGTGGTTTTGGTGGCTATTCTCTGAGCTCTGTAGCTGGAGAAAGATCTCAGAAACTATGCAGATAATTTTATGTGTGTACCAAGCAGCTGTCACTTTTAACTCTTTTAGCCACAGCCTAATCTTGAATCTCAAGTTCAGTACAACGAATGCTCAACCAAATATCTTGGAGCAAATGGAACAGGCTGGGAGTAAGCCTAAAGATTAATAGATGTCTGAGCTGATGAATGTTAGCGATTACCTCGTCCAGTCTCCAAATCCTCCGAAGATGTGTGGCATTGCCAGATGATCGCAGAGCCAGGCCTCTCCCAGCACACCCCCGTCACTCATCCTTCAACCATCTATTCAACAGTGACAGAGAATCAATGTGTCAGGAGCCAGGAAAGAACCACGAGCAAGGCACAGCCCTGCTCTCCCAGAGTTTTCCGTCCAGCAGGAGATTCCATAAGAACTGGCAATCTGATGAATGTGACAGAGGGGGAATGCAGGTGCTTGGGAGCTGGTGGAAGGGTTAGGGAAGACGCCCCTGAACAAGGAGTACTGAACATGGAGATGAAATGGTGGGGAGCTGGTGGAACAAGGGGTAGGGAGAAGAGCTCCCCAGGCAGGAGGAGCGGCATATATAAAGCCTTGACTCGGGGGGAAACGTACGGTGCCAGGCACTCAAAGAAGCCCAGGATGGCAGGGAGATTAGCCTGAGGAAAAACACAGGGGTCATTCATGGAAGGTCCTGGATCGTGGGTCTGGTGGTAGTGAGAAACTACTGAAATTTTTAAGGAGGATTTGGGTTTTTATTTTCTTAGTTGCATTTTCTGCTGCAGGAAGGATAGGTTGGAAGGAATGCAGAGAGACCCTCTGGGGGCAGGGGGCAGGAAGAGATGGAAAATTTGACAAATCAAGGCAGAAAAGGGTGGGAGAATCAATTAAGGGGTGACATTTGAGACAGAAAGTAGAGTAAACATCACTCTGAGAACTCGATTCAGCTTGACCATTCTCCTGAGAGGTTTTCCTGGTGGCTCAGATGGTAAAGAATCCACCTGCAATGAGGGAGACCCAGGTTCGATCCCTGGGTTGGGAAGAGCTCCTGGAGGAGGGCCTGTCAACCCACTCCAGTATTATTCTTGCCAGGAGAATCCCCAGGAACAGAAGAGCCTGCAGGGCTACAGTCCATGGGGTCACAAAGAGACACAACTTAGCAACTGAGTAGCAACTGAGTACACAGGCGCAGTGTTCATGCTGGTGAGATTTCTGAGAGTGATGTGACCAGCTGGACATCTACCCACAGGAGGTTTGTTCCAAAGAACAGAATGCACAATGTAATGTGAACTAAATTCACAGTAATTTGTAATGTGAGCAAAATTCACAATGTTTCTAATGTATAGTTCTCAGCATATGTGTTAAAAACAAACAAATAAACAAAACCCCTACCATATTTCTACAGTGGAGGTGGGCAAACCTCTATAAAGATCCAGAGAGTAAATATTTTAGCTTTGCCACATGACATCTGTTGGATCCACTCAGCTCAGTCATTGTATCCAAGAAGCACCACAGATAAGAAGTACATGAAGAGCCTGTTTCAAGAAAACACTCCTTATAGACAATGAAATCTGGATGAATATGAGTATAATGAATAGAATTTTCATGCTGCAAATACTATCTTTAAGAATTATTTTCAACCATTTAAAGGTATAAAAGTCATTTTCAGCTTTCAGGCCCTACCAGCACAATCTGGGAGTGGAATTTGGTCCATGGGATGTAAGATGCAATGGCCTATTCTATCCATTTATAGTGGACGCTCCCACCCATAGGGACCACCATTCCAAAACTGAGTGATAGAGCTATGCGCTGTAACTATGAAACCTATACTCAGAAAACAAAACCCAAATTACCAAAAGCTGCCTGAGGTGTGAGGGGTTCGAGTCCTCCCCCGCCCCAGGATACTCCGCCCCCCGCCTCCACCCCTGCCTCCCACTCATGCGTGGCCGCCTTGTTACTGCCAAAATCTCTCCTTTCTCTGCCCACCAATGCTCAATTAAAAAATACGGGAAACAGAATTTTGGAGGAATTAGACGGCTTTACTCCTCAGCTGGCCAAGGGGAGCACACAGCAGGCTAGCCCCCCAGGAACAGGGCCCTGTCCCCTCCTGGGGGACCCGAGAGACTGTGTACAGCCTGGGTCTCCTGGGTCCGCCAGCCTGCCACCTTCCTCCCGAAATGCAAACAGCTCTAAGGGGTGACTTGCTACAAGAGGGTGCAGGGAGAGCAGAAACGTGGTGCAGGATGGAAAGTACGCAGGATCGGGGACTCCCGGTTACAGACACACAGGTTAGAAACACCTCAAGTAAAACTAGGAGTGATTTAACTCTTTGGCGACCGGCCACGTTTCTCGTCTAGTCTTCCCTGTTTACTTTCCTTGTTCTCAGGACAGGAAACACTGCATTTCTCTTTTTGCTGCAACAAGCTCATCTGTGCATCCCAGCCTCCAGCAGGAGGGAAGCTGTCCTGTTCGGTACCCTTTTCCTGCTGCGCGCTGGCGCCCATCGTGTTTTGAGCAGCAGTTACTTGCTGGGCACAGTTCCTCACCCATCAAGCCGTCAGTATCTACTGAGGCTCCCAGCGGGACAGAAGCCGCCTTTCCAGCCCCAGCCCTGGAGCTGGAGTCCAGCCCTGAGAGTGACTCTCTGACGGCTGAGGAGCAGCCGAGGCGGGCACTGCTCTGTGCTCCACGCACCCACAGCGGGTTAGGCTCAGACCTGCCCTTCAGGCGCACCGCCAACAGCGTGGGTGACGGTGGCGTTTCAAATCACCAACCCTCTTATTTTGGCCGGAGAAAGAACGCCGTCTACAAAACCTTTATAGAGAACCTTTCTTCCGCCCAGGGTGGGAACTCTGGGTTCTTTCACACCGGAGACGTGGATCAAAGAAGCGACGCGCGTGCAGTTGACCCCGAGTCGTAGTTTAGGGCCGCCCCTGCGCTCCGCGGGTGGACGGCGAAGCCGCCTCGCTTGGTGTCCACCGGCCCTCGGGCTGCAGCCGGGGCGGGCGGCGGAGCCAGAAGCCCAGGCGGCCCCGTGTCCACGTCCGACGGCGCCTCCAGCGGCCGCATCTCCCTGGCTGGGGCTGCCGCTCGGCCGGCCGCTCCGGGAAGCCGCGCCCGCGGGGCAGGCGACGCGCACGGAGGGCCCAGGGCCGGGTGGAATCTGGGGTCCCGTCCCCGCAGGAGCTCCGGGCCCCTGGCCGCTGGTGGAACCCGGGAGCCTGGTGAGCCCCAAGAAGCCGGGAGGCGGCGAGGAGAGAGCGGGGCGGTCTCCGTGCCCCAGAGACCTTTCCGATCCCCCGCGGGCGGGAGATGCGGAGGCCCCGGGGATCCCGCGGGCGGCACAGCGGATCCTTCGCCAGGCTCAGGGCTTCCGACGACCGGGCTCGGCCCCGCGGGGAGAAACTGCACCCGCTCCCCGTACGCGGCCACCGACGGGGCCGCGCGTCCCCGCCCGCTCGCCTCCCCGGGCCCGACCCCGGGCCTCCGGCCGCTGCGGGAACCGGGACCGGAAGACCGGGAGAAGGGGCGCGCGGCACACCCGAGCTCAGTCGCGAGACCCAGGGCTCAGACGTGCGGGCGCCCGGGCCCCTCTCCAGCAGAGGACCGGATCGGGAAGCTCCGGGGCTGGGGATCGCCGACGGGCCGGGGCGGAAGGAGTCTCCCGGGACTCCGGGCTCAGCAGCGCTGCTGCTTCTCAAATGCTTCTTGATCTCAGCGGGCCGAACCGCCCTCTGCAGTCCTGCCACGCTGCTAATACGCTGCGCTTTTGTGTTGAATGGACGCTGTAGACCAGGACATCACGGGGTGACTAGGAGTTAAAGAGTGGGGCCCTTGCACAAATCGGTGGTGAGAAGACTCGGTGTCTCAGGGACCCCCACACGCGCAGCCGCATCCTGCCCACCCAGCTCCCACCCTGAAGTCCGGGGCTCCTCCTGCCTGAGCCTGCAGAGGCCTCGCTGTCCCTTGGATTCCATGCCTGTGTTCACCGGGACCTCGCCCGCCTCAGCCCTGTCTGTGCAGACCGCACCCACCCTCCCCGACCTCATGCTTCAGGAAACGACCCCGACAGGTGTCACCCAAATGCAACCTGATCGTCGTTTCTCGCTGGTGAAAAATTAGGAAAGCATTCTTCTAGGCCTGTTTATTGAGACCCACATTATGGCCCAGCTGTTGTGTTATCTGTACGTCATATTTTAGCAGGTGATGCTACTCTGAGCTGTTGTGAAGGTACCTTGCAATTGTTTAAAGTAATTTTCTCTCAAGTTGCGCAGAGAGAGTAGTGTGATCAAGTTTCCCTCCCCCTAAAGACGTCTGGGTCCTAATCCCCAGAACCTGTGACTGTTAACTCACAGGGCAGAAGGGACTCGTGTGGGTGTGGTTAAAGAAAGGATATACACCCGGAGGCCCTCGGGTCACTGGTGAGGGTGCAACGTAGTCCCAAGGGTCCTCAGAAGTCAGAGAGGGAGTCAGGAGGGTCACAGCTGGTGGAGGAGCCGTGACAACATGAGCCACCTCGGGGCTGAAGTGGCTGCTGGGCCCCCAGGCGAGCAGTGCGGCGACCCCTAGGAAGAACACCCCCAGATCCTCCAGAAGGAGTGCAGCCCGCTGACACCTCAACCCCTAGGAAGAGCACCCCCAGGTCCTCCAGAAGGAGTGCAGCCCGCCGACACCTCAACCCCTAGGAAGAGCACCCCCAGGTCCTCCAGAAGGAGCACAGCCCGCCGGCACCTCGATGTCCGCACAGCAAGATCCACGTTGGACTTCTCCAGACGGATGAGAAAGTGAACCTGTGCTCATTTGTTATACCAGCAGTAACAAATGAATACAGGTAGGGAAATGTATCTTTTGTAAAGATACATGGGTCCTTACTGGTAGGAAGAATTTTTTTTTTAATTTAAAATGTTTTCTTCTAAAAATGTATCTTTTTAAAAGATACATGGACTCCCTACTGGTTGGAAGAATTTCTTTGTATCAGGGAGTTAGAATGAAGAAAGGTGATTCGATAATATGTATCCTCTGAAAAGCAGTTCAGAAGCCACTCTCCTGAGCAAGAGGGAAGGGAAGATGTGGGTAGATAAGAAAGGCCCTCCCTGGGGGCAGGAAGGGACTGCAGGCAGAGGAGCCTCAGGGAAACAGCTGGGAGGGCTGTGTGCTTGTGATCTTACTCAGATCTGGAGATGCTCTGGAGACAGCTGAGCTGAGAGAGGGTGATGCACAAGGGGGTCCTGGGGCCTTGCACCTGCAGCTTCACCACCAGGTGAGCGCCATCCCTCAAAGATGAGCATCTAGGACCAGGGGGGGTCGCCACTGAAGGAAAAGAGTAACCAGGAAAAAAAAAATGACCTTATATCACAATGTGCCCCATGTAGACTTAGCTTTGCATCTTTCTCTTTCTTCTGATGCCTAGCAATGTGTGACAGAGGAGCCTGGTGGGCTGCAGTCCATGGGGTCACACAGAGTAGGACACGACTGAGCGACTTCACTTTCACTTTTCACTTGCATGCACTGGAGAAGGAAATGGCAACACACTCCAGTGTTCTTGCCTGGAGAACCCCAGGGACAGGAGAGCCTGGGGGGCTGCTGTCCATGGGGTCGCACAGTGTAGGACATGACTGATTGGCTCAGCAGCAGCAGCAGCCCATAGTGTTTTCCCCTTGACCCCAGAGAGAGCAGGGTTCCCCTTATCTCTGCATGCCCGTGGTTTGGTGGGAGGGGTCACCCCCAGGTGAGTGTTGGAGACTCAGCCTAGAGTATCCAGCAGGGCTTTAGAGGCTTGGCTCTCATGACGGCTCTCCGTCTCCTCAGCTTTATCTGGTCAGTTTCAACCGTCCTGCGTGAGGATGCAGAGGAGGACAGTGGGGGCTGAGTTCTTGACCTTGAAACAATGAGAGGGACTTGCTCTCGTTCCTGGTTTGATCTGTGTCTTGCCAAATTGTCCGGTTTCTCCTTTCGGCCTGGATCTTCTAACACCACGCAGGAAATATTGATGCCAGTGACACCCACCACTCTGTTAGGCACGTGGCAGCTCAGGGACTGATATGGAAACAGCCTCTTTCTGTCACTCACACCCGCTCGCTACAGCATCTGTAAAGGTTGTGAGTTTACAGGACAGACGGGAGAGGTTTCTATTAAAAGAAAACAACAGCACCCCTGAGGCTCACTGGAGAAAACCCCCTGATTCACCATGGGAATGGCCCCCGTGGCCGCAGGTGTGCAGCGGGCACAGATGACAGTGATGAGTGTGAAAAAGGTCCCCAACCAGGAGAACAGGAGTGTCATCAGACGAGCCCAGTGTGATGGACGCTGGGGCAGAGGTGGTGATGGGCAAGGAGGAGTAATGAGGGCCTATTTACTTTTCCTAATTTTAAAAAATATTAAGCTTTTATAGACTATATTTGAACATTTTGGCAGCTACAAAACGGATAAATACAATTTTCTCACTACCTTCTTCACAAGAACTCAGTTTCTCTCTGCTCTTAAACTTTGTTCAGATTTGAAGGCTGAACGCAATGTGTGTCGGTTCTCATTTCTTAGTGCTGAGTGTGCATTGAGGAGAAAGGGTAGAGTGGACCCAATAGAGCGCAGGGCGCGGGACAGCAAACTACAGACCAGGGCGCTAAAGCCCGCACTCTCCACAGTGAAATCAGTAAAGCCACCAGGGTCTGTCAGCGCAGAGGACCTGAGAAGTAGCAACAGTGATCTCTTTTCTTCTCCCACCATTGCCAGCTCTAGCAGGGGTCCAGAGTGGCTCCTGGGGTATGTGTGTGCTTCTGTGTTTGTGCATGTGTGTGTGTGCTCGTGCGCGTGCGTGTGTGTGTGTATACGCGCCTCGTATTTCTTCCTGCCACAGAAGTGAGTCTGGATGCTTCAAGTAAGCAGTGGCGATGCCACGTAAACAGCGCGGTGAACAGGGTAGTGTCTTTGGGAGCTGAGTGTGCACAGAGTTTGTATAATGGGTCCAGGGGCAAACTTCCGGTTGTTCCCGTTGTTCACAGCTGTTTTGTGAGGGGAATGGTCTTCCCCTGGGATATCAGCTCAAAGCTTATGGAGAGAAGGACTACACAGGTGTGTGTTAGAGCCAGCAGCTCTGGGCACGCATGATTGGGCAAGCCAAGGGAATGGCTCGAGGCTCCTGACCTGAAGGAAGAGACTGTGGACATAGGGATCCCAGGCCTGCAGAGTCAGAGCTCTGATTGCCCGCAGGGGCTCTGGGTGTTAGTGGAGCAGAGAGGTGGAGGGGCTGAGATGCCAGCTGCCTGTCCCAAGACTAGAGTAGGAGGGAGCAGAAAAGTACGTCGTGTGGCCCATCTTTGTTTCTGCACGTCTTTCTGTCCAGACACCAGGCTATAGGGAAGACTTGATTCTTGCTTTTTAAAACCTCTTTAGCTACTCTCTCTACTTTTCCACTGCATTTTTAAAAGATGGTAAATGCATATATATATATATATGCACCGCTGGAAGTGCTAGAACTTTCTGTTTTCATTTAACAGTTTGCCATAGATATCGTTTCAATACCTATAGCTCTAACTCATTTAAATAACAGCAATAAACCAAAGAGCAAATTGATAGTTGTGTTATGTAAAAGCACTGGTCTCTTGCCATGCTTTCTAAATATTCTGTGATTAAGTAATGCTGATGTCAACATCGCTGTTATACGTGTAGTTGCACACGTGTTCCCGTACACCCGTTTCTTGTCATCTGACTCTGCTTGGTAAAGACTAAAAGACCAATCACGTAGTCGAATTTTCAGTCCTTTCCTTTATGGCTTCCGAGCCTTGGGTTTTACTCTTCAGCAGCATCTCGACTCTGAAATTACAGAATGCAGTGTCTCCCGCGCTCTCTCTGTGTTGCCGTCACTGTTTCAGCCTGCAGTTCACACAGCCCAACCCCCTGCAGAATCTCCCTTGCTCAGGTTTGCCTGGGCCTTGCAGTCTCGCGTGGAGGGCCTCTCCGCCGCGGCCTCCCGCTCTCCGCCAGCCCTGGGCCGCTCCGCGCCGTGCTGTCCCGAGGGGGAGCCCCCTCCGAGGCAGAGGCCCCCGGCGAGCTCGGGCGTTCGGGCGGCAGGCGCCACTGCGGCCTGCCGGCGACGGCGCCTCGTCCCGGGGACGCTCGAACCGGTTGTCGTGCGCCCCCGGCGGCCGCTTGCAGAGCGTTCCCTTCCTTCGGCGACCTTCACAAGGGCTGCGATGCAGCCGGCAAACGCGGAAGGGAGCTCCAGAGGCCGGCAGCCCTGGCGGCGATATCCCCGGTGCTGCGGAGGCCTGGGCAGGCCTGCTCCTGCTGAAGATTGGATCTGCAGGGTGTTGGGAGGCTCCCTGGGGCCGGGGTAGGTAGGTTTGGCTGCTCGCTCGGGTCGACCAGCATTTCCCCGCGCCCAGCCATCCGCGGGGCCTCGGAACGGGGAGAGAGAGGATCTTCCCCGCCGGAGCGCTGGTGGCTCGGCGTCCAGACTCGTGGGTCACCTTTTAGGGCGTTTGTTTTCCTTCCTCGTTACCCCCGCTCCACACTCCGAGGTTTCGCCAGCCCGCGCGAATCCTGCTCGTAGAGTTCGTTTAGCGGGCCTGGACGCGTCCTGCTCCCGCTTGACTGGAACGGGCAGGCTTGCGTGACGAGGCCGACTCGTGTCTCTAGGAGCTGGGGAGCGGTCGAGACGTTTCTTCGGTCCTCGGGTACGGCCTGGGTTATAGTTAGCGGGTGAGACTGAGCGTGCCCCACGCGGTGTTCTGGGCCACGTTAGTCAGTTTTTCCGTCTCACCTGAGAGTTGCCGTGTCTCCGTCGGCCGTCCATGGATCACGGAACCCCCGGAATGGGACAGGTAGAGCGCGCGGAACAAGGCTGCGCTGTACTGCGCGTACGGCTCTCCCCGCAGCACCGCGGGTTGTCGCCGCCTGGGGCTCAGGTCTGCAGCAGAGATGGGAGGCGGGGAAGCTGCTCCCCGACGCCCACTGTCGTTTCTCCAGGCTCTGCGGTCGTACGAGGCAGGGCTGTGTCTACACGGGGACCGCCTGTTGTCCCACCTTTTCCCCTTGCGGCCCTGGACCCCACACTCACGAATCCCCTCACCGCGGGTGTTAACAGGGAACGGAGCGAGTAAGAAAAGAGCCCCATGCGCGGCTCCAGTCATGTCTGGGTTCGGCGGTCAGAAGCGCGAAACAAATATTTGAGACAGAAAGCGTCCGCGGCCGTCCCGTGGAGGGTCCTAAGGAAACGCGAGCCTGGCGCCCCTTTAGTCTCAGAAGAGCCTACACACGGGTGAACGGGAGGATGCGGGAGAGAGAAATGCAACCTCCGGCGCACTCGGAGGAAACGCGTGCGGAGTGGTGACGCTGTGCCTTCTGCTCCCTACGGTCCGGATTTGTTCCGGTGGCGTTCATGCCGGGTAGTTGTAGCTGGGTGATCATCGCCGACAGGTCGACTAGATAGCCAGGCAGCTTTGGTGCTTTGAAATTTGCTACAATGCAGGTTAGTAGGGAGAAGGTAAGGGCAACCCACTCCAATACTCTTTCCTGGAAAATCCCAGGGGCGGAGGAGCCTGGTAGGCTGCAGTCCATACGGTCGGACAGGACTAACTTCACTTTCACTTTCATGCATTGAAGAAGGAAATGGCAACCCATTCCACTGTCCTTGCCTGGAGAATCCCAGGGACGGGGAAGCCTGGTGGGCTGCCGTCTATCGGGTCACACAGAGTCGGACACGACTGAAGCGACTTAGGAGCAGCAGTAGCAGGTTTTAGTAGATGAAAGAAATCTAGAATAATGAAAATTACTATTATCGTTGTTACTTGACGATACTGTAATTACTGTTGTCTGTAATTATAAAGTTTATCTACAGAACAGCTGCTCAGTTAAAGATGACCGAAGAGGAGTTTCAGTATGTCTAAGTACTTCTTTAAACCCACAGAAAACTACAACCCGGGAGGCCTGGCCCCATTCCCCGCAGCAGCCATTCGGGAAATCCAGACCCTCCCCCCCCAAACTGCTGCAATAGGCCTTATGGTCCAGTTTCGGTTAGTGACTTTGCTTCTGTATCCTTTCCAATTAGAAACATCGGGGGGAACATGCTCCTCTAAGCAATCCCATGGGCGCCTCTCTTCCCCGCAGCCGCCCTCCAGCTTCCCTACATATCACTAGCTCTGAGCAGGACGTGCCTTCCTGGTTTGCTATCACTCCTCTGCGTACCCCTAGTCTCAGCCTAATGCAAGTGGTGCCGGCTGACCCCTTGCAACCCAAATAGTAGCTGGGAAGTGCACTTACTGATGTGCATTTTAAGGTCTTTTATAAACGTGATAATGGAAGCGTAATATTGAGTGAGGAACAGGTGTAACATTGTTGATTTCCTGTTTATAGGGCTCTTTATAACTTTTCCATCCTAAAACTAAAGCTATTCAAGGAGGGGAGAGAGGCTTAAGAAGCAAGTGATATACAAATATAAAATACATATGTAAGTAATTATGGCTAATGGGGATTGTTGTATGGCAGAAACCAACAGAAAATGGGAAAACAATTTTTCACCGATGAAAAAATTTTTGAAAGAAATACTAAAGCTATTCGAATGCCTTTTTGTATGCAAAGACCTAGTTCCGCATTACTCTTTTCACTTTTTCAGCAGAATTCGAAGGCTGGCATGACAAGAGGTTTTGACATCTTTTAAAAACTGCTTTCTAGAAACATATCCATTTACGTATGTGTGTGCTGCTCACTAGTCTTCGTTTGTCATACTTAGAAAAAAATTTAATGTGGAAGGAATTGTTTTTTTTGCTTTGAGACCAATATTTTATGTTTTGTTTTTTATTCATTACGGAATCTGACCTCTGTGTCCGCCGATTGATATTCGATAAAGACTCAAAGGGACCATTCAGCAGCTGTGGAACTTTCTCTGAGTAGCTCCCTCATTTGTGAAGCCCTGCCACACAGATCACAGCCTCGGTGGCCTCCCAGCTCAGCCGTGTTCTCTGTTCTGATTCTGCCAGAATGTTCATGGGCACCTCTGCCTGCAGTTGCAGCGTGAAAAACGCCTGAAGGCAGAGAGGTGCGGAGTCATCAGGTTGGTGTGTGTGCTCACCTTCACGCGAGGAACCTAGCCCCGGAACCCCCACACTGCCTGCGGTTCAGGGTCTGAGAATAGTTTCCTGTTTTGTTCAGCTTTCTAATTCCCAATGGTAGGTGGGCAAGTAGACACTGTTCCTCTTATCGTTGCAGGAAGGGGAACCCTCTGCAGGGCCCTAGAGTGGGCTCACACGTGCTGACAAAGCAAGAGACTTGGCTGGAGGGGCGCCCAGGAGGACAGCAGCAGGGTGAGGAAGCCCCAGGGTCCCTCTCCACCACGTGACCTGCGGTCTCAGGTTTTATGGTGATGGGGTGGGTTTCCAGGTTGTCTCGGGCCAAGCATTCTGACTCAGGGTTCGTTTCATGCATTTTGTTCAGCTTTCTAATTACGTTACTACTGGTGAGGAAGTCCAGACACTCTTTGTATTTATTTGGAAGCAGAAATCCCATTTTATTTTAGGAGAAAATTACACTTTTGATCAATAATTTAAAATCACCTAACCACACGTGCTTGAAGGTGTCTTTTGTTTCATATTCTTTGTTTTGCTCATGAACATGTTAAAACGAAGTATCAGGAGACACACTTAGATGGCTTTCCTTACCCCCTAGAAGAACATTATGCCAATAAATTGGGGGTAAGGTCTTAGGAGTCTCTGAATTTGAGTCCTTCAGGTACTATCAAGTCACTAAGGCAGTTTTTGCTCCTGTTTTCATAAGATCTGTTGGTGTAATAAGTCACACTAAATTTTCCCACAGCTTATACTGTGGAGAATTTTTTTTTTCCTGAATCCCAGTGTCTGTCTTCTTGCATATCAGTGTTCATCCCAATGTGGATGGGCAAAAAGCATTATAATACTACATCATCCACCCAGTGGCCTGCTGTGTAGGAAAGTATGTCCTGAGGGAAGACAGTTCCCCCGGCATTGTCAAATAAAATCAACATGTAACAAAACAGCATGCTTAATAGACCACTATTTGTGTTTTTAATTAGGGCATGGAGGAGAAATATACTTCCATGTTTTCTTACGAGGAACTCTAGAAGGATCCGTAAAAACAAAATACTACCTGCGGAGGGCAGATGGCCCTGGACACACAGGCTAAACGATAGGAGGCACAAATTAAGGCAAGTATATAATATATCTCTCTATTATAACCTCTTTGGAATTTTCAGTAAGTTGAATTTTTTTAAACCTCCAAAGAATACAATACATTTTACTGTTTTTATTTTACGATATTATTTTACTGCTTTTACCAACTGAATGAATTTCTGGTTTGTTTTACCATGGCTCTTGTTGGGCTTCTCTAAAATGTCTATTCATGAGATTTTTCTGGTGGTTCTGATGTTTTTATTTTAACTTTGATAAGAAACAAAGATTTTTCTCAACACCCTAGGTAGTTCATCATTTTCTTTTTTCCTCCTTTCGGATACTTTGTATACTTTGTGGGTTTGGGCACTGTTTTCATAACTTTTGTTTGCAAGAAAGAGGATAAAGCTTCACTAGTTTGCTAGGGTTGCCAGAATAAAACACCGCAGCCTGAGGCTTAAATAACAGCGCTGCATCCAGGTTATCCAGCCTCATAGCATCCGGCTGTGCAGAGTTCTCCTGCAGTGCTCTGCATTGTCAAATCAGCAGTTATGTTTCCCCTTTGTTACTGATTTTACTTGTCTTTTTCTTACTCAATATAGCTAAAGATTTGTTACTTATGTCAACCTGGTTGAAGTAACTTTTGTCTACAATTGATTTCTTTGGTTTTCCTCTTCTGTGTATGTATCTGAGAGCTAATCTTTACTATTTTCCTTCCTCCTTTTAGCTTTGAGTTTGGTTTGGTCTCCCTTTTCTGCCTAGGTGTAAAGATAGGTTGCTTATTTGAGCTTTCTTTTAAACGTATGCATTACCAGCTTTACATTTCATTGTTGGTGATGTTTTTGCAGAATCTCATACTGCTGGGGTCCAGCCCCTGTAGGATCCAGGGGAACCTGAAGGAAAAACGGTGTCGGTGATTGATTTAGAGAGAGATAAGGAAAGAATATTATAGATGAGAAAACAGAGGAGAGAAAGAGGCTGATATTTTTTGGTTTACATAGAAAGCCAATAAAACTTCGAGACAAGAAGTTTGCCCCGTTCACGGAGGCCACAGGTGCCTTCCTGGTCTCCCAAGGGAATGAAGATGCAGAACGTCTTCCCGTTCAGGTCTTAGAAACCCGGGCAGATAAGAGAACGCAGGGAGCCTCTATGCTCCAGGGATCAGCTGAAAAAGAAAGTAAGAGAGAAAAACAGAGAAAAAAGAAAAACACGGGGTGACCAAGCTTCTTCAAGCGAGGCCCATTGTTTTTATTTTTAAAAGGGCCTTTTATACCTTTACTTGTACATAGAGGGAAATGAAAGATGCAAAGTCATACAGAGTCAGCCCAAACATTACATCTGTTTTGTCTTTATCAAAACCAGGATTTTTTTCTGCAAACCTTTCCCATAAACAATATTGTGTACATTATCTTCTGGCCTTGAAGGCCTGTGAACATTTTATGACCCTCTTTTGATAAAGGCTGTTCAACCAGAAAACTTACTTTCCCTTGAAATGTTTTTTCTTATATTTCTAATCTATATTGGCCTCAGAAAGTATCAAACAGAGTTACATTCTCACGAAGCAAAGGTGCAGTGAGTTACAAGAAAGAACCAATTAGCTCAAAAGTCCGATGTGGTTAATTTCAGGCTACACCTGTTTTTCTTACTTTCCAATTCTGTTAACTAATGCACTCCCAGGTGCACAGTGGGTAAGAGATACGGGAACTCAGCAACACGCATTGGCCCAATAATGAAACCCTACACCAGCACTACTCTAATAACTTTTAACTCTCTGAAAGGCTCTATGTTTTAGGCTTTCCATGCCTCTCACAGTTTGGAAGAAGTAAATAATCATATGCATAGCTGCAAGAGTCTGGATATATCTGCCAAGCAAGCTAAAATGCTTACAGAGGGGGTTTGATTTGAAATATTTCTCTCATGTCCAGGAGACTGATTAGCTATAGCCCTGAGTTGATTTTCTCCAGTGAAAGGTGATCAGGGTTAGCCCCCTGTTAATGTCACAGGAGTTGGTGAAAGTCATGAAGTAGTAAAATAGACAGATTCTGTTTTGGGGTAGATGCTCGAGAAAGCCTAGGGAGCCTGTTGAGTTCTGAAGCCTTGCGTAACAGTTCTCTTCCACATGACCTTGTCGTGGGTGGGATCTCCCGTGGTGGCTCCCGGCACTATACATTTTGGTATGTTTATATTTTGATTTGTCTCCAGGTATTCTCTAAGCTCCTTTCTTATTGCTCTTGCTTTTAGCCTGCTGGTTACACAAGAGTGTGTTTAATCTTCACATGTTGTGGATCTTCCCACCTTTCCTTCTGCTATTAACTTTCCGCTTCGTTGCATTGTGACAGGAAACAGTGCCTTTGCAGGATTTGAGTCTATTTATAGTGGACTTATTTTCTGACCTAACATATGGTCAATTTTGGAGAATGTTCCCCGTGCACTTGTGAAAAGTATGGCATTGTGACAGGAAACAGTGCCTTTGCAGGATTTGAGTCTATTTATAGTAGACTTATTTTCTGGCCTAACATATGGTCAATTTTGGAGAATGTTCCCCGTGCACTTGTGACAAGTATGGAATATGTCTCTGCCCGGGTCACACGGTGCCCTAGCTGCGCTGTTCTCAGGGGTCACCTCTCACTGTCGGGCGCGGCTGTTGGGTCGGGCGGCCATTTTCATGCATTAGTCACAGGGGAGATCACTGGGACAAAAGGGACGCCTTTCTGTCAGCCGGTGACTCTGAGTACCCCATTCTATGGCAGATAGGCCGACAGTGTGCTCTGGTACGTCCCGGGAGCCTCTCTCAGACTCACCCCTTGGCTACATTCTCAGAAACTGGAAAATTTAGCCCTGCAAAAGGCCTGGCCCAAATACAAACTCAGTTCAGTTCAGTCGTTCAGTCGTCTCCAACTCTCTGTGACTTCGTGGACTGCAGCACGCCAGGCCTCCCTGTCCATCACCAACTCCGGAGCTAACTCAAACTCATGTCCATCCAGTTGGTGATGCCATCCAACCATCTCATCCTCTGTCGTCCCCTTCTCCTCCTGCTCTCAATCTCTCCCAGCATCAGAGTCTTTTCCAATGAGTCAGCTCTTCGCATCAGGTGCCCAAAATATTGGAATTTCAGTTTCAACATCAGTCCTTCCAATGAACACGCAGGACTGATCTCCTTTAGAATGAACTGGTTGGATCTCCTTGCAGTCCAAGGCACTCTCAGGAGTCTTCTCCAACACCACAGTTCAAAAGCATCAATTCTTCTGCACTCAGCCTTCTTCACAGTCCAACTCTCACATCCATACATGACCACTGGAAAAAGCATAGCCTTGACTAGACGGACCTTAGTCGGCAAATTAATGTCTCTGCTTTTGAATATGCTATCTAGGTTGGTCATAACTTTTCTTCCAAGGAATAAGCGTCTTTTAATTTCATGGCTGCAGTCACCATCTGCAGTGATTTTGGAGCCCAAAAAAATAAAGTCTGACACTGTTTCCACTGTTTCCCCATCTATTTCCCATGAAGTGATGGGAGTGGATGCCATGATCTTAGTATTCTGAATGTTGAGCTTTAAGCCAACTTTTTCACTCTCCACTTTCACTTTCATCAAAAGGCTTTTTAGTTCCTCTTCACTTTCTGCCATAAGGGTGGTGTCATCTGCATATCTGAGGTTATTGATATTTCTCCCGGTAATCTTGATTCCAGCTTGTGTTTCTTCCAGTCCAGTGTTTCTCAAGATGTACTCTGAATATAAGTTAAATAAGCAGGGTGACAATATACACCCTTGACATACTCCTTTCCTATTTGAAACCAGTCTGTTGTTCCATGTCCAGTTCTAACTATTGCTTCCTGACCTGCATACAGATTTCTCAAGAGGCAGGTTAGGTGGTCTGGTATTCCCATCTCTTTCAAAATTTTCCACAGTTTATTGTGATCCACACAGTCAAAGGCTTTGGCATAGTCAATAAAGCAGAAATAGATGTTTTTCTGGAACTCTCTTGCTTTTTCCATGATCCAGTGGATGTTGGCAATTTGATCTCTGGCTCCTCTGCCTTTTCTAAAACCAGCTTGAACATCAGGAAGTTCACGGTTCACGCGTTGCTGAAGCCTGGCTTGGAGAATTCTGACCATTACTACCGTGTGAGATGAGTGGAATTGTGCGGTATTGAGCATTCTTTGGCATTGCCTTTCTTTGGGACTGGAATGAAAACTGAACTTTTCCAGTCCTGTGGCCACTGCTGAGTTTTCCAAATTTGCTGGCATATTGAGTGCAGCACTTTCACAGCATCATCTTTCAGGATTTGAAATAGCTGAACTGGAATGCCATCACCTCCACTAGCTTTGTTCATAGTGATGCTTTCTAAGGCCCACTTGACTTCACATTCCAGGATGTCTGGCTCTAGATGAGTGATCGCACCATCGAGATTATCCGAGTGATGAAGATTTTTTTTATACAGTTCTTCCATGTATTCTTGCCACCTCTTCTTAATATCTTCTGCTTCTGTTAGGTCCAGACCGTTTTTGTCCTTTATCGAGCCCATCTTTGCATGAAATGTTCCCTTGGTATCTCTAATTTTCTTGAAGAGATCTCTAGTCTTGCCCATTCTGTTCTTTTTCTCTATTTTTTTGCATTGATCACTATAAAAGGCTTTCTTATCTCTTCTTGCTATTCTTTGGAATCCTGCATTCAAATGGGAATATGTTTCCTTTTCTCCTTTGCTTTTCACCTCTCTTCTTTTCACAGCTACTTGTAAGGCCTCCTCAGACAGCCATTTTGCTTTTTTGCATTTCTTTTCCATGGGGATGGTCTTGATCCCTGTCTCCTGTACAATGTCACGAACCTCATTCCATAGTTCATCAGGCACTCTATCTATCAGATCTAGGCCCTTAAATCTATTTCTCACTTCCACTGTATAATCATAAGGGTTTTGATTTAGGTCATACCTGAATGGCCTATCGGTTTTCCCTACTTTCTTCAATTTCAGTCTGAATTTGGTAATAAGGAGTTCCTGATCCGAGCCACAGTCAGCTCCTGGTCTTGTTTTTGTTGACTGTATATAGCTTCTCCATCTCTGGCTGCAAAGAATATAATCAATCTGATTTTGGTGTTGACCATCTGGTGATGTCCATGTGGAGAGTCTTCTTTTGCGTTGTTGAAAGAGGGTGGTTGCTATGACCAGTGCATTCTCTTGGCAAAACTCTATTAGTCTTTGCCCTGCTTCAGTCCACATTCCAAGGCCAAATTTGCCTGCTACTCCAGGTGTTTCTTGACTTCCTACTTTTGCATTCCAGTCCCCTATAATGAAAAGGACATCTTTCTTGGGTGTTAGTTCTAAAAGGGCCTGTAGGTCTCCATAAAACCATTCAACTTCAGCTTCTTCAGCGTCACTGGTTGGGGCATAGACTTGGATTACGGTGATATTGAATGGTTTGCCTTGGAAATGAACAGAGATAATTGTGTCGTTTTTGAGATTGCATCCAAGTACTGCATTTCGGACTCTTTTGTTGACCATGATGGCTACTCCATTTCTTCTGAGGGATTCCTGCCCGTAGTAGTAGATATAATGGTCATCTGAGTTAAATTCACCCATTCCAGTCCATCTTAGTTTGCTGATTCCTAGAATGTCAACGTTCACCCTTGCCATCTCCTGTTTGACCACTTCCAATTTGCCTTGATTCATGGACCTGACATTCCAGGTTCCTGTGCAATATTGCTCTTTACAGCATCAGACCTTGCTTCTATCACCAGTCACATCCACAGCTGGGCATTGTTTTTGCTTTGGCTCCATCCCTTCATTCTTTCTGGAGTTATTTCTCCACTGGTATCCACTAATGTGTTGGGCACCTACTGACCTGGGGAGTTCCTCTTTCAGTATCCTATCATTTTGCCTTTTCATACTGTTCATGGGGTTCAGGTATGAGTGAATGGTTGCGGGGGGAGCACCCAGGATGAGGAACGAGGCCTGAGCCCAGGACTGTAGAGTCCAGGCTGCCTCCCACCCCACTTGGCTCTGGGTGTGGAGCACAGACACTGAGGGGCTGGGATGCCAGTTGCCAGCCTGGAGGCCATAGTTGGAGGGGGCAGAAAAGCAGGAGGTGTGGCCCATCTTTATTTCTAGAGACGTTAACCTTTCTGACTCCAGAGACTAGGTTACAAGGAAGACTTGATTTTTGTGGTTAAGCAATTCTAATTCCTTGGCCTTTCCATCCACATTTCCTTAAATGACAGATGTCCTATTTTTTGAGCGATAACACCACGGGGAGTTCTACAGCTTATTTGCGTTGAGCAGTTCATCTCCAACTTCCTTCCAAGTACCTGCAGATTTATCTCATTTTAAAACCATCAATAACCAAAACACAAGTTGACGATTGCCTTGTGTGATTGTACTAGAATTTACCTACCTACTTCCTCTTAATGGCTACAATTCCAAATGCCCTGCTTTTATATTAAGTGATACTGGTCTCATTTTTTTTTTATTACACATGAATTTGCACACGTGTTCCCCAGATGCCCATTTGTTGTCATGGGTCTTTGTGAAATATGTAAAGATCAGTTTGTAGTCAACTTTATGGTTCATTTCTTTGATGATTTCTAGACTTAAAAAGTGCTTTACAAGGACTCCGTTCTGAAGTCAGAGTATGAATGATTCATAGATTTCTCCGATTACTTTCATGGTTGCAGTTTTACAGTCCACGCAGTTCAAGTCCGCCTTGTTGCACCCGCCGCGCCGGGACTCGCGGGGGTTGGGGGGGCCGTCTCCGCAGAAGCGCCCAGGAAGCTCTTACCCACTCCCCGGCGTCCCCTCCCGCTCCAGGGTCCCGGGGCGTCCCCGAGGCGCCTTGTGCGGAGCCGGGAGCCGCTCCAGGGCAGACGGCCCGGGACGAGCTAGGGCGTTTGCCGGCTCGGCTGCGTCCTCCGCGTCCTGCCGGTGACAGGGATCCACCCTGGGGCCTTCCAGCAGGCTGTCCGGAGCCACCCGACTGCCGCTTTGAGATCGTCCGTTCCCTCTGGTGGCGCTCGTGGGAAGCAGCCTGCCTGCCAGTGCAGGAGATGGAAGAGACGTGAGTTCGATCCCTGGGTTGGGCAGATCCCCAGGAGGAGGGCATGGCAACCCGCTCCAGGATTCTTGCCTGGAGAATCCCACGGACAGAGGAGCCTGGTGGGCTACAGTCCGTGCGGTCGCAAACAGTCTGACACGTCTGAGCACTCAAGCGTCTCACACTTCCCTTTAGAGCGTCTGCGACCTCTGCAAGGGCTGTGACTTGGCAGGCAGGCACGAGGAAGCATTCCAGGAGCCGGCAACACTGGCGGCGAAAGTGCCAGCATCCCTGAGGCCTAGGCGTCTCCTGCTATCGCGGAACACTGGGCTTCCAGAGTTTTTAGAGAGGGCCCGTTGCGGCGCCCTGAGTCGTGGCTGGGTGCTCGGCTGGGTCGACCAGCACTCCTGGGTGCTCTTCTGCCGACCTGCCTGTGGCTATTGGCCCCTGATACTGTCTCCAGTGTGTCGTTTACCAGTGGCCTGGAGATGAAACAACCACGCCGGGTGTCCGCATCGCTGGCCCGTGGATCCCGTTCACCCTAATCCCAGTCGCTGACATCTCTCCCGGCATAGGGACGGGCACGAATGCGCAACTAGGACTCGGAAATGGAGCCCGGACCTCCCTGTTCTCCATCCCGTGGGACCGCGACAGCCCTGCCCGCGGCCGCCCAGGGTGCGGCCTCCCGCCTTGGGGCCTCCCGCCCTGGGGCGCGGCTGCTCACTGGCGCCCACGTTCGCTTCTCAGGTCCGGCGGGAACCGGGCTCCGGACCCTGCCGCCGGGGGCCCCTACGCAGGTCGTGTGGGCCCTGACTCGGGAAGCGCCCGCGCCCCTTGTCCGGGGGGCTCCGCGGGCACGTCAGTCACAGCCCGCAGTCCCCTCCCTGCGGTGGCCGCGGGGACCCCGCAGGCTGGCGGGGGGCGCTCACGTCCCGTCCGCCGATCCCGCTCGGGGGTCGGAGGCGCCTAACCTGCCTCCGCCACACACTGACGGTGCAGAGAACCCGGAGCCCGACCGAGCTGCTGCGGGGCCGATCGCCAGCGGCTTCTCACAGTCTGGCCTCCGTGCGCGCGGACACTGAGTGCTCTCGGCCGGGCAACCCGATGCCTAGAGGCCGGGTTTGAAGCTGGGTGCTCCCCCGCACCTTCGCCCGTGTGCGACCCAGGTGCCCCCGGTGAAGAGTGTAAACAGCGGCGCCTCACGTGGTGGGTTTTGCGGCGAGGTCGATCAGAAGGCCGCAGGGTGGGGTTTCGGGTAGTGAAAACGAGTGAAGACTTTGTTTTTTCTATTGAGAGCAAGATTCACTACGATATAATCAAATTCTAAAATTTATAGCGAAAATCGCCATTGTTCCCACGCTGATCACTTTGCAGTTAATTTTTTTTTTTTTTGCAGTTAATTTTTAAAACATTGAATACAGTTTCTTTGTCCACACTATTTGAAGAGGAAAGACGTGGTCCACGATGCAGAATTTTCTAAATCCTCCTTGGGAGCCGATGATCCTCTCCTTCCAAACAGGCCCACGCCTTAGAGCAACCAACCCAGGAAGCCAGACCCCAGCCTCCACAGCAACACGCCCAACATCAGTGCTGGATCAGTGACTCACACCGTCCTCCTTTCCAACCTTTCCACTTACAGCGGGAATGTGATGCCAAATCTGTTCCCCCAGGCAATCACGTGGGACACCCCTCTTTCTGTCAGAGCTGGAAAACCTGCCTGTTTTTTCACCAGAAATCGTCCCCACTCCCACATGAGCCCGGTGTTTCCACCTCAGGTGAGTGGTGGCTGACTCCTCTGCTGTGCAGAGGAGTTCTGGATAAACTTGCCTGTTCTTATTTGGAAACTCTGGGGGTGGCCTCAGTGGCTAAGAATTCACCTGTCAGTGTGGATGTGAGTTCAGTTCCGGGGTTGGGAAGAGTGCCAGGGGAAGAAAACGGCAACTGAATCCAGTATCCTTGCCTGGAGAATTCTGTGGACAGAGGAGTCTGCAGGTTTACAGTCCATAGGTCGCAGAGTCTAACATGACCCCCTCGATCGCAGAGTCTAACATGACTGAGCGCGCATGCACATTCTCCTTTGAGGAGGCGGTCTTTGCTCACGTCTACAGAAATGATTAGCGTGGGAACCAAGTTTAGGATGTCACGCTTTGATGTTCTGAAAAGTTGCATGCTAATATTTAAAGTGAAATACACATCATCAAATCCACCCTTCCAGGAGACGACAGTGCAGTGATTCAGTTCACACAGAAATTTGCTCAACTGTCACCACCGTGACTTCAGAACACTGTTACCTCAGAAAGAAATCAAAAACTCATTAGACAGCCACTCTCCCTTCCCCTTCCCCAGCCCTCAGCCGTCCCCTGGGCGCTGTCTGCCTCTGGGCTGGCCTGTTCTGTGTGTTTCACATAACTGGAGTTGTGCAACTGTGGACATTTCCGGCTGGCTTCTCACACTTGGGGTCATGCTTTTGAGGCTCATCCATGTTAGCCAAGGGTTGGTTCCTCTCTTTTGCTGAAGAATTGCCTATTCTAAGTCAGTTAAGATGGTTAGAGGCACAATCTTTTTTACTGTGAACGATGCTCAGAACATAACAATCACCATCATTTTGTACATTCCGGTCCAGGCCGCCGCGTCTTGCTATCCTGCAGATCCCCAACTCTCCCCACCAGCCCGGAGCCACCATCAAGCTCAGTGGACAGAAGCCCAGCCCTGCTGTCTTTTCTCAAAACCCCACACGCCACCCCCCCCCCCACCCTGAGCAGGACTCCACCAATGGACGCCTCAGGACGGCGGCTAAAGGAAAGGGCTCCTGTGCCAGGCGTTGAGGGTAGTGGTGGCAAATGAGAGAGCAGAAGAGGAAGGGGGCAAAATCCTGACCCTCCAGAATATGAAGTCTCCCAACCGAGTACTGACCAGGCTCCTCAGGGAGGTGTGGCCACTGATGCCCCTAGGCTGGGCACCCTGCCAGCCAGGCTCCAGTCCCAAGCACGCTCTGAGCCCTGGGCTCCCCAGGTTCCTGTGTGTGGGCTGCTCCTGACGTGCCCTTCAGCCCTCTTGGGGCCGTCCCCTCAAGCTGAGACGTTTTACATGGGAGCTTGTGTTGCTGACTTAAAATGCATAATGTTGTGAGTTGTCTTATTTGGGGCAAAACGCCAGCCTGGGGGGCGGCGTCTCAGACCACACTGAGAAACTGCTGCAGAGGTGGGGGAAGGTCTGTGAATGTGTGCCTTTGCTGGAGATGCAATCAAGCCCATAACTTTTTCCAGAAAGTTTGCTAGTCTCGTGAAGATTCCTGCTTAGTCAAAGAGCAGAAGTCACCATGAAGGATTTTAGCGCTTTTCTAAATAAGGGGCGACACAAGGCTGGGCTCATGAAACCGTCCCCTGAGAATGTCGGGGCGATACAAGGCCGGGCTCATGAAACCGTCCCCTGAGAATGTCGGTCTGAAGACTTGTCCTGCAGTCTTCCCCGCAGCACAGGCGGCTCCTCTCTGCTCTCCACCCTGAGCTCCTGTGGGGGGCTGGAAGGCAGCCAGGGCAGCAGCTCTTTCTGTAATGCTGCAGAGGCAGATGGCAAGCGCCGGTTGGTGTGCTGCGCTCGGGGAGTGGGGCCCGTGGCGTTACCGCGGGACCAGCTGGCAGGGGCCACAGGCTTCTCCCCTCTGTTTTGGTGCCATCCTGACCGTGTCCGCCCTGCCCCTGCTCGCTCCCGCATTCCCCCATATTCCTCCAGGAGACGTTCCTGCCCCCACGCTGCAGGCTGGGGCTTTAGGGACAGCAAGGGGCTAGCATCTCACAGTCGGCAGGAACCCAGCCAGGCCTGACCTATGGAAGGCTGTCTGGCAGAGAAAAGCAAATTTGCTTGGCGTTAGGAACAGAAAATCCAAGGGGAAGAGTGACTTGTCCTAGGTCATAGAGAGAGCTTAGAACTGAGGTCTGCTGCTGCTGCTGCTGCTAAGTTGCTTCAGTCGTGTCCAACTCTGTGAGACCCCATAGATGGCAGCCCACCAGGCTCCCCTGTTCCCGGGATTCTTCAGGCAAGAACACTGGAGTGGGCTGCCATTTCCTTCAATGCCTAAAAGTGAAAAGTGAAAGTGAAGTCGCTCAGTTGTTTCTGACTCTTAGCGACACCATGGACTGCAGCCTACCAGGGTCCTCCGCCTATGTGATTTCCCAGGCAAGAGTACTGCAGTGGGGTGCCATTGCCTTCTCGGACAGGTGAGGTCTGGCAGCCTCTAAATCTGTCTCCAAAAGACAGACCATCCAAGGAGAGACCTTGAATTACAGCTGTAATCAGCTAATTATAATGAGGTATGTTGGTTAAGTCCAAAGAGGGAGCAAGTGTGTCCCGGTGGCAGATGGTGAAGACTGCCCCCATCTGTTTCCCCACTTCCTGCTGCCCAGGGGCCCAGACAACTTATGTTCCGAGAATGTCTTCTTTTGGCTCGGGTATCTGGAAGGAGTCCTGCCATTGGTTTCTCAATGAGGTTTCTCAAGGAGGGTACAGTCATGAAATTTCTTTATTCAATTGAAAATAAAAATCCTGCCAACTACTGAAGTGGCAGATGAGGTGAGGGTGAGACAAGGCCCCTCAGCTTCTGGTCCCAGAAAGAGGGCAGAGGAGAAGACAGAGACCTGTGATGAGCCCGCGCGCACGGTGTTCCTTTCTCTGCTCACTGAGGCGTCATCACAGTTTGAGTTCCTTCCTCAGTCTGGTCCAGTGTCCTCACAGATCTCACAGGCTGGAGAGGTAATCAAGCACGGTCAGAGCCCTGGGGAGTTTCAGATGAGCCCAGAGGCACCACGAAGCAGCGGTGGCCATCAGCAGGTCTTCATGGAGTGGGCAACTTCTGAGCTGGGCCTAAGGGTGAGTTAGTTATCTAGGCAAAGATTGGCATGGGTGCCAAAACAAAACACAAGGTGAGTGAATGAACAGGGGGCCCTGTAACACAAGGAGGCAGCAAACCAGGACGGGAGCCTGAGGTCGCAGGCCCCCCTGGGAGACCTGTGGGCAGGGGCTGCAGTGTGCAGCCTGCCTCACCTGCCGTGTGAATGAACGGGGCGTCCCTCTAACACAGGGAGGCAGCCCACCAGGATGGGAGCCTGAGGTCACAGGCCCCCCTGGGAGACCTGCGGGCAGGGGCTGCAGTGTGCCGCCTGCCTCACCTGCCGTGTGAACTGTGCTGCCCCACTGGCCTGTGCTCCACCCGCTCAGCGAGGCCTCTCTGCCCTCTGCTCGGGCATAGGTCCTCTTTACTGGCAATCCGCACGTGGTGTTCTGTGTGCGATTGCCCTCCGCTTGAGGGGAGTGGCTTGGTGCAGAGGTGAGTCAGTGTGCAGTCTGAGGCTGGAGAGGATGCTGGGGAGTCCTGCAGTGGTGGGATCATGGTGGAAGGTGTTGGGTGCGATGAGGCAGACGCCACTCCTGAGACTTGAGGGCGGGGCAATTAGTGGCTGCCCTTAAAGGGTGGACTCATTTGGGGCCGCATTGCCTTTGAGAAGTTTGGTGGATCTTGGGTCAGAAACATCTGGAAGGAATTACATACCGAGGATGAAGATATGAAAGCATTTGGACCAGAATTCATGACCCAGGTGAGGTGGGGAGAAAGTGGAGTGGAAGGGGCCTCAGGACATGGTGGAAATTCATTGACCACGGTCGTCAAGGGGGAGACCGTCACTTCCATTCCACAGCCTCCTGGTTACTCCCAGAGTGCTGGGTCCAGAGAGACCACTCAATAAACAGGTGCTCACTTGATCCAAAACCACTGAAGCTTTCACTTTGATTCACCACGATATAATATGCTGAATTCAAGAGACTGGTGCCCAGGTTTATATTAATGAGCTAGAAACGAGAAAGAAAAAGACTCAAGAAAAATGAAAGAATCCACACTATTAAACTCTGACCATGCTTTCCACGGTGGCCTCAGGGTCTTGGCACTTGCTGCTCTCCCAGCTCAGAACACTCTCCCCATTGATTACTCTCGAAACACACTCTGAAACTTACCTAAACTTCCTGAGTTTATTTTTCTCCCAGGTGCATATTACCACTGGACTTGGCATACATTTTACTTTTTCTGTCTCTGAGCCTGTCAGTTTCATATAAGGATTGGGGTCTCCAGCCTCCTGCTTGACCCACAGCTGAGCCCCAGTGTCTGGAATGGGCCAGGAACAAAGTGGGGCCTCCATGAACGTGCTCTCGGGAGGGAGCCCTGAGCGTGTAGTGGGGACAGGAGGTGTCACGAAGCACTGTCCTGGGCTGTGAATGAAGGGGTCGGAGGACGACAGCCTGCTGTAGGTCTTAACTCTTTTGTTTTGCATCTGTCTTACGTAATCAAGATTGAACATCAGGCCCGGAGGAGGCGGCCACTCTGACCTGGGGACAGCTGTACGCAGAGTAACCCGCAGCTCCTGTGCTGAGATCAAGAAGGATGGGTGTCAGGTCTAGGCTCTCACCGGGAGCTCTCCTCCTCCACCATCTCCTCGTTTCTCTCTGAGAAACTTACGCCCAGGACTGGTGAGTCCTGCCCTTGGCCACAGAAGCCGAGCCCAGAACCAATGACACTTCTGGAGGTAACTCCGCCCTTTGTAACCATTGCCAAAACACCCAGTCATCACTAACAAGCTTCCTGACTCCCAATTAGGCAAAGATGCCCACTCCAGTAAACACTCATAGCTCCCTAATCAATCACCTGATGCCAGCCCTACAGCAGGAATTTTCTTTGTCTTGAGGCTATAAAAATTGGTTATTAAACCCACAAAAACTGCCAAATCTCCCTGGTCTGCCCGGAGTTCAGCCCACTGTGATGGCAGTGCCCACATTATCTCTGCTTTGTGGGTAATCAACCCACTGCCTTCTGAAATGCTGTGCCTGGAGATTCCTTTCCAGCCCACACTCAGACTGCCTCAACAAGCATGCCAACCAATCCCTCCAGTTGGTGGGGCAGGTTCTGAGCGGTCCATATTTCCAGCTCAGAAAAGACTTGGCCTGTGCTTTGCAACTTAGAAGCCCCTCTCCGCCACAATGGACCCACTTGCGTCTCACCTATCCTGCAGTCACCCCACTTCCAGAGGTATTTGCAGTCTTTGTTCAGTGGGTGAGAACCCACAGGGCAGGCGCTGAGGCTCCTGCAGCCACCACGACGATCCCCCGCACCTCTGTGAGGAGTCCTGAGCCTCTGAGGGGATGGGGCCCCCTCCGTGGGTCTCCCTGGGGCTGTGACAGAACCTCCTTTCTCCTGGACCGGCACAAAGATGACTTGTCCATACCCGTGAGGGGGCGGGTAGGAGTGCACAGCGGCCCCGAGGGCCCAGCGCCCTGGGATCCTGGGGGTGGGAGCGGTGAGGGAAGGGGCCTGCAGGGTGGCTCGCCCGGGGTGGGGGCCGGGACGCCGGGCTGCTTCCAAGTGGCCACACCAGCCACAGACGCTGATGGGGACAAAGTGCTCCGGGTCTATGCGAGCCAGTCACGCAGCGAGTGCTCTCAGAACCAGCGCTTATGGTAAAACACCTGTGCTGATTGGCAACAGGGGAAGGGATGCCTGTGACCCAGGAAACTCTCCCCTAACCTTCAGGAAACACTCTGACAGGGTCTCTGAAGATGCAAAAAAAAAAAAAAAAAGTCTGCTTTGGTTAAGAAGACAGGGGAGGAATTGAACATTGGCTGCAAAGCTACATTTTTGAAGAAGTAGAAAACAGCACTATTTCTAAATTAAAAGCCTGTGTTTAGAACAAGCTTACTTAATGACTAACTGTATACTGCAGGCGCTGGTGAAAGCAAAAGCTGTGTTGCAGGCTGTGGTAACTCCCACTTGCACTTTCCTGACTTCCGCGTTGGTCTAAGGCTGGGCGCCGCGGGGAGGTGCTAGTTCTGCGCCCGTGCGCTTCACTCTTTGGAAGTGATCACACCTGTTTACACCGGTGTGAGGCGTGGGCCACAGGGGGCTGGGGCCCCTGGGCTGTGGGGACAGAGGGAAGGGGGTTGGCCAGGGAGGGGGGGTCCTGCCCTCGGGCTTCTGCTTTGCCCAGGCACTCAGGGGCCCCTGGTTCGCTCTTGACCTACTAATGGGGGAGGAGACAGACAAGAAGAGCCGTAGGGGGAGCTGCAGTCAGCACCTTCCATATACCCTCCATTTACCTCTTGGGCATCGAGCGCTCCCGAAGCTCTTCAGAGGCCTCGGTTCTTTGGATGTCTTTGGTCTTCACTAGTCTTCTTGCTCAGGTGTGTATGTGCGCACCCATGCTGTAGCTGCAGTCAGGTCTGACTGCACCGCTCTGTACTATAGGTCCACCATGCTCCTCTGTCCTCGGGGTTCTCCAGGCAAGAATACTACAGTGGGGAGCTGCTCCCCTCTCCAGACATCTCCACCCGGGGCTCGAGCCTGGGTCTCCTGCACTGCAGGTAGGCTCTTTACATCAGGGAAGTAATTACTTAATTGTAGTTATTTTCCAGCAACACTATTTGGGGGTTGACCTCAAGAGTATCCCCATGTTTTCCTTTCCCCTGTGATTTGAAGCTGCTGCTGACACCCTGGTGCTCCCACTGGGTACCTTATTATTGTTCACCCACATGGCCTGCCCCAGTGCCGCCCCTGGCCACAGAAACTCTGTGAGCTAGCAATGGAGTTCAGTCAATGACCTACCAGCAAATCTAATGAAAACTGCCCATGAACTCATGGTTTTCAACCCATTCCTGAAATGTGAATTGATGCAACTTGAAGGACAAACTCTCATACAGCAAGAACTCTGGGAAGGGTGTGGGTAGGGGGAACATGGCAGAGACACCCACTGGGCTCCTAGGAGGCTGGCCCCTTCTCTCCTGGGGGGACTGAACACTCAGCTTTGAACTGAGCACATGGCTGCCCGAGACTACAGACATTCCCAGCATCCTCTGAAGCGGGGATGCTGGTGAGACCAGCTCTCCCTCCAGGATGGAGGGAAACCTCGTGTGCTCTCCCTTCTCCTGCTGTCTTGCTGTGGGAACGTCAGCCGAGAAGGGGAAGCTCCATTCTGCTCCAGGTCCACCCTGGAGGGGGCAAACGCCCCTGGGATGACAGAACAGTATTCCTAGGACGAGAGTGGAGCTTTCTGGAACAGCCCTGCCAGACCAACCCCGGGCTGCCTCACTCCACATCTAAATGGGGAACAGACGCACACTTCTCCTGGCTGTAATTTGGTGGGGACTTTTTTTTTTGTCCACAACCTTGACTGGCACATCAGGCTCTGAGGGGGTTTCTGTGCAGCAGCCTTGTCAGGCTGCTCCAACATGCAGAAGTCTGGTGTTTTCAGCTCTCCTTTCTGTGGGAGGACAGCCAAGCTCAGCTCTATCTGCTGTCCTCTCCAGCTGCGGCTCTGAAAACCTACGTGGAAAATAGATGCTCCCGACTCAGTGAATCAGGAGGTGATCCCTCTACCTTCCAGGGAGATGGACTTGTTCCTTCCCCCGCACCGCGCACCCCCCACTCTCCCCTAAACACATAACTGGCTTTGAGATGTGTGCTCTTTTCCTGATAATAAGGGCAGTTTCTAACTGCACAGCCTCGAGGCACAGGCATCTCGTGTGTGGTGTAACTGGATTATCACAAGGAAGATGAGTTTCACTCTGGTAGGTCCCCTGCTAAACTGATGCATTGAAAACTTTCAGTGGAAATATCACTAAAACCCATTTTCAGTATTAAGCTAAAATGTGGGAAGTTGCTAAGTTTTGCCCTAAGTTCTCAGGTCAAGGAGACAGATATTCAGGATTTCCCAGGGGTCTGATCTTGTTTATGTAATTTCTTAGATATCCTTCACCCTTATGGAACCTGCTAGTTTATAGAGAAAAAAAAAACGCATATACTGAAATATTAAACTGCTTGAGAACATGGTAATAAGTTTGATAATTCATTTATTCATTTGTGCTTGTCTGAAAAGTGTCTTCTCTTTCAGGGGTAGTTTAAAATATAATTTATTAATAGTAACTGTCCTTCAGGTCCATGTGAGCCTTAGAAGAGGCATGGGGAGATGAGAGTTGACTCACGCCAAGCTGCTCTGGATGATTCTCCATTAAATAGTGACAGTCTCACCCACAGACGACTGATGTCTCCAGCATCACAAGACAGGGCTGGTCTTTCTGGAGGAAGCTCACAACCACATCCTCACAGGTCACTGACTCCTGAAAACACAGCGGGTGTTCCACATCAGGGGGTACTGTTGCAGGAAGGGGGACCCCTTCCAGGGCCCGAAACTGGGCTCCTGTCCAACACTCGGAAGTGAATTGTCCGAGGAGACACATGTGCTGACAAAGCAAGAGAGTTTATTGGGAAAGGGCACCAGCATGGAGAGCAGGAGGGTAAGGGAACCCAAGAGAACAGCTCTGCCACACGGCTCGCAGTCTCGGGTTTTATGGTGATGGGATTGGTTTCCGGGTTGTCTTTAGCCAATCATTCTGACTCAGAGTCCTTCCTGGTGGTGCACACTTGGTTCAGCCAAGATGGATGCCAGAGAGGAGGATTCTGGGAGGTGGTCAGACATGTGGTGTCTCCTTTTGAGCTTTCCCAACCTCTTCCGGTTGGTGGTGGCTTATTAGTTCCGTGTTCCTTACCAGGACCTCCTGTCATAAAACAGCTCATGCAAATGGTTACCGTGGTGCCTGGCCAGGCTGGGCGGTTTCTGTCAGCATGCTTCCCCTAACGGTCCCACTGAGGTTTCATAGATCAGGCCACAGCATCCTGCATCCCCGGGTCAGATTCTACCACAACCTGTGCTGGTTGGACCCACAAGCTAAGAATGATCTTTATTATCTTAAATGTTATAAAGTTGTGAGACATATGAATTCTATGGCTGCCAAGTCTCAGCGTCTGTAAAGATACCTGGGGCTGCTTTCCTGCTGCAATAACGGAACTGTGCAGATGCCGCAGAGATCGTAGGACCGTCTAAGATACTCACTATCTGCCGCTTAGGAAGACTTGCCAGCTCTGGCTCAGTAAAGTGGTATTTTAAACACGGTATGCTGGAGTTTTGGTTGAAGAAAGGTAAAGTTTTAGTAAATTTTGCCCCATGAAATAAATCTTTTTTAGTAATGTAAAACTGGCCACCTTACTCAGTAATCTCAGAATAAACACAAGGACAGCAAATATTTATTAATAATTGAAAATTTGTTAAAGAATCAGGTCATTTAGGTGATCTTACTTCTGCATGACACATTGACATGGTTGATTCCAGAGTTACATTTTCCCTTAGGATCAGGTGGATTCTATAGCCTCTCCTGTGTGTGTGTGTGTGTGTCTGGCCTGAATGGTTGCATGCTGCTTCTTTATTCTTGCCACCCTGGCATTGCTTAGAGACCCTGGGTGTTTCATGAAAGCAATGGCCAACTGCCGCGGCCAGCACAAACAAGAGTCGCACCTGCACAGGGAAAGAACGGAGCGTCCCCGCTAAGAAAATAAGAGAGAGACAAAAGATGGGGCTGATCCTCTCAACCCCATCTTTTGTCTCTCTCTTATTTTCTTAAAACAGATAATGGACCTGGTTATACTAGCCGTTCTTTTCAACGTTTTTGTCTTTCTTTCCAAATTCATCATAAAACAGGAATTCCATATAATCCACAAGGACAAGGCATTGTGGAATGAGCCCATCAACGCCTTAAACATCAATTATTAAAACAAAAAAAGGGGAATGAACTGTATAGCCCCTCACCGCATAACGCCTTAAATCATGCCCTCTATGTTTTAAATTTTTTAACTTTAGACACAGAAGGCAATTCAGCAGCCCAGCGTTTTTGGGGAGAACGATCCTCATGCAAAAAACCACTTGTACGATGGAAGGATCCACTTACCAATCTGTGGTATGGGCTAGACCCTGTATTAATATGGGGACGAGGGCATGTTTGTGTTTTTCCACAGGATGCCGAAGCGCCGCGTTGGATACCGGAAAGGCTGGTACGCGCAGCGGAGGAACTCCCTGACATATCAGATGCATCGCATGACACTGAGCGAGCCCACGAGTGAGCTGCCTACCCAGAGGCAGATTGAGGCGTTGATGCGATATGCTTGGAATGAGGCTCATGTACAACCTCCAGTGACACCTACTAATATACTGATCATGTTATTATTATTGTTACAGCGGATACAAAACGGGGCGGCTGCGGTTTTTTGGGCATACATTCCTGATCCGCCCATGATTCAATCCTTAGGATGGGATAAAGAAATAGTACCTGTATATGTCAATGATACAAGTCTTTTAGGAGGAAAATCAGATATTCACATTTCTCCTCAGCAAGCCAATATCTCCTTTTATGGTCTTACTACGCAATATCCTATGTGCTTTTCTTATCAATCACAGCATCCTCACTGTATACAGGTGTCAGCTGATATATCCTACCCTCGAGTGACTATTTCAGGCATTGATGAAAAAACCGGAAAGAGATGGTACCGTGACGGAACCGGACCTCTCGACATTCCGTTTTGTGACAAACATTTAAGCATCGGCATAGGAATAGACACTCCTTGGACTTTATGTCGAGCACGGGTCGCATCAGTGTACAACATCAACAATGCCAATGCCACCTTTTTATGGGACTGGGCACCTGGGGGAACACCTGATTTCCCCGAATATCGAGGACAGCGTCCACCCATTCTTTCTGTAAACACTGCTCCTATATATCAGACAGAACTGTGGAAACTTTTGGCTGCTTTTGGTCATGGCAATAGTCTATATTTACAGACCCACGTTGGGCGCCACCTGCCGCGGCCAGCACAAACAAGAGTCGCACCTGCACAGGGAAAGAACGGAGCGTCCCCGCTAAGAAAATAAGAGAGAGACAAAAGATGGGGTTGAGACCAAAATGGCTGATCCTCTCAACCCCATCTTTTGTCTCTCTCTTATTTTCTTAGCGGGGACGCTCCGTTCTTTCCCTGTGCAGGTGCGACTCTTGTTTGTGCTGGCCGCGGCAGCCAACCATGCTAAGAGGCCTAACCCTGCCTCTGTCTCGTGTCTTTAGGAGCTAAGTGCATGTCAAATGCGTATGAAAGGTCCAGATGTAAAAGTTCAGGTGCCCATTGATCCACACCACCTGTGTAAAGGGAATGTCCTTCTTTTACCGTCATGGGGGTAATTGGGGCCAGACGTGAGGACAAAGCGCACGATCAGTCCAGGTGCAAAAAGGCAGTTGTCCGCTTGCTTCACAGCTGCTGTGCGAAGGGAAAAGCCTTCCTTTGGGAAAACAGCTCGGATCTCATAGAGACAAGGGCTGCCCCCTGCAGAGTGGGGCCAGTAGCCTCTGGTGGGGAAGACTGCGGTGATGACTGACTGGCTGGGGGCTCCCAGGATGAGGCAAGAGGCTGAGGAGCCCAAGTCTGCAGAGCCAAGGTCATACCAACAGCTCCTTGGATCTGCGTCAGTCTGAGTGGAGCAGTGACTTTAAGGGGCTAGGATGCCAGCTGCCTGCCTGGAGGCCACAGGAGGAGGGGGCCGAAAAGCAGGCGGTGTGGCTCATCTTGGTTTCTGAAGACACTTCTTTCTGGCACCAGGTGCCAAGCTATGGCAAAGACTGTATTCTTTTTATAAAACTGCTTTAGCTGTTCTAATTCATTTGCCTTTCCATCTTAGTTCATTTAAAAGATAAATGTACAAATGTGTATATTTTTTCTCTTAACACCAGTGGAAACCCTAATTTGGCTATTTTTATCCAACAGTTCATCACGCAGATCTTTCAAGTCAGTACCGATAAAAATGCCCTTATCAGATCCCTCTTAATGGCTGTTTCCTGAATGTTCTGTTTTTATACTGATACTAATATCAATAATCTTATTACACAAGTATTTGCACAAATGTTCCTCCCACGCTGATGTGTTATCATTGGACCTTCCTTGTGGAATATGAAAAGGTGGGTTTATGGCTGTTTATCATTCATTCTTTGATGGCTTCTGGACTTTAAAAAATGTATCATGAGTCCATTCTTTTATTCCACAGAATAAAAGTCATTCATGCATGTTTTTACCGAATCCTTTCACGGTTTCAGCTTTACAGTCCACACAGTCTAAGTCTCACTAAATTCCCAAGTCCGCCCGGGAGCAGGGACCTGCCCTTGGGCCGCCTGGGTCCGACCCTCGGGGATCGCGGAGGAGCGCGCCTTCTCCCGCAGCTGCCCGGGGAGGTCTCCCCAGCTCCCGCCCTCCCGTCTGTTGTCTGGGTCTCCGCGCCCTGCGGGGCCGGGAGCCGGCTCCCAGGCGGACGCCCGGGACAAGCGGGGCGTCAGGGCGGCCCGGCGGTCGGGGTGCGCCCGGGGCCGTGTGCGCCGCTCGTCGGGAGCCACCCAGCGGCCGCCGCCAGCCGGTCCCTTCCCGGGGAACGCTGGCGACTCCCGCGAAGGCTGCGGCTCGGCCGCCGAGCCCGGGGCAGAGCTCCAGGGGCCGGGGGTGCCAGCGCCATGAGACCCGGGAGGAGCCTGCTGTCGCCGGAGAGTCGGGCTGCAGGTCCGCGGCCTGGGCGGGCGGCGCCGGCCGGTGTCGCTGCCCGGCCCGGGACCGGCGCGCCGCGGGGCCCCTTCTGCCCGCGGGCGCCGCCGGGGCAGCTGAGCGCGAGCCGGAAAGGTCCCGGCGCCGGCGTCCGCCGGGTCACACCTCCTCGATGTTTCCCTCTCGCCCGGAGGTGCGGACCACACGGACGCACGCGGACATGTCCAGTCTCCCCAGCCTCCCCCATGGACCCCGACAGTCCTGACTCACGAACGTGCGTCCTCTCCCCGCAGAGGGACCACGGGCCGCCCGTCCTCCTCCCCAAAGGGCGCCCGGAAGCGCTTCCTTGTCAGCCTGGGGGAACGGGCGTCCCGCTGCCGTCGCGGCGCTGCGGCTGCTCCCAGGCGGCCACGGTTCCCGGTGACGGGCCCAGGACTCAGCCGGCGGGTTTCCTGCGGGTCGGGCTGCATCTATGCGAGGGGCGCCCTGCGACCCTTCTATTCTCCTCGGGCTCAGAGGTGGGAAGAATGGTGTCCGCGTGGAGGCGCTGTTTCGCGGGTGTGAGACACGGATACGTCTGTGTGAGGATCACAAAGCCTACAGATGGGCGGCTGCTCTGGCGAGGTCGACCAGATGGCCCGACAGTTGTTGGAGCTCCTTGCTACTAATGTGGTAACCTGCTGTAATGTAGGTATCCAATGAGAAATCTTAAAATTAATTATAATGAAAATCACCATTATCATTGTTACTCAACAATAACGTAATTATTACCTTTGTTTGCAGTTAATTTAAGAAACATCGTTTCAAGCTTATCCACAGAGTATCCAATTGCAGACAACTAGAGAAGAATGTTGAGATGAAGAACTTTCTTCACACACTGGGAAGTCGGGGAATCTCTCCTTCCAGCCACGAGGCCCTGCCCAGCAGCAACCGACCTGGAAAACCAGACCCCAGCCTCCGCAGCAGTGGGCTCCAGGATTCAGTGCATGGTCAGTGACTGCCACCTTCCTTATTTTTCTTCCTTTCAATTTAGTACCAAATGGGGGAAACCAAATCTGTTATCTAAGCAGTCACCTGGGACGGCCCTCTTCCTGTCAGCCTGCCTCTGGCTACCCCATATTACACGCTCTGAGCAGGACACGCTTTCCCTTTTCCCACCAGAACGTGTCCCCACTCCAGTGTGTGCCCTGAGTCTCAGCCTAGGCGCGTGGTGGTGGCTGACTCCCTGCTCTGGAGACAAATTCTGAAGAAACAGTAAAGGATCGGGAAAATATCCTGGAGGAGGAAATGGCCACCCACTCTAGTACTCTTGCCTGGAAAATTCCATGAACCGAGGAGCCTAGCCATCTACAGGTCATGGGGTCACGAAGAGTCAAACACGACTGAGCATGCACACAGAGACACGGGCATCTTTGTTTATGTCTACAGCGCTTAGAAAGAACCAAATAAAGCACGGAGGATAATATGTGGTTGTTGTTACTTTTGAAAAAAAAATTCAAATTACTCATTTTAAGTTTAGATATATCTCATATACCAAAAACTTCTCCCTTGAGCACTGTATTGTAGTGATTGCCTATGCATATAGTTGTGTAGCCATCATCACTATCTGATCCAGAATATTTTACATTTTATCTCCCTACAAAGACACCTAGTGTTCCTTCATCAGCCACTTTAAGTTCCGCATTCCTCACTCCTTCGTCCTTATGGAACTGCCTATTCTGTGTATTCCAAGCACATGGGTTTGTGCAACTGCGGCCATTTGGGTCCGGCTCCTTACACGGTGCCGTGTTTCTGAGGCTTATTCTTATTTTATCACGTGGTCCAATTTTTTGTTTGGCTTCAGAACTTTCCTAAGTCTTTAACACACACACACACACACACACACGCTACAGTTCTTTTAATGTGGAAAATACACTGAGGTCCAGCGTCGCCATTAGAACCATTTTATGCGCACAGTTCCATGGCATAAAGTACCGCCTTCCTGTAGGCACTCAACCTGCCCCCCAACCCAGAGCGGCCAGCGTGCACAGGGGGCACCAGCCCAGCTGTGCTACCCACTGTCAGAGCCCCCAGAGCGCCCTCCCAGGCCAAGACTCAACAATAGGCCACTTCCCAATGGCCAAAGAAGGGCCCATCTGTGCCAGTGGAGGGCGGTGGCCGAGGGTGAGAGAGACGAAAGGAGGGACGGACAGGAGGGTCTGCAGCTCCTGGTCTCCCCAGGCGGTCTTGCAACCAACTACTAATCACGCTCAACTTTGCTTCAGCTTCTGAGCTCAGAAATTAGCAAGTGCCTTCACGGTGGTATGGCCCTAGATGGTGGCAGCCCCGACCAGGCACCCCAATACCCTGTGCTGTGGGACCCTGCCATGCCAGCCTTACCAGCCCCTGTCAGAGCCCTGGGGTGCCCAGCATCTGTGGGCAAACCGTTCCTGACACATCCTTCAGCCCTCTGGAGGCCTAGCCATCAGGCTGTGACTTGGAGTTCCCAGGAGGTGGTTATCACTCAGGTTATGTGGCCAATGGCAATAGGGCCTGACCCTCTGGAAGCGAGTGGAGAAAAGCCCAGTGCTCTCCTTCAGTGTGGTCCTGGCACCAGCTGCGTGTCTCTCGCTGACACCCTCACTGCTTCATCCAGATATTGCACTTACCACTCGTGTTCCAGGCTGGGATTCTAGCGGCAGCCTTCCCAGGGTTGCAGCCTTTCCCAGTGACCAATCCCAAGTACCTATGCCTCAACCTCTGGACCCTCACATAGGTAGTACCGCTATCAATGCTTCGGGTTAAAAGCAGCAGATCTCAGACGCTGAAGACTTGTCCTAGGTCTTGCAAACAGCTCCGAACTGAGGTCTGGGGGCCTTTAATGCTGTCACCTGAGACCACGCCATCTGCCAGCAGACACGTCAATCTCCAGATAATCAGAATCAGAGTGATTAAGTGCAAAGAGGGACACATGCGTCATGTTGGGAGGAGGGGGGTGGGAACAACACCCTCTGCCTTTGTCTCCCTGCTCCCAGCTGCCCAGGGCCCCAGGCCGTCTCCTCAATATCCTGTGTCAACATGTTGTTCTCTTTCGACTCAGACAACATGGAGGGTCCCTGCCCCTCAAGTAGTAATTTTCTCAGTTTTGAGGGGTACACTCATGAAATGTCTTCCAGTGTAAAAATAAATGAAAAGCTAAAAATCACCCCGACCACTGGAGTTCCATATGAGGTGAGGGTGATATAAGGTCCCTGGAACTTCTGTTCTGGAAAGAGGGAGGGAGGAGGAAGAAAAAGCTAATCTTCAGTGAATGTAACCTTCACCTGGACTCTGTTTAGTCATTTTATCTCTACAGTTATTCAGTCATCATAACATTTACTCAAGGTCTTTTCTCTTTAGGGCCTGATGTTCTCATGGAGCTCACAGGCTGAAGAGATACTCAAAGTGAGCGAGTCAGTTCCTAGGCAGGTTGATAAGAAGTCCAGGGGTACCCGAGGAGAGAGGGGTCTGGGGTTCTCAAGGAGGAGGAAAGGACAAGCACCTTTTTTCCTCTTTTTTCTTAGTCTTAGTCACTTAAAACGTTTGTTTGTTTGTTTGTTTTTCTTTCTTTGGGCCCGGAACTGATGATTACACAACTCAGTTTAAACTCTGTGAAAGAAAGTGAACTTGCTCAGTCGTGTCCGACTCTTTGCGACCCCACGGACTGTAGCCCACCAGGCTCCTCTGTCCATGGGATTCTCCAGGCAAGAGCACTGGAGTGGGTGCCATTGCCTTCTCCAAGGGATCTTCCCAACCCAGGGATCCAGCCTGGGCTTCCCACATTGTAGGCAGATGCTTTACCATCTGAGCCACTTAAACTCCGTACTAGGGATTGTATACCAACAGTGTATCTGCTTGGGGACAGTTTCTCCTTCCTGAAAACCTTCTGATTAGTCCTGATATCTCAGAATGTATATTATGGGAATGGGTCTGGCAGGATCCTTCTGTTAAACTCTGATCCTGTTCGTCCTAAAGTGTTACTTGTGAGAGTGGCTCTGGTAAAACTTTCACAACCCTGAGACCTTCTTTTGATTTAAAGTGAAGTCGCTCAGTCGTGTCCGACTCTTTGCGACCCCATGGACTGTAGACTACCAGGCTCCTCCCTCCATGGGATTCTCCAGGCAAGAGTACTGGAGTGGGTTGCCATTTCCTTCTCCAGGGGATCTTCCCGACCCAGGGATTGAACCCTGGTCTCCTGCATTCCAGGGAGATGCTTTAACCTCTGAGCCACCAGGGAAGTCCCGTAACTAATGTAAAAAGTATATACGTCCCTTGCTAACACTAGCAAGGGGGGCACCCCTTATGATATCTATGTCAGAAGCTTTCTCTGACCTTTTTCCACTGTAATAAAACTCTGCTACACAAACGCTCTTGAGTGATCAATCCTGGCCCTTGGTCCTGAAGCTAAATCTTCTTCAGAGATCATGAATCTGACATCGTTCACAGTGAGCTCGACTGAATCTATAACAATCTCTTAAAAGCCAAGTATAATCTTAAAATAAGCTATGCTGCTACTAAGTCACTTCAGTCTTGTCCGACTCTGTGTGACCCCATAGACATCAGCCCACCAGGCTCCCCCATCCCTGGGATTCTCCAGGCAAGAACACTGGAGTGGGTTGCCATTTCCTTCTCCAATGCAGGAAAGTGAAAAGTGAAAGTGAAGTTACTCAGTCATGTGCGACTCTGATCGACCCCATGGACCACACCCTCCAGGCTCCTCTGTCCATGGGATTTTCCAGGCAAGAGTACTGGAGTCGGGTGCTTTCTCCAAAAGAAGCTATAAGCCCTATTAAAATAAAATAAAATTCAACTGAGTAAAATTTTAAAATCTTAGTGCCTCTATTTAAAGATTTATGAATCAGGCAGCATCCAATTCAGCAGTTAGAAACTGAGGAGTTGCACACAATAAAAGACGTGTATAGGCTGAGGGATCAGGAACAAGGACCTTGTGCTGGGCAAAGATTCCAAGTGGCTACTGCAAGGTTACTTTCCATTAGAGGCTGGAAAGCTTTCTCAGGCAGATGGCTTAACTAGTGATAGTCAGAAGATTCCTGGCTGACTGGTTCAAGAGTTCGTTTCTGGAAGAGCCAAAACTGCATTTCCGGCTATTCTGCTGGCATGGCTCCTAACCAAGCAACTCCTCTGGGGCTGTCATCTGGTTTCTAACAGCCCCCTGGGGGCAGCAACAAGGCTTACCGCTGCTGGTTCCCTGCTAAGCACGGTGGCGGGTGTGTCCGTCCCCAAATGCTGAGAGCGCATGTGCTCTGTGCCAGGCCGGGGCTGGGGGCAGGGGCCCAGCCACCACACCTCACAGCCCTTGACACGGGGCTGGTGCCCTGGGATGACCCAGAGAGATGGCATAGGGAGGGAGGTGCGAGGGGCGTTCAGGGTTGGGAGCTCGTGTACACCCGTGGCGGACTCCTGTCGATGTGTGGCAAAACCGATACAGCATTGTAAAGTGAAATAAAGTAAAAGAAAAAATAATAAATAAATAAACAAAAAGAGGAGAGTAAGACAGAAAACCCCCACACTTTAAAAAGAAGCGATCCTGCTGCTCCCGCAGAGCTGGCGCTGTGGAGGGAGACGAGGAATGAACAGAACCGCCTGTAGAAGAGGCAGCTCCAGGGAGCGAAGGGCGGACGCGGCGCAGCGGGAAGGGGCTGGGGCGGGGGGCGGCGGGGAGGAGAGGAGAGGCGTCCCGGCCGAGGACGGATGGCTGACGAGCCCCAGCGGCGCTGACAGGGCCGGCCCTGGACCGCGAAGGGCCGAGGCGCGGAGGGCAGGAGACGCGGGGGAGCCGTCACTGCAGATGCACGTGGGGACGTGTCTCCGAGGAGGTGACATTTATGCTGCGCCCTGGGCCACCATCCCCTTCCCTCGTCACCCAGAGCCAGACGCCGAGGATGGCCGCTAACATCACGCGCACTGGCTGGTCCTGAACCTGCACACCCAGCTCGCTGTTCCCTCCTGAGGAGTCACAGGAAAGGCCCCTGTACTGAATTCCCCTCCCTCCCTCTCCGGACAAGTCCAGTCCCTTCCCGTGTGGCCCAATGGCGTGGCCTGTCCCTCCTCTTGGGAACTCTATGTCATCAACTCTCTTCGATGACAGTTGTCTCCTGATCTGTTTGCCTCATTGTGCCTCCAGTTTCCCATTAATACACTGTATTTCAATTTCCCATTAATACACTGTATTTTAAATTAGCCAAGAATGACAGCGCGCTCTGTAGACACAGAGCATCTTAACTGAGCACACTCAATTAGCTGTGGACAAAGGGAGAATGAATTATGACACTTCTTGCAATGTCTTCAATCAATTTAATGTCTTCTTGTGTGTTAAGTGTGTGTTTTGGAGAAGGGAATGGCAACCCACTCCAGTATTCTTGCCTGGAGGATCCCATGGACAGAGGAGCTTGGTGGGCTACAGTCCACGGGTCGCAGAGTCAGACATGACTGAGCGACTTCACTTTCACTTTCACTTTGAATCAGTAATTCTAAATCCGTTAACCATATGTTTGAAAGTATCTTCTGCTTCATTTTCTCTGTTTTGCTCTTGCAAATGTAAAAGCAAAACCAAATATCAAGAGACACACTAAAACAGGTTTTGTTTTGTTTTTCCTGGTTGAACTTTATGCCAACAAATCCTAGGTAAGGACTTAGGAAGCTGCAGTAAGTCAAGGCACCAGCAAGGTCACAGGATCTGCAGTCAGCAGGGGTCTTAATGGTGCCAGAGAGCCTTTTTTTTTTTTTTTTTTTCGCCTTGCTGTAGGAGGTGGATGCCGTGGCTGAGGGGCCAGAGAGACCCCGGGGCCTTAATGACACCAGTGAGCCGGCTAAGATGCAGGAAGCTGGGCCAGGTACAGTCGTTAGGCCAATGCGAGCTGAAACATATTTAATTCTGAATTTCCAGAACCGTTACCCCAAAGAAAATGTTCACCTTCTTCTGATACTCACATAGAAAGATTGCATAGACTCTTTTGCCTAGAAATTCTGCTTCCATGGAAGAAAGCCACCGGGAAGATTGCTTGGAGAATTTAAGAGAGTGTGTTTTTTAGGTGGAGAAAAGGAAGTGAGTAAATGGCAAGTGCGGTTCAGAAACGGAAAGGGGTCTGTGCGGACCCAGCAGGCTCCCTGCGGTGGAAGGCAGGCCGTGCGCTCACTCTCCTTCCCCCTTTTGCTGGGGTCACGTTTATCAGGACTTAGGTAGCTCCAGTGAAAACTTCAAGTACAGGGGCTGCCCTGGCGGTCCAGCGGTTAAGCATCTACCTTGCAGTGCAGGGGACACTGGTTCGATCTCTGGTCCCCAGAAGATCCCACGTGCCACAGAGAAATGAAGCTGTAAATACTGAGCCCAGGCATTCTAGAGCCCAGCGCTCCACAGCAAGAGAGCCACCAAAGTGGGAAGCCCAACCACCGCAACTAGAGCGCAGGCCCTGCTCTCTGCAGTAGGGAGAGCCTGCAAGCAGCAAGGAAGGCCCCGTGCGGCCAGAAAGAAATGGAACTATATTTAAGCAAACATCCTCCAAGTACAGTGACTCCCAGTGGCGCAGGTAACTCCTGCCCGATGTTCTCAGCACCCCGACGTATGGGGTCTGCAGGAACCCCTCCTCCCGGGAAGGCCCAGAGTCTCCATCGACCAGTGTCTCCCCCACTGTGCTGAGCCATCTCCCGGCTCACCTCGGCGCAGAGCTGCTTCTGGTGGTGCCACTCTCTAGGCAGGGCAGTCATCCTTGTGAATCCTCATCTAAAAATTCATATCATCTCACCTGCACTCTATTTCCATATTCCCTAAAAGGAGTTCCTTAAAATCCCAATTGTATTCCTTACAAGAGCGTTTTAACACAATCTTGATTTGAACACCTATGTTTTTATTTATCAAGTTTTATGTCTCCTTGGTTGTGTCCTGCGCTCTGGCTCAGCCTCTCTCTTGGCCTCTGCTCTTGGCCTCTCATGAAACAATGTACATTTAAGTCGCTTCAGTCATGTCTGACTCTGTGCGACCCCAGAGACGGCAGCCCACCAGGCTCCCCCGTCCCTGGGATTCTCCAGGCAAGAACACTGGAGTGGGTTGCCATTTCCTTCTCCAATGCATGAAAGTGAAAAGGGAAACTGAAGTTGCTCAGTCGCGTCTGACTCTTAGCGACCCCATGGACTGCAGCCTACCAGGCTCCTCCATCCATGGGATTCTCCAGGCAAGAGTACGGGAGTGGGGTGCCATTGCCTTCTCCAACAACGTACAGGATGTATTGATTGCGCCCACGCTCCCCTCTCGCTGGCTCTTTCCACTCTCCCTCGTCTCTCTGTGACATGTATAATTATATGCACATCACGGTCACCGTGACGCCCTCCCCTTCCCTTGGGAAGCCTGTCATTACTTTCCTGCTTCTTTCTCTGCTGCCCCGTGTGTGCCCTGCCCAACATACAGCAGCTTCACAGCAGGCTCTCCCCCTCACTCTTCTCTTCAGAGTTCCTGCTGGAATTTCTGGGCACCACCTCCCAAGTATTTACCTCTGACTCTGACTCCTTCTTCCCTGGTGTGGGCCCTGTAGCATCTTCCCCTGAATGAAGACCACAGATAAAACCTAAATTCTCCTTCTTCCCCCGCTACCTTGAACTCCCCTGTGGATGTCTCCTTCTCATCCAGGCTCAGTGATTCAATATCATCCATGAACCATTTTTCTACACTCAACCACCTATCTGGCCGCATGGATACAGTCTCCAGGGCAGTGGGGGCAGCGATGCTGGGCAATGCTGAGACCGCAGGGAGAGACCAGGCCAGGCGATGCGGGCGGCGAATGAAGGACAGTGCTGAGAAGAGCAGACGATAGGGAAGTCCCAAGCGGAGAAGAGGGTGGAGAGTGTTTCTAAAAACAGATCAGGGAGAAACCTGGGGGAGGAGAGGTCGAGTCTCAGGGAAAGAGAAGTGATCATTGCATAGCTCCTCGGGGGGCGGGGGGCGGGGGGAATCCAGCAACGTGCTAGTTTACCAGCGACATCCTATCACATGCTATATTTCAGTTAGAAATACTTCAGGCTACAAATCCATTAGATTTGTAGAAATTCCTAACGCCTTAGAAATTTATACATTTTCCTGCAATGGAATAAATTAGGCTAAGGTTTTGCATTACATTGCTTATTGTGATATCAAGATGTCATTTTATATTAGTATTTATTCCAGTGTGGACCAGTAAAGTGTATTATAGTACATCATCTATTCAGTGGACTGGTTTGTGCAAAACAGTGTCCCAAGAGAGACTATTCCCCATGATATTGTCAGCTGAGTATAAGCAAGACACCATAAAGCTCTGTGCTCAGTATGCTACCGTTCATGGCTTTAAATGCGGTGTCCTCAGTCACTCAGTCCTGCCCGACACTGTGTGACACCGTGGACTGTGGCCCACTGGGCTCCTCTGCCCACTCGATTCTCCAGGCAGGGATGCTACGGTGGTTTCCCAAGTCCTGTTCCAGAGGATCTTCCAGACCCAGGGATTGAACCTGAGTCTCTTATGTCTCCTGCACAGGGAGGTGGGTTCTTTACCACTAGCACCACCACGGGGAGTGAAGAAACAGATATTCACAGTTGCTTGTGCTTACATAAAATGACACTCTGGGGCATCTCTCCTGATCCAGGGGCTAAGACTCCGCACTCTCATTGTAGGGGCCTGAGTTCAACCCCTTGTCAGGAAACTAGGACCCACATGTCACAGCTAAGAGCTCCCATGGAAAAGGTCCCGCAGGCACAGCCAAATAAATACTTAGGGAAAAAAATAAAATAAACCCCTGGAAGGTATTCCTGAGAACAAAACACGTGGCTGACTGTGGAAGCAGCAGGGCCTTGACAAGAAGGGAGGGGGTAGGAAGAACAATGCAATGTGAGCTATTTTATATTTCTAGTTCTTGAACCTTGCACATGTGTTACAAGTTTCTCAGAAATGCCAAGACATTACAAAAATTTTAAACCTCTAAAGAATAAAACTCACAGCTTTATTTCTACAAACTGAATGAAAGTCAGGTTTGTTTTACTATCTGGCTTCTCTAAAACATCTGCTCAGGCTTTTCCCGCGCTACCCAGACAGCGGTCCATTCGGCACTGTCTGGATTCTTGTCATAACTTGAAGTGAATCTTCTACGCTCTCCTGGGTCCTTGCTGTCCGGCAAACGAAGGCCGGCGTCATCACGGTCCTGCAGCAGGAGCCCACTTAGGCGGCACCGACCTTTACTTCCCAGGGGAGCAGTACATCTACGGAGGGAACAGTGGCGGCGCCTGCATTAGGGATCCGAAGAGAACCTGCGAGAAGCTTCTGTGGGCAGCTCATGCCGCCGTTGCCCCTGAAACCCCAGCCGCTGTCCCTGCTGCGTCCTCCAGGAACCCTCGCCAGCGAGCCGAGCTGCTTTGCTGCCGCCGCTCCTCTGCTCGGCCGCTTCCCTCCTGGAGCCTCCGCTCCCCAGACCCAGGCAGCTTCCAGGAGCCAAGACTCCTGCTGGTTCCGATCCCAAGGCTGACCGCCAGCCTCTCCCAGAGGCATGCCTGTGAACTTCTTACCATCGGTCTGTGTGACACGCGCTCTCCTCTGCGCTCTGGAGACCACCCATTCCCGGCAACCAGGGAGCTCAGTCGGTGGCTCTGACTTGGCGGATGCTCGCAGAGAAGTTCTGCCCGTGCGCGGCACCGTTTCCTGTGAACACTCCTGGGAGGTCGTGCCTGATCTCCACGTCTGCAGATTCTGAAGAGATTAAAAGGGGAGAGCAGGGGGCAGCTGAGCCGCTCTGAGCAAGGAGGGCGTCACCGTGAATGGGCCACTTCAGCGCCTGAGTGCAAGGCTGCTGGGTCTGCGGGGCGGCCTAGTCCACAGGCGGGCCGCGAGCTCGCCGCCTGCTCCGCAGCTCCCCCTGAAGGCCGGCCTGCAGCGCCCACTGCTCAGGCCACTGGACGGGTAGGCAGAGCACTGCGTGGGCTTCAGCTCTTCTTTCCCAGGCTCTTTTCTTGGGTGGGGGCTGTGCTGGGTTCTTGCTGGGTCCTTGCTGCTGCACAGGCTTTGCTCTGCTTGTGGTGAGCAGGGCACATTCTCTGGTTCTGGTGCCTGGCCTTCTCATTGCAGCAGCTTCCCTTGCTATGGAGCGTGGGCCCCAGGGCCCCCACGCTTCAGCGGTGGCAGAGCGTGGGCTCAGTGGCTGTGGCCCCCAGGCTGTGGAGCACAGGCTCGGTGGTTGTGGTTTACAGCCTTAGCTCCTCTGAGGCACGTGGGATCTTCCTGGACCAGGGATTGAACTCGTGTCTCCTGCATTGGCAGGATTCTTTACCCTGAGCCATTATGGAAACCCCACAAACTCATAAAATGGAAATTGGTTGACAGAAAATAAGCAGTTTCTAAATAAATAAATATGTCTCCTCATGAGAATGTTCTGTGACTTTTGCTTTTTTCCTTTCACATAAGATGAAAATTCCTAATTCATAATTCACTATGTTCTTCCCTCAAACAACATTTGCAACTGCTAATTTCATTAGCTAAGCTTGATCCATTTCTTAAAATCCTTTTCTCCCACTTTCCCCTATGCACTGGGCATTCATTATCAGCTGAGACAATAGTTCATCATTGTGCAGCCGCTGAGTCAGGTCCAACTCTCGCGACCCCATGGACTGCAGCACCCCAGGCCTCCCTGTCCTTCACCATCTCCCAGAGATTATATTTATCTACTTCATGTGCATAGGAGGATAAGCATTTGACTTTATACTTGAATCATTTCTCTGAATCTAACATATTAATATGCCAAAAAGATATAAAACACTTGACTGACTTTAGCATAATAAAAAATAATAGAATCAGGTGACCATATCTTAAGACTGATTATGAAACCAGCCGCCATGTTGATGAGGAGCAGTGACTCACGGGGGACGTTTTATGTGGTGAGAGAGAGGAGCGCTGGCCCCAGGGATTTAAAGGGCTGTTTGAAAACAGAGTGGAACTCGGCTCAGTGGCTGGACCTCCTGGGAGTCACTTCCCAGGGACACATAGGACAGAGTCCTGAGCATCCTGAGTGCCCCACAAGGCGGTCTGAAGCGGCGGCCCCTCTGCGTGTCAGTGGAGATGGCAGCTGTATTGTGCGTCTGTAGGAGTCTGTACAAGGTGACCTTGCATGCAGGAAAGTAAATGTGACGAAATGGCAGATGGCCTCAGCTCTAATGGTAAGATCTCTTCTTAAATCAATTTCTTTCTCCTCTCAGCTTCTCCGTCTGAAAGGTGTTACTCTTCATGAGACCCATTCTCTTTTAGTTCCCTTCTTCAAATCTTAAATTTTGTAGCTTTTGTTCAGCATCTTTCCATGTTTATTCCTCAGACAAGATAAGCAAGAGTAAAATTGTCTTACAGGACTAAAGATAAACAAATACTTTTAAAATCAGACTTTCCAAAAGTTCTAATTCACTCATGTTCTCACTTTAGTATCCTCAATGCTAAGCCTGTAATGAGCGTTTTTACCTGATTCAAACACAACTCTAGGGGTGGATTGGTGGCGGGACTCCACAGACCCCTGGAATTTTGAACTTTGACAGTTAGATCTCCTTTTAGAGAAGTGTTAGCAGCCAGTGGAACAGGAGCATCTAGTGCCAGATTACAGGGCTGACAGCAGGGAGAAGACAGTTTACTGGTGATAGAAAGATCTGCCTTCTGACAAGGGGCCGCCTCTCACGGAGGCAAGCTGGAAGAGCCTGCAGAGGTGGAGCCGCGTGTGCGGGGAGGGAAGCCTCAGCCACTCCCTTATCAGCGCGGCACAAAGGGGTCCTTCCCTGACCTAACCCTGCTTCCTGTTCCTTTAACTCCCTGTGCTCGGGGCTGCTCTGCTGAGAGGGGCGCCCCTTTGCTTTTCCTAGACCTCCATGGGCCTTCTCACCGAGCCGGCAGCAGGCAGGCAGCCGCGGCGCCACGGGGCAGGCCTGCTCCGGTCACTCCTCTGGGGCCGAGCGGCTGGGAGAGCGCGCTGAGCGGCCACCGGCCCCCTCACGGGCCCAGGGGTCGGAATGTGATGGGACCCGAGGTCGGAATGGGGATGATGGAAGGGCTGCCTTTGCTTTCTTTCACTCCCGGTCCAGGAGCTCTTCACCTGAGGGACTTGGAGAGCCCAGGGAGCCTGTGGCCTCCCTGAAGTGATGCCTAAAATGCATCTGTGCACAAACTCGTTCAGATAAGAGTAAATGCCCTGGACTCACCCCTTCAGAATATTTTATCCTTGTTCCTAGTCTGTCCAGATCCTGTGCTTTGAAGCACAACACCGCTGCGGTGATTTCATCACACTTCCACTGCTGCCGGTCCCTAGAAAACCCAGCTTTCAGAATCAAGAGAAGCTGTTGGCTGACAAGGCTTAAAAGCACCCTGTGAAGTACCTAGAATCAGGAGCATTTGACTGTACTCTACTGGGACATTTTAAGGTCTAGCAGTTTTGTTAGGGGAAGCCCACTGATTGAGACCGCCCACCCAGGCCAGGCACCATAGTAACCATTTGCATGAGTTGTTTTATGACAGGAGGGCCTGATGAGGAACGCAGAACTAATCAGCCACCACCAACCGGAAGAGTTCGGGAAAGGTCGAAAGGAGACACCGCCTGTCCGTCCACTTCCCAGAATCCCTCTCGCTACCACCCATCTTGGCTGAGGATGCGTGGGCCACCAGGAAAGGCCCTGAATTAGAATGATTGGCCAAAGGCCACCAGGAAAGGCCCTGAATTAGAATGATTGGCCAAAGACCACCCAGAAACTAATCTCATTAGCATAAAACCCGAGACTGCAAGCCACATGGGAGAGCAGTTCTCCTGGGTTCCCTCACCCTACTGCTCTCCACCCCGGTGCCCTTTCCCAATAAAATCTCTTGCTTTGTCAGCACAAGTGTCTCGGACAATTCATTTTCGAGTGTTAGAGAAGAGCCCAGTTTCGGGCCCTGGAAGGGGTTCGTCTTCCTGCAACAGTTTGCTTTTCGCTTGTGAGCAGCTAGGTCAAATTGTTTCCAAACAAGAAAACCGAACTAAACTGTCTGACCAGGGTTACAGGACACAAACTACTTTGGGGTGGGTCCCAGGCTGGCCTGGGATTCTGTCATTCCAGGAATCAAAGCAGCAAAGGGCATCCGTGACACAAACCCTAACAGCGTTTCATCACTGGACAATTTGGGTTGGGCCGGCTCCCTAGAGAAGGGAATGGCAACTCACTCCAGTATTCTTGCCTGGAGAATTCCATGGGCAGAGGAGCCTGGTGGGCTCCAGTCTAAGGGATCGCAGAGTCGGACACGCCTGAGTGACTTTCACTTTCTTTTTTCAGTTCGGAATCACGGAGAGGTGGAGTCTTTCCTGCGGATATTTGTCAGTGCTTCCGACAGATCCAGTTATGTGGCTTTGTGTTCTTCTGGAGTTGCTCCCGTGACGTTGATCGGGACTTCATAGGCTTAGGCAGCGCATTACTTTGTTTTCTGTGCAATAGTGCGGAAACAGTTAAAAAGCAAGTGAACGAGCCAAAGCCCCGGGAACTGCTTTCCAAACAGGCTGAAGGCGCCACCTACTGTCCAATCTGTAGAGCTGCCCGAGGAAGGGAGTCAGCCTTATGGACTGAGAGCCACAGGAACTACTCACATCTAACTATACTTTCTACTTATATGCTATTTATAACGAGTTGTGTAGTTATATGTATGCTCTCTCCTGAGCACTCTCAATATTTGGTTACAGAAAGTAAGATATTGAAAATCACTGAACTGTGGCAGATGGAAAAACAGCATCAGGCTATCATATGCTTTCCACCGGTCCTGATTGTCCAACACCAAAATGCCTTTAGAGTTCTGGAGCAAAAATGCTCTTTGCCACTTTCATTCCTAGAAACGACTGAGGCCCAGAGCTCCCTGAGTAGCCCCTCCTGCTGGGGACTTGACTGTATTTATTTTACATGTGTTTAAGAGATGACAGAAAAAGAGAAAGCTCTAAAATGGCAAAAGCTTTCAGGTACACCGAAAAGGTGGTTTTTAATGTTGGCTTGAGAGTTTTGTTTTTAGTGGAACGATCCATTATAGAGCAGGCCAGAATACGTTTAGAGAATAAAGCGTACATTTTCTACCTCTGAGAGATGCTAATGAGAACATGTCTTTACTATGGGCCTGGCATGAATTCAGACTTGCCTTGGGCAGGGAACTGATGTCCAGGCTGCCTTAAACCCAGCAAGTGCTCAAGGAATGCTCTAGTGGCTGGAGGGGCCGGCGGCATGCAGCCAGCGTTTCACTGCGCGTGCTGCTCGTGTGCTCATTCTGTCTCTGACCCTTCAGCAGAGGCTCACTCTCCTCTGCGCAGCTCATCACTTGTTTGACTCTGAAATACATTGGTTCGGTTTTTATGATAAGCTGGTTCTGTACAATCATATGTAAAGTGTTTATCTAAATACAAACAATATACACTCATGTTCAAGTTCCTCCTGAGTTAAAAGTGCACCAAGAAACTGGATAATTTAGAGTAAAAGCAGAATTTCTCTTTCATCCTGACAAAGTGTCTGTGGTTCATTTATGTATATTCCTCCAGCTTTTTAAAAACATTTTCAAATGTGTATTTATTGACACGCAGATAACATAGGTTCACTTTCAGTTCCCTTAGACAAATAACGTGTGTTGTTTTACAGCTTGCTTTTGTCATGTAACAGTATGACTCTGAGGTGTCACCGTTTCCTGTTTGGGGGTTTTCCAGTGGTTTTAATAGGAATATAAAAATCTTTCTTTAGAACCACATGATTCTGCTATAAGCAAACTAGGTTCATGTAGCATCCACATTCAGGGAAATCCAGAAATGTCTTCAGTTGCCCTGCGCATCCCACCATCACGAATGGAGGAAACTGCAAGCAAGGAAAGTCTCAGTAATGAACCCCAGGCACCCCGTTAACCCAGCTCTCAAGGAGGAGGGCTGGGCGAGGACAGCTCACTGGCTGGAGGGAAGGTCTTGTGATGCCTGTGTCTCCAGCCGGCCGGTAGCAGCCGAGAGAATCCAGGACAGAGAGAGGGTAGGAGGAGAACAGCGGAGGGCAGGAAACGGGCCTCCGGGCGGCAAAGCAGGAAGGTCGCAGCAGAGCCTGGGGAGGCGAGCGGGTCCGCGGAGGAGCCGCAGAGAGACCCCCGGAGGACGCTCCCTCCCGCTCGCCCACCCCTGAAGGTGCCAATGAGCCGGCGCTGAGTCGCATCCGCTCCCCTCACTAAGACTGTGCGCTTCAGGCTGGTCTCAGGAACGCACTTCTTGTTTCACTTGAGTGACTTAATTACGCCTCCGCTGTAATTTCAGGTTGGGTCTTCTCTGCCTGTCTTCCCCTCACTTTTCACTCTGGCCTCAGTGTTCATTTTTTTTCTGGCAAACAAAATACGGTCAGCAGGCAGTATTGACTGCATAAAAGGCAAAGGTCTGCCTCTGAGGAGTAACATATACTCATACTGCTATGCTAGTCAACTTATATTTATTGATTTAAGTTAATATAAAATAATGCTACATAAACATATGCATATATAATGTAAATAAATATTAAATGTTATGTACTGTTATTATTTTAATATAATTTTATATATCAATGATATATGTTAATATTAATAATATACAGGCTGATTTAGTTAACGACACCCCTGGTGAGAAGACTAATGAAAACTAAAGAAGTCAGAAAAAAGACAGAAATTTGAAGATCTTTGCAAAAACTCCACGCTCTCGATGTAAATGGCGAGCCGTGCATGAAGGTTCTTGGCCAGGGCCCCTCACGGGCCTCTCCCGCCCCTGCTATGGTCAGCAGTGGACCAGGGAGCGGGGGTCCGGGCAGAGCCCCCAGGCCGAGGCCGGGCCGAGCCCCCCGCCAGTCACCTTCCTTCTGTCACCGAGCGTCACCTCCTCACCGACACTAGTGTACACGCGTGTCACCACTTCTCCCACAGAATGAAGGGTGTGTGCTGCAGGAGAGCGGGAGCCAGCTCACTGGTGGCACAAATCTTAACACCATAGACAGAGGGAGTTGGAGGGAGGGAGACAGATGAACAGACAGATGTGCCTAGCTTTAGACTGTAGGGTGACATTTATGATACTAAAACTGGTTAGCCTTTAGCTTGTATTTTTGCCAGTGCCTGTATTCAACAATTGATCAGTCACCTAAATATCATAGAATCTAAATCATAAACTAGGATTCTAAAATACTGTGGTTTTCTGTATTACCAAAATGCACTTGTGAAGCCAACGTTCAAATCATCCAGTGTCTTCTTTTTGTGTTTGGTCACATGTTTTGTTTCTTAACTTTCACTTTGTATTTAGGGTGTAGCCCGTTAACAAACAGTGTTGTGACAGTTTCAAGTGAACACCAAGGGGAACTGTTCAGCCAAACACACACGTGTGTCCTTTCTCCCCCAAACTCCCCTCCCATCGAGGCTGCTACATAGCATGGACATCCATGTGCCCAACAGTGAGTCCTTGTCGATTCCTAACCAAAGCGGATGCTCGTTGCATCATCAGAGACTCTCTCAGAATGTTTCCGAGAGGTTAGTGAGGAGTTTCCTGGAAAACACTGAGCCCACCCTCTGTTGCCAGAGGAAGGGTGTTTATATACGGGGGTTAGTTTTGAGAGAATTGGTGAACTGGACCAGCTCGTACAGAGATGGACACAGCTTGTCACCATCAACATTGTCACCGTTCCCCAGCAGGTTCAGCCTTTCCCGAATGCGCCCTGAGTCCTGACCACTGAACAGGCCAAGCCCACTCTCAGCCCCCAGCGCCTCCTCCCGCAGGGCCTCCGCCCGCAGGAGATGGAGGGACTGACCGCTCGTCCCCTCCTCCCCCTACTCATGGGCATGGAAGAGCCCAGCTCCCTGCTCTGGTTGGAGGAGAAGGAAGGCCCAGCAGCAGCCCCGGAAGAAGCGCACAGGGGCCCCTCCATTCCCAGGAGTGCGGGCTCATCGTGCAGGGCCGAGGGGACACGGGGGAGGGAGGAGCCTCAGCTCTGGACACTGTGGGAGCTGGGCTGCTGAACAGACTCGGGGACTGTCTGTTGACCATGGGATCTGAGGAACAGGAGAGATTTGGATGGACTGGGGCTAGCTGGGAGGGTTTCCCATGGTCTAAAGCACAGGCTGTGTCTCTCTGGGCTGAAAATATTCACTGCTGAGCTCTAGCTCCCACCAAAAGACGGTATTGGTTAGAGGTGTCCTGAGATGTAAGAGCTTCTTAGGCAGACAAGGGGAGATACTAGGAGGATGTGAACTGCCTTGTAGAGCCTGAACCACACGCCCAGCCTTCTGACCCCAGTTTGGGGAGGTAGCAGTTTCTTATGCATGCCCCTGGTGGCTCAGATGGTAAAGAATACACCTGTAATGTAGGAGACCTGGGTTCCATCTCTGAGTTGAGAAGATCCCCTGGAGAAGGAACAGATAACCCACTCCAGTATTCTTACCTGGAAAATCCCACGGACAAAGGAGCCTGGTGGACTACAGTCCATGGGGTCGCAGGGACATGATTAAGAGACTAACACCCTTTCAGGTGAGGGCAGCTGGTTTGCTTGGGCCTGATCAGGGAGGGGCACAGGTGAGTGTTGCTTCTGATGAGTGAAAGAGTCTTTGGGCCTAGAAAAGGAAACAGCAGTCTCAAAGGCCCTTGCTGAATCATCTAACTTCAAGGAAAACAAAACCAAACTTTAGGTCCCTCCCTGATGCTACAGGCTTGTTGCATCTACCTGGGACTTATCACCCCTCGTCCAGAGGATTTATCACCCCCTGCCCAACTGCAAATGCCATCTCAACTAAAGAATACCCAAAAGATCCCGCCTGACTAACGTTGCCCTTATCATGTCCACAAACCTCCCTTTAAATATGAAGCCTCCCTGATCCCTCTCACGCTCAGCCTGGTCATTAGGCCGACTGCAGCCCCTCCTTGCCTGAATAAAGGTAACCTACTTCAGTTGAGGTCATCTCTCCTTTTCTGCGTCAGCCCAATCTATACCTTACAACCAGCACTGGCCCAGAGAAGAGGGCAAACAGGTGCCCCCAGGGAGTCAAGACACAGGCTGCTTAGTCAGCAAGACAGCTGTGAGGGAGTGGAGTGGGCGCCCCGCGGGGCCTCTGCCACTGTCCCCGGGTGCCCTGCAGGTCCAAGCTTTGGCCTGAATGTGTCATAAGGAAGGACCCTTTGTGTTCTACCTATTACGAGTTAACCACTAAAGAAATGATGCCTATAAGCTTGTACAGAAAGTCCCGTCTCTGGGAGCCCTGCAACCCAGGTAATGAGCACCAAGCTAAAATAACTTGTTTAGCTCACAGGAAACTTCCTGACCAGACTCACCTGTGAATCATGGCAGGGAGGCAGACATTAACACATCCCCTCCGGAGCCTGATCAGAATGAGGAAATATTTGACTTTCCTCCCACACCACCTTTGAGAAGTAAGATAAAAGAAGCCTGAATTCTCACTCAGGCAAGATGGGTCCCGGGACAAGAGTCCTGGGCTTCTGAATAAAGCCGCTGTTCCTTGCCCCAGGAACTCATCTCTCAGTTTCTTGGCCTGTCATGAGGTGAGCAGTACGAGCTTGGGCTCAGTTACAGACGAGCTCACAGTCTTGCCCTTTTTGGGAACATTTCCATTTTCACTCATTTAGTGATTCATCGTGTATGTGAGTCCTGCTCAGAGCCAGGCCCTGCTGAGCTCACCCTTGGAGACCCAGCGCAGACCTCAGCGGGTCCACAACGCCTTTCTTGATCCCACGCTCTGCCCGCACCATTTTCTGCCTCACCCAGGACCCCTCGAGTCTTTAAGCACACTGTGATGAGCTCTCCAGCTTGGCAGCCATGTGGGGACCTCAAACAGATGCAGAACGGGGCTCAGAAAATGTGATGATGACCAGTAATCAAATCAATGAGCTGGTCAGACACAAACCAGGCTCAGGTCACATTCACCAAAGGTCATCTCCTCCCTCCTTCCAGAGCCAGAGTTTCAGGGGGACCTTTACCAGGAGCCCAGGATCTTCTCTGACGCTAACCTCATCCAAAACATTAACAGTCTGGGTGGATTTTATTTTCAATTTTATTTCTTTTTACACCTGAAGTCACTTTGTGACTATTCCACTGAATACTGAGTAACTGAATGAGCACTTCTGTTGTGTCTGGGCCAAGAAAGCCCAGTACGGGGGTAGGATGCTGAGGGGGAGAAGGTCGGGGGCGGGGAGGTGGGTGGGGAGAGCAGAGGCAGGCGGCCTAACCACCCTCCCCCCAACACCCTGTCCTCACTGCCCCGCCCCAGGGGTAGGATGCTGAGCAGGAGAGGGTCAGGGGAGTAGCTGGGGGTGGGGGGAACAGCAGAGGCAGTGGCCCCCACCCCCCGTTCTCACCGCCCAGCCCTGCCCCACCCCCTTTGTATGTAAGCAACCTGACTGTGATTACCAGGGTCCAGATATCTCCTTGGTCTGTCCTTTAGAGCCAGCTGTAGAGGGCACAAGACGAACCTAAGTTCTGGGGCCCCTGTGTGATCCAGGAGCACTCACCTGTGCCTTCAGAGGGTCACTTTCTGACCCACAGTGGTGCTCTCCCAGAGTCGGGCGTGAGTTGGTGGCCAGGCCTGCTCACCGTGAGATGCTGCAGCTCCTGCTCTGTCCTGAAACCCCTCCCTGCAGCCTGGCTGTGTTAGGGGACGCCTGGACACAGCAGGCATGAGCGGGTCGGAGAGAGTGGGCACTTCAGGGGCAGAAGAGATACAGAGACACTTGATGTCACTCTGGCCACTTCCAGCTGGTCCCAGCCTAATGCCGCTTGTCATACACCCTGAGTGGACACGATCTCCTGGGAGCTCAGAAGACTCTCCTGAGAGCTGGGATGTGGAGCTCTGGAGGATGGGGCTGGGATAGCCCCCCACATGAAGCTGGGGCTCTGGGGCTCTGAAGCTGGCCCGGGGAGTGAAGCTGGGCCTGGCAGGTTTGCAGTGTAGACTGTTGGGTGTCTGGCTGAAGCTGCTGACACCGGTGATCATACCTCCCTCACCCCTCTAACCATTACTGATCCCAGCAGTTAAGCAGGGCTGGTCTGGCGGGCACGCGACTGAGACAGGAGCTCAGGGGGGCAACTCCTCCACCCGCCTCTCCTCTCCTCTCTCCTGGGTCTCTCTCCTTAGCCAACTCTGCCCCCCCCCCCCATGCAGTTCTCTTCTTAGGCCGCCGTGGGGAGGCCTGCGTGGAGTCCTGGTCGTGCGGGTGGCACGGAGGGTCCTGAGAAGGGGTGTTGTGGCTGGGCTGGTTGCTCTGTGCTCATCAGTGGCTGAGGGTCGGTGAGGCAAAGAGGCTCCCTGCACAAAGACGGTTCCTAGTGACGGCTGAGTGACAATGGTAATTTTATATTCTGTGAGTTTTTCACAATTAAAAAGAAAAGACCGTGGGTGTGTGTGTGTGTATTATCATGGCCTAGAAAGGAAACTTCTCAAGTCAAACAGAGGAATGAATCGTGTGCTAAACCAGAGATGAGTCTCAAAATCACAGCACCAAGTGTAGGAAACCAGCGTGGGTGGCCACAGTGGTGCAGACCCCTGTGCTGTGAAAATGCAGAACAGGCCAATCATCAGGGTCAAAAAGCACCCAGACAGTTGCCCACAGCCGGGGAGGTGGGCGGGGAAGCGCCTGCTTAATGGGTGGTGGCTTTCTTTGTGAGGAGGTGAAGTGCTCTGATTTAGAGAGTGGTGATGGCTGCACAACCTTGCAAACAGATGATGAATCGTTGAGTTGTACATTTTACAGAGTAGATTTTATAATATGTGAATTAGATTCTGACTTAAAAATTGAGATTGCTAAAGGACTGGTTTTTTAAAAGAATTCACCCAAGAAACACATCTTATCCTGAGTTTTGTTTGGTTCTCACCCTTCTAATATCTGTAGACAAACAGACATCTGGGCAGAGATGAGGATTCTCCTTTCCTTCTTCAGCGACTGCCTTCTCTGAGCTGCCCTTCATCACCAACCACGAGGACCCTCGGCCTCTGCAGGAGCTGCTCTCCAGGTTCCTATCTTCCCCTCTCCTTCTCCTCCCCCTGCTCTGAGGGGCTTCCTGCCTCCAGCTCTGCCTCCTGAGTTCAGTCTGGGCTCCTCTCCCTGGCGCTCTTGCTGGGCTCCTGGCCGCCCTCTGGCTGCAGCTTCTCTGCCCCCCTGTTCGCTTTCTCTCTGTGATAACTGACCTGCTTTAACTGCAGTTGTGAACATCTCCGTTCTCTACTCACAGCATCTGAGTGGCGCCCACTTCCCAGGAAGGATAGTGGCATCCCAGGCCAGGCTCTACATGTCTTTCACTCTCTCTCCCCTGCCCCTTCCTCTGCCAGCCCTCACCCCCTGCGTCCACCCCGCAGTCCACACCGCCTTTGACATCATCCGGGAGCTTAGATGAACGCTCTGCCTTCGCATCTGCCTTTCTGGGGGGAGCCTGCTCTCTGTTGCACCTGCCACTGGGCCCTGGCTCTGGATTCCAGGCTGCTGAACTGTACTCCTCCGAGGCCTTGGCTTGGAAACCATCTGCTCTGCTGATTTTCCTCTGACTCCCTCGGGCTGTGTCGTAACTCCTTGTCTCTCTTCTGGTCCTGTGTGCCTTTTCTCGGTGAGCATGTGCCACATGGGGGTGCATTATGTCTCGTCTGACGCCCCTCCTGGGCCCAGGGCTTCCTGAGGACAGGAATCCAGGCCCCACGACTCTCCACGACTCTCTCAGGCCCGGAGGTGCTCCCTGCTCACCCGCACGGAGACTGGAGGCTGTGGCTCCCCCGCCAGTCTTGCGGGGCGATCTGGGTCTCATCTCAGGCGCTGTCCGCACTGTGGGGGAGCAGCTTTCACTCCAAGAAACTCCCCCGCCCTCTTGTTGCAGAGACAGGCTCTGGGAGTCAGGGGTGTCAGGGCCTGTGGCTCCGGGCGCTACAGGAGCAATAGTCGTGACGCGCGGACTTAGCTGCTCCACAGTGTGCGGGATCTTTCTGGATCGAACCTGTGTCTCTTGCGTTGGCAGGCAGATTCTTTACCACTGAGTCATCAGGGATGTCTGAGATATCACATTTCTGACTTCTGCCAATTTTGCTGAGGCCCAAGGACCGTTGAAGAATCAAGAAACACCCAAGAGCAGCCGGGCCGGTCGTCTTACACACGTGGAAGCCGACACCAGCGGAGCGTGCAGATGGTGTCCCTCCACGCGGGGTGCTGCTCAGGCCGCGGGCCTCACTCACGCCCGGGGTCTCTCCTGAGCCCACCATTTCCTCCCCCAGGTCAGAGGAGAACACTGGGACCCACACCAAGCCTCTCAGGGTCTGTGACCCTCGGGAGGCATATCTGAGGGTCAGGGGTCAGACAGAGCCTGTATCAGAGGGGCTGAGAGGGTCAGGAGCTCAGCTGGCTCCTCTCCTGCGGCCCAGCTGTGAATTCTGCGGGCTCACTTTCTACTCCTCGCAGTGACGAAGAAGCTATAGCTTCCCAGGGAGGACCCTTCCATATTTTAACAAGAGTAGTAAAGGGTCCTTCCTGTCTTTGTATATTTTATTTGCCATCAGAGATTTGAACAAGCAGTAACTCACTCCGTCAAGCCCTCATGTGATTGTAGACGCTTCTAAGAAGGGTTCAAGATAAAACTTAAAAAAAAAAAAAAATGTCCTAGGCTATTGAACCACTTGAGCTGTGACATAAAATCTTGTCCTTGAATCTAGTTTATTCATTGTGGATAGCACTCCAAAATAATACTTTAAACGTCATAGTGGTCTTTTTGCCCTTATTTCTGAAGGTCTTTGCTGGTGGGCCCCATCTGTCTGAGGAGATCGGTATATGAACATGAAACAGCATCATTTCCTGTTGGTGAAATGGTGAAAGTTGCCATTCTCCTCTTCTCTGCAAGGGAAACACCACCTCGGCTCACCCCCAGCTATTTTGCACTGTCAGGAATGGAGGCCAAAAAAGCCCCTGTGCTGTACTCATAAGTGTAACTGGATCCCTTAGAAACCAGCCCAGCTAATCTCCACCCTCAGGAGCTTTGACACCTTGCTACTCAAAGTGCAGCCAGGGATCCGCAGGAACTGGCATTTCCTGGGAGCTTGTGAAAAATGCAGAGCCCCAGGCCTGTCCCATCTGCTGCCTCCAAGGCCATAAGTACCCTTTACTTTACTGAGAGGAAGGGAAGACTGCAGACCCTGATGCAAAGCTCAAAGCTTTATCTTTCTCAGCAATTGTGAGAGCACATGTCATCCTTCCACCATTTTCTTTTTTTTCTTAATTGATGCATAGCTGACATATCCCTTCATGTTCATTTTGGGTGTGCAGCATAATGATTCACTATTTGTATATATTGTGACACTATCACCATGGTAAGTCCATCTCAGGTCCATCATCTCACACTGGGACATCTTCTCTGTGTGTGATGACGACTTTTTAGATCCACTCTTTCAGCAACTTTCAAATATACAAAATAATTTTTTAATAGTACTATTAGCTATAGGTGCCATGCTGCACATGATGATCCCAGGAGTCACTTTCCTGTAATTGGAAGTCTGTGCCTTTTGAGCACCTTCACCTACTTCTCACACCCACGGCCCGCCTTCTGCAGACACCGATCTGTGCCCTGGATTGAGGACCTTGGTGCTTTGCTTTTCATTTATTAATTTTTTTAAGATGCCACATGTAAGTGAGCTCACCCTTTTCCTGTGCACCTGTAGGACTAGTGCAGGTCTTAGTAGGTCCTGGATCTGTTACCCTCTCAACATTCCATGTGGAGATGGGAATGTGATCTCCTCCCACCGCCTGTCATGGGGCAGATTCTCCCAGCCCTGGTGTGTGGCTCTGGGGCACTTCCCCTCCACACCAGTAAAGTGTGTGGTCATTCAGTAATGACTCTCTTTCCAACAATCATGATAATGGACATCACCTTTGATAAACACTTCATTAATTAGAGCAACTACTGTTTGGAAACACAAGTCCAGACTTGAATCTCGCCCTTTGAAATGTTAAACATCTGGCAGGAAAACACCTCCGAGACTTTCCCCCAGATTGTAGTCACAGAGTCAGCAAACCCTGAAAACTTCACCTGTTCTGTAGGCCTTTACAGAAGGTTGCTTTTACATTAATTAAACCACAGGAGTGGGTTTGAACCTGCCCTAATCCTAGGTGATGCAGAACTGACTTCTGTAACTCAGGGAACATTAATTGTGCTCTTGGAATCTATGGACAGATAGGAATGAGAATTCACTCATATGAAAAGCCACAAGCAAAGATCTTAACCCTTTCTCAAAGTTTAATTGCAGGTATGGCTGGGAGACTTTTGCCCTGTATATTTCCCATTTCAGAGATTGTTGAAAGCTTTGAATAAAGTGACATTCCCGTGGGGAGGACCCCTTGTGTTTCTAGAGTACACGTTTCAACCTGATTGATTAGTCCCACCAGAGGGCCCTGGGGTGAGGGAATTAAAGCCAGGTGATCATCAGTCACCTTCCAGTGTCAGCATTTACCGGAAGATAGAGGCTGCCGTAAGTTAGCTTCTCCATTGTGCAAGCATGGCTAGTTCTAGACCTTCAGAGACATCACTTGGTTCTTTGGCTACAGTGCTTTGCTGCTGCTGCTGCTACTAAGTCACTTCAGTCGTGTCCGACTCTGTGCGACCCCATAGACGGCAGCCCACCAGGCTCCCCCGTGCCTGGGATTCTCCAGGCAAGAACACTGGAGTGGGTTGCCATTTCCTTCTTCAATGCATGAAAGTGAAAAGTGAAAGTGAAGTCGCTCAGTCGTGTCTGACCCTAAGTGACCACATAGACTCAGCCTTCCAGGCTCTTTCATCCATGGGATTTTCCAGGCAACAGCACTGGCGTGGGGTGCCATTGCCTTCTCCAACAGTGCTTTAGGACCCGGGAAACTATGTGGCCAAGTGCATGACTATGTGGTTTTGGTGGCTATTCTCTGAGCTCTGTAGCTGGAGAAAGATCTCAGAAATTATTTTATGTGTGTATCAAGCAGCTGTCACTTTTAACTCTTTTATCCACAGCCTAACCTTGAATCTCAAGTTCAGTACAGTGAATGTTCAACCAAATATCTAGGAGCAAATGGAACAGGCTGGGGGTAAGCCTAAAGATTAATAGATGTCTGAGCTGATGAACGTTAGCGATTACCTTGTCCAGTCTCCAAATCCTCCAAAGATGTGTGGCATCTCCAGATCATCGCAGAGCCAGGCCCCTCCCAGCACACCCCCATCACTCATCCTTCAACCATCCATTCAACAGTGACCGAGAATCAATGTGTCAGGAGCCAGGAAAGAACCATGAGCAAGACACAGCCCTGCTCTCCCAGAGTTTTCCGTCCAGCAGGAGATTCCATAAGAACTGGCAATCTGATGAATGTGACAGAGGGGGAATGCAGGTGCTCGGGGAGCTGGTGGAAGGGTTAGGGAAGACGCCCCTGAACAAGGAGTACTGAACATGAAGATGAGATGGTGGGAGCTGGTGGAACAAGGGGTAGAGAGAAGAGCTCCCCAGGCAGGAGGAGCGGCATATATAAAGCCTTGACTCAGGGGGAAACGTACGGTGCCAGGCACTCAAAGAAGCCCAGGATGGCAGGGAGATTAGCATGAGGAGAAACACAGGGGTCATTCATGGAAGGTCCTGGAATCGTGGGTCTGGTGGTAGTGAGAAATTACTGAAATTTTTAAGGAGGATTTGGGTGTGTTTTTTTTGTTTGTTTTTTTAAGTTACATTTTCTACTGTAGGAAGGATAGGTTGGAAGGAATGCAGAGAGACCCTTTGGGGGCAGGGGGGCAGGCAGAGATGGAAAATTTGACAAATCAAGGCAGAAAAGGGTGGGAGATTCAATTAAGGGGTGACATTTGAGACAGAAAGTAGAGTAAACATCACTCTGAGAACTCGATTCATCTTGACCATTCTCCTGAGAGGTTTCCCTGGTGACTCAGATGGTAAAGAATCCACCTGCAATGAGGGAGACCCGGGTTCGATCCCTGGCTTGGGAAGATCTCCTGGAGGAGGGCATGGCAACACACTCCAGTATTATTCTTGCCAGGAGAATCCCCAGGAACAGAAGAGCCTGCAGGGCTGCAGTCCATGGGGTCACAAAGAGACACAACTTAGCAGCTGAGTAGCAACTGAGTACACAGGCGCAGTGTTCATGCTGGTGAGATTTCTGAGAGCGATGTGACCAGCTGGACGTCTACCCACAGGAGGTTTGCTTCAAAGAACAAAATGCACAATGTAATGTGAACTAAATTCACAGTAATTTGTAATGTGAACAAAAAGTTCTCAGCATATGTGTTAAAACAAACAATCAAACAAAAAGCCCTACCATATTTCTACAGTGGAGGTGGGCAAACTTCTAGAAAGATCCAGAGAGTGAATATTTTAGCTTTTCCACATGACATCTGTTGGATCCACTCAGTTCACTCGTTGTATCCAAGAAGCACCACAGATAAGAAGTACATGAAGAGCCCGTTTCAAGAAGACACTCCTTATAGGCAATGAAATCTGGATGAATGTGAGTATAATGAATAGAATTTTCATGCTGCAAATATTATCTGTAAGAACTATTTTCAACCATTTAAAGGTATAAAAACCATTTTTAGCGTTCAGGCCCTACCAGCACAATCTGGGAGTGGAATTTGGTCCATGGGACGTAAGATGCAATGGCCTATTCTATCCATTTATAGTGGACGCTCCCACCCATAGGGACCACCATTCCAAAACAGAGTGATTGAGCTATGTGCTGTAACTATGAAACCCTATTCAAAAAACAAAATCCAAATTTCCAAAAGCTGCCTGAGGTGTGAGGGGTTCGAGTCCTCCCCCGCCCCAGGATACTCCGCCCCCCGCCTCCACCCCTGCCTCCCACTCATGCGTGGCCGCCTTGTTACTGCCAACATCTCTCCTTTCTCGGCCCACCAATGCTCAATTAAAAAATATGGGAGACGGAATTTGGGAGGAATTAGACGGCTTTACGCCTCAGCAGCCAAGGGGAGCACACAGCAGGCTAGCCCCCCAGGAACAGGGCCCTGTCCCCTCCTGGGGGACCCGAGAGACTGTGTACAGCCTGGGTCTCCTGGGTCCGGCAGCCTGCCACCTGCCTCCCGAAATGCAAACGGCTCTAAGGGGTGACTTGCTATGAGAGGGTGCAGGGAGAGCAAAAACGTGGTGCAGGATGGAAAGTACGCAGGATCGGGGACTCCCGGTTACAGACACACAGGTTAGAAACACCTCAAGTAAAACTAGGAGTGATTAACTCTTTGGCGACCTGCCACGTTTCTCGTCTAGTCTTCGCTGTTTACTTTCCTTGTTCTCAGGACAGGAAACACTGCATTTCTGTTTTTGCTGCAACAAGCTCATCTGTGCGTCCCCAGCCTCCAGCAGGAGGGAAGCTGTCCTGTTCGGTACCCCTTTCCTGCTGCGCGCTGGCGCCCATCGAGTTTTGAGCAGCAGTTACTTGCTGGGCACAGTTCCTCACCCATCAAGCCTTCAGTACCTACTGAGGCTCCCAGCGGGACAGAAGCCGCCTTTCCAGCCCCAGCCCTGGAGCTGGAGTCCAGCCCTGAGAGTCTGATTCTCTGAGGGCTGAGAAGCAGCCGAGGCGGGCACTGCTCTGTGCTCCGCGCACCCACAGCGGGTTAGGCTCAGACCTGCCCTTCAGGCGCACCGCCAACAGCGTGGGTGACGGTGGCGTTTCAAATCACCAACCCTCTTATTTTGGCGGGGGAAAGAACGCCTTCTACAAAACCTTTATAGAGAACCTTTCTTCCGCCCAGGGTGGGAACTCTGGGTTCTTTCACACCAGAGACATAGATCAAAGAAGCGGCTCGCGTGCAGTTGACCCCGAGTCGTAGTTTAGGGCCGCCCCTGCGCTCGGCGGGCAGACGGCGAAGCTGCCTGGCTTGGTGTCCCCCGGCCCTCGGGCTGCAGCCGGGGCGGCCGGCGGAGCCAGAAGCCCAGGCGGCCCCGTGTCCGCGTCCGACGGGGCCTCCAGCGGCCGCATCTCCCTGGCCGGGGCTGCCGCTCGGCCGGCCGCTCCGGGAAGCAGCGCCCGCGGGGCAGGCGACGCGCACGGACGGCCCGGGGCCGGGCGGGATCTGGGGTCCCGTCCCCGCAGGAGCTCCGGGCCCCTGGCCGCCGCTGGAACCCGGGAGCCTGGTGCGCCCGAGAAGCCGGGAGGCGGCGAGGAGAGAGCGGGGCGGTCTCCGGGCTCCGGAGACCGTTCCGATCCCCCGCGGGCGGGAGATGCGGAGGACCCGGGGATCCCGCGGGCGGCACAGCGGCCCCTTCGCCGGGCTAAGGGCTTCCAACCGACCGGGCTCGGCCCCGCGGGGAGAAACTGCACCCACTCCCCGCACGCGGCCACCGACGGAGCCGCGCGTCCCCGCCCGCTCACCTCCCCGTGCCCGACCCCGGGCCTCCGCCGCTGAAGGAACCGGGAGCGAAGGACCGGGAGAAGGGGCGCGCGGCACACCCGAGCTCGGGCGCGAGGCCCAGGGCTCAGACGTGCGGGCGCCCGGGCCCCTCTCCAGCAGAGGACCGGATCGGGAAGCTCCGGGGCTGGGGATCGCCGACGGGCCGGGGCGGAAGGAGTCTCCCGGGGCTCCGGGCTCAGCATAGGTGCTGCTTCCCAAGTGCTTCTTGATCTCAGCGGGCCGAACCGCCCTCTGCAGTCCTGCCACGCTGCTGTTAATACGCTGCGCTTTTGTGTTGAATGGACGCTGTAGACCAGGACATCACGGGGTGACTAGGAGTTAAAGAGGGTGGGGCCCTTGCACAAATAAGTGGTGAGAAGACTCGGCGTCTCAGGGACCCCCACACCCGCAGCCACATCCTGCCCACCCAGCTCCCACCCTGACGTCCGGGGCTCCTCCTGCCTGAGCCTGCAGAGGCCTCGCTGTCCCTTGGATTCCGAGCCTGTGTTCACCGGGACCGTCAGCCCTGTCTGTGCAGACCGCACCCACCCTCCCCGACCTCATGCTTCAGGAAACCACGGCGACAGGTGTCACCCAAATGCAACCTGATCGTCGTTTCTCGCTGGTGAAAAATTAGGAAAGCATTCTTCTAGGCCTGTTTATTGAGACCTACATTATGACCCAACTGTTGTGTTATCTGTATGTCATATTTTAGCAGGTGATGCTACTCTGAGCTGTTGTGAAGGTACCTTGCAATTGTTTAAAGTAATTTTCTCTCAAGTTGCGCAGAGAGAGTAGTGTGATCAGCAGTTTCCCTCCCCGTAAAGATGTCCGGGTCCTAATCCCCAGAACCTGTGACTGTTAACTCACAGGGCAGAAGGGACTTGTGTGGGTGTGGTTAAAGAAAGGCTCTACATCCGGAGGCCCTTGGGTCACTGGTGAGGGTGCAATGTGGTCCCAAGCGTCCTCAGAAGGCAGAGAGGGAGTCATGAGGGTCACAGCTGGTGCAGGAGCCGTGAGGACGTGAGCCACCGCGGGGCTGAAGTGGCTGCTGCGCCCGCAGGCGAGCAGTGCGGCGACCCCTAGGAAGAGCACCCCCAGGTCCTCCAGAAGGAAAACAGCCCGCCGACACCTCGACCCCTAGGAAGAGCACCCCCAGGTCCTCCAGAAGGAGCAGAGCCTGCCGACACCTCGACCCCTAGGAAGAGCACCCCGAGGTCCTCCAGAAGGAATGCAGCCCGCCGACACCTCGACCCCTAGGAAGAGCACCCGCAGGTCCTCCAGAAGGAACGCAGCCCGCCGACACCTCGACCCCTAGGAAGAGCACCCCTAGGTCCTCCAGAAGGAACGCAGCCCGCCGACACCTCGACCCCTAGGAAGAGCACCCCCAGGTCCTCCAGAAGGAGCAGAGCCTGCCGACACCTCGACCCCTAGGAAGAGCACCCCGAGGTCCTCCAGAAGGAATGCAGCCCGCCGACACCTCGACCCCTAGGAAGAGCACCCCCAGGTCCTCCAGAAGGAACGCAGCCCGCCAACACCTCGACCCCTAGGAAGAGCACCCCCAGGTCCTCCAGAAGGAAAACAGCCCGCCGACACCTCGACCCCTAGGAAGAGCACCCCCAGGTCCTCCAGAAGGAGCAGAGCCTGCCGACACCTCGACCCCTAGGAAGAGCACCCCGAGGTCCTCCAGAAGGAATGCAGCCCGCCGACACCTCGACCCCTAGGAAGAGCACCCGCAGGTCCTCCAGAAGGAACGCAGCCCGCCGACACCTCGACCCCTAGGAAGAGCACCCCTAGGTCCTCCAGAAGGAACGCAGCCCGCCGACACCTCGACCCCTAGGAAGAGCACCCGATGTCCACACAGCAAGATCCACATCGGACTTCTCCAGATGGATGAGAAAGTGAACTTGTGCTCGTTGGTTATACCAGCAGTAAGAAATGAAAACAGGTAGGGAAATGCATCTTTTTTAAAGATACATGGGTCCCTACTGGTAGGAAGAATTTCTTTAAAATTTAAAATGTTTCCTTGAAAAAATGTATCTTTTTAAAAGATACATGGCCCCCCTACTAGTAGGAAGAATTTCTTTGTATCAGGGAGTTAGAATGCGGATAGGGAATTCGATAATATGTATCCTCTGAAAAGCAATTCAGAAGGCACTCTCTGAGAAAGAGGGAAGGGAAGATGTGAGTAGATAAGAAAGGCCCTCCCTGGGGGCAGGAAGGGACTGCAGGCAGAGCAGCCTCAGGGAAACAGCTAGGAGGGCTGTGTGCTCGTGATCTTACTTAGATCTGGAGATGCTTTGGAGACAGCTGAGCTGAGAGAGGGTGATGCACAAGGGGGGTCCTGGGGCCTTGCGCCTGCATCTTCACCACCAGATGAGCGCCAGCCCTCAAAGATGAGCATCCAGTACCAGGGGTGTCACCACTGGAGGAAAAGTGTAACCAGGAAAAAAAATGACCTTCTATCACAACGTGCCCCATGCAGACTTGGCTCTGCATCTTTCTCTTTCTTCTGATGCCTAGCTGAGTGTGACAGCAATGTGTCATCAGATGAGGAGGTAAGAAGCCAGTCGTTCTCAGTGCACAAGCCTGAAGCAACTGTGCTTGTGTGAGCAGGGTGAACACGAGCTGGCTCTGAGTCACAGAAACATCCACATCCTATCGCTGCCCCTGTCTACTTGTGTGATTTTGGACAGGACACCTAATGTCTTTAATCACCTGTTTCTTTACTTCCAGAGTAGAAATGACAATCCTATTGCACCATAGAGCTGCGTGGAAAATCACATGAGATAAGACACGCGTTGGCACTTCTATGAGGGGAGCTCAGTTCAGTTCAGTCATGCAGTCAGGTCCAACTCTCTGTGACCCCACGGGCACCAGGCCTCCCTGTCCATCACCCACTCCCAGAGTTCATTTAAACTCATGTCCATAGAGTCGGTGATGCCATCCAGCCATGGCATCCTCTGTCGTCCCCTTCTCCTTCTGCCTTCAATCTTTCCCAGCATCGGGGTCTTTTCCAGTGAGTCAGTTCTTCACATCTGTGAGGGCAGCTAGCATAGTGAGGGTAGCTAGCAATCCCCAAAAACCCCAGGGAATGACTCGTGATACTGAGCGCAGGGTGACCATGCTTAGCGTCCTCTGGATTCTGGTCCTGCTTTGAATTCTTTCCATCCGTCTGGCCTGTTTCTGCTTTGCATCCCCCTTGGTTCAAAAAGACCTCATTACTCTCAACTTTAAAAATCTACTTTTCACTGTACAAGGTTGGAGGATTTGGTGAGCAGCAGCCTTTCTCTGTGCCCACTCTGAGCCCTTTGAGTTCAGGAAACAAGGTTCTGAGGCAGCTGACAAAGCTCAGACTTTGGTACTTTTAGAAACCCAGCCAAGATTACAGAGCAAGTGAGAGTGACCAAGACTCAAATGCAGATGAGTCCTGTCCCTGGGTCTCAGGCCCACGGGTTCCGCTTCCCACTCTGCTCAGGTAGCCTAGGGTATCTGCTTCCCACTTTACTCAGATCCCTCATCAGCTGCTTTCATGTCTCTTTGACGTGACTTTATAGATTTCCTGCGCTTCCCTGGAGGCTCAGCTGTAATAAATCTGCCTGCAGCGCAGGAGACATGGGTTCCATCCCTGAGTCGGGAAGATCCCCTGGAGAAGGAAATGGCAACCCACTCCACTATTCTTGCCTGGGAAACCCATGGACAGAGGAGCCTGGTGCGCTACAGTCCATGGGTTCACAAAGAGTCACACACAACTTAGTGATGAAACCACCACCACAGTATTATCAAAGCCATCTGTATTTTATCTTAGCAAACTTTGAAAAATATTGATAACTAGGAAAGAAGACATTTAAATTTACTTGTATACAATTCAGAAAATCTACCTATCAGAGATGATCTCGCTTCATATTTTGGTTTATTTCCTTTCCAATTTAAACATTTCCATGGTGTGAAAGTTGCTATACTTTGTTTAACCAAATCCTTATGCTGAGAGTAAAGATTATTTCTCATCTTAGAGTACATATTCTAATGTCAAAATATTTACCTAATTACTTGGTATAAATTCCCAGGAGTGAGACTTAAAATTTCCATGCCAAGCATAAATCATTTTTACCGCTCTTTGATCAGTATGTACTGTCAAAGGACCAAACCAAAGGAGTGTTGAATGCTTAGATCTGCCAAGGATGATACCTACAATCTTTGTTAAATGTGCATGGTGTTCTTTTATGAGGCACTTGTCTCTCAATAGAAGACAAAATAATATATCAGCCTTAATTTGTTGAGGGAAGCTGACTTTTTTTTAATCTTCTAACAAGCATTTGTATTTCTTTAATGAGCATTTCAGTTTATGGACCTTGCCAAACTTTCTTCTAGATTGCTTGGTTTATTACACACTTCTAGGAGCTATGTGTTGGCAATGTCAGACTTGTGTCAAGTGTATTATAGTTTGGAGTTTGTAACTTTCCGTTTCCTCTTTGACATGTAAGTGTTTGGCGATGTTGTAGTAAAGCCCACGAAGCCTTTCCTGTGTGCTCTGGCTTTCAATGGAACGCGTATTTATTAGTGTGCTGGGGCTGCCATGACAAAATAGCGCATCCCCAGAAGTCAGAAGGGCAGACATCTGTTTTCTTGCAGCTCCAGAGGCTGGACATCCAAGGCCACAGTGTGCTTGGGGTGGATTCTCCCAAGGACTTGCTCACTTGCAGACAACGCCTTTCTCTGGGTCTCACTTGCCCCTCCTCTGTGTGCACCCATTCCTGGGGTTTCTTTCTGTGTTCAGTTTCCTTTTCCTACATGGACAAGAGTCATACTCGATTAGGGCACAACTCAAAGGCCTCCATTTATTTATCTCTTTAGAAACTCTGTCTGCAGATACAGTCACATTCTGAGTCCCTGCAGGTTAGAAAGTCAACACATCTACCTGGGGGGACACAACCCAGTCCATCAGAGTTTATCAAGGTCTTCCCCATCTCAAGATTGCATACATATTTACACTTTATTCTTAAGGTTTATGGTATCAAATTTTATATTAAATGCCACTTGGAATTTATTTTGATATGTGACACAAATCTTACTGAGAAGTAGATTAAACAAAGAAAAGCTTGTAGGTAATATAAGTGCATAATTTGCAGAATATTAGTGAAGCAAATTCTCATGTTCTCAGCACCCACTCTCATTTAAAAAGATTCTAATTTTTCTGTGTATCTCAATTCCATGTCATTCCCTGCCTTTTATTTGAGATTTGCACATGCATATGAGTTCCTAAAGAGTACACAGGCTTTCCCTCTTTTGTCCCTTTATGTAAGCAGAATCACAGTGATTATCCTTTTGTGACATAATATTTATTTTGTGTGTGGTATTGGTTTCTGAGGTTCATTCATTTGTATGCATCCATTGAATTACTTTACTGCTATATAGTAGTCCATACTTTAAACGTACCAAATCCATCCATTCTATTGTTGCTGGGTGCTGGAGCTGTTTGCAGCTCTTTGCTGTTAAGAATCTCATTCACATGTATCTACTTTATGAGCTGGATGGGAATTAATGAAACCTAAGGTGTGCACTTGTCCAGCTGTGCTATGTTACAACAGTTGCCATTCCGATTAACAAAGAATGACAGCTTCTTCTGTTCCACATCTGGGCCAGCCTTTTCATAGTCACTCACCAATGTTTGCTCAACTGTGAGCTGTGAGATGGTGTTTTGTTGCCATTTTAACTAGTATTTAATGTATCACAAATGAAATTGATCACCTTTTAAATGTTCATTGGACTTCCATGTTTCACCATCCATGCAATGCCTGTTAACGTGTTTTTGACATCTACTTAAAAAAATAATTATTGGTGAAAGATCTTCACACTTGTTGCACATGTCACTTCGCACTCCCCGGCTTCTGCTTTCCTCATTTTATGATGTCTTTTGACGAGCGGCAGTTGTTACTTGTAACATGATCATATTTATCCATCTTTTGCTTCCCCGTCTGTTTGGCTTTGTAAAGTTCTTCATCCCCCCAGACATCATACAGCCTTCTGTCAGGGATCACATCATACAGCCTTCTGTCAGGGATCATATCATACAGCCTTCTGTCAGGGATCATATCATACAGCCTTCTGTCAGGGATCACATCATACAGCCTTCTGTCAGGGATCACATCATACAGCCTTCTGTCAGGGGTCATATCATACAGCCTTCTGTCAGGGACCATATCATACAGACTTCTGTCAGGGATCACATCATACAGCCTTCTGTCAGGGACCACATCATACAGCCTTCTGTCAGGGATCACATCATACAGCCTTCTGTCAGGGATCACATCATACAGCCTTCTGTCAGGGACCATATCATACAGCCTTCTGTCAGGGATCACATCATACAGCCTTCTGTCAGGGATCACATCATACAGCCTTCTGTCAGGGATCACATCATACAGCCTTCTGTCAGGGACCATATCATACAGCCTTCTGTCAGGGATCACATCATACAGCCTTCTGTCAGGGATCACATCATACAGCCTTCTGTCAGGGATCACATCATACAGCCTTCTGTCAGGGACCATATCATACAGCCTTCTGTCAGGGATCACATCATACAGCCTTCTGTCAGGGACCATATCATACAGCCTTCTGTCAGGGATCACATCATACAGCCTTCTGTCAGGGACCATATCATACAGCCTTCTGTCAGGGACCATATCATACAGCCTTCTGTCAGGGATCACATCATACAGCCTTCTGTCAGGGATCACATCATACAGCCTTCTGTCAGGGATCATATCATACAGCCTTCTGTCAGGGACCATATCATACAGCCTTCTGTCAGGGATCACATCATACAGCCTTCTGTCAGGGATCACATCATACAGCCTTCTGTCAGGGATCATATCATACAGCCTTCTGTCAGGGACCATATCATACAGCCTTCTGTCAGGGATCACATCATACAGCCTTCTGTCAGGGACCATATCATACAGACTTCTGTCAGGGATCACATCATACAGCCTTCTGTCAGGGATCACATCATACAGCCTTCTGTCAGGGACCATATCATACAGCCTTCTGTCAGGGATCACATCATACAGCCTTCTGTCAGGGATCACATCATACAGCCTTCTGTCAGGGATCACATCATACAGCCTTCTGTCAGGGACCATATCATACAGCCTTCTGTCAGGGATCACATCATACAGCCTTCTGTCAGGGACCATATCATACAGCCTTCTGTCAGGGATCACATCATACAGCCTTCTGTCAGGGACCATATCATACAGCCTTCTGTCAGGGACCATATCATACAGCCTTCTGTCAGGGATCACATCATACAGCCTTCTGTCAGGGATCACATCATACAGCCTTCTGTCAGGGATCATATCATACAGCCTTCTGTCAGGGACCATATCATACAGCCTTCTGTCAGGGATCACATCATACAGCCTTCTGTCAGGGATCACATCATACAGCCTTCTGTCAGGGATCATATCATACAGCCTTCTGTCAGGGACCATATCATACAGCCTTCTGTCAGGGATCACATCATACAGCCTTCTGTCAGGGACCATATCATACAGACTTCTGTCAGGGATCACATCATACAGCCTTCTGTCAGGGATCACATCATACAGCCTTCTGTCAGGGACCATATCATACAGCCTTCTGTCAGGGATCACATCATACAGCCTTCTGTCAGGGATCACATCATACAGCCTTCTGTCAGGGATCACATCATACAGCCTTCTGTCAGGGACCATATCATACAGCCTTCTGTCAGGGATCACATCATACAGCCTTCTGTCAGGGATCACATCATACAGCCTTCTGTCAGGGATCACATCATACAGCCTTCTGTCAGGGATCATATCATACAGCCTTCTGTCAGGGATCACATCATACAGCCTTCTGTCAGGGATCACATCATACAGCCTTCTGTCAGGGATCACATCATACAGCCTTCTGTCAGGGACCATATCATACAGCCTTCTGTCAGGGATCACATCATACAGCCTTCTGTCAGGGATCACATCATACAGCCTTCTGTCAGGGATCACATCATACAGCCTTCTGTCAGGGACCACATCATACAGCCTTCTGTCAGGGACCACATCATACAGCCTTCTGTCAGGGATCACATCATACAGCCTTCTGTCAGGGACGCTCCAAAGGCTCCATGTTTGTTGTCTTTCACAGTTAATGTTCAATCTATTAACACCTTCAATTTAAGTTTCAATTTCCCTGCAATTTATATTCATGCCTTGTCTGAAGGAAAACAGTTACTTTTCCAGCAAAGCCTGTGGAGGGAAGATACCACCTTACCCTCTCCCCGCTTCTCCCTTCACCCACAGCCCCATCCCTAGAGGCTGTCAGAGATGCAAGAAATAAGAGAGAGCGAGAGGGCAGGACAGGGCAGGAAGAGAAGGATGGAGCTGATGCCTTCCGTGTGTGGTGTGGGATCTCTCCCCCAGGAGGGAGCATTTAAGTAAAGGCCTGAAGCCAGTGGAGGAATGAGCTGTCTGTCGCTGGAAGAGAAGTGTGTTTCAGGGAAATCAGAGAGAAGGGAAATGCTCTGTGACTGGGGGGTGGGGTGGGGGAGGCATGGGGATTTCACAGAACAGCCCAGGGTGCCATGTGGTCCAGCACCTGAGAGGAGAAGGGGGGAATGAGGTTCATTTTCACAAACGTTCCTGTTCTTCACACTAGCTGCCTCCACCTCCAGGTAAAAAAAAGTCTCACTTTTAAAGACTCACCTGAACCTCCTCTCCCCATGGGACTATCAGGACTTCTAGACTCCTGGGCGGAGCGAGTGGACTCTCCACTGCCCTGTGACGGGGGTTGCTTTCTGTATTACCAGCAGAGAATGAGCTTCTCAAAGAGAGATTTTGTTCTTTATCACTAGTGATAAAAATGTCTGGTAAATATTGGATGAATTTACAACTGAATCCAAGAAGGAACGATGCTAACGTTTTCTTCCATCTTCACCTTGGCCCGTTAGAAACTGGGTACAGTAGGAACCCTGGGCTTCTGTTAAAAAGAATCTAGCAACGGTCAGGTCAGTCTTTACCCTTGTAGGTAGGTCCCAGGAATGAGACTCAGGCCAAAGCTTCCCGCCCTCCCCCTCACTGAGAGTTGGTGACCGGTCAGCCCTTCTCTCTGGGCTCCACCCAGTGGGTGTCAAGGTCCGCAGGCTCCGTGGGCTGATCTTGCACCTGGCTTGGCTCTCCTAGGCCATCCCGGATTCACAAGTGCCCGCCTGGTTCAGGGACCGAGGAGCTGGTGTCATTACCTGCTGTGAGTCACAGCCCTGGGACCCCGGCTGAGCCGCGCTTGCTTCTGGTGACGAGGGCGCCCGCCTGTCCCTGAGCAGAGGGGCTGGCCGTGCTGCCCTGGGCAGCTTCCCGCACGGACCGCCTCCCGTCGTCTCTCCTTGACTCGGCCTGTCCCTTTGCCTTATCGGGACGCCCTGCCTGTCACAGACACTGCTGTTCCTCACCTGAATGGGGAAGTAGGTAAGTCCTTACGACCCCGAGAATCCCCGGGTGGTGAGTTATGTGGCCAGCTCTGGCCTTAGCACCCCAGGATGATCAGCGACCTAGCCCACACTGCATTCATGCTGCCTGAGAGAGAGGAGGAGAGGGGTGGACTTGGAATGGGTCCTGAAGGTATTTACTGAGTCAGAGATGCTGAGATCTGGCCTGGTTTTCCTGATGGGGAGCCTGAATCATCACTGAAAGACGGCAGCCTTCCCCAGCAGTCTGGGGGCTCAGGAAGCCCAGCCACCCTCTGGGTCCTCTGCTGCCCTGAGTGAGCCCCGCAGACAACAGCTCCGGGATCCATGGGCTGCTCTCCTCCTGGGGTTTTCTGGTGGTTTTGGTTCATTGTTACCCTCACATCTCCTTGGACTATTCAGCAGAAGTGATGTGTGCCTGTTCCCTGAGATGCTGAACACACTGGGAATTCCTCCTTTTCTGTGACCTGGAGTTTTGTAAGCATCCTAAATATCTAACAGAATCAGGTGCAAAATGTCAGAAGAAGCATGAAAATAAACAGAAATGAAGTGTCATTCTTTTTTTTTTTTTTCTGGGGTCAGTCTTTTAAAATTTCAACCAGTTAATTAATCTCTTCTGGCTGCACTGGGCTGTCGCTGCTGCACACCCGCTCTCTGTGGTTCTGGCCTTCATGGCCTGAGAGGCTGCTCTTCATCATGCTACTTGGGCTTCTCACTGTGGCGGCTTCCCTTGCTGTGGAGCACCCGCTTCCGGCTGTGTGCGCTTCAGGAGTCGGGCGCACAGGCTTCCTTGCTCTGTGGCATGTGGGATCTTCCCAGACCAGAGGTCAAACCTGTGTCCCCTCCACTGCACATCCAGGGAAGTCACTGGACTCAATCTTTTTGAAAGAACTGAATTTCGTTTCAGAAGGGAAGTACAGAAGTGGCAAATGAGGCCAATGGTGGTTGGGGAATCTTTCAAGAACTCTAAAGGAAGTCCTAGGATGGCTGGAAAGAGCCCTCGTGGTAAAAGACACAAACAAAAAAAGAAACCAGACCCAGAATTAGGGCTGCTGGGGAGAGGGTAGGCGGTGCTGGGCCTCTGGAGACCCTCTTCTCTCTCACAGCAGCTGCTGCCTACAGACATCTTTAGGATAATAACCCAGAGGGGAGGGAGGCTTGGCAAAGATTAGTTGGGAAGGAGACCCAAGGTTTCTCACCACAGTAGGGACAGCTTCTCATTCTCCTGGGGCCTCTAGGTCATCTGAGGTATTTATGTCAAAGGCTGAATTTATGGCTGAAGCCTGAGCTCTCTTCTGAAGATGAGAGAGTAGGTGGGACTTGTACTCTGAGGAAGCACACCCTCCTGGACAAATGGGACAGCTGGAGATGAGCAGGCTGAAAGGAAACAAATGACTATATTTCTTATCTTTTTGGAAGATGGGGAGCATCAACTCATGTCAGAATATGCTTTGAGTGGGCACACAAATTTGTTCAATGAAGAATATAATAAGTTTAATTTTTTCCTTAAAGACAAATACTTTCCTAAACAAAAATTATGAAATGATGACTGTTTCTGCCAATAATATTTAGAAGGGCAGAAATCCATGGAGCATTTCACCATGTCTCTGAAGGTGTCAACTAGATTTCACCCCAAAGTGAGCTTCCTCTGCATTTGATGAGCGTGTCTTCCCTGTGGGGCTGTGACACCCACCGGGGGATTCATGATGTGCCTGCTCCTGCTTCTTTCCTGTGCAGAGGGGTTTAAGAGCTTAAATGTGCAACCAGAGTGCCTGGCCTTCCACCAAGACATGACCCCTTGGGTTGTTTCACCCACCATTGAGAAGATTCAGAGTCGCTTGGCCCATATCTGAGGCCATGGATGATGGAACTAAGGTTAAGGCTCCAAAGCTGCCTGATTCCCACATGGGGGGCAGTCAAGAAGACAGAAGGCAGTTGCATCCAGAGGGTCAGGGGAGGGCACAGCAGGAAAGATGGCAAACTGTAAACCACTTTGGTGGGTATTGGAGAACAAAGCCTGAGGCATTTGATCAAGAATTGGTTATTGAAATGTTTGAGAGTGGTGTTTGTTCTGTGGAGTCAAGATTCCCCAAGTGATCATTGTGAGGGTTTCCTGGGATTTGATGTAAATCATAGGAAGGGGATATTATTTAAATAACTGAACAAATAGGTCTAATCAGAGTATAATAGCTCATGACTTTTGTTTTTTTCTGTGTAAAATGGAAATATTACTACCTTGTTTATGTGGGGAGTAGCCCATAGTGTTTTCAGAGAAGGCAATGGCACCCCACTCCAGTACTCTTGCCTGGAGAATCCCATGGACGGAGGAGCCTGGTGGGCTGCAGTCCATGGGGTTGCACAGAGTCGGACACGGCTGAGCGACTTCACTTTCACTTTTCACTTGCATGCACTGGAGAAGGAAATGGCAACCCACTCCAGTGTTCTTGCCTGGAGAACCCCAGGGACGGGAGAGCCTGGGGGGCTGCTGTCCATGGGGTTGCACAGAGTAGGACATGACTGAGCGGCTCAGCAGCAGCAGCAGCCCATATGTTTTCTCCTTGACCCCAGAGAGAGCAGGGTTCCCCTTATCTCTGCATGCCCGTGGTTTGGTGGGAGGGGTCACCCCCAGGTGAGTGTTGGGGACTCAGCCTGGAGTATCCAGCAGGGCTTTAGAGGCTTGGCTCTCATGATGGCTCTCCGTCTCCTCAGCTTTATCTGGTCAGTTTCAACCGTCCTGCGTGAGGATGCAGAGGAGGACAGTGGGGGCTGAGTTCTTGACCTTGAAACAACGAGAGGGACTTGCTCTCGTTCCTGGTTTGATCTGTGTCTTGCCAAATTGTCCGGTTTCTCCTTTCGGCCTGGATCTTCTAACACCGCCCAGGAAATATTGATGCCAGTGACACCCACCACTCTGTTAGGCACGTGGCAGCTCAGGGACTGATATGGAAACAGCCTCTTTCTGTCACTCACACCCGCTCGCTACAGCATCTTTAAAGGTTGTGAGTTTACAGGACAGACGGGAGCGGTTTCCATTAAAAGAAAACAACAACACCCCTGAGGCTCACTGGAGAAAACCCCCTGATTCACCATGGGAATGGCCCCCGTGGCCCAGGTGTGCAGCGGGCATAGACGACAGTGATGAGTGTGAAAAAGGTCCCCAACCAGGAGAACAGGCGTGTCGTCAGACGAGCCCAGTGTGATGGAAGCTGGGGCAGAGGTGGTGATGGGCAAGGAGGAGTAATGAGGGCCTATTTACTTTTCCTAATTTTAAAAAATGTTAAGCTTTTATAGACTATATTTGAACATTTTGGCAGCTACAGAACGGATAAATACAGTTTTCTCACTACCTTCTTCACAAGAACTCAGTTTCTCTCTGTTCTTGAACTTTGTTCAGATTTGAAGGCTGAACGCAATGTGTGTCGGTTCTCATTTCTTAGTGCTGAGTGTGCATTGAGGAGAAAGGGTAGAGTGGACCGAATAGAGCGCAGGGCGCTGGAGAGCAAACTACAGACCAGGGCGCTCCAAGCCCGCACTCTCCACAGTGAAATCAGTAAAACCACCAGGGTCTGTCAGCGCAGAGGACCTGAGAAGTAGCAACAGTGAACTCTTCTCTGCTCCCACCATTGCCAGCCCTAGCAGGGGTCCAGAGTGGCTCCTGGGGTATGTGTGTGCTTCTGTGTTTGTGCATGCGCGTGTGTGTGTGCGCGCGTGCGGGTGTGTGTGCGCCTCTATGTTTGTGTGTGTGCTATGTTTGTGCATGTGTGTGTGCGCGCGCGTGTGTGTGTATGTGTGTGTGTGTGCCTCGTATTTCTCCCTGCCACAGAAGTGAGTCTGGATGCTTCAAGTAAGCAGTGGCGATGCCACGTAAACAGCGCGGTGAACAGGGTAGTGTCCTTGGGAGCTGAGTGTGCACAGAGTTTGTATAATGGGTCCAGGTGCAAACTTCCCGTTGTTCCCGTGGTTCACACCTGTTTTGTGAGGGGAATGGTCTTCCCCTGGGATATCAGCTCAAAGCTTATGGAGAGAAGGACTACACAGGTGTGTGTTAGAGCCAGCAGCTCTGGGCACGCATGGTTGGGCAAGCCAAGGGAATGGCTCAAGGCTCCTGACCTGAAGGAAGAGACTGTGGACATAGGGATCCCAGGCCTGCAGAGTCAGAGCTCTGATTGCCCGCAGGGGCTCTGGGTGTTAGTGGAGCAGAGAGGTGGAGGGGCTGAGATGCCAGCTGCCTTTCCCAAGGCTAGAGTGGGAAGGAGCGGAAAAGCACGTCGTGTGGCCCATCTTTGTTTCTGCACGTCTTTCTGTCCAGACATCAGGCTATAGGGAAAACTCAATTCTTGCTTTTGAAAACCTCTTTAGCTATTCTAACTCTTTACTTTTCCACTGCATTTTTTAAAAAGGTAAATGCATGTATATATGGCACCGCTGGAAGTGCTAGAACTTTCTGTTTTTATTTAACAATTTGCCATAGATACCTTTCTAATATCTATAGATCTAACTCACTTAACCCCAATAAACCAAAAAGCAAATTGATACTGTTGTTATGTGAACACACTGAAAGTTTACTTAACTGGTCCCTTGCCATGTTTTCTAAACATTCTGATTAAGTAATGCTGACGTCAACATCGCTGTTATACGTGTAGTTGCACACGTGTTTCCGTACACCCGTTTCTTGGCATCTGGCTTTGCTTGCTAAAGACTCAAAGACCAATTACGTAGCCAAATTTTCAGTCCTTTCCTTTATGGCTTCTGAGCCTTGGCTTTTATTCTTCAGCAGCATCTGGACTCTGAAATTACAGAATGCAGTGTCTCCCGCGCTCTCTCTCTTTGTGTTACCGTCACTGTTTCAGCCTGCAGTGCACACAGCCCAGCCCCCTGCAGAATCTCCCTTGCTCAGGTTCGCCTGGGCCTTGCAATCTCGCGGGGAGGGCCTCTCCGCCGCGGCCTCCCGCTCTCCGCCCGCCCTGGGCCGCTCCGCGCCGTGCTGTCCCGAGCGGGGAGCCGCCTCCGAGGCAGAGGCCCCCGGCGAGCTCGGGCGTTCGGGCGGTAGGCGCCACTGCGGCCTGCCGGCGACGGCGCCTCGTCCCGGGGACGCTCGAACCGGTTGTCGTGCGCCCCCGGCGGCCGCCTGCAGAGCGTTCCCTTCCTTCGGCGACCTTCACAAGGGCTGCGATTCAGCTTGCAAACGCGGAAGGGAGCTCCAGAAGCCGGCAGCACTGGCGGCGATATCCCCGGTGCCGCTGAGGCCTGGGCAGGCCTGCTCCTGCTGAAGATTGGATCTGCAGTGTTTTGGGAAGCGGCCTGGCGCCGCAACGGGGTGGTTGGTGTGGCTGCTCGCTCGGGTCGACCAGCATCTCCCCGCGCCCATCCATATGGGTGATTTCCGAGCGGGCAGAGAGAGGGTCTTGCACGCCGGAGCGCTGTTGGCTCGGCGGCTAGGCTCTTGGGTCACCGTTCTTCCGCGTTAACCCCGCTCCAGGCTGCGGCGTCTGGCCAGCCCGCGCGAGCCCTGCTCGGAGAGCTCGTTGGCGGGCGCGCCGGGGCACCGTCTCCGGGCCAGAACGCGTCCTGCTCTTGCTTGAGTTGAACGGGCAGACTTGCGTGGCAAGGCCGGGCCGTGTCTCTAGGAGCTGGAGAGCGGTCGGGACGTTTTCTCTGGTCTTGTGTACCGCCTGGGCTATAGCTGGCGGCTGAGACTGAGCGTGCCCCGCGGGATGTTCTGGGCCACATTGTTCGGTTTTCCCGTTTTGGTTGTGAGTTGCCGTGTCTCTGGCGGCTACCGCGCTGGGTTACCCGTGCGTCTCTTGATCCTCTCCCACCTCCCCGAGAGTGAGGACGGAACGAACGCACGGAGCAAGACGGCTCTCGCCGCCTGGGGCTCAAGTCCGCAGCAGAGTCGGGAGGCGGGGAAGCTGCTCCCCGACGCCCACTGTCGTTTCTCCAGGCTCTGCGATCGCCCGAGACCGGGTTGCGTCTTCACGGGGCCCGTCTGTGGTCCCTTCTGCTCCCTTTGCGGCCTTGGATCGCACACTCATGGCTTCCCTCACCGCGGGTGGTAGTAGGGAACGTGGCCCAACGCCCGGCTCCAGTCCTGCCTGGGCTTTGAGGTCAGAAACGCCGAACAGATGTGACACAGAAAGCGTCCGGGGCCGTGCGTTGGAGGATGCTGGGGGCGCGGTCTTTAGTTAGAAGAGCCTCTGAACACGGGAGGACGGGGAAGAGAGAAAAGCAACCTCCGGGGGACTCGGAGGGAACGCGTGTGTAGTGGTGATACTGTGCCTTCCCCCTGCGATTCGCATTTGTCCTGGTGGCGTTTATGCTGTTAAGTTGCAGCTGGGGTCATCGCCGTCGACCAGATGGCCAGACAACTTTGGTGCTTTATCAAAAATCTGTTATAATGCAGGTTTTGGAAGTGAGCAGGCAATGACAACCCACTCCAATATTCTTGCCTGGAAATTCCCAGGGGCGGAGGAGCCTAGTAGGCTGCAGTACACGGGATCGCACACAGTCGGACAGGACTGACTTCACTTTCACTTTTCACTTTCATGCATTGAAGAAAATAGCAACCCATCCCACTGTTCTTGCCGGGAGAATCCCAGGGAGGGGGGAGCCTGGTGGGCTGCCATCTACTGGGTCGCACAGAGTCGGACACGACTGAAGCGACGTAGGAGCAGCAGCAGGTTTTAGTAGATGACAGTAAAATCCATAATGAAAATTACTATTATCGTTGTTACTGGACGTTACTGTAATTATTACTGTTGTCTGTAATTATAAAGTTTATCTACAGAACAGCTGCTCAGTTGAAGATGACCCACGAGGAGTTTCAGTATGTCTAAATATGGGAGAAAACTACAACCCACGAGGCCTTTCCCCTTTCCCCCTGCCCCCTGGCAACCATTATGGAAATCCACATCCCCAAACTGCCTCATTAGGCGTCAAGGTCCCGTCTGGGTCAGTGACTTTCCTCCCATGTGTTTTCCAATTAGAAACAAATCGGTGGGAACATGTTCCTCTAAGCAATCCCAGGGCCGCCTCTCTTCCCCGCAGCCTTCCCCTCCAGCTACCCTACGTCGCAAGCTCTGAGCAGGACATGCCTTCCTGGTTTGCTACCACTCCTCTGCGTACCCCTAGCCTTAGCCTAATGCAAGTGGTGCTGGCTGACCCCTTGCAACGCAAATAGCGGGGAAAGGCACGTCCTGGTCTGTATTTTAAGATCTTTATAAACATGATAATGGAAGCGTAGTTGAGTGAGGAACATGGGTAACAGGGTCAGCGATTTCTTTACTAAAGCTGTTCAAGGAAGGGAGAGAGGCTCAAGAAGCAAGTGATAGACAAATATATACATACAGTCAATAATTATGGCTACTTTGCATTGCATGGCAGAAACCAACACAAAATGGTAAAACAATTTTCCACCAATTAAAATTTTTAAAGGAACAATACTAAAGCTATTCCAATGCCTTTTGTATGCAAAGAGTATCCACGTTACTCTGCATTTTTTCCGTAGAATTCTAAAACTGGCATGACGAGGTTTCTTGACATCTTCAAAACATTGCTTTCTAGAAACATCCATTTATGTATGTGTACTGCTCACTAGCCTTCATTTAATTACCATACTTTGAAAAAAATTTAATGTAGAAAGAATTGTTTTATTTTTTGCTTTGAGACCAATATTTTGTGTTTTTATTCATTACAGAATCTCACCTCCGTGTCCTCCGATGGACAGTCGATAGCCTCAAAGGGATCATTCAGGAGCTGTGGAACTTTCTGTGAGTAGCTCCCTCCTTTCTGATGCCCTGCCACACAGATCACAGCCTCGGTGGCCTCCCAGCTCACCCGTGTTCTCAATCCAGATTCTGCCAGAATGTTCATGGGCTCCTCTGCCTGCAGTTGCACCGTGAAGACCGCCTGAAAGCAGAGAGCGGAGTCGTCAGGTTGGTGTGTGTGCTCACCTTCACGGGAGGAACCCAGCCCTGGAACCCCCACACTGCCTGCTGTTCAGGGTCTGAGAATAGTTTCCTGTTTTGTTCAGCTTTCTAATTCCCAATGGTAGGTGAGCAAGTTAGACACTGTTTCTATTATCGTTGCAGGAAGGGGAACCCTCTGCAGGGCCCTAGAGTGGGCTCACACGTGCTGACAAAGCAAGAGACTTGGCTGGAGGGGCGCCCGGGAGGACAGCAGCAGGGTGAGGAAGCTCAGGGGACTTCACCACGTGACCTGCGGTCTCAGGTTTTATGGTGATGGGGTTGGTTTCCAGGCTGTCTCTGGCGAAGCATTCTGACTCAGGGTTCGTTTCATGCATTTTGTTCAGCTTTCTAATTACCAGTTACTACTGCTGAGGAAGTCCATACACTCTTTGTATTTATTCGGAAGCAGAAATCACATTTTATTTTAGGAGAAAATTATACTTTTGATCAATAATTTAAAATCACCTAACCACCCGTGCGTGAAGGTGTCTTTTGTTTCATAGTCTTTGTTTTGCTCCTGAACATGTTAAAATAAAATGAAATATCAGGAGACACACTTAGATGGCTTTCCTCACCCCCTAGAAGAACTTTATGCCAATAAATTGGGGGTAAGGTCTTAGGAGTCTCTGAATTTGAGTCCTTCAGATACTATCGAGTCACTAAGGCAGTTTTTGCTCCTGTTTTCATAAGATCTGTTGGTGTAGTAAGTCACACTAAATTTTCCCACAGCTTATACTGTGGAGAATTTTTTTTTTCCTGAATCCCAGTGTCCGTCTTCTTGCATATCAGTGTTCATCCCCATGTGGATGGGCAAAAAGCATTATAATACTACATCATCCACCCAGTGGCCTGCTGTGCAGGAAAGTATGTCCTGAGGGAGGGCAGTTCCCACGGCATTGTCAAATAAAAGCAACATGTAACAAAACACCGTGCTTAATACACACTATCTGTGTTTTCAATTAGGGCATGGAGGAGAAATACACTTTCATGTTTGCTTACCAGGAACTCTAGAAGGACCCGTAAGAAACAAACTACTACCTGTGGAGGGCAGATGGCCCTGGACACACAGGCTAAACGATAGGAGGCACAAATTAAGGCAAGTATATAATATATCTCTATTATAACCTCTTTGGAATTTTCCGTAAGTTGAATTTTTTTTAACCTCCAAAGAATACGATGCATTGTGCTGTTTTTATGTTTCGATAGTTACTGTTTTCACCAACTGAACGGATTTCTGGTTTGTTTTACCAAGGCTGCTGTTGGGCTTCTCTAAAATGTTGTTTATTCCTGAGTTTTTTCTGGTGGTTTTGATGTTTTTATTTTAACTTTGGTAAAGAAAAAGATTTTTCTCAACACCGAGGTGGTTCATCCTTTTCTTTCTTCCTCCTTGGATACCTTGCATACTTTGTGTGTCTGAGCACTATTTTCATAACTTTTGTTTGCAAGAAAGAGGATAAAGCTTCGCTAGTTTGCTAGGGTCGCCAGAATAAAACACCGCCGCCTGAGGCTTAAATAACAGCGCTGCATCCAGGTTATCCAGCCTCGTAGCATCCGGCTGCGCAGAGCTCTCTCCCGCAGTGCTCTGCTTTGTGTATCAGCAGTTATGTTTCCTCTGCTGTTACTGATTTTAGTTGTCTTTTCTCTTAGTCAATGTAGCTAAAGATTTGTTACTTATGTCAACCTGGTTGAAGTAACTTTTGTTTTAAATTGATTTCTTTGGTTTTCCTCTTCTGTGTATTTATCTGAGAGCTAATCTTTACTATTTTCCTTCCTCCTTCTAGCTTTGAGTTTGGTTTGGTCTCCCTTTTCTGCCTAGGTGTAAAGATAGGTTGCTTATTTGAGCTTTCTTTTAAACGTATGCATTACCAGCTTTACATTTCATTGTTGATGTTTTTGCAGAATCCCGTATATTTTGGTATGTTCTGTTTATATTTCGATTTGTCTCCAGGTATTTTCTAAGTTCCTTTTTTATTACTATTATTTTTTGGCCTACTGGTTATGTAACAGTGTGTTTAATCTTCACATATTGTGGATTTTCCCACCTTTCCTTCTACTATTAACTTTTTGTTTCATTGCATTGTGACAGGAAACAGTTCCTTTGCATGATTTGAGTCTATTTATAGTGGACTTATTTTCTGGCCTAACATCTGGTCAATTTTGGAGAATGTTCCCCGTGCACTTGTGAAAAGTATGGAGTCTGTCTGTCTCTGCCCGCATCACACGTGCCCTAGGAGCACGGTTCTCAGGGGTCACCTCTCACTGTCGGGTGCGGCTGTTGGGTCGGGTGGCCATTTTCATGCATTACTAACAGGGGAGATCACTGGGACAAAAGGGATGCCTTTCTGTCAGCCGCTGACTCTGAGTACCCCATTCTATGGCAGATAGGACAAGAGTGCGCTCTGGTACGTCCTGGGATCCTCTCTCAGACTCCCCCCTTGGCTACATTCTCAGAAACTGGAAAATTTAGCCCTGCAAAAGGTCTGGCCCAAATACAAACTCAGTTCAGTTCAGTCGTTCAGTCGTCTCCAACTCTTTGTGACCCCATGGACTGCAGCATGCCAGGCCTCCCTGTCCATCAACAACTCCGGAGCTCACTCAAACTCATGTCCATCGAGTTGGTGATGCCATCCAACCATCTCATCCTCTGTCGTCCCCTTCTCCTCCTGCTCTCAATCTCCCCCAGCATCAGCGTCTTTTCCAATAAGTCAGCTCTTCGCATCAGGTGTCCAAAATATTAGAATTTCAGCTTCAACATCAGTCCTTCCAATGAACACCCAGGACTGGTCTCCTTTAGAATGGACTGGTTGGATCTCCTTGCAGTCCAAGGGACTCTCAGGAGTCTTCTCCAACACCACAGTTCAAAAGCATCAATTCTTCTGCGCCCAGCCTTCTTCACAGTCCAACTCTCACATCCATACATGACCACTGGAAAAACCATAGCCTTGACTAGATGGACCTTAGTCGGCAAATTAATGTCTCTGCTTTTGAGTATGCTGTCTAGGTTGGTCATCACTTTTCTTCCAAGGAGTAAGCGTGTTTTAATTTCATAACTACAGTCACCATCTGCAGTGATTTGGGAGCCCAAAAAATAAAGTCTAACATTGTTTCCACTGTTTCCCCATCTATTTCCCATGAAGTGATGGGACCAGATGCCATGATCTTAGTATTCTGAATGTTGAACTTTAAGCCAACTTTTTCACTCTCCACTTTCACTGTCATCAAAAGGCTTTTTAGTTCCTCTTCACTTTCTGCCATAAGGGTGGTGTCATCTGCATATCTGAGGTTATTCATATTTCTCCTGGCAATCTTGATTCCAGCTTGTGTTTCTTCCAGTCCAGGGTTTCTCATGATGTACTCTGCATAGAAGTTAAATAAGCAGGATGACAATATACAGCCTTGATGTATTCCTTTTCCTATTTGAAACCAGTCTGTTGCTCCATGTCCAGTTCTAACTGTTGCTTCCTGACCTGCATACAGATTTCTCAAGAGGCAGGTTAGGTGGTCTGGGATTCCCATCTCTCGCAGAATTGTCCACAGTTTCTTGTGATCCATACAGTCAAAGGCTTTGGCATAGTCAATAAAGCAGAAATAGATGTTTTTCTGGAACTCTCTTGCTTTTTTGATGATCCAGCAGATGTTGGCAATTTGATCTCTGGTTCCTCTGCCTTTTCTAAAACCAGCTTGAACATCAGGAAGTTCACAGTTCATGTATTGCTGAAGCCTGGCTTGGAGAATTTTGAGAATTACTAGCATGTGAGATGAGTGCAATTGTGTGGTAGTTTGAGCATTCTTTGGCATTGCCTTTCTTTGGGATTGGAGTGAAGACTGACCTTTTCCAGTCCTGTGGCCACTGCTGAGTTTTCCACATTTGTCTGCATATTGAGTGCAGCACTTTCACAGCATCATCTTTCAGGATTTGAAATACCTCAACTGGAATTCCATCACCTCCACTAGCTTTGTTCATAGTCATGCTTTCTAAGGCCCACTTGACTTCACATTCCAGGATGTCTCGCTCTAGATGAGTGATCACACCATCATGATTATCCGAGTCATGAAGATCTTTTTTGTACAGTTCTTCTGTGTATTCTTGCCACCTCTTCTTAATATCTTCTGCTTCTGTTAGGTCCATAACATTTCTGTCCTTTATCGAGCCCATCTTTGCATGAAATGTTCCCTTGGTATCTCTAATTTTCTTGAAGAGATCTCTCGTCTTCCCCATTCTGTTCTTTTTCTCTATTTCTTTGCATTGATCACTGAAGAAGTCTTTCTTATCTCTTCTTGCTCTTCTTTGGAATCCTGCATTCAAATGGGAATATCTTTCCTTTTCTCCTGTGCTTTTCGCCTCTCTTCTTTTCACAGCTACTTGTAAGGCCTCCCCAGACAGCCATTTTGCTTTTTTGCATTTCTTTTCCCATGGGGATGGTCTTGCTCCCTGCCTCCTGTACAATGTCACGAACCTCATTCCATAGTTCATCAGACACTCTATCTATCAGATCTAGGCCCTTAAATCTATTTCTCACTTCCACTGTATAATCATAAGGGATTTGATTTAGGTCATACCTGAATGGTCTAGCGGTTTTCCCTGCTTTCTTCAATTTAAGTCTGAATTTGGTAATAGAGTTCATGATCTGAACCACAGTCAGCTCCTGGTCTTGTTTTTGTTGCCTGTATAGAGCTTCTCCATCTTTGGCTGCAAAGAATATAATCAATCTGATTTCGGTGTCGACCATCTGGTGATGTCCATGTGTAGAGTCTTCTCTTGTGTTGTTGGAAGAGGATGTTTGCTATGACCAGTGCATTCTCTTGGCAAAACTCTATTACTCTTTGCCCTGCTTCAGTCCACATTCCAAGGCCAAATTTGCGTGTTACTCCAGGTGTTTCTTGACTTCCTACTTTTGCATTCCAATCCCCTATAATGAAAAGGACATCTTTCTTGGGTGTTAGTTCTAAAAGGTCTTGTAGGTCTTCATAGAAATATTCAACTTCAGCTTCTTCAGCGTTACTGGTTGGGGCATAGACTTGGATTACTGTGATATTGAATGGTTTGCCTTGGAGACGAACAGAGATCATTCTGTCGTTTTTGAGATTGCATCCAAGTACTGCATTTTGGACTCTTTTGTTGACCATGATGGCTACTCCATTTCTTCTGAGGGATTCCTGCCCGCAGTAGTAGATATAATGGTCATCTGAGTTAAAGTCACCCATTCCAGTCCATTTTAGTTCGCTGATTCCTAGAATGTTGACGTTCACTCTTGCCATCTCCTGTTTGACCACTTCCAATTTGCCTTGATTCATGGACCTGACATTCCAGGTTCCTGTGCAATATTGCTTTTTACAGCATCACACCTTGCTTCTATCACCAGTCACATCCACAACTGGGTATTGTTTTTGCTTTGGCTCCATCCCTTCATTCTTTCTGGAGTTATTTCTCCACTGGTATCCAGTAATGTGTTGGGCACCTACTGACCTGGGGAGTTCCTCTTTCAGTATCCTATCATTTTGCCCTTTCATACTGTTCATGGGGTTCAGGTATGACCTAAATCAAATCCCTTATGATTGTACAGTGGAAGTGAGAAATAGATTTAAGGGCCTAGATCTGATAGACAGAGTGCCTGATGAACTATGGACGGAGGTTCATGAGATTGTACAGGAGACAGGGAGCAAGACCATCCCCATGGGAAAAGAAATGCAAAAAAGCAAAATGGCTGTCTGGGGAGGCCTTACAAATAGCTGTGAAAAGAAGAGAAATGAAAAGCAAAGGTAAGTGCTTAGTACAGAACAAAACTCAAATAAAAACTTCATACTGTATGTCACTAGTTATCCAGGAATGTTGTCATTAAAAAGTGGGGTCTTGATGCAATATCCACAACTCTGCACTCCTGAAGGTTTATACTAAACTTGGGGTCAGGAGGCGGTGCCTGCATCGTCTCCACTGTGATCAGGTGGCTTCATCAGATGTGAGGAGAGAGTGCATACCCTGTGTCCAGGAGCCAAGTTCTGTTGTCCCCTTGGTTGGCACCTGCTGTGGGAAAGAATGTCCTTCCACTGGGAAAACTGCTCAAGGCTCATGGAGAGAAGGCTGCACCCACATGGGGTGGGGCTGGCAGCCCCTTGGGGAACGATCTGTGGTGGGGGGCGGGGGGACTGATTGAATGGCTGGGGTGGGGACACCCAGGACGAGGAAGGAGGCCTGAGCCGAGGTCTGTAGGGTCCGGGTTGCCTCCCACCCCACTTGGCTCTGGGTGTGGAGCACAGATACTGAGGGGCTGGGATGCCAGTTGCCAGCCTGGAGGCTGTAGTTGGAGGGGGCAGAAAAGCAGGAGGTGTGGCCCATCTTTATTTCTAGAGACGTTCACCTTTCTGACTCCAGAGACTAGGTTACAAGGAAGACTTGATTTTTGTGGTTTTTTAAAATTGGTTAAGCAATTCTGATTCCTTGGCCTTTCCATCCAGATTTCCTTAAATGACGGATGTTCTATTTTTTGAGCGATAACACCACGGGGAGTTCTACAGCTTATTTGCGTTGAATAGTTCATCTCCAACTTCCTTCCAAGTCCCTGAAGATTTATCTCATTTTAAAAACATCAATAACCAAAACACAAGTTGACGATTGCCTTGTGTGGTTGTATTAGAGTTTACCTACCTACTTCCTCTTAATGGCTACAATTCCAAATGCCCTGCTTTTATATTAAGTAATACTGGTCTCAATTTTTTTTTATTACACATGAATTTGCACACGTGTTCCCCAGATACCCGTTTGTTATCATGGGTCTTTGTGAAATATGTAAAGATCAGTTTGTAGTCAAGCTTATGGTTAATTTCTTTGATGATTTCTAGACTTAAGAAGTGCTTTACAAGGACTCCGTTCTGAAGCCAGGGTGTGAATGATTCATAGATTTCTCCGATTACTCTCATGGTTGCAGTTTTACAGTCCACGCAGTTCAAGTCTGCCTTGTTGCACCCGCAGCGCCGGGAGTCGCGAGGGGGGCCCCCGTCTCCGCAGAAGCGCCCAGGGAGCTCTTTCCCACTCCCCGGCGTCCCCTCCCGCTCCAGGGTCCCGGGGCGTCCCCGAGGCGCCTTGTGCGGAGCTGGGAGCCGCTCCAGGGCAGAAGGCCCGGGACGAGCTAGGGCGTTTGCCGGCGCGGCTGCGTCCTCCGCGTCCTGCCGGTGACAGGGATCCACCCTGGGGCCTTCCAGCAGGCTGTCCGGAGCCACCCGACTGCCGCTTTGAGATAGTCCGTTCCCTCTGGGGTTCGGACCCTGGGTTGGGCAGATCCCCTGGAGGAGGGCATGGCAACCCGCTCCAGGATTCTTGCCTGGAGAATCCCACGGACAGAGGAGCTTGGTGGGCTACAGTCCACGGGTGGCAGAGTCAGACATGACTGAGCTACTTCGCTTTCACTTTCGCTTTGAATCAGTAATTCTAAATCCCTTAACCATATGTTTGAAAGTATCTTCTGCTTCATTTTCTCTGTTTTGCTCTTGCAAATGTAAAAGCAAAACCAAATATCAAGAGACACACTAAAACAGGTTTTGTTTTCTGGTTTTCCTGGTTGAACTTTACGCCAACAAATGCTAGGTAAGGACTTAGGAAGCTGCAGTAAGTCAAGGCACCAGCAAGGTCACAGGATCTGCAGTCAGCAGGGGTCTTAATGGTGCCAGAGAGCCTTTTTTTTTTTTTTTTTTTTTTTGCCATGCCGTAGGAGGTGGATGCAGTGGCTGAGGGGCCAGAGAGACCCTGGGACTTTAATGACACCAGTGAGCCAGCTAAGATGCAGGAAGCTGGGCCAGGTACACCCATTAGGCCAATGAGAGCTGAAACATATTTAATTCTGAATTTCCAGAACCATTACCCCCCAAAAAATGTTCACCTTCTTCTGATACTCACATAGAAAGATTGCATAGACTCTTTTGCCTAGAAATTCTACTTCCATGGAAGAAAGCCACCGGGAAGATTGCTTGGAGAATTTAAGAGAGTGTGTTTTTTAGGTGGAGAAAAGGAAGTGAGTAAATGGCAAGTGCGGTTCAGAAACGGAAAGGGGTCTGTGCGGACCCAGCAGGCTCCCTGTGGTGGAAGGCAGGCCGTGCGCTCACTCTCCTTCCCCCTTTCGCTGGGGTCACGTTTATCAGGACTTAGGTAGCTCCAATGAAAACTGCAAGTACAGGGGCTGCCCTGGCGGTCCAGCGGTTAAGCATCTACCTTGCAGTGCAGGGGACACTGGTTCGATCTTTGGTCCCCAGAAGATCCCACATGCCACAGAGAAATAAAGCTGTAAATACTGAGCCCAGGCATTCTAGAGCCCAGCGCTCCACAGCAAGAGACACCACCAAAGTGGGAAGCCCAACCACCGCAACTAGAGCGCAGGCCCTGCTTGCTGCAGTAGGGAGAGCCTGCAAGGAGCAAGGAAGGCCCCGTGCGGCCAGAAAGAAATGGAACTATATTTAAGCAAAACCCCTTGAAGTACAGTGACTCTCAGTGGCGCAGGTAACTCCTGCCCGATGTTCTCAGCACCCTGGCGTACGGGATCTGCAGGAAGCCCTCCTCCCGGGAAGGCCCAGAGTCTCCATCGATCAGTGTCTCCCCACTGTGCTGAGCCATCTCCCCGCTCACCTCGGCGCAGAGCTGTTTCTGATGGTGCCACTCTCTAGGCAGGGGAGTCATCCTTGTGAATCCTCATCTAAGAATTAATGTCATCTCACCTGCACTTATTTCCATATTCCTTAAAAGGAGTTCCTTAAAATCCCAATTGTATTCCTTACAAGAGCGTTTTAACACAATCTTGATTTGAACACCTGTGTTTTTATTTATCAACTTCCATGTCTCCTTCGTTGTGTCCTGCGCTCTGGCTCAGCCTCTCTCTTGGCCTCTGCTCTTGCCTCTCATGAAACAACATACAGGATGTATTGACTGCGCCCACGCTCCCCTCTCGCTGGCTCCTTCCACTCTCCCTCGTCTCTCAGTGACCTGTGTCACTATGTGCACATCACGGTCACCGTGACGCCCTCCCCTTCCCTTGGGAAGCCTGTTATTACTTTCCTGCTTCTTTCTCTGCTGCCCCGTGTGTGCCCTGCCCAACATACAGTGGCTTCACAGCAGGCTCTCCCCCTCACTCTTCTCTTCAGAGTTCCTGCTGGAATTTTTGGACACCACCTCCCAAGTATTTACTCTGACTCTGACTCCTCTTCCCTGGTGTGGGCCCTGTAGCTTCTTCCCCTGAATGAAGACCACAGATAAAACCTAAATTCTCCTTCTTCCCCCGCTACCTTTAACTCCCCTGTGGATGTCTCCTTCTCATCCAGGCTCAGTGATTCAATATCATCCATGAACCATTTTGCTATACTCAACCACCTATCTGGCCGCATGGATACAGTCTCCAGGGCAGCGGGTGGAGGGATGCTGGACAATGCTGAGATCGCAGGGAGAGACCAGGCCAGGCAATGCGGGCGGCAAATGAAGGACAGTGCTGAGAAGAGCAGATTATAGGGAAGGCACAAGCAGAGAAGAGGCTGGAGAGTGTTTCTAAAAACAGATGAGGGAGAAACCTGGGGGAGGAGAGGTCGAGTCTCAGGGAAACAGAAGTGATCATCGCATAGCTCCTCCGGGGGCGGGGGGCGGGGGGGGGCTCGGGGGGATCCAGCAACGTGCTAGTTTACCAGCAACGTCCTATCAGATGCTGTATTTCAGTTAGAAATCCTTCAGGCTACAAATCCATTAGATTTGTAGAAATTCCTAAAGCCTTAGAAATTTATACATTTTCCTGCAATGGAATAAATTAGGCTAAGGTTTTGCATTACATTGCTTATTGTGATATCAAGATGTCATTTTATATTAGTATTTATTCCAGTGTGGACCAGTAAAGTGTATTATAGTACATCATCTATTCAGTGGACTGGTTTGTGCAAAACAGTGTCCCAAGAGAGACTATTCCCCATGATATTGTCAGCTGAGTATAAGCAAGACACCATAAAGCACTGTGCTCAGTATGCTACCGTTCATGGCTTTAAATGCGGTGTCCTCAGCCACTCAGCCCTGTCCGACACTGTGTGACACCGTGGACTGTGGCCCACCGGGCTCCTCTGCCCACGCGATCCTCCAGGCAGGGATGCTACGGTGGGTTGCCACGTCCTGCTCCAGAGGATCTTCCAGACCCAGGGATTGAACCTGAGTCTCTCATGTCTCCTGCATAGGAATCCAGGCAGGGATACTGCGGTGGGTTGCCACGTCCTGCTCCAGAGGATCTTCCAGACCCAGGGACTGAACCTGAGTCTCTTATGTCTCCTGCACAGGGAGGTGGGTTCTTTACCACTAGCACCACCACGGGGAGTGAAGAAACAGATATTCACAGTTGCTTGTGCTTACATAAAATGACACTCTGGGGCGTCTCTCCTGATCCAGGGGCTAAGACTCCGCACTCTCATTGTAGGGGCCTGAGTTCAACCCCTTGTCAGGAAACTAGGACCCACATGTCACAGCTAAGAGTTCCCATGGAAAAGGTCCCGCAGGCACAGCCAAATAAATACTTAGGGAAAAAAATAAAATAAACCCCTGGAAGGTATTCCTGAGAACAAAACACGTGGCTGACTGCGGAAGCAGCAGGGCCTTGACAAGAAGGGAGGGGGTAGGAAGAACAATGCAATGTGAGCTATTTTATATTTCTAGTTCTTGAACCTTGCACATGTGTTATAAGTTTCTCAGAAATGCCAAGACATTACAAAAATTTTAAACCTCTAAAGAATAAAACTCACAGCTTTATTTCTACAAACTGAATGAAAGTCAGGTTTGTTTTCCTATCCGGCTTCTCTAAAACATCTGCTCAGGCTTTTCCCGCGCTGCCCAGACAGTGGTCCATTCGGCACTGTCTGGATTCTTGCCATAACTTGAAGTGAATCTTCTACGCTCTCCTGGGTCCTTGCTGTCCGGCAAACGAAGGCTGGCGTCATCACGGTCCTTGCAGCAGGAGCCCACTTAGGCGGCACCGACCTTTACTTCCCAGGGGAGCAGTGCATCTACAGAGGGAACAGTAGCGGCGCCTGCATTAGGATCCGAGAGAGCCTGGGAGAAGCTTCTGTGGGCAGCTCATGCCGCCGTTGCCCCTGAAACCCCAGCCGCTGTCCCTGCTGCGTCCTCCAGGAACCCTCGCCAGCGAGCCGAGCTGCTTTGCTGCCGCCGCTCCTCTGCTCGGCCGCTTCGCTCCTGGAGCCTCCGCTCCCCAGACCCAGGCAGCTTCCAGGAGCCAAGACTCCTGCTGGTTCCGATCCCAGGGCTGACCGCCAGCCTCTCCCAGAGGCATGCCTGTGAACTTCTTACCATCGGTCTGTGTGACACGCGCTCTCCTCTGCGCTCTGGAGACCACCCATTCCCGGCAACCAGGGAGCTCAGTCGATGGCTCTGACTTGGCGGATGCTCGAAGAGAAGTTCTGCCCGTGCGCGGCACCGTTTCCTGTGAACACTCTTGGGAGGTCGTGCCTGATCTCCACGTCTGCAGATTCTGAAGAGATTAAAAGGGGAGAGCAGGTGGCAGCTGAGCCGCTCTGAGCAAGGAGGACTTCACCGTGAATGGGTCACTTCAGCACCTGTGTGCAAGGCTGCTGGATCTGAGGGGGTGGCCTAGTCCACAGGCGGGCAGGCGAGCTCGCCGCCTGCTCCGCAGTTCCCCCTGAAGGCCGGCCTGCAGCGCCCACTGCTCAGGCCACTGGACGGGTAGGCAGAGCACTGCGTGGGCTTCAGCTCTTCTTTCCCAGGCTCTTTTCTTGGGTGGGGGCTGTGCTGGGTTCTTGCTGGGTCCTTGCTGCTGCACAGGCTTTGCTCTGCTTGTGGTGAGCAGGGCACATTCTCTGGTTCTGGTGCCTGGCCTTCTCATTGCAGCAGCTTCCCTTGCTATGGAGCGTGGGCCCCAGGGCCCCCAGGCTTCAGCGGTGGCAGAGCGTGGGCTCAGTGGCTGTGGCCCCCAGGCTGTGGAGCACAGGCTCGGTGGTTGTGGTTTACAGCCTTAGCTCCTCTGAGGCACGTGGGATCTTCCTGGACCAGGGATTGAACTCGTGTCTCCTGCATTGGCAGGATTCTTTACCCTGAGCCATTATGGAAACCCCACAAACTCGTAAAATGGAAATTGGTTGACAGAAAATAAGCAGTTTCTAAATAAACAAATAAATATGTCTCCTCATGAGAATGTTCTGTGACTTTTGCTTTTTTCCTTTCACATAAGATGAAAATTCCTAATTCCTAATTCATTATGTTCTTCCCTCAAACAACATTTGCAACTGCTAATTTCATTAGCTAAGCTTGATCCATTTCTTAAAATCCTTTTCTCCCACTTTCCCCTACGCACTGTGCATTCATTATCAGCTGAGACAATAGTTTATCATTGTGCAGCCGCTGAGTCAGGTCCAACTCTCGCGACCCCATGGACTGCAGCACCCCAGGCCTCCCTGTCCTTCACCATCTCCCAGAGATTATATACTTCATATGCATAGGAGGATAAGCATTTAACATTATACTTGAATCATTTCTCCGATCTAACACATTAATACACTAGTAAGATATAAAACACGTGACTGAGCTCAGCATAATAAAAAATAATAGAATCAGGTGACCATATCTTAAGACTGATTATGAAACCAGCAGCCATGTTGATGAGGAGCAGTGACTCACGGGGGACGTTTTATGTGGTGAGAGAGAGGAGCGCTGGCCCCAGGGATTTAAAGAGCTGTTTGAAAACAGAGTGGAACTCGGCTCAGTGGCTGGACCTCCTGGGAGTCACTTCCCAGGGACACATAGGACAGAGTCCTGAGCATCCTGAGTGCCCCACAACGCGGTCTGAAGAGGTGGCCCCTCTGCGTGTCAGTGGAGATGGCAGCTGTATTGTGCGTCTGTAGGAGTCTGTACAAGGTGACCTTGCATGCAGGAAAGTAAATGTGACGAAATGGCAGATGGCCTCAGCTCTAATGGTAAGATCTTTTCTTACATCAATTTATTTCTCCTCTCAGCTGCTCCATCTGAAAGGTGTTACTCTTCATGAGACCCATTCTCTTTTAATTCCCTTCTCCAAAGCCTTAAATTTTGTAGCTTTTTTTCAGCATCTTTCCATGTTTATTCCTCAGACAAGATAAGCAAGAGTAAAATTGTCTTATTGGACTTTAAAGATAAACAAATACTTATAAAATCAGACTTTCCAAAAGTTCTAAATTCATTCATGTTCTCACTTTAGGATCCTCAATGCTAAGCCTGTAATGAGCGTTTTCACCTGATTCAAACACAACTCTGGGGATGGATTGGTGGCGGGACTCCACAGACCCCTGGAATTTTGCACTTTGACAGTTAGATCTTCTTTTACAGAAGTGTTAGCAGCCAGTGGAACAGGAGCATATAGCGCCAGATTACAGGGCTGACAGCAGGGAAAGACAGTTTACTGGTGGTAGAAAGATCTGCCTTCTGACAAGCGGCAGCCGCTCACGGAATCAAGCCGGAAGAGCCTGCAGAGGTGGAGCCGCGCTCGCAGGGAGGGAAGCCTCAGCCACTCCCTTATCAGCGCGGCCGGCACACAGGGGTCGTTCCCTGACCTGACCCTGCTTCCTGTTCCTTTAACTCCCTGTGCTCGGGGCTGCTCTGCTGAGATGGACGCCCCTTTGCTTTTCCTAGACCTCCATGGGCCTTCTCACCGCGCCGGCAGCAGGCAGGCAGCCGCGGCGCCTCGGGGCAGGCCTGCTCCGGTCACTCCTCTGGGGCCGAGCGGCTGGGAGAGCGCGCTGAGCGGCCACCGGCCCCCTCACGGGCCCAGGGGTCGCAATGTGATGGGACCCGAGGTCGGAATGGGGATGATGGAAGGGCTGCCTTTGCTTCCTTTCACTCCCGGGCCAGGAGCTCTTCACCTGAGGGACTTGGAGAGCCCAGGGAGCCTGTGGCCTCCCTGAAGTGATGCATAAAATGCGTCCGTGCACAGACTTGTTCAGATAAGAGTAAATGCCCTGGACTCACCCCTTCAGAATATTTTATCCTTGTTCCTAGTATGTCCAGATCCTGTGCTTTGAAGCACAACACCGCTGCGGTGATTTCATCACACTTCCACTGCTGCTGGTCCCTAGTAAACCCAGCTTTCAGAATCAAGAGAAGCTGGTGGCTGGCGAGGCTTAAAAGCACCCTGTGAAGTACCTAGAATCAGGAGCATTTGACTGTACTCTACTGGGACATTTTAAGGTCTAGCAGTTTTGTTAGGGGAAGCCCACTGATTGAGACCGCCCACCCTGGCCAGGCACCATAGTAACCATTTGCATGAGTTGTTTTATGACAGGAGAGCCTGATGAGGAACGCAGAACTAATAAGCCACCACCAACCGGAAGAGTTCCGGAAAGGTCTAAAGGAGACACCGCCTGTCCGTCCACTTCCCAGAATCCCTCTCGCTAGCACCCATCTTGGCTGAGGATGCCTGCGCCATCAGGAAAGACCCTGAATTAGAATAATTGGCCAAAGACCACCCAGAAACTAATCCCATCAGCATAAAACGTCAGACTGCGAGCCATGGACAGAGCAGCTCTCCTGGGTTCCCTCACCCTACTGCTCTCCACCTGGGTGCCCTTTCCCAGTAAAATCTCTTGCTTTGTCAGCACAAGTGTCTCCTTGGACAATTCATTTCCGAGTGTTAGACAAGAGCCCAGTTTCGGGCCCTGGAAGGGGTCCGTCTTCCTGCAACAGTTTGCTTTTCGCTTGTGAGCAGCTAGGTCAAATTGTTTCCAAACAAGAAAACTGAACTGAACTGTCTGACCAGGGGCACAGGACACAAACTGCTTTGGGGTGGGTCCCAGGCTGGCCTGGGATTCTGTCATTACCAGGAATCAAAGCAGCAAAGGGCATCCGTGACACAAACCCTAACAGCGTTTCATCACTGGATACTTTGGGTTGGGCCGGCTCCCTAGAGAAGGGAATGGCAACTCACTCCAGTATTCTTGCCTGGAGAATTCCATGGGCAGAGGAGCCTGGCAGGCTACAGTCTAAGGGATCCCAGAGTCGGACACGCCTGAGTGACTTTCACTTTCTTTTTTCCACGGAAAGGTGGAATCTTTCCTGCGGATATTTGTAAATGCTTCCGACAGATCCAGTTATGTGGCTTTGCGTTCTTCTGGAATTGCTCCCATGACATTGATCGGGACTTCATAGGCTTAGGCAGCGCATTACTTTGTTTTCTGTGCAATGGTGCGGAAACAGTTAAAAAGCAAGCGAACGAGCCAAAGCCCCGGGAACTGCTTTCCAAACAGGCTGAAGTCTCCACCTACTGTCCAATCTGTAGAGCTGCCTGAGGAAGGGAGTCAGCCTTATGGACTGAGAGCCACAGGAACTGCTCACATCTAACTATACTTTCTACTTGTATGCTATTTATAACGAGTTGTGTAGTTATATGTATGCTCTCTCCTGAGCACTCTCAATCTTTGGTTACAGAAAGTAAGATATTGAAAATCACTGAGCTGTGGCAGATGGAAAAACAGCATCAGGCTATCATATGCTTTCCACGGGTCCCGATTATCCAACGCCAAAATGCCTTTAGAGTTCTGGAGCAAAAATGCTCTTTGCCACTTTTATTCCTAGAAACGACTGAGGCCCAGAGCTCCCTGAGTAGCCCCTCCTGCTGGGGACTTGACTGTATCTATTTTACATGTGTTTAAGAGATGACAGAAAAAGAGAAAGCTCTAAAATGGCAAAAGCTTTCAGGTACACCGAAAAGGTGGTTTTTAATGTTGGTTTGAGTGTTTTGTTTTTAGTGGAACGATCCATTATAGAGCAGGCCAGAATACGTTTCGAGAATAAAGGGTACGTTTTCTACCTCTGAGAGATGCTAATTAGAACATGTCTTTACTATGGGCCTGGCATGAATTCAGACTTGCCTTGGGCAGGGAACTGATGTCCAGGCTGCCTTAAATCCAGCAAGTGCTCAAGGAATGCTCTAGTGACTGGAGGGGCCGGCGGCGTGCAGCCAGCGTTTCACTGCGCGTGCTGCTCGTGTGCTCATTCTGTCTCTGACCCTTCAGCAGAGGCTCACTCTCCTCTGCACAGCGCATCACTTGTTTGACTCTGAAATACATTGGTTCAGTTTTTATGGTAAGCTGGTTCTGTACAATATGTTGTGTTTATTTAAATACAAACAATATACACTCTTGTTCAAGCTCCTCCTGAGTTAAAAGTGCACCAAGAAACTGGATAATTTGGAGTAAAAGCAGAATTTCTCTTTCATCCTGACAAAGTGTCTGTGGCTCATTAGTATATATTCCTCCAGCTTTTTAAGAAACATTTTCAAATGTGTATTTATTGACACGCAGATAACATAGGCTCACTTTCAGTTCCGTTAGACAAATAACGTGTGCTGTTTTACAGCTTGCTTTTGTCATGTAACAGTATGACTCTGAGGTGTCACCGTTTCCTGTTTGGGGGTTTTCCAGTGGTTTTAATAGGAATATAAAAATCTTTCTTTAGAACCACATGATTCTGCTATAAGCAAACTAGGTTCATGTAGCATCCACATTCAGGGAAATCCAGAAATGTCTTCAGTTGCCCTGCGCATCCCACCATCAGGAGTGGAGGAAACTGCGAGCAAGGAAACTCTCAGTAATGAACCCCAGGCACCCCGTTAGCCCAGCTCTCAAGGAGGAGGGCGGGGCGAGGACAGCTCACTGGCTGGAGGGAAGGCCTGGTGATGCCTGAGTCTCCAGCCGGGCCGGTAGCAGCCTAGAGAATCCAGGACAGAGAGGGTAGGAGGAGAACAGCGGAGGGCAGGAAACGGGCCTCCGGGCGGCAAAGCAGAAAGGTCGCAGCAGAGCCTGGGGAGGCGAGCGGGTCCGCGGAGCAGCCGCGGAGAGACCCCGGGAGGCGGCTCCCTCCCGCTCGCCCATCCCTGAAGGTGCCAATGAGCCGGCGCTGAGTCACATCCGATCCCCTCACTAAGACTGTGCGCTTCAGGCTGGTCTCAAGAACACACTTCTTGTTTCACTTGAGTGACTTAATTATGCCTCCCCTGTAATTTCAGGTTGGGTCTTCTCTGCCTGCCTTCGCCTCACTTTTCACTCTGGCCTCAGTGTTCATTTTTTTCTGACAAACAAAATATGCTCAGCAGGCAGAGCTGACTGCATAAAAGGCAAAGGTCTGCCTCCGAGGAGTAACATATACTCATACTGCTATGCTAGTTAACTTATATTTATTGATTTAAGTTAATATAACATAATGCTACATAAACATATGCATATATAATGTAAATAAATATTAAATGTCATGTACCATTATTTTAATATAATTTTATATATTAATGATATATCTTAATGTTAATATTATATAGGCTGATTTAGTTAATGACACCGCGGGTGAGAAGACTAATGAAGACTAAAAAATTAAGGAAAAAACCCAGAAATTTGAAGATCTTTGCAAAAACTCCACGCTCTCGATGTAAATGGCGAGCCGTGCATGAAGGTTCTTGGCCAGGGCCCCTCACGGGCCTCTCCCGCCCCTGCTATGGTCAGCAGTGGACCAGGGAGCGGGGGTCCGGGCAGAGCCCCCAGGCCGAGGCCGGGCCGAGCCCCCCGCCAGTCCCCTTCCTTCTGCCACCGAGCGTCACCTCCTCACCGACACTAGTGCACACCCGTGTCATCACTTCTCCCACAGAATGAAGGGTGTGTGCTGCAGGAGAGCGGGAGCCAGCTCACTGGTGACACAAATCTTAACACCATAGAGAGAGGGAGTTGGCGGGAGGGAGACAGATGAACAGACAGAGGTGCCTGGCTTCAGACTGTAGGGTGACATTTATGATATTAAAACTGGTTAGCCTTTAGCTTGTATTTTTGCCAGTGCCTGTATTTGACAATTGATCAGTATCAATGATACTTAAGTATCATTGATTCTAAATCATAAACTAGGATTCTAAAACACTGTGGTTTTCTGTATTACCAAAATGCACTTGTGAAGCCAACGTTCAAATCATCCAGTGTCTTCTTTTTGTGTTAGGTCACATGTTGTTTTCTTTCTTAACTTTCACTTTGTATTTAGGGTGTAGCCCGTTAACAAACAGTGTTGTGACAGTTCCAAGTGAACACCAAGGGGAATGGTTCAGCCAAACACACACACGTGTCCTTTCTCCCCCAAACTCCCCTCCCATGGAGGCTGCTACATAGCATGGACATCCATGTGCCCAACAGTGAGTCCTTGTCGATTCCTAACCAAAGCGGACGCTCGTTGCATCATCAGAGACTCTCTCAGAATGTTTCCCAGAGGTTATTGAGGAGTTCCCTGGAAAACACTCAGCCCAAAACCTTTTGCCAGAGGAAGAGTGTTTATATATGGGGGTTAGTTTAGAGAGAATTGGTGAACTGGACCAGCTCGTACAGAGATGGACACAGCTTGTCACCATCAACATTGTCACCGTTCCCCAGCAGGTTCAGCCTTTCCCGAATGCGCCCTGAGTCCTGACCACTGAACAGGCCAAGCCCACTCTCAGCCCCCAGCGCCTCCTCCCACAGGGCCACTGCCCACAGGAGATGGAGGGACTGACCGCTCGTCCCCTCCTCCCCCTACTCGTGGGCACGGAAGAGCCCAGCTCCCTGCTCTGGTTGGAGGAGAAGGAAGGCCCAGCAGCAGCCCTGGAAGAAGCGCACAGGGGCCCCTCCATTCCCAGGAGTGCGGGCTCATCGTGCAGGGCCGAGGGGACACGGGGGCGGGAGGAACCTCAGCGCTGGACACTGTGCGAGCTGGGCTGCTGAACAGACTCGGGGACTGTCTGTTGGCCATGGGATCTGAGGAACAGGAGAGATTTGGATGGACCGGGGCTAGCTGGGAGGGTTCCCCATGGTCTAAAGCACAGGCTGTGTCTCTTTGGGCTGAAAATATTAACTGCTGAGCACTAGCTCCCACCAAAAGGGGGTATTGGTTAGAGGTGTCCTGAGATGGAAGAGCTTCTTAGACAGACAAGAGGAGATACTAGGAGGATGTGAACTGCCTTGTAGAGCCTGAACCGCATGCCCAGCCTCCTGACCCCAGTTTGGGGAGGTAGCAGTTTCTTATGCATGCCCCTGGTGGCTCAGATGGTAAAGAATACACCTGTAATGTAGGAGACCTGGGTTCAATCTCTGAGTTGAGAAGATCCCCTATAGGAGGAAAGGACAACCCACTCCAGTATTCTTACCTGGAAAATCCCACGGACAAAGGAGCCTGGTGGGCTACAGTCCATGGGGTCGCAGGGACATGATTAACAGACTAACACCCTTTCAGGTGAGGGCAGCTGGTTTGCTTGGGCCTGATCAGGGAGGGGCACAGGTGAGTGTTGCTTCTGATGAGTGAAAGAGTCTTTGGGCCTAGGAAAGGAAACAGCAGTCTCAAAGGCCCTTGCTGAATCATTTAACTTCAAGGAAAACAAAACCAAACTTTAGGTCCTGCCCTGATGCTCCAGGCTTGTTGCATCTACCTGGGACTTATCACCCCTCGTCCAGAGGATTTATCACCCCCTGCCCAACTGCAAATGCCATCTCAACTAAAGAATACCCAAAACATCCCACCTGACTAACGTTTCCCTTATCGCGTCCACAAACCTCCCTTTAAATATGAAGCCTCCCTGATCCCTCTCATGCTCAGCCCGGTCGTTAGGCCAACTGCCTCCCCTCCTTGCCTGAATAAAGGTAACCTACTTCCATTGAGGTCATCTCTCCTTTTCTGCCTCAGCCCAATCTATATCTTACAACCAGCACTGGCCCAGAGAAGAGGGCAAACAGGTGCCCCCAGGGAGTCAAGACACAGGCTGCTAAGTCAGCAAGACAGCTGCGAGGGAGTGGAGTGGGCGCCCCGCGGGGCCTCTGCCACTGTCCCCGGGTGCCCTGCAGTTCCAAGCTTTGGCCTGAATGTGTCATAAAGAAGGACCCTTTGTGTTCTACCTATTACGAGTTAGCCACTAAAGAAATGTTGCCTATAAGCTTGTACATAAAGTCCTGTCTCTAGGAACCCTGCATCCCAGGTAATGAGCATTAAGCTAAAATACCTTTGTTTAGTTCACAGGAAACTTCCTGACCAGACTCACCTGTGAATCATAGTAGGGAGGCAGACATCAACACATCCCCTCTGGAGCCTGATCAGAATGAGGAAATATTTGACTTTCCTCCCACACCACCTTTGAGAATTAATATAAAAGATGCTTGAATTCTAACTCAGGCAAGATGGGTCCTGGGACAAGAGTCCTGGGCTTCTGAATAAAGCCGCTGTTCCTTGCCCCAGGAACTCATCTCTCAGTTTCTTGGCCTGTCATGAGGTGAGCAGTACGAGCTTGGGCTCAGTTACAGACGAGCTGACAGTCTTGCCCTTTTGGGGGAAGATTTCCATTTTCATTCATTTAGTGATTCATCGTGTATGTGAGTCCTGCTCAGAGCCAGGCCCTACTGAGCTCACCCTTGGAGACCCAGCGCAGACCTCAGCGGGTCCACGACGCCTTTCTTGATCCCGTGCTCTGCCTGCACCATCTTCTGCCTCACCCAGGACCCCTCGAGTCTTTAAGCACACTGTGATGAGCTCTCCAGCTTGTCAGCCCTGTGAGGACCTTGAACAGATGCAGAACGGGGCTCAGAAAAAGTGATGATGACCAGTAATCAAATCAATGAGCTGGCCAGACACAAACCAGGCTCAGGTCATGTTCACCAAAGGTCATCTTCTCCCTCCTTCCAGAGCCAGAGTTTCAGGGGGACCTTTACCAGGAGCCCAGGATCTTCTCTGACACTAACCTCATCCAAAACAGTAACAGTCTGGGTGGATTTTATTTTCAATTTTATTTCTTTTTAAACCTGAAGTCACTTTGTGACTATTCCACTGAATACTGAGTAACTGAATGATCACTTCTGTTGTGTCTGGGCCAAGAAAGCCCAATACGGGGGTAGGATGCTGAGGAGGAGATGGTCAGGGGAAGGGGGAGGAGGATTGTGAAACAGCAGAGGCAGGAGGCCCCCACCCCGTCCTCAATGCCCTGTCCAGGGGTAGGATGCTGAGGAGGAGAAGGTCAGGGGAGTGGGGGTGGTGTGAAACAGAAGAGGCAAGGCGGCCCCACCCCCGTTATACTTAAGCAACCTGACTGTGATGACCGGGGTCCAGATATCTCCTTGCTGATGGTTTGTCCTTTAGAGCCAGCTGTAGAGGTCAGAAGCCAAACCTAAGTTCTGGGGCCCCTGTGTGATCCAGGAGCAGTCACCTGTGCCTTCAGAGGGTCACTTTCTGAGCCACAGTGGTGCTCTCCCAGAGTCGGGCGTGAGTTGGTGGCCAGCCCTGCTCACCGTGAGATGCTGCAGCTCCTGCTCTGCCCTGAAACCCCTCCCTGCAGCCTGGCTGTGTTAGGGGACGCCTGGACACAGCAGGCATGAGCGAGGAGGAGAGAGTGGGCGCTTCAGGGGCAGAAGAGATACAGAGACACTTGATGTCACTCTGGCCACTTCCAACTGGTCCCAGCCTAAGGCCACTTGTCATACACCCTGAGTGGACACGATCTCCTGGGAGCTCAGAAGACTCTCCTGAGAGCTGGGATGTGGAGCTCTGGAGGATGGGGCTGGGATAGCCCCCACATGAAGCTGGGGCTCTGGGGCTCTGAAGCTGGCCCGGGGAGTGAAGCTGGGCCTGGCAGGCTTGCAGTGTAGACTGTCGGGTGTCTCACTGAAGCTGCTGACACCCGCGGTCACACCTCCCTCACCCATCTGACTGTTTCTGATCCCAGCAGTTAAGCAGGGCTGGTCTGGCGGGCACGTGACTGAGACAGGAGCTCAGGGGCAACTCCTCCACCCGCCTCTCCTCTCCTCTCTCCTTCACCACCTCTGCCCCCCCCCCCCCCCCCCCCCCGCCCCATGTAGTTCTTTTCTTAGGCCGCCGTGGGGAGGCCTGCGTGGAGTCCTGGTCGTGCGGGTGGCACGGAGGGTCACGAGAAGGGGTGTCGTGGCTGGGCTGGTTGCTCTGTGCTCACTGGTGGCTGAGGGTCAGTGAGGCAAAGAGGCTCCCTGCACAAAGACGGTTCCTAGTGATGTGGACTGAGCGACAGTGGTAATTTTATATTCTGTGAGTTTTTCACAATTAAAAAGAAAAGACCGTGGGTGTGTGTGTGTGTATTATCATGGCCTAGAAAGGAAACTTCTCAAGTCAAACAGAGGAATGAATCGTGTGCTAAACCATAGACGAGTCTCAAAGTCACAGCACCAAGTGTAGGAAACCAGCGTGCGTGGCCACAGTGGTGCAGACCCCTGTGCTGTGAAAATGCAGAACAGGCCAATCATCAGGGTCAAAAAGCACCCAGACAATTGCCCAAAGCTGGGGGAGGTGGGCAGGGAAGCGCCTGTTTAATGGGTGGTGGCTTTCTTTGTGAGGAGGTGAAGCGCTCTGATTTAGAGAGTGGTGATGGCTGCACAACCTTGCAAACAGATGATGAATCGCTGAGTTGTACATTTTACAGAGTAGATTTTATAATATGTGAATTAGATTCTGACTTAAAAATTGAGATTGCTAAAGGACTGGTTTTTTAAAAGAATTCACCCAAGAAACACATCTTATCCTGAGTTTTGTTTGGTTCTCACCCTTCTAATGTCTGTAGGCGAACAGACATCTGGGCAGAGATGAGGATTCAGGTTTCCTCCTTCAGGAACTGCCTTCTCTGGGCTGCCCTTCATCACCAACCACGAGGACCCTCGGCCTCTGCAGGAGCTGCTCGCCATGTTCCTACCTTCCCCTCTCCTTCTCCTCCCCCTGCTCTGAGGGGCTTCCTGCCTCCAGCTCTGCCTCCTGAGTTCAGTCTGGGCTCCTCTCCCTGGCGCTCTTGCTGGGCTCCTGGCCGCCCTCTGGCTGCAGCCTCTCCGCCCCCCTGTTCGCTTTCTCTCTGTGATAACTGACCTGCTTTAACTGCAGTTCTGAACATGTCCCTCCTCTACTCACAGCATCTGAGCGGCTCCCACTTCCCAGGAAGGATAGTGGCATCCCAGGCCAGGCTCTAAATGCCTTTCACTCTCTCTCCCCGCCCCTTCCTCTGCCAGCCCTCACCCCCTGCGTCCACCCCGCAGTCCACACCGCCTTTGACATCATCCAGGAGCTTAGATGAACGCTCTGCCTTCGCATCTGCCTTTCTGGGGGGGGGCCTGCTCTCTGTTGCACCTGCCACTGGACCCTGGCTCTGGATTCCAGGCTGCTGAACTGTATTCCTCCCAGACCTTGGCTTGGAAACCATCTGCTCTGCTGATTTTCCTCTGACTCCCTCAGGCTGTGTCGTAACTCCTTGTCTCTCTTCTGGTCCTGTGTGCCTTTTCTCAGTGAGCACATGCCACATGGTGGAGGCGTTATGTCTCGTCTGATGCCCCTCTTAGGCCCAGGGCTTCCTGAGGACAGGAATCCAGGCCCCACGACTCTCCACGACTCTCTCAGGCCCGCAGGTGCTCCCTGCTCACCTGCACGGAGACTGGAGGCTGTGGCTCCCCTGTCAGGCTTGCGGGGCCATCCGGGTCTCATCTCAGGCACTGTCCCCACCTTGGGGGAGCAGCTTTCACTCCAAGAAACTCCCCCGCCCTCTTGTTGCAGAGACAGGCTCTGGGAGTCAGGGGTGTCAGGGCCTGTGGCTCCGGGCGCTACAGAAGCAATAGTCGTGATGCGCGGACTTAGCTGCTCCACAGTGTGCGGGATCTTTCTGGATCGAACCTGTGTCTCTTGCGTTGGCAGGCAGATTCTTTACCACTGAGTCATCAGGGATGTCTGAGATATCACATTTCTGACTTCTGCCAATTTTGCTGAGGCCCAAGGACCGTTGAAGAATCAAGAAACACCCAAGAGCAGCCGGGCCGGTCGTCTTACACACGTGGAAGCCGACACCAGCGGAGCGTGTGGATGGTGTCCCTCCACGCGTGGTGCTGCTAGGGCCGGGGTCCTCACTCACGCCCAAGGTCTCTCCTGAGCCCACCGCTTCCTCCCCCAGGTCAGAGGAGAACACTGGGACCCACACCAAGCCTCTCAGGGTCTGTGACCCTCGGGAGGCATATCTGAGGGTCTGGGGGTCAGACAGAGCCTGTATCAGAGGGGCTGAGACGGTCAGGAGCTCAGCTGGCTCCTCTCCTGTGGCCCAGCAGTGAATTCTGCAGGCTCACTTTCTACTCCTCGCGGTGACGAAGAATCTATAGCTTCCCAGGGAAGACGCTTCCATATTTTAACGAGAGTAGTAAAGGGTCCTTCCTGTCGTTGTATATTTTATTTGCCATCAGAGCTTTGAACAAGCAGTGACGCACTCCGTTAAGCCCTGATATGATTGTAGACACTTCTAAGAAGGGTTCAAGATAAAACTTAAAAAAAAAAAAGGTTCTAGGCAATTGAACCACTTGAGCTGTGACATAAAATCGTGTCCTTTAATCTAGTTTATCCATTGTGGATAGCACTCCAGAATAATACTTTAAACATCATAGTGGTCTTTTTGCCCTTATTTCTGAAGGTCTTTGCTGGTGGGCCCCATTTGTCTGAGGAGATCCGTATGTGAACATGAAACAGCATCATTTCCAGTCTGGTGAAAGTTGCCATTCTCCTCTTCTCTGCAAGGGAAACACCACCTCGGCTCACCCCCAGCTATTTTGCACTGTCAGGAACGGAGGCCAACAAAGCCCCTGTGCTGTACTCATAAGTGTAACTGGATCCCTTAGAAACCAGCCCAGCTAATCTCCACCCTCAGGAGCTTTGACACCTTGCTACTCAAAGTGCAGCCCGGGATCCGCAGGAACTGGCGTTTCCTGGGAGCCTGTGAGAAATGCAGAGCCCCAGGCCTGTCCCATCTGCTGCCTCCAAGGCTGTAAGCATCCTTCACTTTACTGAGAGGAAGGGAAGCCTGCAGACCCTGATGCAAAGCCCAAAGCTTTACCTTTCTCAGCAACTGTGAGAGCGCATGTCATCCTTCCACCATTTTCTTTTTTTTTTAATTGATGCATAGCTGACATACACCTGCATGCTCATTTTGGGTGTGCAGCATAATGACTCAATATTTGCATATATTGTGACACTATCACCATGGTAAGTCCATCTCAGGTCCATCATCTCACACTGGGACATCTTCTGTGTGTGTGATGAGGACTTTTTAGATCCACTCTTTCAGCAACTTTCAAATACACAAAACAATTTTTAAAAATAGTATTATTGGCTATAGTTGCCATGCTGCGCATGATGATCCCAGGAGTTACTTCTCTGTAATTGGAAGTCTGCGCCTTTTGAGCACCTTCACCTACTTCTCACACCCACGGCCCACCTTCTGCAAACACTGATCTGTGCCCTGGATTGAGGACCTTGGTGCTTTGTTTTTATTTATTTATTTTTTAAGATGCCACATGTAAGTGCTGCTGCTGCTAAGTCGCTTCAGTCGTGTCCGACTCTGTGTGACCCCATAGACGGCAGCCCACCAGGCTCCACCGTCCTGGGATTCTCCAGGCAAGAACACTGGAGTGGGTTGCCATTTCCTTCTCCAATGCATGAAAGTGAAAAGTGAAAGTGAAGTCACTCAGTCGTGTCCGACCCTCAGCGACCCCATGGATTGCAGCCCACCAGGCTCCTCCATCCACTGTATTTTCCAGGCAAGAGTGCTGGAGTGGGGTGCCATTGCCTTCTCCAACAGTGCTTTAGTACCCAGGAAACTATGTGGCCAAGTGCATGACTATGTGGTTTTGGTGGCTATTCTCTGAGCTCTGTAGCTGGAGAAAGATCTCAGAAACTATGCAGATTATTTTATGTGTGTACCAAGCAGCTGTCGCTTTTAACTCTTTTATCCACAGCCTAATCTTGAATCTCAAGTTCAGTACAACGAATGCTCAACCAAATATCTTGGAGCAAATGGAACAGGCTGGGAGTAAGCCTAAAGATTAATAGATGTCTGAGCTGATGAATGTTAGCGATTACCTCGTCCAGTCTCCAAATCCTCCGATGATGTGTGGCATCTCCAGATCATCACAGAGCCAGGCCCCTCCCAGCACACCCCCGTCACTCATCCTTCAACCATCCATTCAGCAGTGACCGAGAATCAATGTGTCAGGTGCCAGAAAAGAACCACGAGCAAGACACAGCCCTGCTCTCCCAGAGTTTTCCGCCCAGCATGAGATTCCATAAGAACTGGCAATCTGGTGAATGTGACAGAGGAGGAATGCAGGTGCTCGGGGAGCTGGCGGAAGGGTTAGGGAAGACGCCCCTGAACAAGGAGTACTGAACATGAAGATGAAATGGTGGGAGCTGGTGGAACAAGGGGTAGGGAGAAGAGCTCCCCAGGCAGGAGGAGTGGCATATATAAAGCCTTGACTCAGGGGGAAACGTATGGCGCCAGGCACTCAAAGAAGCCCAGGATGGCAGGGAGATTAGCCTGAGGAGAAACACAGGGGTCATTCATGGAAGGTCCTGGATCGTGGGTCTGGTGGTAGTGAGAAACTACTGAAATTTTTAAGGAGGATTTGGGTTTTTATTTTCTTAGTTGCATTTTCTGCTGTAGGAAGGATAGGTTGGAAGGAATGCAGAGAGACCCTCTGGGGGCAGGGGGCAGGCAGAGATGGAAAATTTGACAAATCAAGGCAGAAAAGGGTAGGAGATTCAATTAAGGGGTGACATTTGAGACAGAAAGTAGAGTAAACATCACTCTGAGAACTCGATTCAGCTTGACCATTCTCCTGAGAGGTTTCCCTGGTGTCTCAGATGGTAAAGAATCCACCTGCAATGAGGGAGACCCAGGTTCGATCCCTGGGTTGGGAAGAGCTCCTGGAGGAGGGCCTGTCAACCCACTCCAGTATTATTCTTGCCAGGAGAATCCCCAGGAACAGAAGAGCCTGCAGGGCTACAGTCCATGGGGTCACAAAGAGACACAACTTAGCAGCTGAGTAGCAACTGAGTACACAGGCGCAGTGTTCATGCTGGTGAGATTTCTGAGAGCGATGTGACCAGCTGGACATCTACCCACAGGAGGTTTGTTCCAAAGAACAGAATGCACAATGTAATGTGAACTAAATTCACAGTAATTTGTAATGTGAACAAAATTCACAATGTTTCTAATGTATAGCCCTCAGCATGTGCTTTAAAAACAAACAAATAAACAAAAGCCCTACCATATTTCTACAGTGGAGGTGGGCAAACCTCTATAAAGATCCAGAGAGTAAATATTTTAGCTTTGCCACATGACATCTGTTGGATCCACTCAGCTCAGTCATTGTATCCAAGAAGCACCACAGATAAGAAGTACATGAAGAGCCTCTTTCAAGAAAACACTCCTTATAGACAATGAAATCTGGATGAATATGAGTATAATGAATAGAATTTTCATGCTGCAAATACTATCTTTAAGAATTATTTTCAACCATTTAAAGGTATAAAAGTCATTTTCAGCTTTCAGGCCCTACCAGCACAATCTGGGAGTGGAATTTGGTCCATGGGACATAAGATGCAATGGCCTATTCTATCCATTTATAGTGGACGCTCCCACCCATAGAGACCACCATTCCAAAACAGAGTGATAGAGCTATGCGCTGTAACTATGAAACCTATACTCAGAAAACAAAACCCAAATTACCAAAAGCTGCCTGAGGTGTGAGGGGTTCAAGTCTTCCCCCGCCCCAGGATACTCCGCCCCCCGCCTCCACCCCTGCCTCCCACTCATGCGTGGCCGCCTTGTTACTGCCAAAATCTCGCCTTTCTCTGCCCACCAATGCTCAATTAAAAAATACAAGACGGAATTTTGGAGGAAGTAGACGGCTTTACTCCTCAGCTGGCCAAGGGGAGCACACAGCAGGCTAGCCCCCCAGGAACAGGGCCCTGTCCCCTCCTGGGGGACCTGAGAGCTGTGTACAGCCTGGGTCTCCTGGGTCCGCCAGCCTGCCACCTGCCTCCCGAAATGCAAACGGCTCTAAGGGGTGACTTGCTACAAGAGGGTGCAGGGAGAGCACAAACGTGGTGCAGGATGGAAAGTACGCAGGATCAGGGACTCCCGGTTACAGACACACAGGTTAGAAACACCTCAAGTAAAACTAGGAGTGATTAACTCTTTGGCGACCGGCCACGTTTCTCGTCTAGTCTTCGCAGTTTACTTTCCTTGCTCTCAGGACAGGAAACACTGCATTTCTGTTTTTGCTGCAACAAGCTCATCTGTCCATCCCCAGCCTTCAGCAGGAGGGAAGCTGTCCTGTTCGGTACCCCTTTCCTGCTGCGCGCTGGCGCCCATCGAGTTTTGAGCAGCAGTTACTTGCTGGGCACAGTTCCTCACCCATCAAGCCGTCAGTACCTACTGAGGCTCCCAGCGGGACAGAAGCCGCCTTTCCAGCCCCAGCCCTGGAGCTGGAGTCCAGCCCTGAGAGTCTGACTCTCCGATGGCTGAGGAGCAGCCGAGGCGGGCACTGCTCTGTGCTCTGCGCATCCATAGGGGGTCGAGCCTGCCCTTCAGGCGCACCGCCAACAGCGTGGGTGACGGTGGCGTTTCAAATCACCAACCGTCTTCTTTTGGCCGGGGAAAGAACGCCGTCTACAAAACCTTTATAGAGAACCTTTCTTCCGCCCAGGGTGGGAACTCTGGGTTCTTTCACACCAGAGACGTGGATCAAAGAAGCGGCGCGCGTGCAGTTGACCCCAAGTCGTAGTTTCGGGGCCGCCCCTGCGCTCGGCGGGCAGACGGCGAAGCCGCCTCGCTTGGTGTCCCCCGGCCCTCGGGCTGCAGCTGGGGCGGCCGGCGGAGCCAGAAGCCCAGGCGGCCCCGTGTCCACCTCCAGCGGCCGCATCTCCCTGGCTGGGGCTGCTGCTCGGCCGGCCGCTCCGGGAAGCCGCGCCCGCGGGGCAGGCGACGCGCACGGAGGGCCCAGGGCCGGGTGGAATCTGGGGTCCCGTCCCCGCAGGAGCTCCGGGCCCCTGGCCGCTGGTGGAACCCGGGAGCCGGGTGAGCCCCGAGAAGCCGGGAGGCGGCGAGGAGAGAGCGGGGTGGTCTCCGTGCCCCGGAGACCTTTCCGATCCCCCGCGGGCAGGAGATGCGGAGGCCCCGGGGATCCCGCGGGCGGCACAGCGGATCCTTCGCCAGGCTCAGGGCTTCCGACCGACCGGGCTCGGCCCCGCGGGGAGAATCTGCACCCGCTCCCCGTACGCGGCCACCTACCGGGCCGCGCCTCCCCGCCCGCTCGGCTCCCCGGGCCCGACCACGGGCCTCCTTCCGCTGCGGGAACCGGGACCAGAAGACCGGGAGAAGGGGCGCGCGGCACACCCGAGCTCAGTCGCGAGGCCCAGGGCTCAGACGTGCGGGCGCCCGGGCCCCTCTCCAGCAGAAGACCCGAGCGGGAAGCTCCGGGGCTGGGGATCGCCGACGGGCCGGGGCGGAAGGAGTCTCCCAGGGCTCCGGGCTCAGCATCGGTGCTGCTTCTCAAGTGCTTCTTGATCTCAGCGGGCCGAACCGCCCTCTGCAGTCCTGCCACGCTGCTGTTAATACGCTGCGCTTTTGTGTTGAATGGACGCTGTAGACCAGGACATCACGGGGTGACTAGGAGTTAAAGAGTGGGGCCTTGCACAAATCGGTGGTGAGAAGACTCGGTGTCTCAGGGACCCCCACACGCGCAGCCGCATCCTGCCCACCCAGCTCCCACCCTGACGTCCGGGGCTCCTCCTGCCTGAGCCTGCAGAGACCTCGCTGTCCCTTGGATTCCGAGCCTGTGTTCACCCGGACCTCTCCCGCCTCAGCCCTGTCTGTGCAGACCACACCCACCCTCCCCGACCTCATGCTTCAGGAAACGACGGCGACAGGTGTCACCCAAATGCAACCTGATCGTCGTTTCTCGCTGGTGAAAAATTAGGAAAGCATTCTTCTAGGCCTGTTTATTGTGACCCAACTGTTGTGTTATCTGTATGTCATATTTTAGTAGGTGATGCTACTCTGAGCTGTTGTGAAGGGACTTTGCAATTGTTTAAAGTAATTTTCTCTCAAGTTGTGCAGAAAGAGTAGTGTGATCAACAGTTTCCCTCCCTGTAAAGATGTCCGGGTCCTAATCCCCAGAACCTGTGACTGTTAACTCACAGGGCAGAAGGGACTTGTGTGGGTGTGGTTAAAGAAAGGCTCTACACCCGGAGGCCCTCGGGTCACTGGTGAGGGTGCAACGTAGTCCCGAGGGTCCTCAGAAGGCAGAGAGGGAGTCAGGAGGGTCACAGCTGGTGGAGGAGCCGTGAGGACGTGAGCCACCTCGGGGCTGAAGTGGCTGCTGGGCCCCCAGGCGAGCAGCGACCCCTAGGAAGAACACCCCCAGATCCTCCAGAAGGAATGCAGCCCGCTGACACCTCAACCCCTCGGAAGAGCACCCCCAGGTCCTCCAGAAGGAGTGCAGCCCGCCGACACCTCAACCCCTAGGAAGAGCACCCCCAGGTCCTCCAGAAGGAATGCAGCCCGCCGACACCTCGACCCCTAGGAAGAGCACCCGCAGGTCCTCCAGAAGGAGCGCAGCCCGCCGGCATCTCGATGTCCGCACAGCAAGATCCACATTGGACTTCTCCAGACGGATGAGAAAGTGAACCTGTGCTCATTTGTTATACCAGCAGTAAGAAATGAAAACAGGTAGGGAAATGTATCTTTTGTAAAGATACATGGGTCCCTACTGGTAGGAAGAATTTTTTTTTTAATTTAAAATGTTTTCTTTTAAAAATGTATCTTTTTAAAAGATACATGGACTTCCCTACTGGTTGGAAGAATTTCTTTGTATCAGGGAGTTAGAATGAAGAAAGGTAATTCGATAATATGTATCCTCTGAAAAGCAGTTCAGAAGCCACTCTCCTGAGCAAGAGGGAAGGGAAGATGTGGGTAGATAAGAAAGGCCCTCCCTGGGGGCAGGAAGGGACTGCAGGCAGAGGAGCCTCAGGGAAACAGCTGGGAGGGCTGTGTGCTCCTGATCTTACTCAGATCTGGAGACGCTCTGGAGACAGCTGAGCTGAGAGAGGGTGATGCACAAGGGGGTCCTGGGGCCTTGCGCCTGCAGCTTCACCACCAGGTGAGCGCCATCCCTCAAAGATGAGCATCCAGAACCAGGGGGGGTCGCCACTGAAGGAAAAGAGTAACCAGGGAAAAAAAATGGCCTTATATCACAACGTGCCCCATGTAGACTTAGCTCTGCATCTTTCTCTTTCTTCTGATGCCTAGCTGAGTGTGACAGCAATGTGTCATCAGATGCGGAGGTAAGAAGCCAGTCGTTCTCAGTGCACAAGCCTGAAGCAAACTGTGCTTGTGTGAGTAGGGTGAACACGAGCTGGCTCTGATTCACACAAACATCCACATCCTATCGCTACCCCTGTCTACTTGTGTGATTTTGGACAGGACACCTAATGTCTTTAATCACCTGTTTCTTTACTTCCAGAGTAGAAATGACAATCCTATTGCTCACAGAGCTGCGTGGAAAATTACATCAGATAAGACATGTGTTGGCACTTCTATGAGGGGAGCTCAGTTCAGTTCAGTCCTGCAGTCAGGTCCAACTCTCTGTGACCCCACGGGCACCAGGCCTCCCTCTCCATCACCCACTCCCGGAGTTCACTTAAACTCATGTCCATCGAGTCGGTGATACCATCCAACCATCTCATCTTCTGTCGTCCCCTTCTCCTTCTGTCTTCAATCTTTCCCAGCATCAGGATCTTTTCCAGTGAGTCGGTTCTTCACATCTGTGAGGGTAGCTAGTATAGTGAAGGTAGCTAGCAATCCCCCCAAACCCCAGGGAATGACTTGTGATACTGAGCGCAGGGTGACCATGCTTAGCATCCTCTGGATTCTGGTCCTGCTTTGGATTCTTTCCATCCACCTGGTCTGTTTCTACTTTGCATCCCCCTTGGTTCAGACCTCATTACTCTCAACTTTAAAAATCTACTTTTCACTGTACAAGGTTGGAGGAGCTGGTGAGAAGCAGCCTTTCTCTGTGCCCACTCTGAGCCCTCTGAGTTCAGCAAACAAGGTTCTGAGGCAGCTGACAAAGCTCACACTCTGGTACTTTTAGAAACCAAGCCAAGATTACAGGGCAAGTGAGAGCGACCAGGATTCAAATGCAGATGAGTCCTGTCCCTGGGTCTCAGGCCCACGGGGGCCGCTTCCCACTCTGCTCAGACCCACGGGCGGTCCGCTTCCCTCTCTGCCTAGGTCGCCTCGGGGGTCCACTTCCCACTCTACTCAGATCCCTCAGCAGTTGCTTTCATGTCTGTTTGAAGTGACTTTATAGATTTCCTGGGCTTCCCTGGAGGCTCAGCTGTAATAAATCTGCCTGCAGTGCTGGAGATATGAGTTCCATCCCTGAGTCGGAAAGATCCCCTGGAGAAGGAAATGGCAGCCCACTCCACTATTCTTGCCTGGGAAACCCATGGACAGAGGAGCCTGGTGCGCTACAGCCCATGGGTTCACAAAGAGTCAGACACAACTGAGTGATGAAACCACCACCACAGTATTATCAAAGCCATCTGTATTTTATTGTAGCAAACTTTGAAAAATATTGATAACTAGAAAAGAAGACATTTAAATTTATTTGTATACAATTCAGAAAGTCTACCTATCAGAGATGATCTCGCTTCATATTTTGGTTTATTTCCTTTCCAATTTAAACATTTCCATGGTGTGAAAGTTGCTATACTTTGTTTAACCAAATCCTTAAGCTGAGAATAAAGATTATTTCTCATTTTAGAGTACGTGTTCTAATAGTCAAAATATTTACCTAATTACTTGGTATAAATTCCCAGGAGTGAGACTTAAAATTTCCATGCCAAGCATAAGTCATTTTTACCGCTCTTTGATCTGTATGTACCGTCGAAGGACAAACAAGAAGGAATGTTGAATACTTAGATCTGCCAAGGATGATGGCCACAATCTTCGTTAAATGTGTATGCTGTTATTTTATGAGGCACTTGTCTCTTAACAGAAGACAAAATAATATCTCAGCCTTAATTTGTTGAGGGAAGATGACATTTTTTTTCTGTCTTCCAACAAGCATTTGTATTTCTTTAACGAGCATTTCAGTTTATGGATCTTCCCAAACTTTCTGCTAGATTGCTTGGTTTATTACACACTTCTAGGAGCTATGTGTTGGCAATGTCAGACTTGTGTCAAGTGTATTATAGTTTGGAGTTTGTAACTTTCCGCTTCCTCTTTGACATGTAAGTGTTTGGCGATGTTGTAGTAAAGCCCACGAAGACTTTCCTGTGTGCTCTGGCTTTCAATGGAACGCGTATTTATTAGTGTGCTGGGGCTGCCATGACAAAATAGCGCATCCCCAGAGGCCTGAAGGGCAGACATCTGTTTTCTTGCAGCTCCAGAGGCTGGACATCCAAGGCCACAGTGTGCTTGGGGTTGATTCTCCCAAGGACTTGCTCACTTGCAGACAACGCCTTTCTCTGGGTCTCACTTGCCCCTCCTCTGTGTGCACCCGTTCCCGGGGTTTCTTTCTGTGTTCAGTTTCCTTTTCCTACATGGACAAGAGTCATAGTCGATTAGGGCACAACTCAAAGGCCTCCATTTATTTATCTCTTTAGAAACTCTGTCTGCAGATACAGTCACATTCTGAGTCCCTGCAGGTTAGAGCGTCAACACATCTACCTGGGGGGACACAACCCAGTCCATCAGAGTTTATCAAGGTCTTCCCCATCTCAAGATTGCATGCATATTTACACTTTATTCTTAAGGTTTATGGTATCAAATTTTATATTAAATGCCACTTGGAATTTATTTTGATATGTGGCACAAACCTTACTGAGAAGTAGATTATACAAAGAAAAGCCTGTAGGTAATGTAAGGGCATAATTTGCAGAATATTAAAAGCAAATTCTCATGTTCTCAGCACCCACTCTCATTTTAACAGATTCTAATTTTTCTGTATATCTCAATTCCATGTCATTCCCTGCTTTTTATTTGAGATTCGCACATGCATATGAGTTCCTAAAGAGTACACAGGCTTTCCCTCTTTTGTCCCTTTATGTAAGCAGAATCACAGTGATTATCCTTTTGTGACAAAGTATTTATTTTGTGTGTGGTATTAGTTCCTGAGGTCCATTCATTCGTATGCATCCATTGAATTACTTTTCTGCTATATAGTAGTCCACACTTTAAATGTACCAAATCTATCCATTCTATTGTTGCTGGGTGCTGGAGCTGTTTGCAGCTCTTTGCTGTTAAGAATCTCATTCACATGTATCTACTTTATGAGCTGGATGGGAATTGATGAAACCTGGGGTGTGCACTTGTCCAGCTGTGCTATGTTACAACAGTTGCCATTCCGATTAACAAGGAATGACAGCTTCTTCTGTTCCACATCTGGGCCAGCCTTTTCATAGTCACTCACATATGTTTGCTCAACTGTGAGCTGTGAGATGGTGTTTTGTTGCAATTTTAACTCGTACTTAATTTATCACTAATGAAATTGATCACATTTTAAATGTTCCTTGGACTTCCATGTTTCACCATCCATGCAATGCCTGTTAACGTGTTTTTGACATCTACTTAAAAAAATATTGATTGGTGAAAGGTCTTCACACTTGTTGCACATTCACTCCCACTCCCCGGCTTCTGCCTTCCTCATTTTGTGATGTCTTTTGATGAGCGGCAGTTGTTACTTGTAACATGATCATATTTATCCATCTTCTGCTTACCCGTCTGTTTGGCTTTTTAAAGTTCTTCACCCCCCAGACATCACATAGCCTTCTGTTAGGGACCATATCATACAGCCTTCTGTCAGGGATCATATCATACAGCCTTCTGTCAGGGATCACATCATACAGCCTTCTGTCAGGGATCACATCATACAGCCTTCTGTCAGGGACGCTCCAAAAGGCTTCATGTTTGTTGTCTTTCACAGTTAATGTTCAATTTATTAACACCTTCAATTTAAGTCTCAATTTCCCTGCAATTTATATACATGCCTTGTCTGAAGAAAAACAGTTACTTTTCCAGCAAAGCCTGTGGAGGGAAGATACCACACTACCCTCTCCCCGCTTCTCCCTTCACCCACAGCCCCATCCCTAGAGGGTGTCAGAGATGCAAGAAATAAGAGAGAGCGAGAGGGCAGGACAAGTGGAAGAGAAGGATGGAGCTGATGCTTTCCATGTGTGGTGTGGGATCTCACCTGCAGGAGGGAGCATTTCAGTAAAGGCCTGAAGCCAGTGGAGGAATGAGCTGTCTGTCGCTGGAAGAGAAGTGTGTTTCAGGGAAATCAGAGAGAAGGGAAATGCTCTGTGACTGGGGGGTGGGGTGGGGGAGGCATGGGGATTTCACAGAACAGCCCAGGGTGCCATGTGGTCCCGCACCTGAGAGGAGAAGGGGGAATGAGGTTCATTTTCACAAACGTTCCTGTTCTTCACACTAGCTGCCTCCACCTCCGGGTTAAAAAAAGTCTCACTTTTAAAGACTCACCTGAACCTCTTCTCCCCATGGGACTATCAGGACTTCTAGACTCCTGGGCTGGGCGAGTGGACTCTCCACTGCCCTGTGACGGGGGTTGCTTTCTGTATTACCAGCAGAGAATGAGCTTCTCAAAGAGAGATTTTGTTCTTTATCACTAGTGATAAAAATGTCTGGTAAATATTGGATGAATTTACAACTGAATCCAAGAAGGAAGGATGCTAATGTTTTCTTCCATCTTCACCTTGGTCCATTAGAAACGGTACAGTAGGAACCCTGGGCTTCTGTTTAAAAAGAATCTAGTAACGGTCAGGTCAGTCTTTACCCTTGTAGGTAGGTCCCAGGAATGAGACTCAGGCCAAAGCTTCCCGCCCTCCCCCTTACTGAGAGTTGGTGACCGGTGAGCCCTTCTCTCTGGGCTCCGCCCAGTGGGTGTCAAGGTCCGCAGGCTCCGTGGGCTGATCTTGCACCTGGCTTGGCTCTCCTAGGCCATCCCAGATTCCCAAGTGCCCGCCGGGTTCAGGGACCGAGGAGCTGGTGTGATTACCTGCTGTGAGTCACAGCCCTGGGACCCCGGCTGAGCCGCGCTTGCTTCTGGTGACAAGGGCGCCCGCCTGTCCCTGAGCAGAGGGGCTGGCCGTGCTGCCCTGGGCAGCTTCCCGCACGGACCGCCTCCCGTCGTTTCTCCTTGACTCGGCCTGTGCCTTTGCCTTATTGGGACGCCCTGCCTGTCACAGACACTGCTGTTCCTCACCCTGAATGGGGAAGTAGGTAAGTCCTTACGACCCCGAGAATCCCCGGGTGGTGAGTTATATGGCCAGCCCTGGCCTTAGCACCCCAGGATGATAAGCAACCTAGCCCACACTGCATTCATGCTGCCTGAGAGAGAGGAGGAGAGGGTGGACTTGGGGTGGGTCCTGGAGGAATTTACTGAGTCAGAGATGCTGAGATCTGGCCTGGTTTTCCTGATGGGGAGTCTGAATCATCACTGAAAGACGGCAGCCTCCCCCAGCAGTCTGGGGGCTCAGGAAGCCCAGCCACCCTCTGGGTCCTCTGCTGCCCTGCGTGAGCCCAGCAGACAACAGCTCCGGGATCCATGGACTGCTCTCCTCCTGGGGTTTTCTGGTGGTTTTGTTTCATTGTTACACTCACATCTCCTAGACTATTCAGCAGAAGTGATGTGTGCCTGTTCCCTGAGACGCTGAACACACTGGGAATTCCTCCTCTTCTGTGACCTGGAGTTTTGTGAGCATCCTAGGAATCCAACAGAATCAGGTGCAAAATGTCAGAAGAAGCATGAAAATAAAGAGAAGTGAAACATCATTCTTTTTTTTTTCTGGGCTCAGTCTTTTAAAAATTCAACTAAGTAATTAATTTCTTCTGGCTGCACTGGGCTGTTGCTGCTGCACTCCCGCTTTCTGTGGTTCTGGCCTTCATGGCCTGAGAGGCTGCTCTTCACCGCGGTACTTGGGCTTCTCACTGTGGCGGCTTCCCTTGCTGTGGAGCACCCGCTTCCGGCTGTGCGCGCTTCAGGAGTCGGGTGCACAGGCTTCCTTGCTCTGTGTCATGTGGGATCTTCCCAGACCAGAGGTCAAACCTGTGTCCCCTCCACTGCACCTCCAGGGAAGTCGCTGGACTCAATCTTTTTGAAAGAACTGAATTTCGTTTCAGAAGGGAAGTACAGAAGTGGCAAATTAGGCCAATGGTGGTTGGGGAATCTTTCAAGAACTGCTCTAAAGGAAGTCCTAGGATGGCTGGAAAGAGCCCTCGAGGTAAAATAAAGGACACAAGAAACCAGACCCAGAATCAGAGCTGCTGGGGAGAGGGTGGGGCTGTGCTGGGCCTCTGGAGACCCTCTTCTCTTTCACAGCAGCTGCTGCCCACAGACATCTTTAGGATAATAACCCAGAGGGGAGGGAGGCTTGGCAGAGATTAGTTGGGGAGGAGACCCAAGGTTTCTCACCACATTAGGGACAGCTTCTCATTCTCCTGGGGCCACTAGGTCATCTGAGGTATTTATTTCAAAGTCTGAATTTAAGACTGAAGCCTGAGCTCTCTTCTGAAGATGAGAGAGTAGGTGGGACTTGTACTCTGAGGAAGCACACCCTCCTGGGAAAATGGGACACCTGGAGATGAGCAGGCTGAAAGGAAACAAATGACTATATTTCTCATCTTTTTGGAAGATGGGGAGCATCAACTAATGTCAGGATATGCTTTGAGTCGGCACACAAATTTGTTCAATGAAGAATATAATTAGTTTAATTTTTCTTCCTTAAAGACAAATACTTTCCGAAACAAAAATTGTGAAATGATGACTGTTTCTGCCAATAATATTTAGAAGGGCAGAAATCCATGGAGCATTTCACCATGTCTCTGAAGGTGTCACCTAGATTTCACCCCAAAGTGAGCTTCCTCTGCATTTGATGAGTGTGTCTGCCCTGTGGGGCTGTGACACCCACCGGGGGACTCATGATGTGCCTGCTCCTGCTTCTTTCCTGTGCAGGGGGGTTTAAGAGCTTATCTGTGCGACCAGAGTGCCTGACCTTCCACCAAGACATGACCCCTTAGGTTGTTTCATCCACCACTGAAAAGGTTCACAGTGGCTTGGCCACATATCTGAGGCCATGGATGATGGAACTAAGGTTAAGTCTCCAAAGCTGCCTGATTCCCACATGGGGGGCAGTCAAGAAGACAGACGGCAGTTGCATCCAGAGGGTCAGGGGAGGGCATAGCGGGAAGGATGGGAAACTGTAAACCACTTCGGTGGGTATTGGAGAACAAAGCCTGAGGCATTTGATCCAGAATTGGTTATTGAAATGTTTGAGAGTGGTGTTTGTTCTGTGGAGTCAAGATTCCCCACGTGATCATTGTGAGGGTTTCCTGGGATTCGATGCAAATCATAGGAATGGAATATTATTTAAATAACTGAACAAATAGGTCTAATCAGAGTATAACAGCTCATGACTTTTGGTTTTTTCTGTGTAAAATGGAAACATTACTACCTTGTTTATGTGGGGAGTAGCCTATATTGTTTTCAGAGAAGGCAATGGCACCCCACTCCAGGACTCTTGCCTGGAGAATCCCATGGATGGAGGAGCCTGGTAGGCTATAGTCCATGGGGTTGCACAGAGTCGGACACGACTGAGCGACTTCACTTTCACTTTTCACTTGCATGCATTGGAGAAGGAAATGGCAACCCACTCCAGTGTTCTTGCCTGGAGAACCCCAGGAATGGGAGAGCCTGGGGGGCTGCAGTCCATGGGGTTGCACAGAGTAGGACATGACTGAGCCACTCAGCAGCAGCAGCAGCTCATAGTGTTTTACCGTTGACCCCAGAGAGAGCAGGGTTCCCCTTATCTCTGCATGCCCATGGTTCGGTGGGAGGGGTCACCCCCAGGTGAGTGTTGGGGACTCAGCCTGGAGTATCCAGCAGGGCTTTAGAGGCTTGGCTCTCATGACGGCTCTCCGTCTCCTCAGCTTTATCTGGTCAGTTTCAACCATCCTGCGTGAGGATGCAGAGGAGGACAGTGGGGGCTGAGTTCTTGACCTTGAAACAACGAGAGGGACTTGCTCTCGTTCCTGGTTTGATCTGTGTCTTGCCAAATTGTCCGGTTTCTCCTTTCGGCCTGGATCTTCTAACACCACCCAGGAAATATTACATCCACCACTCTGTTAGGCACGTGGCAGCTCAGGGACTGATATGGAAACAGCCTCTTTCTGTCACTCACACCCGCTCGCTACAGCATCTGTAAAGGTTGTGAGTTTACAGGACAGACGGGAGAGGTTTCTATTAAAAGAAAAAAACAAACACCCCTGAGGCTCACTGGAGAAAAACCCCCTGATTCACCATGGGAATGGCCCCCGTGGCCGCAGGTGTGCAGCGGGCATAGACGACAGTGATGAGTGTGAAAAAGGTCCCCAACCAGGAGAACAGGCGTGTCGCCAGGTGAGCCCAGTGTGATGGAAGCTGGGGCAGAGGTGGTGATGGGCAAGGAGGAGTAATGAGGGCCTATTTACTTTTCCTAATTTTAAAAAATATTAAGCTTTTATAGACTATGTTTGAACATTTTGGTAGCTACAAAGTGGATAAATAAAATTTTCTCACTACCTTCTTCACAATAACTCAATTTCTCTCTGTGTTCTTAAACTTTGTTCAGATTTGAAAACTGAGCACAATGTGTGTTGATTCTCATTTCTTAGTGCTGACTGTGCATTGAGGAGAAAGGGTAGAGTGGACCCAATAGAGCGCAGGGCGCTGGAGAGCAAACTACAGACCAGGGCGCTCCAAGCCTGCACTATCCACGGTGAAATCAGTAAAACCACCAGGGTCTGTCAGCGCAGAGGACCTGAGAAGTAGCAACAGTGATCTCTTTTCTTCTCCCACCATTGCCAGCCCTAGCAGGGGTCCAGAGTGGCTCCTGGGGTATGTGTGTGCTTCTATGTTTGTGCATGTGTGTGTGTGCTCGTGCGCGTGCTTGTGTGTGTGCGCGTGGGTGTGTGTGCCTCTATGTTTGTGCGTGTGTGCGTGTGTGCGTACGTGTTTGTGTGCGCGTGTGCATGTGTGCATGTGTGTGCATGTGTGTGCGTGCGCGTGCGCGTGCGTGTGTGTGCGTGTGTGTGTGTGCGCGCGCCTCGTATTTCTTCCTGCCACAGACGTGAGTCTGGATGCTTCAAGTAAGCAGTGGCCATGCCACGCAAACAGCGCGGTGAACAGGGTAGTGTCCTTGGGAGCTGAGTGTGCACAGAGTTTGTATAATGGGTCCAGGGGCAAACTTCCGGTTGTTCCCGTGGTTCACACCTGTTTTGTGAGGGGAATGGTCTTCCCCTGGGATATCAGCTCAAAGCTTATGGAGGGAAGGACTACACAGGTGTGTGTTAGAGCCAGCAGCTCTGGGCACGCATGATTGGGCAAGCCAAGGGAATGGCTTGAGGCTCCTGACCTGAAGGAAGAGACTGTGGACATAGGGATCCCAGGCCTGCAGAGTCAGAGCTCTGATTGCCCGCAGGGGCTCTGGGTGTTAGTGGAGCAGAGAGGTGGAGGGGCTGAGATGCCAGCTGCCTGTCCCAAGACCAGAGTAGGAGGGAGCAGAAAAGCACGTCGTGTGGCCCATCTTTGTTTCTGCACGTCTTTCTGTCCAGACACCAGGCTATAGGGAAGACTCGATTGTTGCTTTTTAGAACCGCTTTAGCTACTCTAACTCTTTACTTTTCCACTGCATTTTTAAAAAAGGTAAATGCGTGTATATATGCATCGCTGGAAGTGCTAGAACTTTCTGTTTTCATTTAACAATTTGCCATAGATACCTTTCTATTACCTACAGATATAACTCACTTGAATAACACCAATAAACCAAAAAGCAAATTGATAGTGTTGCGGTATGTGAATGCACTGAAGATTTACTTAACTGGTGGTCCCTTGCCATGTTTTCTAAATATTCTGTGATTAAGTAATGCTGATGTCAACATTGCTGTTATACGTGTAGTTGCACGTATGTTCCCGTACACCCATTTCTTGTCATCTGGCTTCGCTTGCTAAAGACTCAAAGACAATTACATAGCCAAATTTTCAGTCCTTTTCTTTATGGCTTCTGACCCTTGGCTTTTATACTTCAGCAGCATCTGGACTCTGAAATTACAGAATGAAACGTCTTCTGTGCTTGCTTTCTTTCTTTCTTTGTGTTGTTTTCACTGTTTCAACCTACGGTTCACACAGCCCAGCCCCCTGCAGAATCTCCCTTGCTCAGGTTCGCCTGGGCCTTGCAATCTCGCGGGGAGGGCCTCTCTGCCGCGGCCTCCCGCTTTCTGCCCGCCCTGGGCCGCTCCGCGCCGTGCTGTCCCGAGCGGGGAGCCCCCTCCGAGGCAGAGGCCCCCGGCGAGCTCGGGCGTTCAGGCGGTAGGCGCCACTGCGGCCTGCCGGCGACGGCGCCTCGTCCCGGGGACGCTCGAACCGGTTGTCGTGCGCCCCCGGCGGCCGCCTGCAGAGCGTTCCCTTCCTTCGGCGACCTTCACAAGGGCTGCGATTCAGCCGGCAAACGCGGAGGAGAGCTCCAGAGGCCGGCAGTAGTGGCTGTGATAACCCTGGTGCTGCGGAGGCCTGGGCATGCCTGCTCCTGCTGAAGATTGGATCTGCAGTATTCTAAGAGGCGGCCTCGCGCCGCAATAGAGTTGGTGTGGCTGCTCGCTCGGGTCGACCAGCATCTCCCCGCGCCCATCCATATGTAGGACTTCGGAGCGGGCAGAGAGAGGGTTTTCCACGTCGGAGCGCTGTTGGCTCGGCAGCCAGGCTCTTGGGTCGCCGTTTGGGGCGTTCGTTTTCTTTCCGCGATAACCCCACTCCAGGCCGCGGGGTGTGGCCAGCCCGCGCGAGTCCTGCTCGGAGAGCTCGTTGGGGGCCGCGCCGGGGCCCCGTCTCCGGGCCTGAACGCGTCCTGCTCTCGCTTGACTTAAACGGGCAGGCTTGCGTGGCGAGGCCGGGCCGTGTCTCTAGGAGCTGGTGAGCGGTCGGGACGTTTTCTCTGGTCCCGCGTACCACCTGGGCTATAGCTGGCGGCTGAGGCTGACCGTGCCCCGCGGAATGTCCTGGGCCACATTGTTCGGTTTTCCCGTTTTGGTTGCGAGTTGCCGTGTCTCTGGCGGCTACCGCGCTGGGCTCCCGGCCGTCCCTGGATCCCCTCCCGCCTCCCCGGGAGTGAGGGCGGGACGAACGCACGGAGCAAGGCGGCTCTCGCCGCCTGGGGCTCAGGTCCGCAGCAGAGTCGGGAGGTGGGGAAGCTGCTCCCCGACGCCCACTGTCGTTTCTCCAGCCTCTGCGATCGTCCGAGGGCGGGCTGCGTCTTCACGGGGCCCGTCTGTGGTCTCTTCTGTTCCCTTTGCGTCCTTGGATCGCACACTAATGGCTTTCTTCAGCGCTGGTGATAATAGGGAACATGGAGAGCGAGTGGGAGCGCCGCCCAATGCCCGGCTCCAGTCCTGCCTGGGCTTCGCGGTCAGAAGCGCCAAACATGTGACACAGAAAGCGTCCGGGGCCGTCCGTTGGAGGATGCTGGGGGCGCGGTCTTTAGTCAGAAGAGCCTCTGAACACGGGAGAGTGGGGGAGCGAGAAATGCAACCTCTGGCGGACTCGGAGGGAACGCGTGGGGAGTGGTCATGCTGTGCCTTCCCCCTGCGATTCGGATTTGTCCTGGTGGCGTTTATGCTGTTAAGTTGCAGCTGGGTCATCGCCGTCGACCAGACGGCCAGACAACTTTGGTGCTTTAAAGTTTGCCACAATGCAGGTTTTGGTAGTGAGGAGGCAATGGCAACCCACTCCAATATTCTTGCCTGGAAATTCCCGGGGGTGGGGGAGCCTAGTAGGCTGCAGTACACGGGGTCGCACAGAGTAGGACAAGAGTGACTTCACTTTCACTTTTCACTTTCATGCATTGAAGAAAATGGCAATCCATCCCACTGTTCTTGCCGGGAGAATCCCAGGGAGGGGGGAGCCTGGTGGGCTGCCATCTACTGGGTCGCACAGAGTCGGACACGACTGAAGCGACGTAGGAGCAGCAGCAGGTTTTAGTAGCTGACAGTGAAATCTATAATGAAAGTTACTATTGTTACTCGGCGTTACTGTAATTATTACTGTTGTCTGTAATTATGAAGTTTATCTGCAAGAACAGCTGCTCAGTTGAAGATGGCCCAAACGGAGTTTCACTATGTCTAAGTATATAAAAGCAGAGAAAACTACAACCCACAAGGCCTTGTCCCCTGCCCCGTAGCAACCATTCTGGAAATCCACATCCCCAAACTGCTGCATTAGGCCTCAAGGTCCGGTCTGGGTCAGTGACTGTTTCCTCCCATGCGCTTTCCAATTAGAAACAAATCGGTGGGAACATGGTCCTCCAAGCAAGCCCAGGGCCGCCTCTCTTCCCCGCTGCCTGCCTCCAGCTTCCCTACATCACAAGCTCTGAGCAGGACATGCCTTCCTGGTTTGCTACCACTCCTCCGCGTACCCCTAGTCTCAGCCTAATGCAAGTGGTGCTGGCTGACCCCTTGCAAAGCAAATAGTAGCTTGGAAATGCACGTCCTGGTCTGTATTTTAAGATCTTTATAAACATGGCAATGGAAGCATAATGTTGAGTGAGGAACATGTGTAACACGGTCAACGATTTCTTTACTAAAGCTATTCAAGGAGGGGAGAGAGGCTCAAGAAGCAAGTGATGGACAAATATACACATATATTCAATAATAATGGCTAATTTGCATTGTATGGCAGAAACCAACACAAAATGGTAAAACAATTTTCCACCAATTAAAAAATTTTCAAAGGAACAATACTAAACTATTCCAATGCCTTTTGTAGGCAGAGAGATATCCACGTTACTCTGCATTTTTTCCCTAGAATTCTAAAACTGGCATGACGACGAGGTTTCTTGACATCTTTAAAACATTGCTTTCTAGAAACATATCCATTTATGTATGTGTGTACTGCTCACTAGCCTTCATTTAATTGCCATACTTTGAAAAAAATTTAATGTGGAAGGAATTTTTATTTTTTGCTTTGAGACCAATGTTTTTGCGTTTTTATTATGGAATCTCACCTCTGTGTCCTCCGATGGGTAGTCGATAGACTCAAAGGGATCATTCAGCAGCTGTGGAACTTTTCCTCTGAGTAGCTCCCTGCTTTCTGATGCCCTGCCACACAGATCAGAGCCTCGTGGCTGCCAGAATGTTCATGGGCTCCTCTGCCTGCAGTTGCAGCGTGAAGACCGCCTGAAGGCAGAGAGCGGCGGAGTCATCAGGTTGGTGTATGTGCTCACCTTCACGGGAGGAACCCAGCCCCGGAACCCCCACACTGCCTGCTGTTCAGGGTCTGAGAACAGTTTCCTGTTTTGTTCAGATTTCTAATTCCCAATGGTAGGTGAGCAAGTTAGACACTGTTCCTGTTATCGTTGCAGGAAGGGGAACCCTCTCCAGGGCCCTAGAGTGGGCTCACACTTGCTGACAAAGCAAGAGACTTGGCTGGAAAAGGGCGCCCAGGAGGACAGCAGCAGGGTGAGAAAGCCCCGGGGACTTCTCCGCCACGTGACCTTATGTTGATGGAGTTGGTTTCCAGGCTGTCTCTGGCCAAGCATTCTGACTAGGGGTTGGTTTCATGTAGTTTGTTCAGCTTTCTAATTACCAGTTACTAGTGCTGAGGAAGTCCAGACATTCGTATTTATTTGGAAGCAGAAATCACATTTTAAGAGAAAATTATACTTTTGCATCAATAATTTAAAATCACCTAACCACACATGCGTGAAGGTGTCTGTCTCATATTCTTTGCTTTTGCTCATGAACATGTTAAAATGAAATAGGACGAGACACTTAGATGGCTTTCCTCACCCCCTAGAAGAACATTATGCCAGTAAATCCTGGGTAAGGTCTTAGGAGTCTCTGAATTTGAATCCTTCAGGTAGTATCAAGTCACTGAGGCAATTTTTGCTCCTGTTTTCGTAAGATCTGTTGGTGTAATAAGTCACACTAAATTTTCCCACAGTGTCCATCTTCTTGTATATCAGTGTTCATCCCAATGCGGATGGGCAAAGTGTATTATAATAGCACATCATCCATTCAGTGCCCTGCTGTACAGGAGAGCATGTCCTGATGGAGCATGCTTAACATACCACTGTTTGTGTTTTTAGTTAGGGCATGAAGGAGAAATACACTTTCGTGTTTGCTTACAAGGAACTAGAAGGATCCCTAAGAAACAAAAGCTACCTGTGGCGGGCAGACGGCCCTGGACACACAGGCTAAATGACAGGAGGCACAAATTAAGGCAAAGTATATCCTGTACCTGTATTATATCCTCGTGGGAATTTTCACTAAATTGAATTTTCTAAAACCTCCAAAGAATAAAATGCATTTTACTGTTTTTATTTTACAATATTATTTTACTGTTTTTACCAACTGAATGGATTTCTGGTTGTTTTACCAAGGCTGCTGTTGGGCTTCTCTAAAATGTCTATCCGTGAGATTTTTCTGGTGGTTTTGATGGTTTTTATTTAACTTTGATAAGGAAAAAGATTTTTCTCAACACCCTAGGTAGTTCATCCGTTTCCTTTTTCCTCCTTTCAGATATTTTGTATACTTTGTGGGTTTTGGCACTATTTTCACAACTTTTGTTTGTAGGAAAGAGGATAAAGCTTTGCTAGTTTGCTAGGGTCGCCAGAATAAAACACCGCAGCCTGAGGCTTAAATAATAGCGCTGCATCCAGGTTATCCAGCCTCGTAGCATCCGGCTGTGCAGAGTCCTCCCGCAGTGCTCTGCTTTGTCGTATCAGCAGTAATGTTTCCTCTTCTGTTCCTGTTGTCTTGTCTCTTAGTCAATACAGCTAAAGATTTGTTACTTATGTTAACCTGGTTGAAGTAACTTTTGTTTTAAATTGATTTCTTTGGTTTTTCTCTTCTGTGTATGTATCTGAGAGCTAATCTTTACTATTTTCATTCCTCCTTCTAGCTTTGAGTTTGGTTTGGTCTCCCTTTTCTGCCTAGGTGTAAAGATAGGTTGCGTATTTGAGCTTTCTTTTAAACGCATGCGTTACCAGCTTTACATTTCATTGTCGGTGATGTTTTTGCAGAATCCCGCACATTTTGGTATGTTCTGTTTATATTTCGGCTTGTCCCCAGGTATTCTCTGAGCTCCTTTCTTATTGCTCTTGCTTTTAGCCTGCTGGTTACGCAAGAGTGTGCTCAATCTTCACATGTTGTGGATCTTCCCACCTTTCCTTCTGCTATTAACTTTCCGCTTCGTTGCATTGTGACAGGAAACAGTGCCTTTGCAGGATTTGAGTCTATTTATAGTGGGCTTATTTTCTGGCCTAACATCTGGTCAATTTTGGAGAATGTTCCCCGTGCACTTGTGAAAAGTATGGAGTCTGTCTGTCTCTGCCCGGGTCACACGGTGCCCTAGCAGCATGGTTCTCAGGGGTCACCTCTCACTGTCGGGCGCGCCTGTTGGGTCGGGAGGCCATTTTCATGCATTACTCACAGGGGGAGATCACTGGGACAAAGGGGACTCCTTTCTGTCAGCCGGTGACTCTGAGTACCCCATTCTATGGTAGATAGGCTAAGAGTGAGCTCTGGTACGTCCCGGGAGCCTCTTTCAGACTCACCCCTTGGCTACATTCTCAGAAACTGGAAAATTTAGCCCTGCAAAAGGCCTGGCCCAAATACAAACTCAGTTCAGTTCAGTTCAGTCATTCAGTCGTGTCCGACTCTTTGTGACCCCATGGACTGCAGCACGGCAGGCCTCCTTGTCCATCACCAACTCCTGGAGTCCACCCAAACCCATGTCCCTTGAGTTGGTGATGCCATCCAACCATCTTATCCTCTGTCATCCCCTTCTCCTCCTGCCCCCAATTGCTCCCAGCATCAGGGTCTTTTCCAATGAGTCAGCTCTTTGCACAAGGTGACCAAAGTATTGGAGTTTCAGCTTCAGCATCAGTCCTTCCAATGAACACCCAGGACTGATCTCCTTTAGGATGGACTGGTTGGATCTCCTTGCAGTCCAAGGGACTCTCACAAGTCTTCTCCAAGACCACAGTTCAAAAGCATCAATTCTTCGGGGCTCAGCTTTCTTTATGGTCCAACTCTGTGTTCACTCTTGCTATTGTAGCCACGCATTCTGTGAAACAAACTCAATCAGAAGGACAATGCAGATAGTGGAGTGCAGTGTATTACACCGGCGGGCCCAAGGCAGAGTCCTCTTAGCCAAGGACCCGACCAGTTCTTCTGAAAACCTTGTATACCCTAAGTGTATGTGTCCAAACCCACCTCCCCAAATTCCCTGAAACTAGTCTGAACAAAGAAAAAGAAAGATACAAAGTTAATCCATAATTCATATGCCTTAAGCCCAGGTAGTTAACAGTAGATGATTATCAATAGGCCTGTGGTCATACCCCAACAAGCATAATAGAATTTATGATTCTATTCGGTTACACAGATAATCAGGGTATTCTTTTAGGCGACAGAGTCCAGGTACGAGCCCGGGGGCTCTTCCCTCCAGGGGTCTGGTTTTCCAGTTGGTGTGCCGTTTCCATAGATACTGGGAATATAGCTCAAAGTCCATAGTCTGGCCCAAGATGGAGTCCTGCTTTCAAGATGGAGCCTGTTCTCTCTGTTTCCTCCTTCATTGCCATCTCCTGTTTAACCACTTCCAATCTGCCTTTATTCATGGACCTAACATTCCAGGTTCCTATGCAGTATTGCTCTTTACAGCATTGAACCTTGCTTCTGAGACCAGTCCCATCCACAACTGGGTGTTGTTTTTGCTTTGGCTCCATCCCTTCATTCTTTCTGGAGTTATGTCTCCACTGATCTCCAGCAGCATATTGGGCACCTACCGACCTGGGGAGTTCATCCTTCAATGCTTGTTCACACTGCTCATGGGTTTCTTGAGGCAAGAATACTGAAGCGGTTTTCCATTCCCTTCTCCAGTGGACCACATTCTGTCAGACCTCTCCACCATGACTCTCCTGTCTTGGGTGGCCCCACACGTCATGGCTTAGTTTCACTGAGTTAGACAGGGCTGTGGTCCATGTGATCAGATTGGCTAGTTGTCTGTGATTGTGATTCCGTCTGGCTGCCCTCTGAGGCCCTCTCTCAGTGCCACCGTCTTACTTGGGTTTCTCTTACCTTGCACATGGGGTGTCTCTTCACGGCTTCTCCAGCAAAGCGCAGCCGCTGCTCCTTACCTCAGATGTGAGGTAGCTCCTCTCAGCTGCCGCCCCTGACCTTGGACGTGCGTTAACTCCTCCCAGCTGCACTCCTGCACCGTCGCAGCTGCTGCACTCCTACGCCGTGGGGGACCTCCCAAAAAGATGGCCTCTGAAAGGCACACTAGCTTTTGCCAAAAGGAGTGAGAGAACTCAGAATCTCCTTACGTTCAGTTCTCCGTGGCCCTCAGTCGGAATCCGGATTTCAGGGACTCATGCCACATGTCTTCCTGTTGCCTCCCTATCTCCTGTCCCCCTCTCTCTCCATCAGGTTTCCTAGACAACCCCTACTAGACCTTTCATGTCCACATGATCTCTAGGAAAGGGTTCTGAGATTCCCTTTGGTCCAGGTCTTTCTCTGTATTCAAAAGCCTGAAGGATCAAAAGCTCTCTTAACATTTTAAAGATCCCTTTCTAACTATGATTGTCTCTCAGGTGGGCAGGGAACAAAGCTTCCCCCACCCCTGAACATCCTAAAGAATTCCCTTGTAACTATTCCTGTTTCTCAGGATGGGGAAGGACCAAGCTTCCCCCACTCCTGCAAACTCCCATAACCTTTCAGGTCCTTCTGATGGGACAAAGACCTCCCTTCCCATCAGAGGGACAATCCAAGATTTTCATCAGCTGATCTGCCCCTGATATCAGAGTCTATTTGAGCACTATTTGGCCTATAATTTAGGTATAAAGGGATCAACCCGGTGGCTCAGAGGGTAAAGCGCAGAGAGAGACCTGGGTTGGATTTGGGTCGGGAAGATCCCCTGGAGAAGGAAATGACAATCCACTTCAGTCTTCTTGTCTGGAAAATCCCATGGACTGAGAAGTCTGATAGGCTACAGTCTACAGTCCATGGGGTCGCAAAGAGTCGGACACGACTGAGTGACTCCACTTTCACTTCAGGTATGAAACTGCGACTACAGAAAGGAAAGGCAACTTTCTGACACAGGATGGCCACGATATTCTTTAGACTCTGGAGAAAACTGGTGAAAGTGAAAAAAAATTTTTTTCTCAGAAACTGCAAAATCAGTTCTTTTTGCATATGCAATTAAAAACAAGTTTGTTAAAACGCCTGCCTAGGGAAAAGCTTGAAATTAACCCTTTTCATGTCCCTGAAACACACAGCCCACTTTGCCTGAGACCTTGGCCTTGGGCAAATTAGAACTTCAAAAAAAGGGAGGGGGGGTCAAAGAGACATTTTAAATATCAAGTGGAAAACTATGAGATTTCCATCTGTCTGTCTGGATTTGTGTATGTCTTAGTGTGTGTCTTTTGTTTTTTTATTTGTTTTAATAATATTGTCAAAATGGTAAATGAGTTCTAATAATTGGCCTAAAGAAAAGTTGAATAGGAGGGACAGTCCTAAGATGGCGGCGGAATAGGACGTGAAGACCACTTTCTCCCTCAAAATTCCTCAAAAGAACATTTCAACACTGAGCAAACTCCACAAAACAACTTCTGTAGGCTGGCAGAGGACATCAGGCAACCAGAAAAGCAGACCATTGTCTTCAAAAACAGTGAACCTCTCTGGGTGTCCCTCAATGTGGAGAAACTTTTCATCTTTAACCTAGATGTTTTATCATCGGTGCTGTATAGATGGAGAAGTCTAGAGGCTACTGTAAAAATAAAACTGAAAACCAGAAGCAGGAGGCTTAAGTCCAAAGCCTGAAAACATCAGAGAACTCCTGAATTCAGGGAACATTAAGCAATAGGAGCTCATCAAATGCCTCCATACCTACACTGAAACCAAGCTCCACCCAAGGGCCAACAAGTTCCAGAACAAGACATACCACACAAATTCTCCAGCAACACAGGCACACACTCCTGAGCTTCAATATACAGGCAGCTCAAAGTTACTCCAAAACCTTTGACGTCTCATAACCCATCACTCCACTGCACTCCAGAGAGAAGAAACCCAGCTCCACCCACCAGAACTCCAACACAAGCCTCCCTAACCAGGAAACCTAGACAAGCCACTGATACAACCCCACCCACAGTGAGGAAGCTCCATAATAAAGAGAACTCCACAAATTACCAGAATATAAAAAGGCCACCCCAAACGCAGCAATATAATCAAGATGAAGAGACAGAGGAATACTCAGCAGGTAAAGGAACAGGAGGGTTGCCCACCAAACCAAACAAAAGAGGAAGAGGTAGGGAATCTACCTGAGAAAGAATTCCGAATATTAATAGTGAAAATGATCCAAAATCTTGAAATCAAAATGGAATCACAGATAAATAGCCTAGAGACAAGGATTGAGAAGATGCAAGAAAGGTTTAACAAGGACCTAGAAGAAATAAAAAAGAGTCAATATATAATGAATAATGCAATAAATGAGATCAGAAACACTCTGGAAGCAACAAATAGCAGAATAACGGAGGCAGAAGATAGGATTAATGAAATAGAAGATAGAATGGTAGAAATAAATGAATCCGAGAGGAAACAAGAAAAACGAATTAAAAGAAATGAGGACAATCTCAGAAACCTCCAGGATGATATGAAACGCTCCAACATTCGAATTATAGGAGTCCCAGAAGAAGAAGACAAAAAGACCATGAGAAAATCCTTGAGGAGATAATAGTTGAAAACTTCCCTAAAATGGGGAAGGAAATAATCACCCACGTCCAAGAAACACGGAGAGTTCCAAATAGGATAAACCCAAGGTGAAACACCCCAAGACACATATTAATCAAATTAACAAAGATCAAACACAAAGAACAAATATTAAAAGCAGCAAGGGAAAAACAACTAATAACACACAAGGGGATTCCCATAAGGATAACAGCTGATCTTTCCATAGAAACTCTTCAGGCCAGGAGGGAATGGCAAGACATACTTAAAGTGATGAAAGAAAATAACCTACAGCCCAGATTACTGTACCCAGCAAGGATCTCATTCAGATACGAAGGAGAAATCAAAAGCTTTACAGACAAGCAAAAGCTGAGAGAATTCAGCACCACCAAACCAGCTCTCCAACAAATTCTAAAGGATATTCTCTAGACAGGAAACACAAAAAGGGTGTATAAACCCGAACCCAAAACAATAAAGTAAATGGTAACAGGATCATACTTATCAATAATTACCTTAAACGTAAATGGGTTGAATGCCCCAACCAAAAGACAAAGACTGGCCGAATGGATACAAAAACAAGACCCCTCTATATGCTGCTTACAAGAGACCCACCTCAAAACAAGGGACACATACAGACTGAAAGTGAAGGGCTGGAAAAAGATATACCATGCAAATAGAGACCAAAAGAAAGCAGGAGTGGCAATACTCATTTCTGATAAAATAGACTTTAAAAAAAAGGCTGTGAAAAGAGACAAAGAAGGCCACTACATAATGATCAAAGTATCAATCCAAGAAGAAGATATAACAATTATAAATATATATGCACCCAATATAGGAGCACTGCAATATGTAAGACAAATGCTAACAAGTATGAAAGGGGAAATCAACAATAACACAATAATAGTGGGAGACTTTAATACCCCACTCACACCTATGGACAGATCAACTTGCCGGGGTCCAGCCCCGGTGGATCCAGGGAATTCGAAGGGTGGACGGCGTCGGCGTGGAAAGACTTGTTTATTTATTAATGTAAGATTAGATTAAGAAACTATAGTGTAGTAAGAAGATTAAGTGGAGGAAGAGGGCTGAATAGCTTGGTTTACGCGGAAGGCCAATAAAATTCCAGACAAGGAATTTGCACCATCTACGTTGGGCCACCGGCGCCCGCTTGAATATCTAAGGGTGCCTCGCCTTAAGCTCCCTTTCTCGTGGGTCTTAACAGCCGGGGCAAGTAAGTAGACCTGGCGAGCCTCCGCGCTCCAGGTGGAGATTCAGCCTGAAGTTAAAGTAAAGAGCAGAGAGAGGGAAAGAGAGAGAAGAAGAAAGAGAGAGAGAGAGACACGGGGGGAGCCAGAGCCCCAAGAAACCAGGCCGGGAGACTAGTTAGAGTAGCTGGTCCAAGAAGCTGGCCCCTGGAGCTGGCCCCATCCTTTATTGTTCAGAAGGCCTTTTATACTTTTGATAAAACACAGAGATCAATGGGTAACACAAAATTATGTAGCGTTCGCAGCTCAGACTCTTTCTATACATCATTTTGTATATAAAAGGTCTCAGGTGATTTACATTATCTACTGGCCAAGAGGCTTGTTAACACCTTTTGGCTCTCTTCCTTAATGAATGTTAATCTTGTTTCCCCTGAAGTGTTTTTCTTTAATCTACATCTCCTTAAAGCATTAACATTAAAGTTACATCTCTATAGAACAAAGGTGCAGTGGGATATAACAAAGAAGGTACTTAACTCAAAGATCTAATGTTGCTAACACAAGGTCTACTACTTGTTTTTCTAACTATATCTACAACTAAAGGATGTGAAAATTTGGCAGCAAATATTGACTCAACAAATGAAACCTTTAATCAGTCCTAAAAAGATTTTGACTCCTCGGAAGCCCTTACATTCCTAGGATGTTTTAAGCTTCCTGTGCCTCCTGCAGTCAGGAGGCCTCAAACAATCACATGCGCAGCTGTAGGAGTCCTGCAGGCAGGCTAGAAAGCCATCAGAGGGTTTTTTGGATTGAAACACTCTTTCAAATGCAGAAGACTAAAGCCCTGAATTGACTTTTTCCAGAAAATGTCAGAAGAGTGGAAAAGCAGAGCACAAAAACCGGCAGATTTTTGTTGGGGTACATGCTTAGGAATTTCCAGAGGGGTCCCTGAAGTCTGAGCACGCCTTGCGTATGTCAGCTTCCTTCCTCATGACCTTGTCACGGGCGGGATTCCTCACACTGGCTCCCGGCATCAACTAAACAGAAAATCAACAAAGAAATGCAAACTTTAAATGATACATTAGACCAGTTAGACCTAATTGATATCTATAGGACATTTCACCCCAAAACAATGAATTTCACCTTTTTCTCAAGTGCTCATGGAACATTCTCCAGGATAGATCACATCCTGGGCCATAAATCTAAACTTGATAAATTCAAAAAAATCGAAATCATTCCAAGCATCTTTTCTGACCATAATGCATTAAGATTAGATCTCAATTACAGGAGAAAAACTATTAAAAATGCCAACATATGGAGGTTGAACAACACACTTCTGAATAACCAACAAATCACAGAAGAAATCAAAAAAGAAATCAAAATATGCATAGAAACTAATGAAAATGAAAACGCAACAACCCAAAACCTGTGGGACACTATAAAAGCAGTGCTAAGAGGAAAGTTCATAACAATACAGGCATACCTCAAGAAACAAGAAAAAAGTCAAATAAATAACCTAACTCTACACCTAAAGCAACTAGAAAAGGAAGAATTGGAGAACCCCAGAGTTAGTAGAAGGAAAGAAATCTTAAAAATTAGGGCAGAAATAAATGCAAAAGAAACAAAAGAGACCATAGCAAAAATCAACAAAGCCAAAAGCTGGTTCTTTGAAAGAATAAATAAAATTGACAAACCATTAGCCAGACTCATCAAGAAGCAAAGAGAGAAAAATCAAATCAATAAAATTAGAAATGAAAATGGAGAGATCACAATAGACAACACAGAAATACAAAGGATCATAAGAGACTACTATCAGCAGTTATATGCCAATAAAATGGACAACGTGGAAGAAATGGACAAATTCCTAGAAAAGTACAATTTTCCAAAACTGAACCAGGAAGAAATAGAAAATCTTAACAGACCCATCACAAGCACGGAAATTGAAACTGTAATCAGAAATCTTCCAGCAAACAAAAGCCCAGGTCCAGACGGCTTCACAGCTGAATTCTACAAAAAATTTCGAGAAGAGCTAACACCTATCCTCCTCAAACTCCTCCAGAAAATTGCAGAGGAAGGTAAACTTCCAAACTCATTCTATGAGGCCACCATCACCCTAATACCAAAACCTGACAAAGATACTACAAAAAAAGAAAACTACAGGCCAATATCACTGATGAACATAGATGCAAAAATCCTCAACAAAATTCTAGCAATCAAAATCCAACAACACATTAAAAAGATCATACACCATGACCAAGTGGGCTTTATCCCAGGGATGCAAGGATTCTTCAATATCCGCAAATCAATCAATGTAATTCACCACATTAACAAATTGAAAAATAAAAACCATATGATTATCTCAATAGATGCAGAGAAAGCCTTTGACAAAATTCAACATCCATTTATGATAAAAACTCTCCAGAAAGCAGGAATAGAAGGAACATACCTCAAATTTATATATGACAAACCCACAGCAAACATTATCCTCAATGGTGAAAAATTGAAAGCATTTCCCCTAAAGTCAGGAACAAGACAAGGGTGCCCACTTTCACCACTACTATTCAACATAGTTCTGGAAGTTTTGGCCACAGCAGTCAGAGCAGAAAAAGAAATAAAAGGAATCCAAATTGGAAAAGAAGAAGTAAAACTTTCACTGTTTGCAGATGACATGATCCTCTACATAGAAAACCCTAAAGACTCCACCAGAAAATTACTAGAGCTCATCAATGAATATAGTAAAGTTGCAGGATATAAAATCAACACACAGAAATCCCTTGCATTCCTATACACTAATAATGAGAAAGTAGAAAAAGAAATTAAGGAAACAATTCCATTCACCATTGCAATGAAAAGAATAAAATACTTAGGAATATATCTACCTAAAGAAACTAAAGACCTATCTATAGAAAACTATTAAACACTGGTGAAAGAAATCAAAGAGGACACTAATAGATGGAGAAATATACCATGTTCATGGATCGGAAGAATCAATATAGTGAAAATGAGTATACTACCCAAAGCAATTTACAAATTCAACGCAATCCCTATTAAGCTACCAGCCATATTTTTCACAGAACTAGAACAAATAATTTCAAGATTTGTATGGAAATACAAAACACCTCGAATAGCCAAAGCAATCTTGAGAAAGAAGAATGGAACTGGAGGAATCAACTTGCCTGACTTCAGGCTCTACTACAAAGCCACAGTCATCAAGACAGTATGGTACTGGCACAAAGACAGAAATATAGATCAATGGAACAAAATAGAAAGCCCAGAGATAAATCCACACACATATGGACACCTTATCTTTGACAAAGGAGGCAAGAATATACAATGGAGTAAAGACAATCTCTTTAACAAGTGGTGCTGGGAAAACTGGTTAACCACTTGTAAAAGAATGAAACTAGATCACTTTCTAACACCACACACAAAAATAAACTCAAAATGGATTAAAGATCTAAATGTAAGACCAGAAACTATAAAACTCCTAGAGGAGAATATAGGCAAAACACTCTCCGACATAAATCACAGCAGGATCCTCTATGATCCACCTCCCAGAATACTGGAAATAAAAGCAAAAATAAACAAATGGGATCTAATTAAAATTAAAAGCTTCTGCACAACAAAGGAAAATATAAGCAAAGTGAAAAGACAGCCTTCTGAATGGGAGAAAATAATAGCAAATGAAGCAACTGACAAACAACCAATCTCAAAAATATACAAGCAACTTATGCAGCTCAATTCCAGAAAAATAAACGACCCAATCAAAAAATGGGCCAAATAACTAATAGACATTTCTCCAAAGAAGACATACGGATGGCTAACAAACACATGAAAAGATGCTCAACATCACTCATTATTAGAGAAATGCAAATCAAAACCACAATGAGGTACCACTTCACACCAGTCAGAATGTCTGCGATCCAAAAATCTGCAAGCAATAAATGCTGGAGAGGGTGTGGAGAAAAGGGAACCCTCCTACACTGTTGGTGGGAATGCAAACTAGTACAGCCACTTTGGAGAACAGTGTGGAGATTCCTTTAAAAATTGCAAATAGAACTACCTTATGACCCAGCAATCCCACTGCTGGGCATACACACCGAGGAAACCAGAATTGAAAGAGACACATGTACCCCAATGTTCATCACAGCACTGTTTATAATAGCCAGGACATGGAAACAACCTAGATGTCCATCAGCAGATGAATGGATAAGAAAGCTGTGGTACATATACACAATGGAGTATTACTCAGCCGTTAAAAAGAATACATTTGAATCAGTTCTGATGAGATGGATGAAACTGGAGCCGATTATACAGAGTGAAGTAAGCCAGAAAGAAAAACACCAATACAGCATACTAACACATATATATGGAATTTAGAAAGATGGCAATGACGACCCTGTATGCAAGACAACAAAAAAGACACAGATGTGTATAATGGACTTTTGGACTCAGAGGGAGAGGGAGAGGGTGGGATGATTTGGGAGAATGGCATTGTAACATGTATACTATCATGTAAGAATCGAATCGCCAGTCTACGTCCGACACAGGATACAGCATGCTTGGGGCTGGTGCACGGTGATGACCCAGAAAGATGTTATGGGGAGGGAGGTGGGAGGGGGGTTCATGTTTGGGAACGCATGTACACCCGTGGTGGATTCATGTCAATGTATGGCAAAACCAATACAGTATTGTAAAGTAAAATAAAGTAAAAAAAAAAAAAGAAAGAAAGAAAAGTTGAATAACAAAGATTCTTAAAGTAAGGGTTGGGGGTAGTTGGTTGGTTTGTTTCACTTAATGGCTGTCTAGTTGTTCCACCACCACTTGTTGAAAAGACCACCCTTTCAGGATGCTTGTTGCAAGTCAGCTGGCCGTATATTTGAGGGTCACATTTCCCTGGTGGCTCAGATGGTAAAGCGTCTGCCTACAATGCAGGAGACCCGGGTTCAATCCCTGGGTTGGGAAGATCTCCTGGAGCAGGAAATGGCAACCCACTCCAGTGTTCTTGCCTGGAAAATCCATGGACAGAGGAGCCTGTTAGGCTACAGTCCATGGGGTCGAAAAGAGTTGGACACAACTGAGCGACTTCACTTCACTTCACAGAAAAATAAGTACTTACAAATCAGACAATTCTAAATACAAGTGAAGTTAACCTAAATGAATATCTGATTCACATGAACTGGGAAATATTCAGTATTAAATATCTAGTATTAATGTTTGTTTGCTAATCTAATGTAGACATGTCTAAGAGTCATTAACATTAAGCATAATGTTTTCATTGTGCCTAGGTTTATTATAAGTTAAATATTGTTATATTGTTATATCTGCTACAAGTTTGTCAACAAGGAAAACTCTAGGAAAAAAAAAAAAACTCCTAAGAAATGTAAATGAGATATGAACTTTAAGATACACTATTAAGAATAATTATATTTTAGGAACGTCTGTCTAAAATAGACTCTCCAGGTTGGGGTAACTTGAGTTTCCAGGGGTGTGCTAAACTAAGTGACAGAAGCTTATTGAATAGCCAGGTCATGTCCAAATATAGTGAGATTCTCAGACATTCATTACTGAACACTAACTTCCTCCTAGAGAGAAACTAGAGATTTTGGACCATTAATGAATAGTGTTTGATGCCATCCTGAGATGTTCTCTAGAATTTTCCTTAGAAATTATCACTGGTAATTATGTTCACCAATCTATAGAATGCTAATATAAAGGTCAGTTCTTGGTTGATTAAGGAAAGCAGGATGTATGTTATCAGTAAAAAAGATGAGAAATGAAATTACATTTTATGAAGGGAGAAGGAAGTAGGTCTGACTTACAGGTGGCTGTTTCAGGATGGGAGAACAAAGTAATGGATACAGAACGTGATGAGAAGGTTTTATGGGAAGTGGACCCCAAGGGAAGAGTTTTGTGCATAAATACAAGTTTTCTTGAGATGTTGAACTGCCTTTGATCATGGATTTCAAGTTTCTTCATCTCTGAAGTGATCTATGTTTACCTTTGAAATCTTTTGTTAACTTTGGCTAAGTGAGTAACTATTGTTTCATATTAATGACTTATATGATCCAATCCGACTGAGTGTTATAAACCCGCTTGATATTTATTGAAAACATTTCCAAAATCATTTGACTTCGAGCTAACTTTGGGGTGCTCCACAGGGCCCCTGAGACATCCTGAAGAGAGATATTAAACTACCTGAGTACATTTGAGATGTTAAATTACATGGGGAGCATTGTTGGAGGAGTGATGAATCTTCCCAGGTTATATTGTATGGTTGATGTTACTAATATAGATATCCTAGAAAGTATGTGAAATTCATGAAAATCTGATATGTCCTGGTAAAATGTTGACAGTTATAATTCTAGTTATCATATTAAAGTGTTACATATCACAGCAATGATCAGGCTACTTTGTCAATTGCAATTTAATCAGATTTTAAGCATGCCTTCTATAGTCTCATTCTGATGCCTTTGCAAGAATACTGCTACCTCAAGATTTATGGAAAAGACTTCTAAGATTAAACGATAAACACATTTTGTTTGTTTGTTATCTGGTAAGCTGGTACCAGACTGGAATTTAGTCTTCTCTGTGTTAAGAGAACAAAATTTTGTTAGAATGAGGCCTTCAAAAACAGATTATGAATTTCTTTGCCTTTAAGTGATTTACATTTGTTTTTAAAATCTTTTGTTAATTTGGTAAAGTAAATAAGCATTATTTAAGATTGGAGCTTCCCTGGTGGCTCAGAGGTTTAAGCATCTGCCTGCAATGTGGGAGACCCGGGTTGGATCCCTGGGTTGGGAAGATCCCCTGGAGAAGGAAATGGCAACCCATTCCAGTGCTCTTGCCTGGGAAATCCCATGGATGGAGGAGCCTGGTGGCCTACAGTCCACGGGGTAGCAAAGAGTCGGACACGACTGAGCGACTTCACTTTCAAGATTATGGAACTTGTAAAAGCTCATTCTGCTTCCACAAAAAAATAACCCCTCACTGTTAGACTTTTGCTATTCTGATGTCTTTAAAACATGGCAACAGTCTACTCCTAAAATGGGGAATTAAAAATGCATGAACAGTGGCTGTAAATCAAAGAGTCAGGGCGGCCACTTGGCTTCTCCCAGCTCCCTGACAAACCTCATTTTTAGTTGATGGGTTAAAGCCTTCCCTGGCTACAGGGTTAATGCCCTCACAATGACAAAAAAAAATTATATTTCACTTAATATTAAGTGAAATTTTGTTAGTTAAGGTCTGTATTTACTACGACTCACTTCTGAGATAGTTCCTTGTTGTTATGTTATATTGCTAAAAGGTTTAATTAATTAAGTTATTTGAAAGGACACTCTAAGTTTGTTTCTAAAGCTTATCTCAGTAACCAATCTTTGGATAAAGGTCAGGTCCTCCATGATGTACAACCAGGAGATTAACACCTGGCTATAATCATTTAACTAAGTGAGATAGCCTGATATACTGGGCTCTACCTAATGAAAGTTCTTGACATAAATTCTTGCTTGTGACCTTACTAATAACTGCTAGCTATGTTATTTACTGTCGCCTGTTTCAGAAGATTGTTTCTTACATTACTAAATGTGTGACTGACCTGTGATAAAATGCTGATACGCAGTCCCGTATGATGTCAATGACTGTAATAATGCAACTCTAGATATGGAAAGAAGCAACAAGAGGGAGTATTCTCCTGGGCCAAGAGGCTGGTAAGACAGGTATGGCCCTGAGACTTTTGCTACTTGCAAGGTCTGGTCTAGTAACAGCACACAGTGGCCTGTGAATGGAATCTTCATCAGACCCGGGACACAAGGGCCGTGAAATGCCCCCAAAGCATGGTCAGATCTGTGGCTATGAAGGGACCCTGCTGACTGGAAGTTGGCACTTGCCAGCTGTCTCTACAAAGATTACATCATGACCACTGCAAGCTGCTGACCTTGAAAGGAGTTCAGGGTGGAGATCAGAAATGAGGCACTCTGTGCTCTGGGAAAAACCCAGAAGAACCGGCCTGCAGAGAGTAGGGTGTTTTCAGGTAAAGGTTATTATGAGCCCAGCTTCTCGCCTCTTCTTGCACCTAGAAAGACACTAATGTCGCGGCCCAATGTCTGATCCTGGTTCTCCCCCAGCTCCTCGGGAGCTTTTCTGCTTCTCTCAATCTTTGGGCCATGTATCTTTAACTTTCTTGTTAAGTTTGCTTCTTCCAGAATACAACAAATCTCCAACTGATAGTCTGACAAGAATATTCCCTGGCCAACACCCAGACAACGCTGAAACAAGCCGCCTTATCATTCCATGGACTCTCATCTCCTTCCGTAAAGGCACCCTGGCAGAAAGCAGGCAAAGGGAACCTAGAGCCTCAGACGCCCCTACAGCCTGAAGAAGCCAGAGCGGTCACCGTCCCCTTTTCCCCTGAGGCCAGATTCCCAAATGCCTGAGAAGGGAAATAGGTAGATAGTTAGACGTGAGCAGGGTATCAGACGGGGCCAAAGAATGGGCCCTAAAAATAAAGAGAGGGAAGAAGGTGGAGACCCAAGGATGGAAGAGCAGAGAAGACCAAGGGGAAGGGAACGCAGGAACGGAGAACCAGCCGTGATCGTCCTTCCCTCCCCCATGATGTACCTACTAATGGATTTCAGGTCCTCCTGAGCAGTATAACCTGTCTCCCCTCCTGGCCCTTAGGGAGAAGGTCTTTGCCTTACTCCCCACCCTCCCCTTCTCATCCAATCAGCAAATGACCCGAAAGACCCCTATCCTGCTCCCTGTACCCTGGGTATAAAATTGGACTAAGGGCCCCTGTTCAAAGACGGTTCTCTCTTGAGCTGGCCCTCTAATAGCATCTCCCACTCGAATAAACTTTATTTCCCTTTCACTCTGTCTCATGTCAGGAAATTATTTTCCAACCAGCGCCCAGACCACAAAAACTTTCCTTACTGCTGTTACAAAATACTGAGTAAATTCTCCTATCTGAAATAGGAATGTCTGATGTACTTACCAGGATGACTGTGACTGGCACAGGAAGCCCCGCGAGGCTGTCAGGGGACGTCTCAGGAGAAACCACAGGCCAGGAGAGGGCCAAATGGAGTATTCAGAGGGCAGAGCAATAAAACTGCCAACCAGGAAAACTCCATTCACCAAACTTATCCTTCAAATATGAAGGGAGATAAAGGCTTTCCTAAAAAAAGCTGAGGGAGTTCATCACCCCCAGATCTGCCTTGCAAAGAAGCCGAATAAGTTCAAGCAGAACAAAAAAGATGCAAAGTAACACATGAACACACATATGTGGCTCAGAGGTTAAATCATCTGCCTGCAGTGTGGGAGATGTGGGTTCGATCCCTAGGTCCGGAAGATCCCCTGGAGAAGGAAATGGCAACCCACTCCAGTACTCTTGCCTGGAGAATCCCATGGAGAAGCCTGGTGGGCTACAGTCCACGGGGTCACAAAGAGTTGGACACGACTGAGCGACTTAACTAGCTTAACACACGAACACACACAAAAGTATATAACACACTAGGCAAGGTAAAAATATGTAGTCAGATTTAGTTAATTCCAATTACTTAGAAGAGGGCTATATGAACAACTTCAAGTATAAAGGCTCAAGGAAAGGATGACTAAGAGTAACTACAGCTAATCCGCCTTATTACCAAACACAGCATAAAGGAGAGAACGGGACCATCAAAGCCTTACAGAGGGAGAGGTGAATGGGGGCCGCTTAATTGGTGAATAAAGACCGGCTGCAATCAGCACAGGAGAAACGGCTTTAGGTATACATTTTAATGTAAGCTTCATGGTAACCACAGTAAAAATCTAGAGTATATGCAGGAAATATAGAAAGGGGAAACAATACCCTGATGAAGAGCCACCAGTTTACAAAAGTCAGAAACGAAGGGAAGAGGAATCAATGGAGACAAACAACAACCAGAAAGCATCACTCAGACGGCAGGAGTCGGTGCTCACACATCCACACCCAGTCTAAATGCAACCAGAGTGGGCGCACCAACAAAAGGACACAGACGCTTATGAAAAATAAGACCCGACTGTGTGCTGTCTACAAGAAACGCACTCCAGCTTTAGGGATACACAAAGGCTCAAAGCGAGGGGATAGATAAAGGTATTTCACAGAACTGAAATCAGAAAGAAAGGGGGCATCGTAATTCTTATATCAGACAAAATAGACTTTAAGAAAAAGCGATAGAAACACCAAGGAGGCCATTGTATGACAAAGGGTTAATACATCAAACAGTATACATACACACACTCATACTTATGCAAACATATAAAACAACGTTGGATCACCCAAGCATTTTAAGCAAATAACAACAGATCCATAGGAAAAAAAACAGACAACATTGCAAAAATATAGGGGGTTTCAACATCTCGCTCTTAGCAATGCATAGATCATGCAAACAGAAAATCAGGAATGACATGTTGGGATTAAACCAAACTTTAGACCAAATTAAACTGAGAGACATATAGAGAACATTCCACCCAGTGGAACCAGAATACACATCTCCTCAGGTCTACAGAAAACCTCCGAGGACAGACAGCGTGGCAAACAGGACACAAGCAAGTCTAAGCAGACGTCGCGGTTGTTGCAGGCGTTGCAACGTCTCTCAGCTGCGTCTGACCCTTGAGACCTCTGTCCTGAGATTTCCCAGGCAAGAATCCGGGAGTGGATTGCCATTTCCTTCTCCAGGGGATCTTCCTGACCCGGGGATCAAACCCAAGTCTCTTGCATTGGCGGGTGGATTTTGTACCATCTGAGCCCCCACAGAAGCCCCCAAGAAGTGTATACTACATGTGTTACAAATAATTTTATTCCCTTAAAGACAGTAAAGTGCTGGCTTAAAAATTGTGCACAACCTAAAAGTTTAGAGTTATGTTTTATTCAGCAGGAATTTTTAGGATTTCAAAACAGGGAGAGAGCACCTCAAGAAAACCCAAGGGAACTGCTCTGAGGTGAGGGGGGAGCCAGGTTATGCAGAAGTTTCGCACAAAGGGCAAGTAGTCAGAACATCAGCGATTATTGTTAATTAAAAGAAAGCCAGATATCTCAAGTGAATGAATTTAGCACGTTTCTATGTGTGGGAAGATGCAAGAGTCTGGGCTCACTGAAATCACTCCTTTGATATGCATCTCAGCTGTTTGGGGACAGGATCCTGTGGTTTTGCTTTGAAAGGAATAGCAGTCCTTATTTATTTATTTATTTGGCTGGGCCAGGACTTGGCTGTGGCACGTGGGACATTTTAGTTGTGGCATGTGGGACCTAATTCCCTGACCAGGGACGGAACCGCGGCCCCCTGCTCTGGGGGGCACAGTCTTGGTCTTGAAGTAGGATCTTATTTCCCCATCTAGGAAATGAACCTAGCTGCCAGTCCACCAGTGGCTAGAGGCTACAGGCTAAGCTCCTTGATTCTGACTCCATTTGAAAGCAAAAATGTTTCAAGGAAGCAAAAACTGCAGAACAGGTGCAAAGATTTTTATATAGAGACACTGCGCAACATGTAGGAGAGCACTCAGAGAAACAATTAATTATGTCAGAAGCACGACGGTAACGCAGACTGGGAGAGGAGCACGCGTGTGCTGAACGGGGAGCGCAGTCAGGAGTGGTTTAAAGCACTTATATAGGAGTGCCCTTATATGGGGCCTTTGTTCACATTTGGCCAATTATTTTGTTTCTTTTCTCACACCTGGCTGGTCCTTTGACCCTAAGATGCTTGTGCAAATTTTTGCTAATATGGATTCACCACACAGGCCAGTAGGTGTATGTCCACACTTATGGTGCGGGACTCCCTTCCCTTTCTGACCCTCAACAAGCCTTCCTGCACATGTGTGGACAGAGATGTCCTCTTAAGGAGTGGGCACTGTATCTCTTTACTTCAGCAGAGCTCAGTGTTTGCCACTAGCTTTGTCCTTGGAGTGTCTGGGTGAGAGCAAAGTTTCAACTTTACTCCCCTTGACAATCCCCAGGTGTCCAGGCTGGGACCCATCTCTATCCTACCGCATTTTCCCATCTTGAGTTCCCTCGGGGCTCGCCATGGGGCACAGCTGCAGTCTGAAGGCTGCCAAAGGGCAGATAGCCTTTCCCTCCCGAGTCCCCTCAGGGCGTCACCAGCTCAGCTTTGGCTGGCGGCTGCAGCACTGATGACTGTGAAATCATTTGTTACTGATATTGTTGTAGCCACTCATTCCGGGAAACAAACTCACTCGGGACAATGCAGATACTGGAGTGCAGTTTACTACACCGGCGGGCCCAAGGCAGTCTCCTCTTAGCCAAGGACCCCGGCCAGCATTTGTGAAAATCTTTTATACCCCATGTGTACGTGTCTGAACCACCACTCCAAATTCCTTGAGACGTACATAAACCAAGGAAAATACAATCCCAATAACCCCATCATTCACGTGCTATGTGCTCATGTCCTCAAAGAGTCAAACAATAAGCCAAATATCAATAAGCCCGAGGTCACACTCCGATACAGAAGATTCTATGGCCTGTCTGGAGGAAGGGGATAGTGTATGTTTTCTCTTAGGCGATGAGGAACCTAGATACGATCTTCACGGTTCCCCTGTCTGGAGGGCGTCTTATCCTTCTGTTGTTTTCATAGGCACTAAACCCAGAGTTCAGAGTCCATTGGAAAGGTGGCCGAGCATGACCAGCATGAACAGGCCTAAGATGGAGTCCAGGCCCTATGAACTCCTTCTTCATTATGGCAGGAAATATTCCATTTCTCAATGGGAAAGCAAACGTATAATAAATTCTGATTCCTTAAAATATAAAACCTGCCGACTCAACCACCATGAAGGATTTTAGCACTTTCCTAGATACCAGGAGGTACAAGAATTGGTCTTATAAACTTGACTCCTGAAAATATCTATCTGAAGACTTGTCCCACCAGCTTCTCCCACAGCAGAGAGGGCTTCATTTCTGCTCTCCACCCTGAACTCCTTTCAGGGGGTGTTGAGAATCAGCAGCTGCAGCAGCACATTATTTAATCCTTGTAGAGACAGAAGGCAAGTGGCCATTGCAAGTGCCAATTTGCGGTTGACAAACCTAACCGAGTGTGTTTTAATACAGCTCAGTTTTACCTTTTCAATATTTTCTCAACTACTTCCACATGATATCACTGTCAGCTACAAATCGGCGCTTGTAAAGAGCACTCGCCAGGGACTGACCCGCAGCAGGGGATTTGCCAGCTGCCTCAGCGGAGACGGAACCCTGTGCTGCCGAGGCTGCCGACCTTCAGCATCTGCTGAGGGGGATTCAGGGTGGAGAAGCAGGCACCCTGCTCCAGGGAAACTGGCGGAACAGGCCTGTTAGATAGTCAGATATTTTCAGGAACTGATTTCTTGATCTCAGTTCTTACATTTATTCATATTTAGAAAATCACTAAATCCCTTCTTGGTGACATCGTGACCAGCAGAAAACCTTTTGTAAAATAATCGCTTGATTGCACTGAACTCCCCATTCACCAAAATCTTATATATTGACCTTCCCCCACTGCCTCTTTGGAGTAGTCTCTCAGAGTCATCTGAGGCACTGTCTCCTGGGCTGCAGTCCTCATTTTGCCCCAAATAAAGTTTAGCTTGGCAACTATCACATTGTGCACATCTCCAGTTTTCTCAATGAGCTCTCTCAGTTCAGTGCAGTCGCTCAGTCGTGTCCGACTCTTTGTGACCCCATGAATCGCAGCACGCCAGGCCTCCCTGCCAGGCCTCCCTGTCCATCACCATCTCCCGGAGTTCACTCAGACTCAGGTCAAGTCCATGATGCCATCCAGCCATCTCATCCTCTGTCGTCCCCTTCTCCTCCTGCCCCCAATTCATCCCAGCATCAGATGCTTTTCCAGTGAGTCAACTCTTCTCATGAGGTGGCCAAAGTACTGGAATTTCAGCTTTAGCATCATTCCTTCCAAAGAAATCCCAGGACTGATCTCCTTTAGGATGGATTGGTTGGATCTCCTTTGCAGTCCAAGGGACCCTCAAGAGTCTTCTCCAACACCACAGTTCAAAAGCATCAATTCTTCGGCTCTCAGCCTTCTTCACAGTCCAACTCTCACATCCATACATGACCACAGGTAAAACCATAGCCTTGACTAGATGGACCTCTGTCGGCAAAGTAATGTCTCTGCTTTTGAATATACTCTCTAGGTTGGTCATAACTTTTCTTCCAAGGAGTAAGCGTCTTTTAACTTCTTGGCTGCAATCACCATCTGCAGTGATTTTGGAGCCCAAAAAAATAAACTCTGACCCTGTTTCCACTGTTTCCCCATCTATTTCCCATGAAGTAATGGGGCTGGATGCCATGATCTTTGTTTTCTGAATGTTGAGCTTTAAGCCAAATTTTTCACTCTCCTCTTTCACTTTCATCAGGAGGCGTTTTAGCTCCTCTTCACTTTTTGCCATGAGGGTGGTGTCATCTGCATATCTGAGGTGATTGATATTTCTCCCGGCAGTCTTGATTCGAGCTTGTGCTTCTTCCAGCTCAGCGTTTCTCATGATGTACTCTGCATATAAGTTAAATAAGCAGGGTGACAATATACAGCCTTGACATACTCCTTTTCCTATTTGGAATCAGTCTGTTTTTCCATGTCCAGTTCTAACTGTTGCTTCCTGACCTGCATACAGGTGTCTCAAGGGCAGGGCAGGTGGTCTGGTATTCCCATCTCCTTCAGAATTTTCCACAGTTTCTTGTGATCCACACAGCCAAAGGCTTTGGCATGCAGATAGTGGAGTGCAGTTTATTACACCAGCAGGCCAAAGCCAGAGTCTCCTCTTAGCCAAGGACCCCGACCTACTTTTGTGAAAACCTTATATACCTTAAGTGAACTCATCCCCCAATTCCTTAAACCCAGCCTGGGAAGTGTTAAAGGTAGATACAGTCAGGTTACAGCCATGATTCGTAACCAGAAGCCAGCTGGTGAGACATTGCAGCCTACACCAGTGGGTGGCATAAAGCTTACAAAGGTGACTGACTGTAGAGGGGAGTATTACAATCTTTCTGGCAATGTGAAATCTTGGTATGGAATCTCATGTTTGTCAGTCTGGGAGGCCAGTTCGGCCAAAGACATCTTATCTCCATGGCTACCAGTTACATAGTCATGAGGGAGAAGACTCTTGAGAGTCCCTTGGACTGCAAGGAGATCCAACCAGTCCATCCTAAAGGAAATCAGTCCTGAATATCCACTGGAAGGACTGATGCTGAAGCCGAAACTCCGATACTTTGGCCACCTGATGCGAAGAGCTGGCTCATTTGAAAAGACCCTGATGCTGGGAAAGATAGATTGAGGGCAGGAGGGGACGACAGAGGATGTGATGGTTGGATGGCATCACCGACTCAATGGACATGGGTTTGGGCAGACTTCATCTCAGGCAGAGAGACGCCTCAGGCTGAGGGAGTTTCACCAGGCCCCTCTCCCACAATAAGCATTTCTGAGATAGAATGGCACAAGGTGTGTCATCCCCAGCCATAAAACAATTTACATGAACACTGATTTATTGAGCCATTATCAACCCAAGGTTTGAGACAAAAGTTAGTCTTAGGCAGAACCGACTTGAAGAAAGTGAGATCCCAAAGCAAGTACATAGTTTCATTAGCATAGCTGAAGAAAAACATGTCCATAAGAAAAACGCATTGTTTAGCTCAAGGTTTGAAAAAAGTTAAGTTCAGACAGAACCAGGTGTCACTTGCAGCTTTTTTCTTCCTGCTGCTTTGGGGCCCCTGGCCTCCCTACCAAGGCTGCTAACACTCTCAGTTGTTACCCTTAGCACCACCTGGCAAGCTCTCTTCATTTAACAGCTCAATAAAAATAAAATTAAAAATCACTTTCAAATGGCAAGTGATCCTTCTTGTTGATTTTCCTCCAGTCAGAGATTCTGGGACCAGCAAACCTTTAATTTGTGGATTTTCCATCATCAACATGTGCGTTCAAACACAGGTATGTTCCTTGGGCTTATTTCACTCGGTCGTAAAGGGGAAATGTATGGCACATCACGGGGCGGGTTTTCATAGCCTGAGCGTATACACGGCAAACACCCCTTCCACATTCCATTTACTTGCTGGGAACCACTTCCATGTGAATTAGCTGTCCTTAGGGCTCCAGAAAATGTGTGCCTTTTGGAGGCTGCAGGCGGGGTATCCGAAAGAGCTCACCCTCTGAGCAGAGCCCTTGGTCCGGTGTTGGTGCCTGCGCGGGGAGGCGGGCACAGGTGCGCTCACCGTCCCCGGGCCTGCACACGCCCTCTGGCTGGTGCTGGGACAGGGCAGGTGTCCTGCCATCCTGCTACGAGCTCGCCTGCCGCTGCCCACATCAGGAGCACAGGCCTCCTGAGACCACCCGTGCCAACGGCCCGCCTATTGTTGCTGGAGTCAGAGGACACGTTTGCCTGTGCCTGCGCTTATGCAGCTTCTGACCCAAGCCCTCTCGGTACAATTTGAAAACTAAAGCCTAGAAAGAGGCAGACTTGTCCGGAACACAGTATGTGAGCAGAGGCCGGTAGGAAGATGAGGACCCCAGCTCCCTAAGCCAGTTCGCAGTCCTATCCTTCACGCTTGCTTTGGAAGTGAGAGACCCTGAGTTCCTGGTGAACTCTACCAACCTGGCCCCATTTGGGCCATTATTCGCTGTGCATTTTCATGCTCACACAGGCAGGCACAAACAGAAACAGGGTCCATGGTGGGGGACGATGTCAGATGGTAAAGGAAGAGAACACACAGTGTCAGCGCTGGGAGCGCAGGAAGGGCTGGAGGCAGCTCTGCCATGGAGCAGGGGCCTGCACACCCCGCGCCTGGCAATGGGCGATGCGTTCAGAAGTCCAAAGCGCGAGGGGGATTCTCCACGCTCCCTGAGTCCTGCCTGGGCGTGGGCCCTCTCCACAGTGTTCTCCAGTGAACACTGGCTCAGTCCCACAGTCCACCTTTCCAGGATTTTAAACCCAGGCTGAGCACACACCCCATTCCCCAGTGTAGACGGTGCTACAGGACAGAAGGACTTGCTTTCCTTTCCTAAACATTGTGTGCTTGCTATTGGACCCCCCCAAGGGTTCACTCAGTATGCTTGGGAAATCTGTCGACCTTGGTTCCCCACCTTTGACCCCTGTGTTCTGAGAGCTTGGAAAAATGCTTTCCACTCACAGAGGCCCCTCAGACGAGAGAGGAGGTGAAGGAACAGGGGCTTGTGGTGGGCAGGAGAGGGCACAGTTGTGGACTCAGAGTCAGGGTTCCAGAAAGGAGACCAGCCCTAGCCGGGTTCTAGAGGTTCTCATCTGAAAGTGGGAGGAAACCATTGTCCTGTGTGAGCTGAGGATGCAACACGAACGAACTAAACGCCAAAGAGAGGCGAGGAAACGAAAAATCAGGAGGCGATTCCCGGGTCTCTCCACAGCCCTGGAAGCCTGCCTGAAGCACACTTTCGTCTCTGGAACTCTGGAGAGCCTCCGCCTTGAAGACCTGAATGAAGGTTCCGGTTAGTCCTGCAATGCTAGCGTGGGCCACCAGGAGGCACCAGGTCGGGGTTGCTGGCTGAGCTTTGCTGGAGCAACTGGAGAGAGAAAAAGGATGGCGGAGGTCATTGTGGCCATGCTCCCGCGTCAGAAACAGCATGCGCTTCCTAGTAAGAGTGATCATCTCAAGAAACTGACCTGGACAGAAGGGAAAGGGGAGCCCCAGGATCTTCCCATTTATTTACTCAGCACCCAGGCTGTGAGTACTCACTCTATGCCAGGTGACTCAGTGGTACCGAGGACAGTGCTGAAAATGACCAGTGGCCCCTGCCTTTCAAGGAGCTCTCGGTCTGGAGTGAGGAAAGAGAAAAGTATGGAACCCAGACAGGGGAAGGAAAAGAACAAGAGCTCTACAGAAAATAAAAAAGGGCGTTGTGAGGGAGGGCTTGGAGTCACTGGTCAGGAGGGTCTAAAAGGCCTTGCTGCGGTGACCAGGCTGAAGGGAAGGCGCTGGGCCTGCACAGTTCTAGGAGAAGCGCGTCTGAGAGCAGGCAGCCCTTACACAGGCATGGAGGCTGCAGTGAGCCGCCAGGTGAGGCTGGGAGTGTGAGCGCTGTGTCCGGAGGGAGGCTGGTGGGCGATGGTGCTCGGGGGTGGGGTCAGTTCCTGGTTCCTGGTAGACCATGCTTTCTGTTCCTCTCTGACAGCATTACTCCAAGACTGCACAACAAACCTTGCCTATTAAACTCCTCACAGTCTGTGAGCCAGAAATGGCTTATATGGGGGCTTCTGCCTCAAAGTCTCCTTGCTGCGGTGGCAAAGAACTCAGCTTATATTGTTATGGAGCTTCAAAATCATTGCAGAAAGTGACTGTAGCCATGAAATTAAAAGATGCTTGCTCCTTGGAAAAAGAGTTATGACTAACCAACACAGCATATGAAAAAGCAGAGACATTACTTTGCCAACAAGGGTTCTATGAGTTAAGGCTACGGTTTGCCCACTAGGCGTGTATGAGCGAGCGAAAAGGACTACAAAGAAAGCTGAGAACCGAAGAACTGATGCTTGAAAACTGTGGTGTTGGAGAACACTATCGAGACTACCTTGGCTGCAAAGAGGTAAAACCAGTCCATCCTAAAGAAAATCAGTCCTGGATACTTACTGGAAGGACTGATACTGAAGGTGAAAATCCAATAATGTGGAAATCTGATGAAAAGAAATGACTAATTTGAAAAGACCCTGATGTTGGGAAAGATTGAGGCAGGAAAAGAAGACAACAGACGATGAGACCGAAGGATGGAAACAACAACACAAAGGATATCACACTGAAAAAATTCTGAGAATATGCAAAGGATACGGAAGACTGCTGAGTGGCAGTGCATGGGGTTGCCAAGAGAGGAACACTAGTTACAACATAACTGAAAAGAAAAGAATGCATTCATGCATGCAGGGGAATTCCGTGAGGTCACCATTCACATCCTAACAAACTTGTGCAAACATATGTCTGCCCACCTACCCTCTCCCCTTTAGGGGTCTCCCCACCCCAGACCCCTGCCAGAGGACAACCCCTCCCCACACAATAAGAAACCCTTGCCTCAACTTTGCTCTCCAGTGAGGTCCACTCCGATCTCTATGCTTTCTCACTGGACACTCTCCTAGCGTTCAGGGTCCTGGCACCAGAAGCTGCCTAGAGAGTGGCACATATGCTTTTCTCCCTGCAGGGCCGTTGGTCAAGCCCCAAAGCGAGCTCATTCCAAAAGGCATAGAATTGCTGCAACTTTGGATGCATTGCTTCAGCTCCTTTTATGTCTCCGTTGCCTTTCGCCCTTCCTTTTCCTTCTTCCATTTGTTTTGATTGTTGTTGTTGTTGTTGTTGTTGTTGTTGTTGTTGTTGTTGTTGTCATTGCTTTCTTTGTTTTTTGGGGTTTTTTGAGCGGCTTTTTGGTTTTGGTTTTTTGTGTGTGTGGTTTGTTTTTTTCTTTTTTTTTTTGGTTTTCCTTTTTTAATTTTTTTTTTAATTTTGTGTTCATTTTGTTATTTTTTTGTTGATTTTATTCTCTTTCTCTATTTTATATACAATAGTTGACTCATACAGTCGTCTTTCCAATTCCAGGGCTTAAAACGCGCTCTAAGTTAAGGCATAAAAAAGGTTTCCCTCCTGGAGGAGGATGACTGTTGCTTTCCTTCTCGGTGTGGGACAGGTGTGTTTGTTTGCTCTCCCGTCCTGGACATTATGCTTGCCTTCCAGGACGATGGGGGTTTCACGGTCCACGTGTTTCCCATACATAGCTGAAGCGTTGATTCCGTGGACCCTTACTAGGAAAGAACGGCCCTGACCCCGCTTTCTGCCTTAGCCTCTTGCACCCCTCTCCCCTCCCGCTTCCCCATCCCATCCCAGGACCCTACCACTTTGTGCTTTATCGTCCAGGTGCTCACACCCTTGCTGTCCTCTTGCCTCCTTCCCATGGCACAGAGAAGCGAGATCAGCCAGTATCTTTCTCGCTTTTGCACGGATTTCCCCCAGCGTAAGGCCACCTTCCCACTCCCCCTGCCACGCCGCTCCAGTCGCCGTTCTTCTCCTTTTTCTCCTTCTCCTTCTTCTTCTTCTTCAGAGGGGGTGGATGGGGCAAGCAGTAAGTCCATTTGAGACGATGGGGAAGATGGGTGGTGATGATGAGGGAAGGCTGTGGGTGGCTCCACGTCCTCGCGCGGGGCACGCTTGTTCGTGTTCTTGGGGGAAGATGCTGCTCATCATTCTTTTTCCTCTCCACGTGTGGAGGGCGTGGTGGGCTGTAGGTAAGCATGCGGGGGAAACGAGCCATCGGAACGTTCTCTGTTCCTTGCCACGCCGACTGGTGCGGTCAGCAGCCAGAGTTGTCCCTCGAGGTCTGAGATGTTAAACCACACATTCCCGGTCTGCCCTTTGCTGGAGGGTTTGGGGTTCGCGGCCGTCAGCCAAGAAACAGAGATGAAACGCAAGAGGTGATCGATAAGGGTCCTCAGGCGCCCCTCCACCGGGTCACGGGAATCATGAGGCAGTCGGGAAAGCAGCGAGGGGAGGACAGTTTCCCCACCGCCCCAGGCACTTTGGAGGCCGGCCGCATCTCCTCGCGTCCAGCGGCGTTTGTCCGGGGCCCAGCTGGAAGAGACAACTGACTGCCAGGCAGGCCGGGCAGAGTCGGAAGTCCAGTTGTCTTGCTATCCCAATCTGGGGTAGGCTCGGGTCTTTCCTCAGTGTGGGGAGGACCTTTGCTTTCAGAAATGAACGCTGCGTGACGGATCTCCACCTAGGCCCCGGTGCACTGCTGGTGGAGAGGTTTCTTTGGCACTAGTTGGCTCGCCTTTCTCCCCTTGGCCTTCGTGTCGGTGCTGGTGGTGCCAGCGGTGGTGCTCACGGCATCGTGGATCGCTTCTCCTGTTTGGCACTCGGCGCTTCTCCAGCATGCTCCTTGCACCGGAAATGGAGCCCCAGGGAACTTTGCAGACGAGCGTCCTGCCGGGGACGCACGGATCCCCGCCTCATTCCTGCCGGACCCTCTGCCTAGTAGCACGAGGCCTCCCGAGGGCAGCCACCCATAAAGACTGCTTGCCCATCTTCCCCCCGGACGCTGCTCGACGTCTGGGGCATTTCCGAGAGCCTGGCCAGCCGGAAGGACACGGTGCGTGGACCTGCACCCGCTCTTCCCTGCACCTCCCCGCCGATGGGCTCCGGAGGTCGTCTCCTTGCTCGGCTGGCTGTGAGCGTTCTGTGAGGTGTCTCCAGGCCGCGTCACTCACCAGAGGCCAGCGGTGCGGCCAGGGACTGGAGATGGGGGAAGAAAGGCAAGGCCACACCCAAAGTCCCATCCAGAGAGGACTCTCCCACCCTCGCAGAAGTGGCAGGCCCTGGCACCGTGCTCAGACCCGCTCACGCACCCCATTCGCTCCGCCGACTTCCCAGCAGAGCCAGCCCTCGAGAGCTGAGCCGCTCGGGCACAAACCCGTTCCCGGGGAACACCGAGACCCCGGGCTCACTCCAGGCCCCGCCTTTGCCCAGGAGGCCGCATCGTCCTCACCGCCAGAGAGGAACTCGCTCCTCCTTCGGCACTCTTGGTGCGTTGCCCGGGGCGTGCCACACCCAGAGTGTGCCTGGGCGTCTGCACGCATGTGCGTCAGAGCCGGCCTACCGCCACAGCCCCAGAGATGGCCGCGGCTTCTTGTTCCTCCCCTTGGTCGCTCTGGCCCTCCCGCTGGCACAAGGGCCGTGGCCGGCGTCCGCCGGCCCCGGGAGCGGGGTGTCCGTGCTGGGCCGGTCGAGCCGGTGGTGCTCCCGTGCGGGCGGCAGGCGGTTCCTCCCTCCTCCGTGTCTGGACCAGTGAATCACGACTGCGCCGGCAGGCAGGGCAGCCTGGATCTTGCGCAGCTCCAAGGCCGGCTTCGGTCGGTTGTGTTCTTGCAGGCGTCTCCACTGCTCTAAGCTCATCCCTTCGGCCTCTGTGTCCCCCGGGGACTCCTGCGACCCAGGAGCTCTGCCGCTGGCGTCTCCTGCAGGCTGCCCGGGGTCTGTGGGGTCAGCCCCGAGGGGGGCCGCTGCCCCTCCCCCAGCGCCCCCTTCCCACGCACCCTCCCAGGCGTAGAACAGGACGTAGGCGCTCTGGCTCAGGGCAGCAGTCTCGTCACAGGCGGTCACCTTGGCGTCGTCCATCTTATACCATTGGCCGTTGCCCGCTCGGACGTAACAAAAGTAGTGTCCTCGCTCACAGCTCCACCCGGAGTGCACCAGCACGGCATAGAGCACGTAGCCCAGTGGCCCTGCCTTCCGCTCAGACGTGTAGGGCTGCACGTCCAGGCACTGGGGATAGCGCACCTCCTGAGCCCTTTTGGCCCCGCTCAGCTGTGTGAACCGCTTCAGCACCAGCACCAGGACCTGGGAGGTGCTGTGCAAAGTCAACGTCTTGGTGGCAGGCACCTTCCGGAGACAAACGCCACAGTCATAGGCATTTTCCGCCTCCAGCTTCTCGGGCTTCACCAGCTCTCTCAGAGCTTGCTCCACACTCTGAGCCGCCGTGATATCCAGGCTGATGTCCAGGTAAGGGTCGAACGTGTCCGAGACACCGAGGCAGTGGAGACACTGGATCCGAGACCTCCACGTCCCGCCGAAGATCTGACGGACGACGCCGGTGTCCTCGGAGGCGTGGCCCGACGGCTGGGATGCACTCAGGCACCCTTGCTGCATGCCACTCAGAGTGAACATCAGAAACTCGTGGGCATCTTCCTGCTGGTGTCTGTGGAAGCCCGCCAGCAGGTCCTTGCGGGGCCGGATCACCTCTCCCGCGTGAAGGAGGGCTCGGGTCACGTGAGCTCGCATGGCACAGAGCGTGCAGGAGCCGCCGGCCGGACAGAGGGTGGCGTGCTGCCGGGACACCAGCCAGCTGGCCAGGGGCGGCGTGTGGCTCAGACACTGCAGCGCCGCATTCACGTAGCAGGTGTTCCCCAGATTCTGAAGCCCAGCGCCCACCCCCCACGGCCCCCTCCAACTCAGGGCGACTTTCTGGCCAGGCGCCAGCCCCGCTGACCCGGGAGCCAAGTCACCCCGCTGGGGGCGCCCGACTGCCGGCGACGGCCCCTCAGGGACAGAGGGTCCCCGAAGGGCATCCGCACCAGCGGCGCTGGCCCGACAACCTTGCCCTCCGGCTAAGACGTTGAAGGGAGCCGGACACGCACCTCCCCCGTGCTCAGAAGCAGCCCCCGGGTCTCTGCAAACAAGGCCCACGAGGGTTTCCATCTCCTACCTGCAGCTGCACGCCGGTGCCTCCTTCCCTCACACCGTCGTCTCCAAAAAGGGCCCGGGCTCCGCCCCCTCGGGCCTTTGGGGGCTTTCCCACAGCCCCACCCCCGCACGTGCAAGCTCCTCATTCGCCGAGGCAGCCGAGGGCCTGCCCATTCCCACTCCTGCCATCCAACCACCGACACTTTTCTCGGGGAATTCCCCTTGACGAAGCCCCGCACGCACTTCCGACCTGGCCCCCTGGACCAAAGGGCTCCGGATGCAAATGATTCGGGGCCATTGGGCCTTCCAGGCTTGCCCGCTAGACATTCACTGCGGGCCTTCCAAGTTCAGCACACAAATGCGGGCTGCAGAGGAATGCCGTGGGCTCACCATTCACATCCTAACACACTTGTGCAAACATATGTCTGCCCACCTACCCTCTCCCCTTTAGGGGTCTCCCCACCCCAGACCCCTGCCAGAGGACAACCCCTCCCCACACAATAAGAAACCCTTGCCTCAACTTTGCTCTCCAGTGAGGTCCACTCCGATCTCTATGCTTTCTCACTGGACACTCTCCTAGCGTTCAGGGTCCTGGCACCAGAAGCTGCCTAGAGAGTGGCACATATGCTTTTCTCCCTTCAGGGCCATTGGTCAAGCCCCAAAGCGAGCTCATTCCAAAAGGCATAGAATTGCTGCAACTTTGGATGCATTGCTTCAGCTCCTTTTATGTCTCCGTTGCCTTTCGCCCTTCCTTTTCCTTCTTCCATTTGTTTTGATTGTTGTTGTTGTTGTTGTTGTCGTTGTCGTTCCTTTCTTTGTTTTTTTGGGGGTTTTTTGAGCCGTTTTTTGGTTTTGGGTTTTTTTGTGTTTTGGGTTTTTTTTTTTTTTTTCGTTTTCCTTTTTTAATTTTTTTTTTAATTTTGTGTTCATTTTGTTATTTTTTTGTTGATTTTATTCTCTTTCTCTATTTTATATACAATAGTTGACTCATACAGTCGTCTTTCCAATTCCAGGGCTTAAAACGCGCTCTAAGTTAAGGCATAAAAAAGGTTTCCCTCCTGGAGGAGGATGACTGTTGCTTTCCTTCTCGGTGTGGGACAGGTGTGTTTGTTTGCTCTCCCGTCCTGGACATTATGCTTGCCTTCCAGGACGATGGGGGTTTCACGGTCCACGTGTTTCCCATACATAGCTGAAGCGTTGATTCCGTGGACCCTTACTAGGAAAGAACGGCCCTGACCCCGCTTTCTGCCTTAGCCTCTTGCACCCCTCTCCCCTCCCGCTTCCCCATCCCATCCCAGGACCCTACCACTTTGTGCTTTATCGTCCAGGTGCTCACACCCTTGCTGTCCTCTTGCCTCCTTCCCATGGCACAGAGAAGCGAGATCAGCCAGTATCTTTCTCGCTTTTGCACGGATTTCCCCCAGCGTAAGGCCACCTTCCCACTCCCCCTGCCACGCCGCTCCAGTCGCCGTTCTTCTCCTTTTTCTCCTTCTCCTTCTTCTTCTTCTTCAGAGGGGGTGGATGGGGCAAGCAGTAAGTCCATTTGAGACGATGGGGAAGATGGGTGGTGATGATGAGGGAAGGCTGTGGGTGGCTCCACGTCCTCGCGCGGGGCACGCTTGTTCGTGTTCTTGGGGGAAGATGCTGCTCATCATTCTTTTTCCTCTCCACGTGTGGAGGGCGTGGTGGGCTGTAGGTAAGCATGCGGGGGAAACGAGCCATCGGAACGTTCTCTGTTCCTTGCCACGCCGACTGGTGCGGTCAGCAGCCAGAGTTGTCCCTCGAGGTCTGAGATGTTAAACCACACATTCCCGGTCTGCCCTTTGCTGGAGGGTTTGGGGTTCGCGGCCGTCAGCCAAGAAACAGAGATGAAACGCAAGAGGTGATCGATAAGGGTCCTCAGGCGCCCCTCCACCGGGTCACGGGAATCATGAGGCAGTCGGGAAAGCAGCGAGGGGAGGACAGTTTCCCCACCGCCCCAGGCACTTTGGAGGCCGGCCGCATCTCCTCGCGTCCAGCGGCGTTTGTCCGGGGCCCAGCTGGAAGAGACAACTGACTGCCAGGCAGGCCGGGCAGAGTCGGAAGTCCAGTTGTCTTGCTATCCCAATCTGGGGTAGGCTCGGGTCTTTCCTCAGTGTGGGGAGGACCTTTGCTTTCAGAAATGAACGCTGCGTGACGGATCTCCACCTAGGCCCCGGTGCACTGCTGGTGGAGAGGTTTCTTTGGCACTAGTTGGCTCGCCTTTCTCCCCTTGGCCTTCGTGTCGGTGCTGGTGGTGCCAGCGGTGGTGCTCACGGCATCGTGGATCGCTTCTCCTGTTTGGCACTCGGCGCTTCTCCAGCATGCTCCTTGCACCGGAAATGGAGCCCCAGGGAACTTTGCAGACGAGCGTCCTGCCGGGGACGCACGGATCCCCGCCTCATTCCTGCCGGACCCTCTGCCTAGTAGCACGAGGCCTCCCGAGGGCAGCCACCCATAAAGACTGCTTGCCCATCTTCCCCCCGGACGCTGCTCGACGTCTGGGGCATTTCCGAGAGCCTGGCCAGCCGGAAGGACACGGTGCGTGGACCTGCACCCGCTCTTCCCTGCACCTCCCCGCCGATGGGCTCCGGAGGTCGTCTCCTTGCTCGGCTGGCTGTGAGCGTTCTGTGAGGTGTCTCCAGGCCGCGTCACTCACCAGAGGCCAGCGGTGCGGCCAGGGACTGGAGACGGGGGAAGAAAGGCAAGGCCACACCCAAAGTCCCATCCAGAGAGGACTCTCCCACCCTCGCAGAAGTGGCAGGCCCTGGCACCGTGCTCAGACCCGCTCACGCACCCCATTCGCTCCGCCGACTTCCCAGCAGAGCCAGCCCTCGAGAGCTGAGCCGCTCGGGCACAAACCCGTTCCCGGGGAACACCGAGACCCCGGGCTCACTCCAGGCCCCGCCTTTGCCCAGGAGGCCGCATCGTCCTCACCGCCAGAGAGGAACTCGCTCCTCCTTCGGCACTCTTGGTGCGTTGCCCGGGGCGTGCCACACCCAGAGTGTGCCTGGGCGTCTGCACGCATGTGCGTCAGAGCCGGCCTACCGCCACAGCCCCAGAGATGGCCGCGGCTTCTTGTTCCTCCCCTTGGTCGCTCTGGCCCTCCCGCTGGCACAAGGGCCGTGGCCGGCGTCCGCCGGCCCCGGGAGCGGGGTGTCCGTGCTGGGCCGGTCGAGCCGGTGGTGCTCCCGTGCGGGCGGCAGGCGGTTCCTCCCTCCTCCGTGTCTGGACCAGTGAATCACGACTGCGCCGGCAGGCAGGGCAGCCTGGATCTTGCGCAGCTCCAAGGCCGGCTTCGGTCGGTTGTGTTCTTGCAGGCGTCTCCACTGCTCTAAGCTCATCCCTTCGGCCTCTGTGTCCCCCGGGGACTCCTGCGACCCAGGAGCTCTGCCGCTGGCGTCTCCTGCAGGCTGCCCGGGGTCTGTGGGGTCAGCCCCGAGGGGGGCCGCTGCCCCTCCCCCAGCGCCCCCTTCCCACGCACCCTCCCAGGCGTAGAACAGGACGTAGGCGCTCTGGCTCAGGGCAGCAGTCTCGTCACAGGCGGTCACCTTGGCGTCGTCCATCTTATACCATTGGCCGTTGCCCGCTCGGACGTAACAAAAGTAGTGTCCTCGCTCACAGCTCCACCCGGAGTGCACCAGCACGGCATAGAGCACGTAGCCCAGTGGCCCTGCCTTCCGCTCAGACGTGTAGGGCTGCACGTCCAGGCACTGGGGATAGCGCACCTCCTGAGCCCTTTTGGCCCCGCTCAGCTGTGTGAACCGCTTCAGCACCAGCACCAGGACCTGGGAGGTGCTGTGCAAAGTCAACGTCTTGGTGGCAGGCACCTTCCGGAGACAAACGCCACAGTCATAGGCATTTTCCGCCTCCAGCTTCTCGGGCTTCACCAGCTCTCTCAGAGCTTGCTCCACACTCTGAGCCGCCGTGATATCCAGGCTGATGTCCAGGTAAGGGTCGAACGTGTCCGAGACACCGAGGCAGTGGAGACACTGGATCCGAGACCTCCACGTCCCGCCGAAGATCTGACGGACGACGCCGGTGTCCTCGGAGGCGTGGCCCGACGGCTGGGATGCACTCAGGCACCCTTGCTGCATGCCACTCAGAGTGAACATCAGAAACTCGTGGGCGTCTTCCTGCTGGTGTCTGTGGAAGCCCGCCAGCAGGTCCTTGCGGGGCCGGATCACCTCTCCCGCGTGAAGGAGGGCTCGGGTCACGTGAGCTCGCATGGCACAGAGCGTGCAGGAGCCGCCGGCCGGACAGAGGGTGGCGTGCTGCCGGGACACCAGCCAGCTGGCCAGGGGCGGCGTGTGGCTCAGACACTGCAGCGCCGCATTCACGTAGCAGGTGTTCCCCAGATTCTGAAGCCCAGCGCCCACCCCCCACGGCCCCCTCCAACTCAGGGCGACTTTCTGGCCAGGCGCCAGCCCCGCTGACCCGGGAGCCAAGTCACCCCGCTGGGGGCGCCCGACTGCCGGCGACGGCCCCTCAGGGACAGAGGGTCCCCGAAGGGCATCCGCACCAGCGGCGCTGGCCCGACCATCTTGCCCTCCGGCTAAGACGTTGAAGGGAGCCGGACACGCACCTCCCCCGTGCTCAGAAGCAGCCCCCGGGTCTCTGCAAACAAGGCCCACGAGGGTTTCCATCTCCTACCTGCAGCTGCACGCCGGTGCCTCCTTCCCTCACACCGTCGTCTCCAAAAAGGGCCCGGGCTCCGCCCCCTCGGGCCTTTGGGGGCTTTCCCACAGCCCCACCCCCGCACGTGCAAGCTCCTCATTCGCCGAGGCAGCCGAGGGCCTGCCCATTCCCACTCCTGCCATCCAACCACCGACACTTTTCTCGGGGAATTCCCCTTGACGAAGCCCCGCACGCACTTCCGACCTGGCCCCCTGGACCAAAGGGCTCCGGATGCAAATGATTCGGGGCCATTGGGCCTTCCAGGCTTGCCCGCTAGACATTCACTGCGGGCCTTCCAAGTTCAGCACACAAATGCGGGCTGCAGAGGAATGCCGTGGGCTCACCATTCACATCCTAACACACTTGTGCAAACATATGTCTGCCCACCTACCCTCTCCCCTTTAGGGGTCTCCCCACCCCAGACCCCTGCCAGAGGACAACCCCTCCCCACACAATAAGAAACCCTTGCCTCAACTTTGCTCTCCAGTGAGGTCCACTCCGATCTCTATGCTTTCTCACTGGACACTCTCCTAGCGTTCAGGGTCCTGGCACCAGAAGCTGCCTAGAGAGTGGCACATATGCTTTTCTCCCTTCAGGGCCATTGGTCAAGCCCCAAAGCGAGCTCATTCCAAAAGGCATAGAATTGCTGCAACTTTGGATGCATTGCTTCAGCTCCTTTTATGTCTCCGTTGCCTTTCGCCCTTCCTTTTCCTTCTTCCATTTGTTTTGATTGTTGTTGTTGTTGTTGTTGTCGTTGTCGTTCCTTTCTTTGTTTTTTTGGGGGTTTTTTGAGCCGTTTTTTGGTTTTGGGTTTTTTTGTGTTTTGGGGTTTTTTTTTTTTTTTCGTTTTCCTTTTTTAATTTTTTTTTTAATTTTGTGTTCATTTTGTTATTTTTTTGTTGATTTTATTCTCTTTCTCTATTTTATATACAATAGTTGACTCATACAGTCGTCTTTCCAATTCCAGGGCTTAAAACGCGCTCTAAGTTAAGGCATAAAAAAGGTTTCCCTCCTGGAGGAGGATGACTGTTGCTTTCCTTCTCGGTGTGGGACAGGTGTGTTTGTTTGCTCTCCCGTCCTGGACATTATGCTTGCCTTCCAGGACGATGGGGGTTTCACGGTCCACGTGTTTCCCATACATAGCTGAAGCGTTGATTCCGTGGACCCTTACTAGGAAAGAACGGCCCTGACCCCGCTTTCTGCCTTAGCCTCTTGCACCCCTCTCCCCTCCCGCTTCCCCATCCCATCCCAGGACCCTACCACTTTGTGCTTTATCGTCCAGGTGCTCACACCCTTGCTGTCCTCTTGCCTCCTTCCCATGGCACAGAGAAGCGAGATCAGCCAGTATCTTTCTCGCTTTTGCACGGATTTCCCCCAGCGTAAGGCCACCTTCCCACTCCCCCTGCCACGCCGCTCCAGTCGCCGTTCTTCTCCTTTTTCTCCTTCTCCTTCTTCTTCTTCTTCAGAGGGGGTGGATGGGGCAAGCAGTAAGTCCATTTGAGACGATGGGGAAGATGGGTGGTGATGATGAGGGAAGGCTGTGGGTGGCTCCACGTCCTCGCGCGGGGCACGCTTGTTCGTGTTCTTGGGGGAAGATGCTGCTCATCATTCTTTTTCCTCTCCACGTGTGGAGGGCGTGGTGGGCTGTAGGTAAGCATGCGGGGGAAACGAGCCATCGGAACGTTCTCTGTTCCTTGCCACGCCGACTGGTGCGGTCAGCAGCCAGAGTTGTCCCTCGAGGTCTGAGATGTTAAACCACACATTCCCGGTCTGCCCTTTGCTGGAGGGTTTGGGGTTCGCGGCCGTCAGCCAAGAAACAGAGATGAAACGCAAGAGGTGATCGATAAGGGTCCTCAGGCGCCCCTCCACCGGGTCACGGGAATCATGAGGCAGTCGGGAAAGCAGCGAGGGGAGGACAGTTTCCCCACCGCCCCAGGCACTTTGGAGGCCGGCCGCATCTCCTCGCGTCCAGCGGCGTTTGTCCGGGGCCCAGCTGGAAGAGACAACTGACTGCCAGGCAGGCCGGGCAGAGTCGGAAGTCCAGTTGTCTTGCTATCCCAATCTGGGGTAGGCTCGGGTCTTTCCTCAGTGTGGGGAGGACCTTTGCTTTCAGAAATGAACGCTGCGTGACGGATCTCCACCTAGGCCCCGGTGCACTGCTGGTGGAGAGGTTTCTTTGGCACTAGTTGGCTCGCCTTTCTCCCCTTGGCCTTCGTGTCGGTGCTGGTGGTGCCGGCGGTGGTGCTCACGGCATCGTGGATCGCTTCTCCTGTTTGGCACTCGGCGCTTCTCCAGCATGCTCCTTGCACCGGAAATGGAGCCCCAGGGAACTTTGCAGACGAGCGTCCTGCCGGGGACGCACGGATCCCCGCCTCATTCCTGCCGGACCCTCTGCCTAGTAGCACGAGGCCTCCCGAGGGCAGCCACCCATAAAGACTGCTTGCCCATCTTCCCCCCGGACGCTGCTCGACGTCTGGGGCATTTCCGAGAGCCTGGCCGGCCGGAAGGACACGGTGCGTGGACCTGCACCCGCTCTTCCCTGCACCTCCCCGCCGATGGGCTCCGGAGGTCGTCTCCTTGCTCGGCTGGCTGTGAGCGTTCTGTGAGGTGTCTCCAGGCCGCGTCACTCACCAGAGGCCAGCGGTGCGGCCAGGGACTGGAGACGGGGGAAGAAAGGCAAGGCCACACCCAAAGTCCCATCCAGAGAGGACTCTCCCACCCTCGCAGAAGTGGCAGGCCCTGGCACCGTGCTCAGACCCGCTCACGCACCCCATTCGCTCCGCCGACTTCCCAGCAGAGCCAGCCCTCGAGAGCTGAGCCGCTCGGGCACAAACCCGTTCCCGGGGAACACCGAGACCCCGGGCTCACTCCAGGCCCCGCCTTTGCCCAGGAGGCCGCATCGTCCTCACCGCCAGAGAGGAACTCGCTCCTCCTTCGGCACTCTTGGTGCGTTGCCCGGGGCGTGCCGCACCCAGAGTGTGCCTGGGCGTCTGCACGCATGTGCGTCAGAGCCGGCCTACCGCCACAGCCCCAGAGATGGCCGCGGCTTCTTGTTCCTCCCCTTGGTCGCTCTGGCCCTCCCGCTGGCACAAGGGCCGTGGCCGGCGTCCGCCGGCCCCGGGAGCGGGGTGTCCGTGCTGGGCCGGTCGAGCCGGTGGTGCTCCCGTGCGGGCGGCAGGCGGTTCCTCCCTCCTCCGTGTCTGGACCAGTGAATCACGACTGCACCGGCAGGCAGGGCAGCCTGGATCTTGCGCAGCTCCAAGGCCGGCTTCGGTCGGTTGTGTTCTTGCAGGCGTCTCCACTGCTCTAAGCTCATCCCTTCGGCCTCTGTGTCCCCCGGGGACTCCTGCGACCCAGGAGCTCTGCCGCTGGCGTCTCCTGCAGGCTGCCCGGGGTCTGTGGGGTCAGCCCCGAGGGGGGCCGCTGCCCCTCCCCCAGCGCCCCCTTCCCACGCACCCTCCCAGGCGTAGAACAGGACGTAGGCGCTCTGGCTCAGGGCAGCAGTCTCGTCACAGGCGGTCACCTTGGCGTCGTCCATCTTATACCATTGGCCGTTGCCCGCTCGGACGTAACAAAAGTAGTGTCCTCGCTCACAGCTCCACCCGGAGTGCACCAGCACGGCATAGAGCACGTAGCCCAGTGGCCCTGCCTTCCGCTCAGACGTGTAGGGCTGCACGTCCAGGCACTGGGGATAGCGCACCTCCTGAGCCCTTTTGGCCCCGCTCAGCTGTGTGAACCGCTTCAGCACCAGCACCAGGACCTGGGAGGTGCTGTGCAAAGTCAACGTCTTGGTGGCAGGCACCTTCCGGAGACAAACGCCACAGTCATAGGCATTTTCCGCCTCCAGCTTCTCGGGCTTCACCAGCTCTCTCAGAGCTTGCTCCACACTCTGAGCCGCCGTGATATCCAGGCTGATGTCCAGGTAAGGGTCGAACGTGTCCGAGACACCGAGGCAGTGGAGACACTGGATCCGAGACCTCCACGTCCCGCCGAAGATCTGACGGACGACGCCGGTGTCCTCGGAGGCGTGGCCCGACGGCTGGGATGCACTCAGGCACCCTTGCTGCATGCCACTCAGAGTGAACATCAGAAACTCGTGGGCGTCTTCCTGCTGGTGTCTGTGGAAGCCCGCCAGCAGGTCCTTGCGGGGCCGGATCACCTCTCCCGCGTGAAGGAGGGCTCGGGTCACGTGAGCTCGCATGGCACAGAGCGTGCAGGAGCCGCCGGCCGGACAGAGGGTGGCGTGCTGCCGGGACACCAGCCAGCTGGCCAGGGGCGGCGTGTGGCTCAGACACTGCAGCGCCGCATTCACGTAGCAGGTGTTCCCCAGATTCTGAAGCCCAGCGCCCACCCCCCACGGCCCCCTCCAACTCAGGGCGACTTTCTGGCCAGGCGCCAGCCCCGCTGACCCGGGAGCCAAGTCACCCCGCTGGGGGCGCCCGACTGCCGGCGACGGCCCCTCAGGGACAGAGGGTCCCCGAAGGGCATCCGCACCAGCGGCGCTGGCCCGACCATCTTGCCCTCCGGCTAAGACGTTGAAGGGAGCCGGACACGCACCTCCCCCGTGCTCAGAAGCAGCCCCCGGGTCTCTGCAAACAAGGCCCACGAGGGTTTCCATCTCCTACCTGCAGCTGCACGCCGGTGCCTCCTTCCCTCACACCGTCGTCTCCAAAAAGGGCCCGGGCTCCGCCCCCTCGGGCCTTTGGGGGCTTTCCCACAGCCCCACCCCCGCACGTGCAAGCTCCTCATTCGCCGAGGCAGCCGAGGGCCTGCCCATTCCCACTCCTGCCATCCAACCACCGACACTTTTCTCGGGGAATTCCCCTTGACGAAGCCCCGCACGCACTTCCGACCTGGCCCCCTGGACCAAAGGGCTCCGGATGCAAATGATTCGGGGCCATTGGGCCTTCCAGGCTTGCCCGCTAGACATTCACTGCGGGCCTTCCAAGTTCAGCACACAAATGCGGGCTGCAGAGGAATGCCGTGGGCTCACCATTCACATCCTAACACACTTGTGCAAACATATGTCTGCCCACCTACCCTCTCCCCTTTAGGGGTCTCCCCACCCCAGACCCCTGCCAGAGGACAACCCCTCCCCACACAATAAGAAACCCTTGCCTCAACTTTGCTCTCCAGTGAGGTCCACTCCGATCTCTATGCTTTCTCACTGGACACTCTCCTAGCGTTCAGGGTCCTGGCACCAGAAGCTGCCTAGAGAGTGGCACATATGCTTTTCTCCCTTCAGGGCCATTGGTCAAGCCCCAAAGCGAGCTCATTCCAAAAGGCATAGAATTGCTGCAACTTTGGATGCATTGCTTCAGCTCCTTTTATGTCTCCGTTGCCTTTCGCCCTTCCTTTTCCTTCTTCCATTTGTTTTGATTGTTGTTGTTGTTGTTGTTGTCGTTGTCGTTCCTTTCTTTGTTTTTTTGGGGGTTTTTTGAGCCGTTTTTTGGTTTTGGGTTTTTTTGTGTTTTGGGGTTTTTTTTTTTTTTTCGTTTTCCTTTTTTAATTTTTTTTTTAATTTTGTGTTCATTTTGTTATTTTTTTGTTGATTTTATTCTCTTTCTCTATTTTATATACAATAGTTGACTCATACAGTCGTCTTTCCAATTCCAGGGCTTAAAACGCGCTCTAAGTTAAGGCATAAAAAAGGTTTCCCTCCTGGAGGAGGATGACTGTTGCTTTCCTTCTCGGTGTGGGACAGGTGTGTTTGTTTGCTCTCCCGTCCTGGACATTATGCTTGCCTTCCAGGACGATGGGGGTTTCACGGTCCACGTGTTTCCCATACATAGCTGAAGCGTTGATTCCGTGGACCCTTACTAGGAAAGAACGGCCCTGACCCCGCTTTCTGCCTTAGCCTCTTGCACCCCTCTCCCCTCCCGCTTCCCCATCCCATCCCAGGACCCTACCACTTTGTGCTTTATCGTCCAGGTGCTCACACCCTTGCTGTCCTCTTGCCTCCTTCCCATGGCACAGAGAAGCGAGATCAGCCAGTATCTTTCTCGCTTTTGCACGGATTTCCCCCAGCGTAAGGCCACCTTCCCACTCCCCCTGCCACGCCGCTCCAGTCGCCGTTCTTCTCCTTTTTCTCCTTCTCCTTCTTCTTCTTCTTCAGAGGGGGTGGATGGGGCAAGCAGTAAGTCCATTTGAGACGATGGGGAAGATGGGTGGTGATGATGAGGGAAGGCTGTGGGTGGCTCCACGTCCTCGCGCGGGGCACGCTTGTTCGTGTTCTTGGGGGAAGATGCTGCTCATCATTCTTTTTCCTCTCCACGTGTGGAGGGCGTGGTGGGCTGTAGGTAAGCATGCGGGGGAAACGAGCCATCGGAACGTTCTCTGTTCCTTGCCACGCCGACTGGTGCGGTCAGCAGCCAGAGTTGTCCCTCGAGGTCTGAGATGTTAAACCACACATTCCCGGTCTGCCCTTTGCTGGAGGGTTTGGGGTTCGCGGCCGTCAGCCAAGAAACAGAGATGAAACGCAAGAGGTGATCGATAAGGGTCCTCAGGCGCCCCTCCACCGGGTCACGGGAATCATGAGGCAGTCGGGAAAGCAGCGAGGGGAGGACAGTTTCCCCACCGCCCCAGGCACTTTGGAGGCCGGCCGCATCTCCTCGCGTCCAGCGGCGTTTGTCCGGGGCCCAGCTGGAAGAGACAACTGACTGCCAGGCAGGCCGGGCAGAGTCGGAAGTCCAGTTGTCTTGCTATCCCAATCTGGGGTAGGCTCGGGTCTTTCCTCAGTGTGGGGAGGACCTTTGCTTTCAGAAATGAACGCTGCGTGACGGATCTCCACCTAGGCCCCGGTGCACTGCTGGTGGAGAGGTTTCTTTGGCACTAGTTGGCTCGCCTTTCTCCCCTTGGCCTTCGTGTCGGTGCTGGTGGTGCCGGCGGTGGTGCTCACGGCATCGTGGATCGCTTCTCCTGTTTGGCACTCGGCGCTTCTCCAGCATGCTCCTTGCACCGGAAATGGAGCCCCAGGGAACTTTGCAGACGAGCGTCCTGCCGGGGACGCACGGATCCCCGCCTCATTCCTGCCGGACCCTCTGCCTAGTAGCACGAGGCCTCCCGAGGGCAGCCACCCATAAAGACTGCTTGCCCATCTTCCCCCCGGACGCTGCTCGACGTCTGGGGCATTTCCGAGAGCCTGGCCGGCCGGAAGGACACGGTGCGTGGACCTGCACCCGCTCTTCCCTGCACCTCCCCGCCGATGGGCTCCGGAGGTCGTCTCCTTGCTCGGCTGGCTGTGAGCGTTCTGTGAGGTGTCTCCAGGCCGCGTCACTCACCAGAGGCCAGCGGTGCGGCCAGGGACTGGAGACGGGGGAAGAAAGGCAAGGCCACACCCAAAGTCCCATCCAGAGAGGACTCTCCCACCCTCGCAGAAGTGGCAGGCCCTGGCACCGTGCTCAGACCCGCTCACGCACCCCATTCGCTCCGCCGACTTCCCAGCAGAGCCAGCCCTCGAGAGCTGAGCCGCTCGGGCACAAACCCGTTCCCGGGGAACACCGAGACCCCGGGCTCACTCCAGGCCCCGCCTTTGCCCAGGAGGCCGCATCGTCCTCACCGCCAGAGAGGAACTCGCTCCTCCTTCGGCACTCTTGGTGCGTTGCCCGGGGCGTGCCGCACCCAGAGTGTGCCTGGGCGTCTGCACGCATGTGCGTCAGAGCCGGCCTACCGCCACAGCCCCAGAGATGGCCGCGGCTTCTTGTTCCTCCCCTTGGTCGCTCTGGCCCTCCCGCTGGCACAAGGGCCGTGGCCGGCGTCCGCCGGCCCCGGGAGCGGGGTGTCCGTGCTGGGCCGGTCGAGCCGGTGGTGCTCCCGTGCGGGCGGCAGGCGGTTCCTCCCTCCTCCGTGTCTGGACCAGTGAATCACGACTGCACCGGCAGGCAGGGCAGCCTGGATCTTGCGCAGCTCCAAGGCCGGCTTCGGTCGGTTGTGTTCTTGCAGGCGTCTCCACTGCTCTAAGCTCATCCCTTCGGCCTCTGTGTCCCCCGGGGACTCCTGCGACCCAGGAGCTCTGCCGCTGGCGTCTCCTGCAGGCTGCCCGGGGTCTGTGGGGTCAGCCCCGAGGGGGGCCGCTGCCCCTCCCCCAGCGCCCCCTTCCCACGCACCCTCCCAGGCGTAGAACAGGACGTAGGCGCTCTGGCTCAGGGCAGCAGTCTTGTCACAGGCGGTCACCTTGGCGTCGTCCATCTTATACCATTGGCCGTTGCCCGCTCGGACGTAACAAAAGTAGTGTCCTCGCTCACAGCTCCACCCGGAGTGCACCAGCACGGCATAGAGCACGTAGCCCAGTGGCCCTGCCTTCCGCTCAGACGTGTAGGGCTGCACGTCCAGGCACTGGGGATAGCGCACCTCCTGAGCCCTTTTGGCCCCGCTCAGCTGTGTGAACCGCTTCAGCACCAGCACCAGGACCTGGGAGGTGCTGTGCAAAGTCAACGTCTTGGTGGCAGGCACCTTCCGGAGACAAACGCCACAGTCATAGGCATTTTCCGCCTCCAGCTTCTCGGGCTTCACCAGCTCTCTCAGAGCTTGCTCCACACTCTGAGCCGCCGTGATATCCAGGCTGATGTCCAGGTAAGGGTCGAACGTGTCCGAGACACCGAGGCAGTGGAGACACTGGATCCGAGACCTCCACGTCCCGCCGAAGATCTGACGGACGACGCCGGTGTCCTCGGAGGCGTGGCCCGACGGCTGGGATGCACTCAGGCACCCTTGCTGCATGCCACTCAGAGTGAACATCAGAAACTCGTGGGCGTCTTCCTGCTGGTGTCTGTGGAAGCCCGCCAGCAGGTCCTTGCGGGGCCGGATCACCTCTCCCGCGTGAAGGAGGGCTCGGGTCACGTGAGCTCGCATGGCACAGAGCGTGCAGGAGCCGCCGGCCGGACAGAGGGTGGCGTGCTGCCGGGACACCAGCCAGCTGGCCAGGGGCGGCGTGTGGCTCAGACACTGCAGCGCCGCATTCACGTAGCAGGTGTTCCCCAGATTCTGAAGCCCAGCGCCCACCCCCCACGGCCCCCTCCAACTCAGGGCGACTTTCTGGCCAGGCGCCAGCCCCGCTGACCCGGGAGCCAAGTCACCCCGCTGGGGGCGCCCGACTGCCGGCGACGGCCCCTCAGGGACAGAGGGTCCCCGAAGGGCATCCGCACCAGCGGCGCTGGCCCGACCATCTTGCCCTCCGGCTAAGACGTTGAAGGGAGCCGGACACGCACCTCCCCCGTGCTCAGAAGCAGCCCCCGGGTCTCTGCAAACAAGGCCCACGAGGGTTTCCATCTCCTACCTGCAGCTGCACGCCGGTGCCTCCTTCCCTCACACCGTCGTCTCCAAAAAGGGCCCGGGCTCCGCCCCCTCGGGCCTTTGGGGGCTTTCCCACAGCCCCACCCCCGCACGTGCAAGCTCCTCATTCGCCGAGGCAGCCGAGGGCCTGCCCATTCCCACTCCTGCCATCCAACCACCGACACTTTTCTCGGGGAATTCCCCTTGACGAAGCCCCGCACGCACTTCCGACCTGGCCCCCTGGACCAAAGGGCTCCGGATGCAAATGATTCGGGGCCATTGGGCCTTCCAGGCTTGCCCGCTAGACATTCACTGCGGGCCTTCCAAGTTCAGCACACAAATGCGGGCTGCAGAGGAATGCCGTGGGCTCACCATTCACATCCTAACACACTTGTGCAAACATATGTCTGCCCACCTACCCTCTCCCCTTTAGGGGTCTCCCCACCCCAGACCCCTGCCAGAGGACAACCCCTCCCCACACAATAAGAAACCCTTGCCTCAACTTTGCTCTCCAGTGAGGTCCACTCCGATCTCTATGCTTTCTCACTGGACACTCTCCTAGCGTTCAGGGTCCTGGCACCAGAAGCTGCCTAGAGAGTGGCACATATGCTTTTCTCCCTTCAGGGCCATTGGTCAAGCCCCAAAGCGAGCTCATTCCAAAAGGCATAGAATTGCTGCAACTTTGGATGCATTGCTTCAGCTCCTTTTATGTCTCCGTTGCCTTTCGCCCTTCCTTTTCCTTCTTCCATTTGTTTTGATTGTTGTTGTTGTTGTTGTTGTCGTTGTCGTTCCTTTCTTTGTTTTTTTGGGGGTTTTTTGAGCCGTTTTTTGGTTTTGGGTTTTTTTGTGTTTTGGGGTTTTTTTTTTTTTTCGTTTTCCTTTTTTAATTTTTTTTTTAATTTTGTGTTCATTTTGTTATTTTTTTGTTGATTTTATTCTCTTTCTCTATTTTATATACAATAGTTGACTCATACAGTCGTCTTTCCAATTCCAGGGCTTAAAACGCGCTCTAAGTTAAGGCATAAAAAAGGTTTCCCTCCTGGAGGAGGATGACTGTTGCTTTCCTTCTCGGTGTGGGACAGGTGTGTTTGTTTGCTCTCCCGTCCTGGACATTATGCTTGCCTTCCAGGACGATGGGGGTTTCACGGTCCACGTGTTTCCCATACATAGCTGAAGCGTTGATTCCGTGGACCCTTACTAGGAAAGAACGGCCCTGACCCCGCTTTCTGCCTTAGCCTCTTGCACCCCTCTCCCCTCCCGCTTCCCCATCCCATCCCAGGACCCTACCACTTTGTGCTTTATCGTCCAGGTGCTCACACCCTTGCTGTCCTCTTGCCTCCTTCCCATGGCACAGAGAAGCGAGATCAGCCAGTATCTTTCTCGCTTTTGCACGGATTTCCCCCAGCGTAAGGCCACCTTCCCACTCCCCCTGCCACGCCGCTCCAGTCGCCGTTCTTCTCCTTTTTCTCCTTCTCCTTCTTCTTCTTCTTCAGAGGGGGTGGATGGGGCAAGCAGTAAGTCCATTTGAGACGATGGGGAAGATGGGTGGTGATGATGAGGGAAGGCTGTGGGTGGCTCCACGTCCTCGCGCGGGGCACGCTTGTTCGTGTTCTTGGGGGAAGATGCTGCTCATCATTCTTTTTCCTCTCCACGTGTGGAGGGCGTGGTGGGCTGTAGGTAAGCATGCGGGGGAAACGAGCCATCGGAACGTTCTCTGTTCCTTGCCACGCCGACTGGTGCGGTCAGCAGCCAGAGTTGTCCCTCGAGGTCTGAGATGTTAAACCACACATTCCCGGTCTGCCCTTTGCTGGAGGGTTTGGGGTTCGCGGCCGTCAGCCAAGAAACAGAGATGAAACGCAAGAGGTGATCGATAAGGGTCCTCAGGCGCCCCTCCACCGGGTCACGGGAATCATGAGGCAGTCGGGAAAGCAGCGAGGGGAGGACAGTTTCCCCACCGCCCCAGGCACTTTGGAGGCCGGCCGCATCTCCTCGCGTCCAGCGGCGTTTGTCCGGGGCCCAGCTGGAAGAGACAACTGACTGCCAGGCAGGCCGGGCAGAGTCGGAAGTCCAGTTGTCTTGCTATCCCAATCTGGGGTAGGCTCGGGTCTTTCCTCAGTGTGGGGAGGACCTTTGCTTTCAGAAATGAACGCTGCGTGACGGATCTCCACCTAGGCCCCGGTGCACTGCTGGTGGAGAGGTTTCTTTGGCACTAGTTGGCTCGCCTTTCTCCCCTTGGCCTTCGTGTCGGTGCTGGTGGTGCCGGCGGTGGTGCTCACGGCATCGTGGATCGCTTCTCCTGTTTGGCACTCGGCGCTTCTCCAGCATGCTCCTTGCACCGGAAATGGAGCCCCAGGGAACTTTGCAGACGAGCGTCCTGCCGGGGACGCACGGATCCCCGCCTCATTCCTGCCGGACCCTCTGCCTAGTAGCACGAGGCCTCCCGAGGGAAGCCACCCATAAAGACTGCTTGCCCATCTTCCCCCCGGACGCTGCTCGACGTCTGGGGCATTTCCGAGAGCCTGGCCGGCCGGAAGGACACGGTGCGTGGACCTGCACCCGCTCTTCCCTGCACCTCCCCGCCGATGGGCTCCGGAGGTCGTCTCCTTGCTCGGCTGGCTGTGAGCGTTCTGTGAGGTGTCTCCAGGCCGCGTCACTCACCAGAGGCCAGCGGTGCGGCCAGGGACTGGAGACGGGGGAAGAAAGGCAAGGCCACACCCAAAGTCCCATCCAGAGAGGACTCTCCCACCCTCGCAGAAGTGGCAGGCCCTGGCACCGTGCTCAGACCCGCTCACGCACCCCATTCGCTCCGCCGACTTCCCAGCAGAGCCAGCCCTCGAGAGCTGAGCCGCTCGGGCACAAACCCGTTCCCGGGGAACACCGAGACCCCGGGCTCACTCCAGGCCCCGCCTTTGCCCAGGAGGCCGCATCGTCCTCACCGCCAGAGAGGAACTCGCTCCTCCTTCGGCACTCTTGGTGCGTTGCCCGGGGCGTGCCGCACCCAGAGTGTGCCTGGGCGTCTGCACGCATGTGCGTCAGAGCCGGCCTACCGCCACAGCCCCAGAGATGGCCGCGGCTTCTTGTTCCTCCCCTTGGTCGCTCTGGCCCTCCCGCTGGCACAAGGGCCGTGGCCGGCGTCCGCCGGCCCCGGGAGCGGGGTGTCCGTGCTGGGCCGGTCGAGCCGGTGGTGCTCCCGTGCGGGCGGCAGGCGGTTCCTCCCTCCTCCGTGTCTGGACCAGTGAATCACGACTGCACCGGCAGGCAGGGCAGCCTGGATCTTGCGCAGCTCCAAGGCCGGCTTCGGTCGGTTGTGTTCTTGCAGGCGTCTCCACTGCTCTAAGCTCATCCCTTCGGCCTCTGTGTCCCCCGGGGACTCCTGCGACCCAGGAGCTCTGCCGCTGGCGTCTCCTGCAGGCTGCCCGGGGTCTGTGGGGTCAGCCCCGAGGGGGGCCGCTGCCCCTCCCCCAGCGCCCCCTTCCCACGCACCCTCCCAGGCGTAGAACAGGACGTAGGCGCTCTGGCTCAGGGCAGCAGTCTCGTCACAGGCGGTCACCTTGGCGTCGTCCATCTTATACCATTGGCCGTTGCCCGCTCGGACGTAACAAAAGTAGTGTCCTCGCTCACAGCTCCACCCGGAGTGCACCAGCACGGCATAGAGCACGTAGCCCAGTGGCCCTGCCTTCCGCTCAGACGTGTAGGGCTGCACGTCCAGGCACTGGGGATAGCGCACCTCCTGAGCCCTTTTGGCCCCGCTCAGCTGTGTGAACCGCTTCAGCACCAGCACCAGGACCTGGGAGGTGCTGTGCAAAGTCAACGTCTTGGTGGCAGGCACCTTCCGGAGACAAACGCCACAGTCATAGGCATTTTCCGCCTCCAGCTTCTCGGGCTTCACCAGCTCTCTCAGAGCTTGCTCCACACTCTGAGCCGCCGTGATATCCAGGCTGATGTCCAGGTAAGGGTCGAACGTGTCCGAGACACCGAGGCAGTGGAGACACTGGATCCGAGACCTCCACGTCCCGCCGAAGATCTGACGGACGACGCCGGTGTCCTCGGAGGCGTGGCCCGACGGCTGGGATGCACTCAGGCACCCTTGCTGCATGCCACTCAGAGTGAACATCAGAAACTCGTGGGCGTCTTCCTGCTGGTGTCTGTGGAAGCCCGCCAGCAGGTCCTTGCGGGGCCGGATCACCTCTCCCGCGTGAAGGAGGGCTCGGGTCACGTGAGCTCGCATGGCACAGAGCGTGCAGGAGCCGCCGGCCGGACAGAGGGTGGCGTGCTGCCGGGACACCAGCCAGCTGGCCAGGGGCGGCGTGTGGCTCAGACACTGCAGCGCCGCATTCACGTAGCAGGTGTTCCCCAGATTCTGAAGCCCAGCGCCCACCCCCCACGGCCCCCTCCAACTCAGGGCGACTTTCTGGCCAGGCGCCAGCCCCGCTGACCCGGGAGCCAAGTCACCCCGCTGGGGGCGCCCGACTGCCGGCGACGGCCCCTCAGGGACAGAGGGTCCCCGAAGGGCATCCGCACCAGCGGCGCTGGCCCGACCATCTTGCCCTCCGGCTAAGACGTTGAAGGGAGCCGGACACGCACCTCCCCCGTGCTCAGAAGCAGCCCCCGGGTCTCTGCAAACAAGGCCCACGAGGGTTTCCATCTCCTACCTGCAGCTGCACGCCGGTGCCTCCTTCCCTCACACCGTCGTCTCCAAAAAGGGCCCGGGCTCCGCCCCCTCGGGCCTTTGGGGGCTTTCCCACAGCCCCACCCCCGCACGTGCAAGCTCCTCATTCGCCGAGGCAGCCGAGGGCCTGCCCATTCCCACTCCTGCCATCCAACCACCGACACTTTTCTCGGGGAATTCCCCTTGACGAAGCCCCGCACGCACTTCCGACCTGGCCCCCTGGACCAAAGGGCTCCGGATGCAAATGATTCGGGGCCATTGGGCCTTCCAGGCTTGCCCGCTAGACATTCACTGCGGGCCTTCCAAGTTCAGCACACAAATGCGGGCTGCAGAGGAATGCCGTGGGCTCACCATTCACATCCTAACACACTTGTGCAAACATATGTCTGCCCACCTACCCTCTCCCCTTTAGGGGTCTCCCCACCCCAGACCCCTGCCAGAGGACAACCCCTCCCCACACAATAAGAAACCCTTGCCTCAACTTTGCTCTCCAGTGAGGTCCACTCCGATCTCTATGCTTTCTCACTGGACACTCTCCTAGCGTTCAGGGTCCTGGCACCAGAAGCTGCCTAGAGAGTGGCACATATGCTTTTCTCCCTTCAGGGCCATTGGTCAAGCCCCAAAGCGAGCTCATTCCAAAAGGCATAGAATTGCTGCAACTTTGGATGCATTGCTTCAGCTCCTTTTATGTCTCCGTTGCCTTTCGCCCTTCCTTTTCCTTCTTCCATTTGTTTTGATTGTTGTTGTTGTTGTTGTTGTCGTTGTCGTTCCTTTCTTTGTTTTTTTGGGGGTTTTTTGAGCCGTTTTTTGGTTTTGGGTTTTTTTGTGTTTTGGGGTTTTTTTTTTTTTTCGTTTTCCTTTTTTAATTTTTTTTTTAATTTTGTGTTCATTTTGTTATTTTTTTGTTGATTTTATTCTCTTTCTCTATTTTATATACAATAGTTGACTCATACAGTCGTCTTTCCAATTCCAGGGCTTAAAACGCGCTCTAAGTTAAGGCATAAAAAAGGTTTCCCTCCTGGAGGAGGATGACTGTTGCTTTCCTTCTCGGTGTGGGACAGGTGTGTTTGTTTGCTCTCCCGTCCTGGACATTATGCTTGCCTTCCAGGACGATGGGGGTTTCACGGTCCACGTGTTTCCCATACATAGCTGAAGCGTTGATTCCGTGGACCCTTACTAGGAAAGAACGGCCCTGACCCCGCTTTCTGCCTTAGCCTCTTGCACCCCTCTCCCCTCCCGCTTCCCCATCCCATCCCAGGACCCTACCACTTTGTGCTTTATCGTCCAGGTGCTCACACCCTTGCTGTCCTCTTGCCTCCTTCCCATGGCACAGAGAAGCGAGATCAGCCAGTATCTTTCTCGCTTTTGCACGGATTTCCCCCAGCGTAAGGCCACCTTCCCACTCCCCCTGCCACGCCGCTCCAGTCGCCGTTCTTCTCCTTTTTCTCCTTCTCCTTCTTCTTCTTCTTCAGAGGGGGTGGATGGGGCAAGCAGTAAGTCCATTTGAGACGATGGGGAAGATGGGTGGTGATGATGAGGGAAGGCTGTGGGTGGCTCCACGTCCTCGCGCGGGGCACGCTTGTTCGTGTTCTTGGGGGAAGATGCTGCTCATCATTCTTTTTCCTCTCCACGTGTGGAGGGCGTGGTGGGCTGTAGGTAAGCATGCGGGGGAAACGAGCCATCGGAACGTTCTCTGTTCCTTGCCACGCCGACTGGTGCGGTCAGCAGCCAGAGTTGTCCCTCGAGGTCTGAGATGTTAAACCACACATTCCCGGTCTGCCCTTTGCTGGAGGGTTTGGGGTTCGCGGCCGTCAGCCAAGAAACAGAGATGAAACGCAAGAGGTGATCGATAAGGGTCCTCAGGCGCCCCTCCACCGGGTCACGGGAATCATGAGGCAGTCGGGAAAGCAGCGAGGGGAGGACAGTTTCCCCACCGCCCCAGGCACTTTGGAGGCCGGCCGCATCTCCTCGCGTCCAGCGGCGTTTGTCCGGGGCCCAGCTGGAAGAGACAACTGACTGCCAGGCAGGCCGGGCAGAGTCGGAAGTCCAGTTGTCTTGCTATCCCAATCTGGGGTAGGCTCGGGTCTTTCCTCAGTGTGGGGAGGACCTTTGCTTTCAGAAATGAACGCTGCGTGACGGATCTCCACCTAGGCCCCGGTGCACTGCTGGTGGAGAGGTTTCTTTGGCACTAGTTGGCTCGCCTTTCTCCCCTTGGCCTTCGTGTCGGTGCTGGTGGTGCCGGCGGTGGTGCTCACGGCATCGTGGATCGCTTCTCCTGTTTGGCACTCGGCGCTTCTCCAGCATGCTCCTTGCACCGGAAATGGAGCCCCAGGGAACTTTGCAGACGAGCGTCCTGCCGGGGACGCACGGATCCCCGCCTCATTCCTGCCGGACCCTCTGCCTAGTAGCACGAGGCCTCCCGAGGGAAGCCACCCATAAAGACTGCTTGCCCATCTTCCCCCCGGACGCTGCTCGACGTCTGGGGCATTTCCGAGAGCCTGGCCGGCCGGAAGGACACGGTGCGTGGACCTGCACCCGCTCTTCCCTGCACCTCCCCGCCGATGGGCTCCGGAGGTCGTCTCCTTGCTCGGCTGGCTGTGAGCGTTCTGTGAGGTGTCTCCAGGCCGCGTCACTCACCAGAGGCCAGCGGTGCGGCCAGGGACTGGAGACGGGGGAAGAAAGGCAAGGCCACACCCAAAGTCCCATCCAGAGAGGACTCTCCCACCCTCGCAGAAGTGGCAGGCCCTGGCACCGTGCTCAGACCCGCTCACGCACCCCATTCGCTCCGCCGACTTCCCAGCAGAGCCAGCCCTCGAGAGCTGAGCCGCTCGGGCACAAACCCGTTCCCGGGGAACACCGAGACCCCGGGCTCACTCCAGGCCCCGCCTTTGCCCAGGAGGCCGCATCGTCCTCACCGCCAGAGAGGAACTCGCTCCTCCTTCGGCACTCTTGGTGCGTTGCCCGGGGCGTGCCGCACCCAGAGTGTGCCTGGGCGTCTGCACGCATGTGCGTCAGAGCCGGCCTACCGCCACAGCCCCAGAGATGGCCGCGGCTTCTTGTTCCTCCCCTTGGTCGCTCTGGCCCTCCCGCTGGCACAAGGGCCGTGGCCGGCGTCCGCCGGCCCCGGGAGCGGGGTGTCCGTGCTGGGCCGGTCGAGCCGGTGGTGCTCCCGTGCGGGCGGCAGGCGGTTCCTCCCTCCTCCGTGTCTGGACCAGTGAATCACGACTGCACCGGCAGGCAGGGCAGCCTGGATCTTGCGCAGCTCCAAGGCCGGCTTCGGTCGGTTGTGTTCTTGCAGGCGTCTCCACTGCTCTAAGCTCATCCCTTCGGCCTCTGTGTCCCCCGGGGACTCCTGCGACCCAGGAGCTCTGCCGCTGGCGTCTCCTGCAGGCTGCCCGGGGTCTGTGGGGTCAGCCCCGAGGGGGGCCGCTGCCCCTCCCCCAGCGCCCCCTTCCCACGCACCCTCCCAGGCGTAGAACAGGACGTAGGCGCTCTGGCTCAGGGCAGCAGTCTCGTCACAGGCGGTCACCTTGGCGTCGTCCATCTTATACCATTGGCCGTTGCCCGCTCGGACGTAACAAAAGTAGTGTCCTCGCTCACAGCTCCACCCGGAGTGCACCAGCACGGCATAGAGCACGTAGCCCAGTGGCCCTGCCTTCCGCTCAGACGTGTAGGGCTGCACGTCCAGGCACTGGGGATAGCGCACCTCCTGAGCCCTTTTGGCCCCGCTCAGCTGTGTGAACCGCTTCAGCACCAGCACCAGGACCTGGGAGGTGCTGTGCAAAGTCAACGTCTTGGTGGCAGGCACCTTCCGGAGACAAACGCCACAGTCATAGGCATTTTCCGCCTCCAGCTTCTCGGGCTTCACCAGCTCTCTCAGAGCTTGCTCCACACTCTGAGCCGCCGTGATATCCAGGCTGATGTCCAGGTAAGGGTCGAACGTGTCCGAGACACCGAGGCAGTGGAGACACTGGATCCGAGACCTCCACGTCCCGCCGAAGATCTGACGGACGACGCCGGTGTCCTCGGAGGCGTGGCCCGACGGCTGGGATGCACTCAGGCACCCTTGCTGCATGCCACTCAGAGTGAACATCAGAAACTCGTGGGCGTCTTCCTGCTGGTGTCTGTGGAAGCCCGCCAGCAGGTCCTTGCGGGGCCGGATCACCTCTCCCGCGTGAAGGAGGGCTCGGGTCACGTGAGCTCGCATGGCACAGAGCGTGCAGGAGCCGCCGGCCGGACAGAGGGTGGCGTGCTGCCGGGACACCAGCCAGCTGGCCAGGGGCGGCGTGTGGCTCAGACACTGCAGCGCCGCATTCACGTAGCAGGTGTTCCCCAGATTCTGAAGCCCAGCGCCCACCCCCCACGGCCCCCTCCAACTCAGGGCGACTTTCTGGCCAGGCGCCAGCCCCGCTGACCCGGGAGCCAAGTCACCCCGCTGGGGGCGCCCGACTGCCGGCGACGGCCCCTCAGGGACAGAGGGTCCCCGAAGGGCATCCGCACCAGCGGCGCTGGCCCGACCATCTTGCCCTCCGGCTAAGACGTTGAAGGGAGCCGGACACGCACCTCCCCCGTGCTCAGAAGCAGCCCCCGGGTCTCTGCAAACAAGGCCCACGAGGGTTTCCATCTCCTACCTGCAGCTGCACGCCGGTGCCTCCTTCCCTCACACCGTCGTCTCCAAAAAGGGCCCGGGCTCCGCCCCCTCGGGCCTTTGGGGGCTTTCCCACAGCCCCACCCCCGCACGTGCAAGCTCCTCATTCGCCGAGGCAGCCGAGGGCCTGCCCATTCCCACTCCTGCCATCCAACCACCGACACTTTTCTCGGGGAATTCCCCTTGACGAAGCCCCGCACGCACTTCCGACCTGGCCCCCTGGACCAAAGGGCTCCGGATGCAAATGATTCGGGGCCATTGGGCCTTCCAGGCTTGCCCGCTAGACATTCACTGCGGGCCTTCCAAGTTCAGCACACAAATGCGGGCTGCAGAGGAATGCCGTGGGCTCACCATTCACATCCTAACACACTTGTGCAAACATATGTCTGCCCACCTACCCTCTCCCCTTTAGGGGTCTCCCCACCCCAGACCCCTGCCAGAGGACAACCCCTCCCCACACAATAAGAAACCCTTGCCTCAACTTTGCTCTCCAGTGAGGTCCACTCCGATCTCTATGCTTTCTCACTGGACACTCTCCTAGCGTTCAGGGTCCTGGCACCAGAAGCTGCCTAGAGAGTGGCACATATGCTTTTCTCCCTTCAGGGCCATTGGTCAAGCCCCAAAGCGAGCTCATTCCAAAAGGCATAGAATTGCTGCAACTTTGGATGCATTGCTTCAGCTCCTTTTATGTCTCCGTTGCCTTTCGCCCTTCCTTTTCCTTCTTCCATTTGTTTTGATTGTTGTTGTTGTTGTTGTTGTCGTTGTCGTTCCTTTCTTTGTTTTTTTGGGGGTTTTTTGAGCCGTTTTTTGGTTTTGGGTTTTTTTGTGTTTTGGGGTTTTTTTTTTTTTTCGTTTTCCTTTTTTAATTTTTTTTTTAATTTTGTGTTCATTTTGTTATTTTTTTGTTGATTTTATTCTCTTTCTCTATTTTATATACAATAGTTGACTCATACAGTCGTCTTTCCAATTCCAGGGCTTAAAACGCGCTCTAAGTTAAGGCATAAAAAAGGTTTCCCTCCTGGAGGAGGATGACTGTTGCTTTCCTTCTCGGTGTGGGACAGGTGTGTTTGTTTGCTCTCCCGTCCTGGACATTATGCTTGCCTTCCAGGACGATGGGGGTTTCACGGTCCACGTGTTTCCCATACATAGCTGAAGCGTTGATTCCGTGGACCCTTACTAGGAAAGAACGGCCCTGACCCCGCTTTCTGCCTTAGCCTCTTGCACCCCTCTCCCCTCCCGCTTCCCCATCCCATCCCAGGACCCTACCACTTTGTGCTTTATCGTCCAGGTGCTCACACCCTTGCTGTCCTCTTGCCTCCTTCCCATGGCACAGAGAAGCGAGATCAGCCAGTATCTTTCTCGCTTTTGCACGGATTTCCCCCAGCGTAAGGCCACCTTCCCACTCCCCCTGCCACGCCGCTCCAGTCGCCGTTCTTCTCCTTTTTCTCCTTCTCCTTCTTCTTCTTCTTCAGAGGGGGTGGATGGGGCAAGCAGTAAGTCCATTTGAGACGATGGGGAAGATGGGTGGTGATGATGAGGGAAGGCTGTGGGTGGCTCCACGTCCTCGCGCGGGGCACGCTTGTTCGTGTTCTTGGGGGAAGATGCTGCTCATCATTCTTTTTCCTCTCCACGTGTGGAGGGCGTGGTGGGCTGTAGGTAAGCATGCGGGGGAAACGAGCCATCGGAACGTTCTCTGTTCCTTGCCACGCCGACTGGTGCGGTCAGCAGCCAGAGTTGTCCCTCGAGGTCTGAGATGTTAAACCACACATTCCCGGTCTGCCCTTTGCTGGAGGGTTTGGGGTTCGCGGCCGTCAGCCAAGAAACAGAGATGAAACGCAAGAGGTGATCGATAAGGGTCCTCAGGCGCCCCTCCACCGGGTCACGGGAATCATGAGGCAGTCGGGAAAGCAGCGAGGGGAGGACAGTTTCCCCACCGCCCCAGGCACTTTGGAGGCCGGCCGCATCTCCTCGCGTCCAGCGGCGTTTGTCCGGGGCCCAGCTGGAAGAGACAACTGACTGCCAGGCAGGCCGGGCAGAGTCGGAAGTCCAGTTGTCTTGCTATCCCAATCTGGGGTAGGCTCGGGTCTTTCCTCAGTGTGGGGAGGACCTTTGCTTTCAGAAATGAACGCTGCGTGACGGATCTCCACCTAGGCCCCGGTGCACTGCTGGTGGAGAGGTTTCTTTGGCACTAGTTGGCTCGCCTTTCTCCCCTTGGCCTTCGTGTCGGTGCTGGTGGTGCCGGCGGTGGTGCTCACGGCATCGTGGATCGCTTCTCCTGTTTGGCACTCGGCGCTTCTCCAGCATGCTCCTTGCACCGGAAATGGAGCCCCAGGGAACTTTGCAGACGAGCGTCCTGCCGGGGACGCACGGATCCCCGCCTCATTCCTGCCGGACCCTCTGCCTAGTAGCACGAGGCCTCCCGAGGGAAGCCACCCATAAAGACTGCTTGCCCATCTTCCCCCCGGACGCTGCTCGACGTCTGGGGCATTTCCGAGAGCCTGGCCGGCCGGAAGGACACGGTGCGTGGACCTGCACCCGCTCTTCCCTGCACCTCCCCGCCGATGGGCTCCGGAGGTCGTCTCCTTGCTCGGCTGGCTGTGAGCGTTCTGTGAGGTGTCTCCAGGCCGCGTCACTCACCAGAGGCCAGCGGTGCGGCCAGGGACTGGAGACGGGGGAAGAAAGGCAAGGCCACACCCAAAGTCCCATCCAGAGAGGACTCTCCCACCCTCGCAGAAGTGGCAGGCCCTGGCACCGTGCTCAGACCCGCTCACGCACCCCATTCGCTCCGCCGACTTCCCAGCAGAGCCAGCCCTCGAGAGCTGAGCCGCTCGGGCACAAACCCCTTCCCAGGGAATGCCGAGACCCTGGGCTCACTCCAGGCCCCGCCTTTGCCCAGGAGGCCGCATCGTCCTCACCGCCAGAGAGGAACTCGCTCCTTGTTGGCACTCTTTGTGCCTCACCCAGGGTCTGCTGTGATGTTCCCAAGTATTGCAGGAATGAAATCATCAGAAATGTTGGTTTTAACTCTTCTCTATATTGCTGGAATTCACCTGTGTTGCCACCTTTTTCCTGACTTTTATATTTGATCGTCTTTTATCATTTCATTTATTGCTTGTCTTTGGTCTGGTCAGATTTTCTAATTCTTAATGGTTTAGTGTTGGTAGATTGTACTTTTCAAAGAATATGTCTATTTCTTCTAGGTTATCTATTTTTGGGGATCAGTTATTTGCAGTAATCTCATAGTCCACTATATTTCCTTGATAGCTGTTGTACTGTCTCCTTTTTCATTTCTGACATTATTCTAAGGGCCCTCCTACATTTTTTTTCTTTATTAGTCACACTTCAGGCTTGTCAGTTTTTTTTATGATTTGAGAAAACCAGCTTTTAGCTTTTAATACCCAGGCATTTCAAAAAAAAATAATAAGTTTAGTGCTTTAGTACATAGAAGGTAATTTTTTTTTTGCCAGATACCATTCACTAGATGATTTTAATATTTGTATATTTCTTCTCACTGCAGTGCACTCTTCTCCATTTTTTATGTTGAACTTACAGAAACTGACATGTTTATTTGACAATGCATAACTCAGATGACCATTATATCTACTACTGTGGGCAGGAATCCCTTAGAAAAAATGGAGTAGCCATCATAGTCAACAATAGAGTTCAACATACAGTTCTTGCATGCAATATCAAAAACAACACAATGATGTCTGTTCATTTCCAAGGCAAGCTATTCAATATCCCAGTTATCCAAGTCTTTGCCCTGACCAGTAATACTGAAGAAGCTGAAGTTGAATGGTTCTATGAAAACCTAAAAGACCTTTTAGTACTAACACCCAAAAAAGATGTCCTTTTCATTTTAGGGGACTGGAATGGAAGAGTATGAAATCAAGAAATACCTGGATTAACAGGCAAATTTGGCCTTGGATTACAGGATGAAACAGGGCAAAGTCTAACAGAGTTTCCCAAGAAAACACACTGGTCATAGCAAACACCCTCTTCCAACAACACAAGAGAAGACTCTACAAATGGACATCACCAGATTACCAACATGGAAATCAGATTGATTATATTCTTCGCAGGCAAAGATGGAGAAGTTCTATACAGTCAGCAAAAACAAGGCTGGGAGCTGGCTGTGGCTCATATCAGAAACTCCTTATTGCCAAATCTAGACTTAAATTTACGAAAGTGGGGACAACCACTAGACCATTCAGGTATGACCTAAATCCAATCCCTTATGATTATACAGTGGAAGTGAGAAATAGATTTAAGGGCCTAGATCTGATAGACAGAGTGCCCGATGAACTATGGACAGAGGTTTGTGACATTGTACAGGAGACAAGGAGCAAGACCATCCCCAAGAAAAAGAAATGCAAAAAGGAAAAATGGCTGTCTAAGGAGGCCTCACAAATAGCTGTGAAAAGAAGAGAAGCAAAAAGCAAAGGAGAAGGAGAAGGCAATGGCAACCCACTCCAGTACACTTGCCTGGAAAATCCCATGGACGGAGGAGCATGGTAGGCTGCAGTCCATGGCGTCACACAGAGTCGGACACGACTGTAGTGACAGCAGTGGAGGCGGCAGCAGCATGCAGTTACAAGCATAATGTATATGGATCCTAAACTACATATCATGTGTAATCTATAAATGAGGTTGTGCTTACGTAAAGAAATGATCCTCTTAAATGTAGAATTAATGGACTTTTAGATATGCAGATGACACCACGCTTATGGCAGAAGGTGAAGAGGAACTAAAAAGCCTCTTGCTAAAAGTGAAAGAGGAGAGCGAAAAAGTTGGCTTAAAGCTTACCATTCAGAAAACTAAGATAATGGCACCTGGTCCCATCACTTCATGGGAAATAGATGGGGAAACAGTAAAAACAGTGTCAGACTTTAATTTGGGGATCTCCAAAATCACTGCAGATGGTGATTGTAGCCATGAAATTAAAAGACGCTTACTCCTTGGAAGGAAAGTTATGACCATCCTAGATAGCATATTACAAAGCAGAGACATTACTTTGCCAACTAAGGTCCATCTAGTCAAGGCTATGGTTTTTCCAGTGGTCAGGTATGGATATGAAAGTTGGACTGTGAAGAAGGCTGAGCGCCGAAGAATTGATGCTTTTGAACTGTGCTGTTGGAGAAGACTCCTGAGAGTCCCTTGGACTGCAAGGAGATCCAACCAGTCCATTCTAAAGGAGATCAGACCTGGGAGTTCATTGGAAGGACTGATGCTAAAGCTGGAACTCCAGTACTTTGGCCACCTCAAGTGAAGGGTTGACTCATTGGAAAAGACTCTGATGCTGGGAGGGATTGGGGGCAGGAGGAGAAGGGGACAACAGAGGATGAGATGGCTGGATGGCATCACAGACTCAATGGACATGAGTCTGGGTGAACTCCGGGAGTTGGTGATGGACAGGGAGGCCTGGCGTGCTGCAATTCATGGGGTCGCGAAGAGTCGGACACGACTGAGCGACTGAACTGAACTGAACTGACACAATCTCCTTTCTGTGTTGGTGTTTGTCTTTAAGACTGTAAATCTCATCAGCTTTTCACAGTAATGTCTCTATTAGACTCTTTTAAAAACTATCTTCTACAGTTAATAAAATATAAAAACTGCACCTGCTATTATGCTAGCTTTCATTCTTGCATATTTTCACAGGGAACCTACTTTAATGAATTTATTTTGAGAAGTTTTAAATCAAATTCTATGTCAGGATTTTACATTAATGTCAAATAGCTGGTTAGATTGGTTCAATGTTAAAATAGGTATTATGGTAACTTCCTCATCAGTTAAATTACTAATTTAAAGTATAACATGTTTTTCATTAAGAGAAACTAACTTATAAAGAAGTTTGGCTGAGAATAGCACACTGTTAAGGCCCTTTGTTGTACAGAATCCTGTGCTTTAATAAATCATGATGTTGTTAAGAAAAAAAAGCAAAGGAGAAAAGGAAATGTATAAGTATCTGAATGCAGAGTTCCAAAGAATAGCAGGAAGAGATAAGAAAGCCTTCCTCAGAGATCAATGCAATGAAATAGAGGAAAACAATAGAATGGGAAAGACTAGAGATCTCTTCAAGAAAATTAGAGATACCAAGGGAAAACTTCATGCAAATATGTGCTCAATAAAGGACAGAAGTGTTATGGACCTAACAGAAGTAAAAGATATTAAGAAGAGGTGGCAAGAATACACAGAAGAACTGTACAAAAAACGATTTTCATGACCCGGATAATCACGATGGTGTGATCACTCACCTAGAGCCAGACATCCTGGAATGTGAAGTCAAGTGGGCCTTAGGAAGCATCACTACAAACAAAGCTAGAGGAGGTGATGGAATTCCAGTTGAGCTATTTCAAATTCTAAAAGATGATGCTATGAAAGTGCTGCACTCAATATGCCAGCAAATTTGGAAAACTCAGCAGTGGCCACAGGACTGGAAAAGGTCAGTTTTCATTTCAATCCCAAAGAAAGGCAATGCAAAATAACGTTTAAACTACTACACAATTGCACTCATCTCACACACTAGTAAAGTAATGCTCAAGATTCTCCAAGCCAGGCTTCAACAGTACTTGAACCATGAACTTCCCGATGTTCAAAAAGGCAGAGGAACCAGAGATCAAATTGCCAATATCTGCTGGATCATGGAAAAAGCAAGAGAGTTCCAGAAAAACATCTATTTCTGCTTTATTGACCATGCCAAAGCCTTTGACTGAGTGGATTACCACAAACTGTGGAAAATTCTGAAAGAGGCAGGAATACCAGACCACGTGACCTGCCTCCTGAGAAATCTGTAGAAAGCAGGTCAGGAAGCAACAGTTAGAACTGGACATGGAACAACAGACTGGTTCCAAATAGGAAAAGGAGTGCGTCAAGGCTGTATATTGTCACCCTGCTCATTTAACTTCTATGCAGAGTACATCATGAGAAACACTGAACTGGTAGAAGCACAAGCTGGAATCAAGATTGCCAAGAGAAATATCAATAACCTCAGATATGCAGATGACACCACCCTTATGGCAGAAAGTGAAGAGGAACTAAAAAGCCTCTTCATGAAAGTGAAAGAGGAGAGTGAAAAAGTTGGCTTAAAACTCAACATTCAAACAACTAAGATCATGGCATCTGGTCCCATCCCTGCATGGCAAGTAGATGAGGAAACAGTGTCAGACTTTATTTTTGGGGGCTCCAAAGCCACTGCAGATGGTGACTGCAGCCATGAAATTAAAAGACGCTTGCACCTTGGAAGAAAAGTTATGACCAACTGAGCATATTAAAAAGCAGAGACATTACGTTGCCAACAAAGGCCCATCTTGTCAAAGCTATGGTTTTTCCAGTAGTCATGGATGGATGTGAGAGCTGGACTATAAAGAAAGCTGAGCACCAAAGAACTGATGCTTTTGAATGTGGTGTTGGAGAAGACTCTTGAGAGTCCCTTGGGCTGCAAGGAGATCCAACCAGTCCATCCTAAAGAAAATCAGTCCTGAATATTCATTGGAAGGACTGATGTTGAAGCTGAAACTCCAGTGCTTTGGCCACCTCATGCAAAGAACAGACTCCTTGGGAAAGACCCGGATGCTTTGAAAGTATCAAGGCAGGAGGAGAAGGGAACGACAGAAGACGAAACGGCTAGATGGCATCACCGACTGAATGGACATGAGTTTGGGTAAACTCTGGGAGTTGGTGATGGACTGGGAGGCCTGGAGTGCTGCAGTCCATGGGGTCTCAAAGAGTCGGACACGACTCAGCGACTGAACTAAAATGATGAAGAAATGCTGCCCCCGTGGCCATTTTCCATACTAACAGCGTTAGAAGCTGTGCTGATGGACACTTCATATTCAGAAGGCCTGTGTGGTTGTCAACTGCCCTCAAGAAACGTTCTAGGAGTGTTCATCGAAAAACAGGGCAGACATTCAAGAAGTCGGTTGCAAGAGGTTTCACTCATACCCTTTAAAAAAATCACAGGAAATGATGTCAGGCTTGCTAAATACTAGAGAAATCCAAATCAAAACTACAATGAGGTATCACCTCACACCGGTCAGAATGGCCACTGTCAAACACGCTACAAAGAACCAAGGGTGGAGAGTGTGGGGAGATATGAGACCCCTCCTCCATGGATGCTGCAATGTCTACTGAGAACAGCCACCATGGAGACAGCGTGCATGCTACGTCACTTCAGTTGTTTTTGGCTCTTCTCAACCCCGTGGACTGTAGCCTGCCAGGCTCCTCTGTCCATGGGATTCTCCAGGCAAGAATACTGGAGTGGGTTGCCATCCCCTCCTCCAGGGGATCTTCCCGACCTGGAGATCGAAGCCAGGTCTTCTGCACTGCAGGCAGATTCTTTACCATCTGAGCCACCAGGGAAGCCTGAACAGGCCTGTTTCCATAGATTAAAACTTCACCAACTTTGCAGTTTGGAGAGACACTGCTCTGGAAACTCCCTGGTGTTTTCCGTACTTCGGCAAGTAATACACCTTTCCTTCCCACGAGCCTTGGGTGGGTTTATCTTCTGGTTCAACACCCCCCAAGAGGCAAACCCACTTTCTGTTAACATCTCTCCATCCAGACTCCCAACCAGCACTCCTGGCCCGCCTTGACAATAATTCTACAGTCAGTTGTCTTGCTTCCGATACACGGAACTCATGTTATTTTTCTGCGAGCAAAGCTGGGTAAGGGTCAGAAACAGTGTCCCCATTTTATCCTGTGGAGCCAGTAAGTGTCAAGCAAACTCTCTCCTCTGTGGATCCATTGTCCTCCAATTTGATGCCTCCTTTTATGGAAAACACAGGGCTTTGGGGGGTTTATTTACAGTTCATTTCTGCAGCCTTTTAATACTTACATTGTGCTTAAGTCCCTCAGTCATCTCTCTTTGCAAACCCATGAACTGTAGCTGGCCAGGATCCTCTGTCCATGGGGATTCTCCAGGCAAGAATAGTGGAGTGGGTCGCCATGCCCTCCTCTAGGGGATCTTCCCAACCCAGGGACTGAACCCAGGTCTCCCGCATTGCAGAAGGATTTTCCATCAGGGAAGCCCATACCTACATTAAATATACAGATTACTCATCAGTACTGCTTCAACTGCTTTGAGGTTAAAAATCCTCCAGGTTTTTCCTAATATTATTCCATGTGTCGCGTTTAAATCTTTTACCAATATGCTGTTTATCTTGTGTCTTGTCAGAATTTAATTACACAGTTTTCCCCTGATACTCATCACATACAGTTCTTGCCAAAACCGGGTTTGACAAGGTAGGGCACCAGTGGGCCCAGGAGAAAGTTCGAGAGCAGGACTACAAGTCGGGTGGAGCCCAGGTTCTAGTTCAGGAAACTGGAAGGAAACATCCAGCCTCAGGACCCACTGCCCACGTGAGGCTCCAGGACTAAGACGCGACGCCTGAAAACAAGCAAAGAAAACGGCCAAGATGCGCCTGCGCGCTGGAGGCCTCTTGACAGACACGCGTGGAATGTAGAGCAGCCAATCCCCGAGCGGCGGGGCGGGGCCTTCTGCGCGCTCCCCGCTATCCCGGCGGCTATTGGCCGGACTGCTTCGCTGGCAACGCCGATTGGAGGCTTGTGCCTGCCAGGCCTGTAGAAGTCGGCTGCTCGCCCTTGGCTTTGCCACAGCCGCAGAGGACGGGACGAGGCTCGGCTAGAGGCCGCCCAGCTCCGAGCACCGGAGGACAGGGAGGGTGACCGACGGGGACGCACCCTGAGAAACCCTCATAAACGCTTAGCCTGACGGCTTCCAATTCCAGGCTGGGAAGCCCCAAGTCCCGGCAACTTTGAGGAACCCGGGTCCTACCTGAAGGGAGCTCGTGTATAGTCAGCTTAGGGACTACAAGTCCCTTCACTCACAGAAACACTGAATCCCCTTGTGCTGCGATCCCCAAATACCTAGAGGAACCACAGTTCCCTTCAGCCTGAGGCACCCTAAAAATAGCACTTGCAGACAGACCAAATTTCCTTAACCTCAGAGACCCTGAATACCTCAGCCTGGGAACTCTTAATCCCGTCCTCCTTAAGACCCCAACTGTCCTGCATGTTGGAAACCTAAAGCCCCTTAATGAGACCCCCCAATTTCCTCAGCCTCAAAGATCCCACGTTTTCTCAACCTGTGCATTCTACATCAGCCAAATGACTCCCCCAAACTCCTCTTTCTGAGGAACCCCAGTTCCTTCAGCCCGTGTGACCCAGATCTCCTCAAGCCGAGGGACTTGTCCCTTAGACGTGGAGCCCATGTTAAGCCCAGATTTTCCCAGAGTATCCAGGCGGAGATCCCAAAAATGCTTTTTGGAGAAATCTTCCCTCTCCTGCACTGGAACAGAGCCTTGATTTCAGCCTGACCCCAGTCCAGCAGTTAGGGGCTTCCAGGTCTCCTCCGGACTCCCTCCGTCACCCACAGACACGACTCTCCCACTGCCTTTCCTCAGAGGGGCTGAATTGTAAGGGAATCAGAGAAGCCAAATCTAGTTCACATTAGGCTGGTCTGTGACAGCTGCTCATCCCGTCCATCCCACCAGTACCCCTACCCTGACTTTCCCCGCACTTTCCTTCCCTGAACACTCCACCCAAGGAAAACAGACCTGGCTCTAGACAGTGGTCTGGGCTATCTTAGCATCTTCTTCTTCCACAGGCACCTTGGCCTTGAGGTGGTGGCATGGCCGTCAGCTCCAACAGATGCCCGGAGGAGAGCACTGAGGGTGATACTGGGAGAACAGAGTGGAAGCCCATGGTGAGAGGCGGAGGTGGCAGAGCTGGGCTGTGAGCCGGCTCTACAGGAAGGACACGGAGCTGGTCCCTGAAGGGCCACAGAATGCTTGCCTGTGTGGCTGAATAGTCTCTGTGACACACACAGGATGGGCGAGCCTGGGCCTGTCTGAGAGGGTGCGGTGGAGTGCGGTGGAACAGGACACTAGCATCGTCAACTGCTCTGTGTCCAGGGAGAGTTGGGAAAAGGCTCTGTTTCTGCTCAAAATTCTCCAAGCCAGGCTTCAACAATACATGAACTGTGAACTTCCAGATGTTCAAGCTGGTTTTAGAAAAGGCAGAGATCAAATTGCCAACATCTGCTGGATCATAGAAAAAGCAAGAAAGTTCCAGAAAAACATCTATTTTTGCTTTATTGACTATGCCAAAGCCTTTGACTGTGTGGATCACAATAAACTGTGGAAAATTCTGAAAGAGATGGGAATACCAGACCACCTGACCTACCTCCTGAGAAATCTGTAGAAAGCAGGTCAGGAAGCAACAGTTAGAACTGGACATGGAACAACAGACTGGTTCCAAATAGGAAAAGGAGTACATCAAGGCTGTATATTGTCACCCTGCTTATTTAACTTCTATGCAGAATACATCATGAGAAATGCTGGACTGGATGAAGCACAAGCTGGAATCAAGATTACTGGGAGAAATATCAATCACCTCAGATATGCAGATGACACCACCCTTCTGGCAGAAAGTGAAGAAGAACAAATGAACGTGATGAAAGTGAAAGAGGAGAGTGAAAAGTTGGCTTAAAACTCAACATTCAGAAAACGAAGATCATGGTATCCGGTCCCATCAGTTTATGGCAAATAGATGGAGAAACAATGGAAACAGTGGAACACTTTATTTTGGGGGCTCCAAAATCACTGCAGATGGTGACTGCAGCCATGAAATTAAAAGACGCTTACTCATTGGAAGGAAAGCTATGACCAACCTAGATAGCATATTAAAAAGCAGAGACATTACTTTGCCAACAAAGGTCCGTCTAGCCAAGGCTATGGTTTTTCCAGTGGTCATGTATGGATGTGAGAGTTGGACTATAAAGAAAGCTGAGTGCCAGAGAATTGATGCTTTTGAACTGTGGTGCTGGAGAAGACTCTTAAGAGTCCCTTGGACTGCAAGGAGATCCAACCAGTCCATCCTAAAGGACATCAGTCCCAAGTGATCATTGGAAGGACTGATGTTGAAGCCCCTGATGTGAAGAACTGACATTTGAAAAGACCCTGATGCTCAGAAAGATTGAGGGCAGGAGGAGAAGGGACAACAGAGGATGAGATGATTGGATGGCATCACCGGCTCAATGGACATGGGTTTGGGTGGACTCTGGGAGTTGATGATGGACAGGGAGGCCTGGCATGCTGCGGTTCATGGGGTCGCAAAGAGTTGGACACAACTGAGCGACTGAACTGAACTGAACTTGCTCAGTTAAGCAAGTCGGGAGGGAAGTCTTCATCCCTGTCTCACGGAGACCATCCTGTAGCTTTAGGCTACTCCCTGCACACAAGGTGGAGGAGAAGGCCCAGTTCTAAGGTCTTGCTTATATTAGTAAGTCACTGAAGTCACTGATTTCCTTAGACCAAAGGTGCTTTCAATGACATTTCCATATACTTCTCCAAGGAAGAATGGGCAGAGATGGGATAATAGGGGGGAAGTCTGGTATAGGAATGTGAAAAGGAACTGTGGAGCGCTGATTGCTGTAGGTAACAGAAAGTGCTGGCTGCCTGTGAGCCTGGGAAACATGAAACAGGTCTTCAGCCTCAGTGTTAACTTGGCCCTCTCTTAGGTGGCTTCATCTGCTCGCGGTTCCCTTTTATGTGGAGATGAACCTGGAGGAAATTTTCACTTTTTGCTGGGTATGCAGATTTCTACCCCTGGCTGCCTGCCAGCAAGGGGCTCCTGAGACGTCTCAAACTGGGGTTGGCAGTGGGTGAGCTGGACACCAGGGACCCAAGACCCTGCAGCAGGTCAGTGCACTGTGGACAAGGGCCAGCCTCACTGAACGGTTAGGTCCTGTGCATCCAGGACACCCTCTCTGGACTCCAGGTGGAGGTGCTGCTGCCCCCAGCGCCCACCTGGGTCTCAGGAGGTGGAAGAGAGACCGGGCTGTCCCTCCCACCTCCTGCCCAGAGAATGACAAAAGCCAGTTCCCAAAGTTGGAGCAGAGTGGGCAGAGTGAGTCTTGGGTCTCACAGGGTCCCTGTGAAGAGGGGTTCACTCCTGACTGGATCCTTCTTGGATGGTTCTCTGTGTTGTCTTCACATCAAATCTCACAAGGACAAGGCAGTCAGCTGTTCACAGCATCACTGGCCTCCTTATGGTGTGTTTATTTGGGGCAGAGACTCAGGGAGACAGGGTGGCTGGTGTGACGCTCCCCTGGACAAGAGAAGAGACCCCCGAGGTTGTGTCTCTTCCACCTCCTGAGACCCAGGTGAGCACTGAGGGCAGCCCCTTCACCTGGGGTCCAGAGAGGGTGCTGAGTGGACAGGGCCTAACTGTTCAGTGTGGCTCCAGGGGGCACTGGAAAGAGGAGCACTAACTCCTTTTCCAAGTATTTCAGACAACCACTGAGTTTTGGGGTTTTGATTTCAGATCTCTTTAACATGGCCCATTTTTGGAGTCTTTATTGATTTTGTTACATTATTGCTTCGATTTTATGCTTTCGTTTTTTTACCACAGGCACGTGGGATTGTTACCAAGTTCGCTCTGCTTGCTGCACAACAGTCCAGTAAATCGGAGGGGAGGTGCTGAGGCATGGAATACGACTTTACTTGGAAAGCTGCAGACCGAGAAGATGGCAGACTCGTATCTTGAAGAAACCGTCTTGTTGGGGTCTGGATGCCAGTGTCCTTTATAGAGGTGAGGAAATAAAGTGAAAAGGCCATTCTTCTGGCAAATATCTCCTGGAATGGCCAGCCTTGGGAGGAGATGTGTTACTTCCTGTAGCCATCCACAGGTGGACAGGTCCTGAACGAAGGCAGAGGGGCAGGGTTTCCTGAGGCCATTATGTATGGACAGTATCCTCATAGCAAATAAACCAACAAGAAGCAAAGGTTAAAGTAAAAGATTTAACTTTTAATAAATTTTTTTAAAACACGGAGTCAGATTTTGTTCTTCCCTGTAACAATTCCCCACTCTCAGTGTCCATTCCACAATCTATTGGAAAACGGGGTGCTGGGATTGTTCTAACTACTCCATCAGTTGCGTCTTTGGGGGAGTGTCCACCGTTGGTGCCAGTGTTCCAAACGTTGAGATTTGTCTTCTTTTGTTGTTCTTTGGAAAGTGTCTACTTCATATGTGTAGACATTAAAATATTTATAACCTAGGTGTTGAGAGTTAAGTTTTATTCAGCGAGAATCTAAAAGGACTTCAAAACCGGAGGTACCATCTAAAAGTAAGGAATTTAGCACTTTTCTATGTATGGGAAGATACGAGAGTCATCTCATTGAAATTATTCCTTCTGATACATACCTCACCATTCGGGGCCAGTATCCTGTCTTCTCTTTCCTGAGTTTCCTCGGGGCTCACAGTGGGGAGTGGCTGCACTCCGATGGCTGCTAGAGGGCAGGTATTCTCCTTCCCGAGTTTCCTCAGGGCTCACTGTGGGGTGTGGTTGTAGTCTGATGGCTCCTAGAGAGCAGGAGGGGGAACCTGGGTCCCCCCTGTGGTCATCTCAGCAAAGACAGTGAGCATGTCCTGCGATTCCAGACAAACTTCCAGTGTTCAGGGTTCAGCGTTCAGCCTACAGGATCCAGAGCCACCAGCTCAGCCGCCATGCTCTGCACTTAGTTGCTATGTAGCTCTGAAACCTACACTGCTCTGAATGCGGCATCCTGTCCAGCAAACTGTCACACCCTCCAAGCCCGACCCAGGCCCAGCCTCGCTGAGAGGGCCTGACTGGGGACCTAGGCTCCCCCTCCTGCTCTCCCACATTCCCTTCAGTTCTGTGTGGTATTGACTGTTTTTACAGCTGCATAGTAATGTTGAACACACTACCTTGGTGCTGGCAGTCTCGGTCTTTTGTTATCCCACAGAGGTTCTGCGAAAACACACCAGATGCTGGGCTGGAGGAGGAGGGGCAGGTCTGGTCTCTGCTGAGTACGGACGGTCTGCAAGAAGGAGATCACAGCGGCAACCTCACCTGCTGCTCATCGGCTTTTCGCCTGACCCATGCACCCTGCAATCAACTGTCCAGGTAAACCTGCTCCCTCCTCGCTACGCTCCTGCTGGTGAATTGGAATAGTTACCAGGCAGCTCACCTGAGGAGTCTGCAGGAGCCTAAAGGATGGGGAACTGATCAGGAGTAAAGAGGGAATAAGCCCAGGCCTGTATAAAATGATACTGTAAAGCAATGACTTCTAAACGCAAGTCCGGGGAAGCCCACACGTACTCTCCCCTTTTTCTTTGCTTTGAGTGTATGGTCTCCCTCTGTACACAATTCTGGCCCAGGCAGATGGGGTGAGACTCACACAGGCCCCAGACCCCCACCTGGGGTGACACATTCCCTTGGTCAGGACACCATGGCTGGGGTCAGCAGGCCCCCAATGTGTAAACAAGCCAAGTCCATATGGTCAGAGCTGTGGTTTGTCCAGTAGGCATGTATGGATGTGAGAGCTGGGCCGTAAAGAAGGCTGAGCACCGAAGAACTGATGCTTTTGAACTGTGGTGCTGGAGAAGACTCTCGAGAGTCCCTTGCACAGCTAGGAGATCAAACCAGTCCATCCTAAAGGAGATCAACTGTCAGGGTTCATTGGCTGGACTGACGCTAAAGCTGAAGCTCCAATACTTTGGCCACCTGATGGGAAAAGCTGACTCATTGGAAAAAGCCCTGATGCTGGGAAAGATTGAAGGCAGGAGGAGAAGTGGACAACAGAGGATGAGATGGCTGAATGGCATCACCGACTCAATGGCCGTGACTTTGGCAAACACCAGGAGATAATGGAGGACAGGGGAGCTTGGCGCGCTGCAGTCCATGTGGTCACAGATAGCTGGACACGACTTGGAGCCTGACTGACAGCACACAGGTAACGCCCCTGAGGCGTCTTGGTGAGCCCCAGGGGAGGTGAACGCGCCACAGGGAGAGACCAAGAGCCCTGCCTCAGCACTGACCCCTGGGAGGGCCATGAACCCACCTCAGCTTCAGACCCCAGATATCTGAGCATGGGCTTCAGACACGGGCACGGAGTTTTACAGGACCGAGGTGAGGCCAGGCCTCTGCCCAGGTCTCCGTGTCCTGCTGCACAGAGAAGCTGGCCAGGCGTGAACGTGCTCACTGCAGAAGCACAGGGGCTCACCTAAACATAGTCAGTGTAGACAGGATGGAGAGGTCTGAGTCCACCACACAGACAGAACCTGGCCAGGTTCAAAGCAGCTGAGGGCTGCGCTCCCGGGAGGCACAGGTCACTCCCCCAGGATCTCTCATCTTGGACGGGGGCTCAGCCACGCGTGAGAACGAGGACCTACCTTCCTTGAAGAAGAAATCATCACGGGCTGCACACTTCACTCACATCAAGAAACGGAACACAAGCTTTGTCACTAAACATTTCCCCAGGCAAAACAAAACTGTGACCAGGTTCTGCAGCCACGTGGTGGTCAGGGCCCGGGGAAAGCCAGGAACCTGGTGGAGCGCCGCCCAGGGTCCTGGGGACTGACCGGAAGTGGCCCAGCGGACTGACCGGGAGTGGCCCGGCGGACTGACCGGAAGTGGCCCGGCGGCAGTGTTCCGGGCTCCCAGCGGGAGGCGCTGCCCACGTCACCCAGGCAGGACAGTCCTGCAGGGTCCACGGGGAGAGCGGGTCCGTCCATCCTGATGGTCAGTTAGGGGTGGAGTGCGCTCAGGTCCTGCTTCCCCGCAGGGTGGGAGATGGGCCTGACACCTCCTAGGCTTCCGGTCAGGTGACTTCGTGCCGGGGCTGACGCCCACAGGGCACCGTGCTGCATCCAAGCGGAGAATGCGGGCAGATGCGGAGCACAGACGCCATCAGAGCAGAGCGCCTGCGGGAGCTCCCACCTGCGCCCGCCTGCCCACCTCGGGCCCCAAGCCCCCCACCCCATGACCCATTACCACAGACACACACTCCCACGCCGCACACATATGCGCTGTGCTCCTACACCGTGCAACACAAACAGCGCGTGTCCACCAACAGGCGCACACACACGCACAGCGCGCACACACGCACAGCGCCCGCACACGCACATGCACAGCGCGCACACGGGGAATAAAATGAACACCCTAAGTGCTCGCTCCTGAACACAAGTGACGCTCACGTGCGTTCTCCCCTTCTTCTGAGCTCTGACGGTTTCCAAACTAAAAACGTTTATAAAGTAGCTAATGGTGAATGACTCTCAGATCATGGGGCTTTCTGACGTTATTCCACAAATAGTACAAGACCTGAGAGATGAATGTAGATATTCCCTGTGTCCCTTGAAAGAAGAATGGACAAGCAGAACATGGTCCATCCACACAACGAATGTTGTCCAGCCTGAAAGGAAGGCAGTTCTGCCACAGGCTACAGCATGGATGGACCCTGAAGACATTATGCTCAGTGGCATAAGGCAGACACAGAAGAACAAATGATGTCTGAGTCCACTCATACAAGGCCCCTAAGAGCAATCGGCTCCATAGACGCAGAAAGCAGGATGGTGGGTGCCAGGGGCTGAGGGAGGGGAATGGGGACTGAGTGTCTCGCGGGGACTGTCTGGGTTTTGCAAGGTAGAAGTAGCGACTGAACACCACCACACACAAGCATGACCTGCAGCAGCATCTACAGCAGCTGAGACATGGAAGTAACCGGAATGAGCACGGACAGACAGATGAAGAAATCATATGTGCACAGAAGGGATTATGGTTCAGCCATGAGAAAATGCCATGTGCAGGGGTGATCCAGAACTGGGACAATTACGGTAAGTGGAGCGCTTCAGAAGGAGAAACTGGGACTAGTGAGCTATTTTGTAAAAGTGAAATACGCGCACAGTCAGGAAACAAGCATGGTTACACAAGGAGAGTGCTGGGTGGGAGGGATAAATTAGGAGGTTGGGATTCATCCATCCTCACAAATACATATAGCATATAGAATCCACACGGACCTACTGTGCTGGGAGCCAGCATGAGGAGTCCCGCCCGTGGCAAAGGTCATGAGGTTAAGGGGTCCAACAGGCAAAGGCAAGTCGGGCCTTAAGGGAGCCTCACTGAATTTTCTCGAACATCTACCCCCCAAAAAAAGAGAGTCTGCCTGCCTTATTGTACTGTGCTTTCCACTCTTCTAACATAACAGGGGGCCATCCCCGATCACCTTCCTCTAAAAGGAATTAACTTAGAGCTCCAGTTAACAGTCTCCTGCATATAAAAGGAGTGTCTCAGCTCAGACCCCTCTGATGGCTCTCTAACTTGCCTGACAGTTAGAGACTTCTACAAGTTGTGATTGTTTACAGCCCCCCAACTGTGAGAGGCACAGGAAGCCTAAAACAAAGAGCCTTTCAAAGAGTTAAAAGTTATTAGAGTAGTGCTGGAAGGATCTCATTATTGGGCCAATGCTTGTTGCTAAGTTCCCATATCTCTTATCCACTGTGCACCTGGGAGCACATTTGTTAACATAGTTAGAATGTAAGAAAAGCAAGTGTAGCCTTGAAACTAACCACATCAGGCTTTTGAGCTGATTGGTTCTTTCTTTGTTGTAACTCGCTGCACCTTTGCTTCATGAAAATGTAACTTTGTTTGACACTTTCTGAGGCTGACATAGATTAGAAACATAAGGAAAAAACACTTCAAGGGAAAATAAGTTTTCTGGTTGAGCAGCCTTTATCAAAAGAGGGTTTTAAAATGTTTCACAGGCCTCCAAGTCCAGAATATAATGTACACAACATCATTTGTGGGAAAGGTATAAAAGTCCTTTTAAAAACAAAGTTACTGGGGCCTCGCTCACTGAAGCAGCTTGGTCTCCCCGTGTCTTCTTTACTCTATTTTCTGGTTGAATTTCCATCTGGGCTATGGAGGCTCACCATGTCTACTTACTTGCCCCGGCTTCTAAGACCCACGAGAGAGGGAGCCCAAGGCGGGGCACCCTCCACTATTCAAACGGGCGCTGGTGGCCTAACGTAGATGGTGCAAACCTCTTGTCTCGAGGTTTTATTAGTTCTCCACGTAAACCAAGTTATTCAGCCTCTTTTCTCACTAATTTTCCTACTACACTATTCTCTCCTAATCTAATCTTGTATTTCTAATTAAATAAATCTCTCCTCGCCGACTCTGTCCACCCTTCATATTCCCTGGATCCACCAGGGCTGGACCCCAGCACTACTGTAGAAAGGGTGGTGTACTACGCACTCTATAATAAGGTGTATGTGAAAAAAACAAAGATGAATCAGAATGTGTATGGGGATAACTGATGAGGAATCTCTCCAAACAAACACAACCCTGTAAGTCAGCTATCCTCCAAAGGAAGTAAACACTAATCTTAAAAAAGAAAAACAAGGGTTAATGAGCCACAGGCTTCTGGCAAGTGCCAGAAGAATCCCGGGCTAGGCGTCACCCTGAGGCTGTGGTTACTGTAGCAACGGGAGTGGGGCATGGAGAAATCCTGCCCCCTTGTGGCCATCTCCTGCAACAGCAACTTCAAAGCTAGTGCCTGGGCTGCAGTGAAATAAGGAAAAAGCTTCTCTTTGGCCTTTTGGTTCGTTCTCTACTTTAGCTGTTCCTTATCTACCGTCTGCACTGATAACTGTTTCCTTCTTTTCAGAAGATTAACCTACTGACTGTTTTGAAACAATGCAAAACGGAACAAGAACATAGGAACCTTATACCCTTGCGGAAATAAATCTTTTGGGGGGAAATAGACAGATGGCTTTAACCCCCAAGCTGGCAGAGGAGAGAACACAGTAGGCTTGTGCCTCAAGAACTGTGTCTCCCCTGATGGGGAATCAAGGGGACCACACAGTTGGGGCTCGTGGTCAGAGGTTAGAGATAAAGAGAAAACATGAAAAGATCCTACATGCTTTCTTTTTGCTTTATTTCAAAACAGTCAATAGGCTGGCATCAGGGAGCCCAGTAACTTGGGTCCGGCAGGCAGTCACAGGAGCTGGGGCCATTGTCTCTCGCAGATTGCACTGTGGCTTTCTTCCTGTAATGCAAAAAGAGAGAAACAAACCATAAGGGGAGATTTGCAGAGAGCACCATAAAGTTAAGCATCAGGACGTGACTAGCATAAAATTAAAAGACAATAGATGCGAACTATGGCTCATGCAGAGCTAGAGGGCGACAGGCACAGGAAATGCCTGGAGAAGGACATGGCAGCCCACTCCAGTATTCTGGCCTGGAGAATCTCATAGACAGAGGAGCCTGATGAGCTACAGTCCGTGCAATCACAGAGTCAGACACGACTGAGGGACTCACACACGCACACACGCACACAGGTGTAGGATATAGCTCACAGAACAGGCTAGTCTCCCGAAAAGAAGGAAACAATCATCAACGCAGGCTGTAGATCAGGATCAGTTAAAGTAGAGAAGGACTCAAAGGCAAAAGAGGAAAAACTTCCTCATTTCACTGTAACACTCATAAACACTTGACATTCACAAGGACTGCTGGGCTCTAAATGATACGGGCACTTTAAAAATTTCGGTAACTGAAAATAAATAAAAACTGGGCAGACTGTGAAGAAGAAAATTCGCAGTCATTTTCATACACACTAGTTAAAATCAAAGCCATGAAGATGTGCTGCAAACCAGGACCTGTTAGAGACGTGCAGACCAAGACCGCAGCGAGAGAACACTGCCGCTGCTTGAAAGGCCATCCTCAGTCTACAAAGGAAAACGGTGGAGAAGACACAGAGGAAAAGACAACACTCTTGGTGCTGATGAGATGTAGACGCTGAGGATCACTGTGGAGAGGAGTATGGAACTGCCTTTGTTAATTTTTAGTAAGACAAACATATTGATCCCAGCCCAGGTCACAAGAGGACTTAAAATATGCCCTGCTCAGCACTCCCTCATCATCAGCACCAGCAAGGGAAGAAGGTGCTGAACAGCAGCTCCACCCGAAGAGGCAGACAGCCTCAGTGAGGGACACACAGTCAGGTCTCTGCCTCATCGGGCGGTTAATGAGGCTCCCCCCTCACAGCAAAGGGCTCTTAACTCCAAATTCACCTTGCCAGAGAAGAGAAAAGAATCAGACATAAACTGTAAACTAAATCGAGTATCTTTATTTTTAAATATAAATACAAAAAGTGAAGGATAAAAGCAGTAAAAACTATACTTTAAGTGAATAAATTACAAACCAAATCAACTGTATATTCTGACCGAGGAGGAGGATGGAAGCCACACAAACTAGTGAGTGAGCGGCCCTTGACTGTGTGGGTACCACCCGAGCGCTCCAGTCGACTCCACCCCCAGACTCTGCGGCAGCTGCCCTGTCCATCACACCGGGAGGAGCCTTCTTTGTCGCTGGGAGTGGAGAGAACCCAAGTCTGTGCCTTCAGGCGCCTCTTCTGCCAGGCTCCACGCAGAAGACTCAGCCTGAGCTGTGTTCCTCACATTCTTCTCCTGCAGGTTAATGGTGATAAAATGAGGCGAAGGAAGTGCCTAGAAGCTGGGCACCTCCTCTTTTTGCAGTTGTTTTTTTTTCTTCTCCTTCTTTAAGTGACTTTTTCGAATCAAAAGAGAAAGGGCATATTTCCACAGTTCTCACCAGGATTTGGGTTTAAAAGTTCCTCCATCGTGGGGCCATTGTTGGGTTCTTATCACTGCTGCCTGCTTCTCGTCCTCGTCCTCATGGGTTGGTTTGGGTTCTCTTCTTCCAAACCAAGGCAGGAGTCCTGGGGACAGTGAGTGGAATTTCTTTTTATTGGGAACACGCACAGCATCTAACAAGATGCGAGAAGGGCAAGGCTTTGCGTAAATTTAAGCTGCTCATCCTACAATACGCTCTTTGCTTGATTCTTTTCTCCATTTCAAAATCAAAGCCAGTAGGCACGGTGCATGTCTTCTCTGGCAGTTTCTTAAGGAAAATGTGGCCACTGTAAAGAATTCCAGAATCCAGTTCCTGTGCTTTAAATTTGTAGAGCCCTGCTTCTACAGGATTACATTTCTTGGATTTTCCGCTTGTTTCCAACACCTCCACCACCTCCTGCTGCATTTTAATTCCCTTCTCTAACTCTTGCTTCTCACTACTTCTTAGGATCTTCTGTATATGGGAAGAAAAACCTGGAAAAGAATAGATATGCATTTATGCATGGCTGAATTAAGTTCCTGTACACCTTAGACAAACACAGCATTGGAGATCACCTCTATCCCAGTATAAGATCAAAATGAAATTGCACAGAAAGGAAAGAAAAAATGGGCATGAAAAATGCTGCCACCTTGTGGCCATTTTCCATAACAACAACATCAACGTCGAAAGCTGCGCTGATGGACACTTAGTATGCAGAAGGCCCATGGGGTTGTGACTAAACAACAGCCGCCTTCAAGGAATGTTCTAGGAGTGTTTATCAAAACACAGGGCCGACGTTCAAGAGTCAATTGCAAGGGGTTTCACTCATGCCCTTTAAAAAAGTCACAGGAAATGATGTCAGTCTTACTAAATAGTCAGCCAGTCAGTTCAGTCACTCAGTCGTGTCCAACTCTTTGCGACCCCATGAACCACAGCACTCCAGGCCTCCCTGTCCATCACCAACTCCTGGAGTTCACTCAGACTCATGTCCTTCGAGTGGGTGATGCCATCCAGCCATCTCATCCTGGGTCGTCCCCCTTCTCTTCCCACCCCCAATCCCTCCCAGCATCAGGGTCTTTTCCAATGAGTCAACTCTTTGCATGAGGTGGCCAAGTATTGGAGTTTCAGCTTCAGCATCAGTCCTTCCAAAGGACACCCAGGACTGATCTCCTTTAGGATGGACTGGTTGGATCTCCTCGCAGTCCAAGAGACTCTCAAGAGTCTTCTCCAACACCACAGTTCAAAAGCATCAATTCTTCGGTGCTCAGCTTTCTTCACAGTCCAACTCTCACATCCATACATGACTACTGGAAAAACCATAGCCTTGACTAGACGGACCTTTGTTGGCAAAGTAATGTCTCTGCTCTTCAATATGCTGTCTAGGTTGGTCATAACTTTCCTTCCAAGGACTAAATACTAGAGAAATCCAAATCAAAACTTCAATGAGGTTTCACCTCACACCGGTCAGAATGGCCACTGTCAAACACTCGACAAAGAACCAAGGCTGGAGCGGGTGGGGAGAAATGAGAGCCGTCCTCCATCGAAGCTGCAATGTCGACTGGGAACAGCCTCTATGGAGACAGCATGCATGCTAAGTCACTTCAGTCATATCTGACTCTTTTCGACCCCATGGACTGTAACCTGCCAGGCTCCTCTGTCCATGGGAGTCTCCTGGCAAGAACACTGGGGTGGGTTGCCATGCCCTCCTCCAGGGGGTCTTCCTGACCCAGGGATCAGGAACCCGCCTGTCTTACATCACCTGTGTTGGCAGGTAGGGTACCATTAGTGTCACGTGGGACACCCATGGAGACAGTGTGGAAGTTCCTTAAACAGTGAAAACGAGAACAAGAGTGCGATATTCCTGTCGCCTCAAAAAAGATGCACAACCTGCAAGTTGAGAGTTACCTTTTATTCAGTGGGAGTTTTTAGGGCTTCAAGCCCAGGAGACACCATCTCAAGTAACCCTGAGAGAACTGCTCCCAGGAGGTGAAGGGAGAAGACAGGTTACAAAGAACTCTGCAACAAAGGGCAGGTAGTCTGAACATTAAAAGACTTGTTAAAGAAAACCAGACATCCTGAGTCAAGGGATTTGGTGCGTTTGCGTATCTGGGAAGATGCAGGAGTCTGGGCTCACTCCTTCCATAGGCACCTCACCTGTCTGGGGCCACCATCCTGTTTTCACATCCTGAGCTTCCTTTCCTCAGGGGTCACCTGAGGCAGTGTCTGCAGTCTAGAGAGCAGACCCAAGATGGGCCGGCATGCTGGAGAGGTCTGACAGAACGTGGTCCACTGGAGAAAGGAATGGCAAGCCACTTCAGTATTCTTGCCTTGAGAACCCCATGAACAGTATGAAAAGGCAAAATGATAGGATACTGAAAGAGGAACTCCCCAGGTCAGCAGCTGCCCAATATGCTACTGGAGATCAGTGGAGAAGTAACTCCAGAAAGAATGAAGGGATGGAGACAAAGCAAAAACAACAACCACATGTGGATGTGACTGGTGATAGAAGCAAAGTCTAATGCTGTAAAGAGCAACATTGCATAGGAACCTGGAATGTCAGGTCCATGAATCAAGGAAATTGGAAGTGGTCAAACAGGAGATGGCAAGAGTGAACGTCGACATTCTAGGAATCAGTGAACTAAAATGGACTGGAATGGGTGAATTTAACTCAGATGACCATTATATCTACTACTGCGGGCAGGAATCCTTCAGAAGAAATGGAGTAGCCATCATGGTCAACAAAAGAGTCTGAAATGCAGTACTTGGATGCAATCTCAAAAATGACAGAATGATCTCCATTCGTTTCCAAGGCGAACCATTCAATATCAGTTATCCAAGTCTATGCCCCAACCAGTAACGCTGAAGAAACTGAAGTTGAACGGTTTTATGAAGACCTACAAGACCTTTTAGAACTAACACCCAAAAAAGGTCCTTTTCATTATAGGGGACTGGAATGCAAAAGTAGGAAGTCAAGAAACACCTGGAGTAACAGGCAAATTTGGCCTTGGAATGCGGAATAAAGCAGGGCAAAGTCTAACAGAGTTTTGCTAAGAGAACACACTGGTCTTGGCAAACACCCTCTTCCAAAAACACAAGAGAAGACTCTACACATGGACATCACCAGATGGTCAACACCGAAATCAGACTGATTATATTCTTTGCAGCCAAAGATGGAGAAGCTCTATACAGTCAGCAAAAACAAGACTGGGGGCTGACTGTGGCTCAAATCATAAACTCTTTATTGCCAAATTCAGACTCAAATTGAAGAAAGTAGGGAAAACCACTAGACCATTCAGGTATGACCTAAATCAAAACCCTTATGATTATACAGTGGAAGTGAGAAATAGATTTAAGGGACTAGATCTGATAGACAGAGTGGCTGATGAACTATGGAATGAGGTTTGTAACATTGTATAGGAGACAGACCATCCCCAAGAAAAAGAAATGCAAAAAGGAAAAATGGCTGTCTGAGGAGGCCTTACAAATAGCTGCGAAAAGAAGAGAAGCCAAGAGCAAACGAGAAAAGGAAAGATATAAGCATCTGAATGCAGAGTTCCAAAGAATAGCAAGAAGAGATAAGAAAGCCTTCCTCAGTGATCAGTGAAAAGAAATAGAGAAAAACAATAGAATGGGAAAGACTAGAGATCTCTTCAAGAAAATTAGAGATACCAAAGGAACATTTCATGCAAAGATGGGCTCAATAAAGGACAGAAATGGTCTGGACCTAACAGAAGCAGAAGATATTAAGAAGAGGTGGCAAGAATACACAGAAGAACTGTACAAAAAAGATCTTCACGACCCGGATAATCATGATGGTGTGATCACTCACCTAGAGCCAGACATCCTGGAATGCGAAGTCTAGTGGGCCTTAGAAAGCATCACTACGAACAAAGCTAGTGGAGGTGATGGAATTCCAGTTGAGCAATTTCAAATCCTGAAAGATGATGCTGTGAAAGTGCTGCACTCACTATGTCAGCAAATTTGGAAAACTCAGCAGTGGCCACAGGACTGGAAAAGGTCCGTTTTCATTCCAATTCCAAAGAAAGGCAATGCCAAAGAATGCTCAAACTACCGTACAATTGCACTCATCTCACAGGCTAGCAAAGTGATGCTCAAAATTATCCAAATCAGGCTTCAGCAATACGTGAACCATGAACTTCCAGATGTTCAAGCTAGATTTAGAAAAGGCAGAGAAACCAGAGATCAAATTGCCAACATCCGCTGGATCATTGAAAATGCAAGAGAGGTCCAGAGAAACATCTATTTCTGCTTTATTGACTATGCCAAACTCTTTGACTGTGTGGACCACAATGAACTGTGGGAAATTCTGAAAGAGATGGGAATACCAGACCACCTGACCTGCCTGTTGAGAAACGTGTATGCAGGTCAGGAAGCAACAGTTAGAACTGGACATGGAACAACAGACTGGTTCCAAATAGGAAAAGGAGTACGTCAAGGGTGTATATTGTCACCCTGCTTATTTAACTTCTATGCAGAGTACATCATGAGAAATGCTGGACTGGAAGAAGCACAAGCTGAAATCAAGTTTACTGGGAGAAATATCAATAACCTCAGATATGCAGATGACACCACCTTATGGTAGGAAGTGAAGAGGAACTAAAGAGCCTCCTGATGAAAGTGAAAGAGAAGAGTGAAAAAGTTGGCTTAAAGCTCAACATTCAGAAAACGAAGATCATGGCATCCGGTCCCATCACTTCATGGGAAATAGATGCGGAAACAGTAGAAACAGTGTCAGACTTTATTTTTGGTGGCTCCATAATTACTGCAGCCATGAAATTAAAAGACGCTTACTCCTTGGAAGAAAAGTTATGACCAACCTAGACAGCATATTAAAAATCAGAGACATTACTTGGCCAACAAAGGTCCATCTAGTCAAGGCTATGGTTTTTCCTGTGGTCATGTATGGATGTGAGAGGTGGACCATAAAGAAAGCTGAGCGCCAAAGAACTGATGCATTTGAACTGTGGTGTTGGAGAAGACTTGAGAGTCCCTTGGACTGCAAGGAGATCCAACCAGTCCATCCTAAAGGAAATTAGTCCTGAATATTCATTGGAAGGGCTGATGCTGAAGCTGAAACTCCAATACTTTGGCCACCTGATGCAAAGAACTGAGTCATTGGAAAAGGCCCTGATGCTGGGAAAGATTGAGGGCAGAAGGGGACGACAGAGGGTGAGATGGTTGGGTGGCATCACTGACTCAATGGACATGGGTTTGGGTAAGCTCTGGGAGTTGGCGAGGGGCAGGGAGGCCTGGCGTGCTGCAGGCCGTGGGTCACAAGGAGGCAGACACGACCGAGCAACTGAACAGGCCGCGCAGGCAATGGTCTTTTGCTGCAGCCGCCTCAACAGCCTCTGACGGCAAAAGAACTGGAAACTGCTCACGTAAGCACCAGGGAGCACGCACGCACGTGTATGAGCACGTTCACAGCAGCATCATGCCCGACAGCTGAAAGATGGACACCACAAATGTCCGTCAACGGACAAACGGACAAACAGCCCTTGTCATATAACACAACGGAACGTTATTCCGCCATAAAAAGGAGTGGACGAGTAAGACAGATACAGAAGGTCACAAGCTTTATTCCCTTTATATAAAATATCCAGAATAGATAAAATCCATAGAGACAGAATGTGGATCCGTATCTGCGAGGGGCTGAGAGGGGGGAATATTGGAAAGAAACCACTTAGTGAGGAAGGTGTTTTGCTTCCATGATGGGAATGTTCTAGGACTAGAGAGAAGCGATGGCTGCCCATCAATGTAAGTGTCCTAAAGGGCACAGCCTTGTGCACCTTAACGTGGATAACTCTGTTATGTAAGCGCCACGCCAGTAACATATTAAAGAAGATTCAAGGATGGTGTTCGTGCGCGTCATGATGAAACGACCTTCCAGAAGCAGGTGGGTCTGAGCAATGTCGGGCTACGTGGCCGTGGATGTTGCTGGCACCCCACCTGGACACTTCTCCCCTACCTGCTTCGAGTGTTGAACTCATAGCTGCCTTTTCCCCAGAGACCTCCTGCTGAAACAGGAGCCATCTTGGGCTAGACGCGACATGCCTCCCCTTCCACCTCTGCCTCTTCACACACTTTGCTAACTGGCACAAAAATCCCCCTGGTCTCAAAGTGGGATCACCCCTGCGGGACAGTCTGCCCTCCAGAGCTCCCTTAGGGAGAGGCAGGCTGAAGCTGGTCCCCGGCAGAGACAGAGAGCTGCCCCAAGAATTCACCCAACCAAGGTTTGTCGTCTTCTCAGGCTTCGCTTCTGTGAGGACTGATGCAAAATGGTTATGTGAGCCCAATACTCATGGTGAATTTTATGGTATTCGAATCATATCTCAACGAAGCAGTTCTTTTCTAAACACATTATTCATTTATAATAAAGGTTTTTTGTTGTTGTTCTTGTTTTTAAAAGCCCATCTCAGCAGGGTAACGCTGAATTCAGTTTACATTTCTTAAGTTGAAACGGTAAGCATCAATAATTTAAAGGGTAAAATTGTTTGTTCTTGATTCCCAAACACCCGTTCTTTTAAACTCTAAATTCCACTGAAATGATCTGTGACGGTAAGAGCCCCTGCTCGACAGTTGCAGCTGTCTCTCCGTTAACGCGGCTGTTGGTCCACCCATTCTTCTGTGACTTTTTGCCTAAAAGAAATCCACCCCCACAAAGCAGGCGATCGACTCAGTGTTTACGTAATTCACTCTTTATTGTAAAAAAAATTTTTTAACGGAAATGATGTACAAGATGATCATAAAAGCATTCTAGTGAGCGACAAGCCCTGAGATAAATGGAAAAGGAGGCAGGACGGTTCTCAGCAGCCCTCGCCACCCAGGGAGGCTCCACATCAGTCCTCAGAAAAATGGCGACAAGCCTCTGTTGAAACATGGGTTTAAAAGCAGCTCCCTGACGCCCCTCGCCTGCCCCGCACGCCCTGCGTGTGGCTGCACTGGCCCCTGGTGCTCGCAGCAGCGATGCCTGCGGGCCAGTCTGCGGCCAAGCCAGCCACCTGCTGTCACCTGATGCTGACAGCAAGCCTGGGCCTGTGCCCTCAGCCTCGCGCTCATCACAGTGCTGGCCGCCCCCAGGAGAGCTCTAGAAAACCTACAGAACAGCTCTCTGCTCAAAATCATTCTTAAGATGACTGGCTTAGTTGGGAGCCTAAAGAGGAGAAAAGTCAGGAATTAGAAATCATCCTCTTGGTGGAAATGCAATGAATAGGCCCTGACATCAGCTCTTGGGGAGGGGGTGGGGGAAGACCCCTAAATATCCTTGATGAGACACACAGAATATTCCGATTCTCTTTACTGTCCCATGCCCTGGAGGGTCCGTCCCTCCTTGGGCTTCAGGGTTTGCTATGGGCCTTACGCCTGTTAGTGGCAAGTACTGCAGGGTCAGCTTTCCCGGGCCACGGAAGTCAGGGTGGGGGCTGCAAATGGGACAGCTGGGTTTGTAGGCGGGGCGGCAGGGGCAGCCTGGGAGAGTGCCTCCCCTGAGAGCTGAGGCGCTGCCGGGGGAGGTGGGCCGTGGAGAGGGTCCCTGTGGTCACGAGGGAGTCGGGCTCTGGTGGCGGCCCAGCTGCGCTTTGTCCGGCATCTCCTCCTCCTCCTCCTCCTCCTCCTCCTCCTCCCGCTTCAAGTCGATGTTCTGTGAACAAGCAGCAGGTGAGGCCTGGCCTTGCGTGTGCCCAGGTGAGGCTCTGACACCTCCGGGGCCATGCCCACGAGAATGTGCTGCTTGCCAAGCCGGGTCTGCGGGGCTGGCTCTGCACCCCTACAGGGAGAAGCTGTTCTCTCGATGCCACCTGACATTTGTGCCGGACCTACCTCCAGCTCCTGCAAAACCTCGTCCATGAAGTCCCGGGAGTTCTGTTTGTAAGACACGGCTAGTCGAATCGCATCACTGAAGAGCTGGGGTGGTGGGAGGGGAAATGGGGCCGTGGGCGCCACTGGCCGGGGCTCTGCCCGCCCTGCGCCCACTGGCCCAGCATCATCAGGCGTCCACGCAATACTCCACCCTGAAGTCAGCACCTTTTCCCCGCCCCCTGACCCCATGCTGGCCAATACGCCTTTTCTTCACCAACCTCCCCTTCTGTCGACACTCACGACAACCCCTTCCTGGCGCTTCCAGGGCCCCCAGCAATGCCATCCTCGCCTAGAGCCCTGAAGCCAGCCCTTCTCCCCAGCACATCCCCGGAAACGCCAGGCCTCCCACCTCCGCAGACTGTCCCTGCAGCCTCCCACTACCTTCACAACGTTGGTACCGTCAGCAGCCGAGACAAAGTACAGGGGCAAGGAGAACTTCTTGGCAAAATTGAAACTTTTTTGGGTCATCTTCCTGTCTGCTGTAGAGAGAAGGTAGGACACTGGCCTGTCTACCAAGGGAAAAGGAGTTTTGAAGGTAGGTCACTGGAGGTCCCCATTCCAGGAAGTGGGACAAGCAGGGACAGTCAGCAGACACGTCATATAAAGAGCTCACTCAACTGGGATCTGTGTCTCAAGGAGGCAGGTTGGCTCACATGGATATTACTGGAAGGGGAGTGATGGCAGGCCGCCAAGGGATCCATTTTGGGAGGAACAGATCACTGGTGGTTTGAGGGCCCAGGAAAGGAGGACGAAACGTGTGATGGTGGACTCCCCCATGAATTGCTGGCACCCACACGTAGGGGTGGCCTCACCATCGATTTTATTGGCCACCACAATGCACGGAATCTCCGGCCTGAACTCCCGCAGCTCTGTATACCAGGTGCTGAGATTCCTGTACGTGATTTTCCTCTGCACATCAAACACCTGAATCAGCAGAGGAAGGAAGTCAGCCCAGGTGCATCGATGTCTCTGCACATCCCCCCAGCTGACACACACACAAGCCGGCAAACACGGGCTTGGGAACTCAGACCACAGACCATTCTGAACGTGGCCGCTCTAGCCACAGGAGTTACCCACACTTCTCAGAGAATCCCTCCAGAACCTTCAGCTTGTCACCTAATTTACCTATTTCAACCAAAGAGTGTCATTTTACTTATCGTACCATTGATAAGTCTGTGAACATTGAAGTTTGTTGTTTTTCTCTTGATCTAATTACTGCCTGGCCATTCTTTAAAAGCTCTTTTATGATAATCTTAAATGTCTGCAGAATGCCCTTTCAGTTGTTTCACCTTTAATTATAAACTTTTTATATTTTAAACTTTTATAAAGTAACTTTTATTATTTTACAGCTAATCATTTTATGAACTGTTTATAATTTATACTGTTTACCTATTTTAAAATATCAGCAAGAAGCATGAACACTGACTAGCTCTAAGGGCAAGGAGGCCAGAAATCCTAAGATGCTTCAAGTGGCCACTACAAGGATCCTGCCGGGTCCTCAGAGGAACTCCCCAAAGGTCAGCTGCCTGCCGCCAAGCCATCTCCCAGAACAGACTAGCAGGTCCAAACTGCCTCAGCACAAATCATGGGTTGAGAGGGACAGCCCTGTACCCTGCTGGAGCGGCAAGTCTTACTTCCAGCTGACACAGCCCTTCGCGGAAGCAGCCATGCCTGGGGCCGGGCGCCCCCCTGCACGGCGGCCGGCTCCAGACAGCAGCTGGCCGCCTGAGGCAGTAGCAGGCCTGAGAGGCTCCTGTGTGGTACCCCCAGGCCCAGCTTCAACAAAGATCATGTTTTATTGAATTCCCAAAAAAGACGCCTTCTACAATACGCCTGTAGTGAAACCCTGGGATCCGCCTCACTCCGGCCATGAGCACCGTCAGACCTTTTGCCCAGGTCTAGTTTCCTGAACTTCCTTTCCTCGTTTTGAGCTGAGGAGGCGCTGGTTAGGCCGAGCAGCACAGCCTTCGCTGTTTCAAAATGACGGGCAGAACCCCACCTCCCTCTGGGGCGATCAGGTCCCCACGTGGCCAAGGCCCCTCCAGCAGGCTGGGGCTGTGAGAGGCACGGGCAGACACAGGCACGCAGGCAGGCTGGCAGGCCAGAAGCGGGCCACAGGGGCTGAGAGACGCGTGTCTCGGGCAAGAGCCCACGCCTGCCGGCCCGGCCTGCCCCCGTGTGCCTCACCCTCGCCTGCTCCTTCCGTTCTGTCCCTGCACAGGTCGTTGCTGTTTAGTCAGGAAATCATGTCTGACTCCTCTGCCACCCCACCGACTGTAGCCCGGCAGGAACCTGATGACGCCCTGAACCTGCTCCTCCTGGTGGAAGGGTTGCTCCACACACCCCCTTCGCCCTCACCGCAGACGAGACGCTGGCCCAGGCAGGCTCTCACCCAGAACCTCTGCGGTCCGAAGCCCGCCCTGACCCTCCTCCCGGCACCCAGCCCTGGGGAGGGGGGCTCCGGCCCTCCCCCCTCCCCCCGCCCCCCGCCCCCCCCCCCCCCGGCCCGGCCGGCCGAGCCCCGCCCGCAGCAGGCCTCGTACCAGGATGCAGGCGTGGGCCTTGTGGTAGTAGGAGGCGTGCATGCGCTGGAACCGCTCCTGGCCCGCCGTGTCCCAGAAGTCTGCAACAGGAACACAGCTCTGACTGCCCGGGGCGGGGGCGCGCAGAGCCGGGCGCGGAGCACCTCCGCAGCGGCGGGGAGGGCAGGCGAGCGCTCCGCTCACGGCGGGGCATCGGGCGGCCGAGGGAGACGGGGGCCAGGAGGAAGGAGGACGCAGACGGGAGACCCCACGAGGGGCGGGCTCGGCGCCCGCCCTCCCCCGCCCAGGAAGACGCAGGGCCCTCCACGGGCAAAACTAGGCCCAGTTCCCAGGAGCGCCCACCAGAGGCAGACGCGCGGCCTGGCCAAGGGGGAGGCTGTAGCCCCGCCGGAAGGCAGACCTCCGTGGAAGGCGACACTCGGCAACACCTGTCACCTTCCTGACTGAAGAGCACCGGCACAGAGCCCCGTGGGCTGCTTTCCGCCTCCCCTCGCGCCGAGCGCCCCTCCTCTGAGCCTGGGGCCTCGGTCCAGCCGCCTGACTCTCCGCCTCCGGCCCTCCCTCCTGGGAGCCGCAGCGGCTCAGCGTCGCGCTGCTCACCCACAAGGACGGTCTTGCCGTCCACCGTGGCCGTGTGCTTGTACAGGGTCAGGGCGTATGTGGACAGCTGCTGGGGCTGACTGCGTTTAGGTTAAGGAAGACAATAAAAAGAGACATGAGAAAGGTGCTGGGGTGGTTGCTGGCATGACAGAATGGAGGCTCCCTCTCCTTTTTTAGAAAGTTACTCAGATTTTAAACTGAGTGTTGCAGACAGAGGGCCAACCTGAACCTCACACACCACGGGCACAATCCCCATGAAAAGTGAGGGGCAGGGGAGGCTGGGGTTGTGTCCTGGCCACCTGGGAACAAGGGAGTGCACGGAATGGGCTCTTACAGAGCAGCTGTCCCAAGCGGCACCTGTAGTTGCAAATGCCACTGTGGATGCCCCAGCTCTTTTGGATGGGGCTCTTGCAGGCAGAGAGCAAACCCAGCCATAAGAAGCAACGTAACAGTTCCAGGGAAAACCAGCCTCCTCCTCAGGCCAGACAGCCAACTGACAAGCCGCTTATGAGCTGCTGTTTGTGTATGAAGCCCTATCGAAAGCACGGGGAATGCGAGCTTCTCAAGGTGCAAGACGCTGCGTGGCTTAACCGTCAGCGTTGGGGCAACACGGGTGGGTGAGTGCATAGAACTGAGGAGAAGGCGAAGTGAGACAGACTCAGACTCTGCCCTGGGAGGCTGAGGCCCAGGGCTCTTCTTACCCATAGTTCTCAGTGGACTCACTTGGGACGACTTTTACAAATCATCTCAGTTGTCTCATTCCAAACTTGCATAAGAACGGCAGTTCAGGAAAGGAGGGTGGGCTGGCAGATCCTTCTACAGAAAGTTGATTCACACCAGAGAATTTTTAAATTGTAGAGAGCTCAAGCTCTGAGGTCAGAGATGTTAAGTGACTTAGCCACTGCCAGAGCTACTGAGGAGGGGGTGGGGTGTCAGTCCAGGCATCGGACGAGGTACGGTTAGCCATTCCACTGCCTTCCTAATATAAAGCAAACCCAGATGTGAGTAAACTTCAGAATAGACTGCAGCACGCCATGCAGGTCAGCTGGTGAGAGACCAGCATGAATGAACCGTCTGCACGTGCTCACCTGCCCCTCCCCGGACCCCTAGAACAGAGCAGGGGCAGGGGCGCAGGCGGGCTGAGTCGGCGCGGGAGCGGAAAGGGCCACAAGGAGCATTTCAAACTTGAAGGATACAATCCATCCATGAGGAACCTCTCCATGAGTCTGTAGGGAGAACGTGCAAGGTGGTCAGCCGCGTCCCTCCGTGCTCCTGCCTCCTCCTCACGCTGCTGCACCACCCAGGGGCGGGACGCTTGGAAGCCAGCTGTGGCTCCCCCCAGTTCCTTCCTCGGCTACAAGCTCCCTGTCAAGGACAATGCCCAGGGACCACCCATCCACCCTCTTCCTGACTCGGGCTCAGTTCTTGACACCCTTTGGCTGTAACACTGACCAGCACCCACAGGTGCTTTTCCTGTGAGCAGGGACCCCGGTTTACTCCTTTTAGGGAATAAACAAACTGTGGTACATCTACAACAGGGACTACCACTTAGCAATAAAAGGGAACAAATTACTGATCCACCCAACAATTTAAACGAATCATAAGGGTGTCACGCCGAGTGAAAAAGGCCACATGTCATATGACTCCTTTTATACAATGTTGCCAAGATGACGTCACTACAGAGATGGCGTATGTTAGCGGAGGCAGGGCGGGGCTGGGAGAGGGTGAAGTGGGGTGGGCGCGGTGCGAACGCGCAGCAGGACCGCGGCCTCCACTGTGCTAGGATAGCTGGGTATCTCGACTCCAGTGATGCTACACAGATCTACACGTGATGAAATGACACAGAATTATACACAGGCATCGGGTGAGAGCTGATTTCCTGCACTTGGCCTTATACTCTGGTTATGTAAGAGCTAACCAATGGGGACGGCAGGTGAGGGACACACAGGCCCTCTCTGGGTTCTCTTTGTAATGTCCTGTGAATCTGTTATTTCAGAATGAAAAGGTAAAGAAAAAACAAAGAAACAAATCCCCTCACAGACTTGGAGAGACACATGCAGTGCCAATCACTGATAGAGAATCAGTACACAGGAATCATGAACAGCTCTGATGCATAAGAGGACACACTTACACCTGGCCCTAAGACTATGAACAGGCAATTCAGATGAGCAGCTGACAGACACATGAAAAGGTGCCCGATCTTCTAATGATTTTATGCAAATTAAAGACAGTGAAGTAGCACACTCATCCGTTAAGAGTAACAAAACTGAAAAAGTCACATGACAGCCACAAAGTTGGGGATTTCGTGAAGCAGCAGAAATTCCTATACTGTGCTGCAGGAGTGAGAATCTACCACACTACTTTGGAGAGAAAATGGGATAACTCAAAATTTGAGCTAATGCTAAAACTGGGCAGTTTCACCCCAGCTGTAATAGAATTTGTGCCCAAGATGATAGGCGTAAAATATTCACTGCAGTACTGTATCTAATATCATAAAAATGATAATTTTTCATAACTCCTCTTCAACAGAACAGACAGATACAGTTTAGTACAAAAAAGTAAAAAAAAAAATTCCTGAGTGCCTGCCATACACTGGATGCTAGGCTAGGCACCAGGATACAACGCTGAACAAAACAGATGAAAATTCCTGTCTCTGTGAAACTTACATTCTAGTAGGGAAGACAGACAGACAATAAACACACTCTTAAAATATGTATGGCCATGTCTGTGGTCAATGGATTTAGAACAAAAGCATTACTACAATTTGGTGGGGCAAAGGATTGTTTTTGGAGAGGGAAATGGCAACGCACTCCAGCATTCCCGTCTGGGTAACTCCACGGACAGAGGAGCCTGGTGAGCTACAGTCCCTGGAGCTGCAGAGTCGGGCGTGACTGGGTGCCTAAGCACACGCACGCACAAAGGGCACCTCAGCAGTAGATGCTGCGGGGACCGCTGAACACCTGTGCACCGAAACGTGAGCCTTGAGGACACTACACAAAGTGGGGCGGCAGGAAGTTCAAGGGGTCACTCCCTCAACTGGAAATGAAACAATGGCCGGAACCAACCATCTCAGAGCTCTGGAACCCGACTGGACTCAATAGCCAGGAGCGCGCTAGATGCAAGGCGAGGGCTGGCCTCGTGCAGAACGGCACGCACGGGCCAGCAGCAGCTGCGCACACCACAGGCCCGCCCATGCGCAGTGCCCAGTGTGCCACGCGCCTGGCTGGCAGTGGGGACTCTGTCCTCAGAAAGCCTGCCGCGCGTGCTGTCATCAGCTGGCAGATGCCCAAGGAGCCAGACCTGAGCTCTCTCAGGCTTCAGAGGCTTCCCCTGCAAGTACTGGAAATTTAACAGGATAGGACTATCCCGTTTTTTCTTTCCCATTTTGGAGCCAAATATTTAAGGAAGTTTTTATCAGGTCACTGTCTGAGCACAGATAATGGAACAGAAATATCAATGACCACACACAAGAAGGAATAAACACTTTGTAAAAAGTATGGAAAAGTTACAAGTAGACACTTGAGCCCTAAACAAGCAGAAACCAGCCATACCCAAGGAATGGGAATATCTGAGTTCCAAAGTCACCACTGGAGAAGGGAATGGCAACCCACTCCAGTATTCTTGCCTGGAGAACCCCACAGACAGAAGAGCCTGGAGGGCTACAGTCCATGGGGCTGCAAAGAGTCGGACACGACTGAGCGACTAACACACACACAGTCACCACGGTGAAACACTCAGAACGCCTAATTCTAAACCGGAAGACCACAGAGCGCACAGACAGGCAGGCATGGCCTATGCGCATGGTAAAGAAGATTTGACAGAAACAACACCTGAAGAGTCCAGATACTCGACTAGTCAAAGATGCTAGATCAATCATCTTAAATATGCTCGAAAAGCCAAGGGAAGCCATGGACAAAGAGCTGAAGGAAACTGGAAAGCAACACACGAACAGAATGAGAGTATCAGTAAAGAGACAGGAAGTACGAAAAGAAACCAATATCCTGGAACTGAAGGGTACAATAATTTAGGTGAAAAACTCACTAGAGGGTTCCAGTACCACTTGAGAAGGCAAAAAACAGTTCATCTTCAGCAAACTTGAAGGAAAGGCAACGAAAATCATCACGTGTGAGAAGCAGAAAGAAAGCAAGTGAATATGACCAGTGCCTAAGGATCGCGAGGCATCATGAGTCACCCTGACAGGTGTCACAGTCAGAGGACAGGAGGGGGCCTGACAGGCGTCACAGACAGAGGACAGGACGGGTCCTGACAGGCGTCACAGTCAGAGGACAGGACGGGTCCTGACAGGCGTCACAGACAGAGGACAGGACAGGTCCTGACAGGCGTCACAGTCAGAGGACAGGACGGGTCCTGACAGGCGTCACAGTCAGAGGACAGGACGGGTCCTGACAGGCGTCACAGTCAGAGGACAGGAGGGGCCCTGACAGGCACCACAGACAGAAGACAGGAGGGGCCCTGACAGGCGTCACAGACAGAAGACAGGAGGAGGTCCTGACAGGCATCACAGATAAAAGGACAGGAGGGGTCCTGACAGGCGTCACAGACAGAGGACAGGACGGGTCCTGACAGGCGTCACAGACAGAGGACAGGACGGGTCCTGACAGGCATCACAGACAGAGGACAGGACGGGTCCTGACAGGCGTCACAGTCAGAGGACAGGACGGGTCCTGACAGGCGTCACAGTCAGAGGACAGGAGGGGGCCTGACAGGCGTCACAGATAGAGGACAGGACGGGTCCTGACAGGCATCACAGACAGAGGACAGGAGGGGGCCTGACAGGCATCACAGATAAAAGGACAGGAGGGGGCCTGACAGGCATCACAGACAGAGGACAGGACGGGTCCTGACAGGCATCACAGACAGAGGACAGGAGGGGGCCTGACAGGCGTCACAGACAGAGGACAGGAGGGGCCCTGACAGGCGTCACAGTCAGAGGACAGGAGGGGGCCTGACAGGCATCACAGACAGAGGACAGGAGGGGGCCTGACAGGCGTCACAGTCAGAGGACAGGAGGGGGTCTGACAGGCGTCACAGTCAGAGGACAGGAGGGGGCCTGACAGGCGTCACAGACAGAGGACAGGAGGGGGCCTGACAGGCGTCACAGACAGAGGACAGGACGGGTCCTGACAGGCGTCACAGTCAGAGGACAGGAGGGGGCCTGACAGGCGTCACAGTCAGAGGACAGGAGGGGGCCTGACAGGCATCACAGACAGAGGACAGGAGGGGGCCTGACAGGCGTCACAGACAGAGGACAGGACGGGTCCTGACAGGCGTCACAGTCAGAGGACAGGAGGGGGCCTGACAGGCATCACAGACAGAGGACAGGAGGGGGCCTGACAGGCGTCACAGTCAGAGGACAGGAGGGGGCCTGACAGGCATCACAGACAGAGGACAGGAGGGGGCCTGACAGGCGTCACAGACAGAGGACAGGACGGGTCCTGACAGGCGTCACAGTCAGAGGACAGGAGGGGGCCTGACAGGCATCACAGACAGAGGACAGGAGGGGGCCTGACAGGCGTCACAGTCAGAGGACAGGAGGGGGCCTGACAGGCGTCACAGACAGAGGACAGGAGGGGGCCTGACAGGCGTCACAGACAGAGGACAGGACGGGTCCTGACAGGCGTCACAGTCAGAGGACAGGAGGGGGCCTGACAGGCATCACAGACAGAGGACAGGAGGGGGCCTGACAGGCGTCACAGACAGAGGACAGGACGGGTCCTGACAGGCATCACAGTCAGAGGACAGGAGGGGGCCTGACAGGCGTCACAGACAGAAGACAGGAGGGGCCCTGACAGGCGTCACAGACAGAAGACAGGAGGAGGTCCTGACAGGCGTCACAGACAGAGGACAGGAGGGGGCCTGACAGGCATCACAGATAAAAGGACAGGACGGGTCCTGACAGGCGTCACAGACAGAGGACAGGAGGGGGCCTGACAGGCGTCACAGTCAGAGGACAGGACGGGTCCTGACAGGCATCACAGACAGAGGACAGGACGGGTCCTGACAGGCATCACAGACAGAGGACAGGACGGGTCCTGACAGGCGTCACAGTCAGAGGACAGGACGGGTCCTGACAGGCGTCACAGTCAGAGGACAGGACGGGTCCTGACAGGCGTCACAGACAGAGGACAGGAGGGGGCCTGACAGGCGTCACAGACAGAGGACAGGACGGGTCCTGACAGGCGTCACAGACAGAGGACAGGAGGGGGCCTGACAGGCGTCACAGACAGAGAACAGGAGGGGGCCTGACAGGCGTCACAGACAGAGGACAGGAGGGGGCCTGACAGGCACCACAGAGGACAGGACGGGTCCTGGCAGGCGTCACAGTCAGAGGACAGGACGGGTCCTGACAGGCACCACAGATAAAAGGACAGGAAGGGGTCCTGACAGGCGTCACAGACAGAGGACAGGAGGGGGTCCTGACAGGCATCACAGACAGAGGACAGGAGGGGGCCTGACAGGCACCACAGACAGAAGACAGGAGGGGCCCTGACAGGCACCACAGACAGAAGACAGGAGGGGCCCTGACAGGCACCACAGACAGAAGACAGGAGGAGGTCCTGACAGGCATCACAGATAAAAGGACAGGAAGGGGTCCTGACAGGCGTCACAGACAGAGGACAGGAGGGGGTCCTGACAGGCGTCACAGACAGAGGACAGGAGGGGGCCTGACAGGCGTCACAGATAGAGGACAGGAGGGGGCCTGACAGGCATCACAGACAGAGGACAGGAGGGGGTCCTGACAGGCACCGCAGACAGAGGACAGGAGGGGGTCCTGACAGGCATCACAGACAGAGGACAGGAGGGGGTCCTGACAGGCATCACAGATAGAGGACAGGAGGGGGCCTGACAGGCATCACAGACAGAGGACAGGAGGGGGTCCTGACAGGCACCACAGACAGAGGACAGGAGGGGGCCTGACAGGTGTCACAGATAGAGGACAGGAGGGGGTCCTGACAGGCACCACAGACAGAGGACAGGAAGGGGTCCTGACAGGCACCACAGACAGAGGACAGGAGGGGGTCCTGACAGGCATCACAGATAGAGGACAGGAGGGGGCCTGACAGGTGTCACAGATAGAGGACAGGAGGGGCCCTGACAGGCATCACAGATAGAGGACAGGAGGGGGCCTGACAGGCGTCACAGACAGAGGACAGGAGGGGGCCTGACAGGCATCACAGATAGAGGACAGGAGGGGGCCTGACAGGCACCACAGAGGACAGGAGGGGGTCCTGACAGGCACCACAGACAGAGGACAGGAGGGGGTCCTGACAGGCATCACAGATAGAGGACAGGAGGGGGTCCTGACAGGCACCACAGACAGAGGACAGGAAGGGGTCCTGACAGGCACCACAGACAGAGGACAGGAGGGGGTCCTGACAGGCATCACACACAGAGGACAGGAGGGGTTCCTGACAGGCATCACAGACAGAGGACAGGAGGGGTCCTGACAGGCATCACAGACAGAAGACAGGAGGGGGTCCTGATAGGCATCACAGATAGAGGACAGGAGGGGGCCTGACAGGCATCACAGACAGAGGACAGGAGGGGTCCTGACAGGCATCACAGACAGAAGACAGGAGGGGGTCCTGACAGGAGTCACACACAGAGGACAGGAGGGGTCCTGACAGGCTCACAGACAGAGGACAGGAGGGGGTCCTGACAGGCATCACAGACAGATGACAGGAGGGGTCCTGACAGGCATCACAGATAGAGGACAGGAGGGGTCCTGACAGGCGTCACAGACAGAGGACAGGAGGGGGTCCTGACAGGCGTCACAGACAGAGGACAGGAGGGGGCAGAGAAGGTATCTGAAGTAATAACGGCTAAACCTTCCTGAACCTGATACAAGACATGGATATGCACACCTAGGGAGCGGAACACACTCCAGGCAGGATAAACTCACGCTGCTCCACATTTCACGCAAACTGTAGGAACTGAAAGACAAGATCGTCAATAAAATAAATTTCTCATCAGATGCCACTGAGACCAGAAGTCAGTGGAAACATAACTGAAGTCCTGAGGGGGGAAAAAAACTGTCAACAAAGAATTCTATGCACAGCAAACTATCCTTCCAGAATGAAAGCAAAATCGGGACAACTCCCAGATAAATATAAGCTGACGTGGCTCATAAGCAGTAAATATGTCTTAGAAGAAACAGTACAATGAGTCCTCCAGGTTGAAATGAAAGGACTAAACAGTAATTTGAAGCCCTATAAAGAAATAAAGATCTTCAGTAAAGGTAGCTACATAGCAAATATAAAAACAGGACTCTCATACTTTCGGTTTATAACTCTTTTTTTCTCCTATATGATTTAGAAGACAAATACATAAAATTATAGTTATAAATCTATGTTAATGAACAATTAATGTATAAAGATGTCATATGTGACAAAACAATATAAAGGGAAGGGACAAAGTGTTTGTAAACTATTATAATTAAATTGATACTCAAATATACTGTTATAAATTTTAGATATTAATTATAATCTTCAAGGTAACTGTTAACAAAAAATTTTAAAAATTATACATGAAAGAAAGAGACTTAAAACAGTATCCTACCAAAAATCAACTTAAAAAAAAGTGTCATGGAGTAACTGAGAGATAAAACAGAAGACATGTAAAACAAATAGTTAAATGGCAGAAGTAAATTCTTCTTCATCAGTAATAACTTTAATTACTGTTGTTGTAAATGGGAATAGATAAAACTCTCCAATTAAAAGTGAGAGACTGGCAGAGTATATTTTGAAAATATGTACCAAGTATGTGCTCACTGGAAGACACTTGCTTTAGATAAAAGGTCAAAAAGAGGCTGAAAAAAAAGGATGATAAAAGATATTCCCTGCAAACAGTACTCAAGAGAGAACTAGGGCGGCTGTACTCCAGCCAGACAAAGCGCACTTTTAAGTGACAGATGTTACAAGGATGAAGGATGTTATATAGCGATGAAAAAGTCAACCTGCCAAGAAAACAGGAAAGTTCTAGACATATAGGTAAAGAGCAACAGAACCGTTCCAAAGCAGATGGAGTCAACACTGACACAACCAAGGGAAGACATAAACGGCTGCTCAATAAAACATTAAGGTCCCAACGCCCCACTGCCAGTGGTGAACGGGACAGTGAAGCAGAGGCCTTGAACTGCACTGTAAACCAAGCAGACCTGCACACACAGCATGCTCGATCTAACAGCAGTGGAACACAGATTCTTCTCAAGTGAACTCAGCTTAGGCTACAAAAATGTCAATGAAAAGACTGAGATTACACAAACTATCTTTACAAATAAAATGGAACACAACTAGGAAAACAGAAGGAAAACCAGACAATTCACAAAAGAGCGCAAATTAAATCAGCAGCATAACTGTACATTTCAAGGTCGTAGATATGAAAGACCAAACTAAGCTCAGAGCTAGCAGGAAAGAAGTAACACAGATCAGAGCGGAGAGTCGCAGAGTACTGACCAGACAGACAACAGAGAGCGTCAGGGTAACTGGAAATTAGCTCTTTGAAGAGATCAACATCAACAAACCTTTAGGCAGACTAAGAAAAGAGAGAGAACACAAATGATCAAAATCAGAACTGAAAGCTGGGAGAGTAACATCAGTCTCACAGAAACAAAAAGATTACAAGTGAACACCACGAACTACTGCATACCGATAAGCTGGATAACCTAGAGGAAGTGCACAAATTCCGAGAACCACATGAACTTCCAGGTTTAAAATGAAATAGAAAATCTGAGTAGACCTACACCAAGTAAGGAGAGTACATCAGCACTCAAACACTCCCCGTAACTAAAGGTCCAGGACTGAATTACTTCCCTAGTGAATTCTACCCACCGTTTCATGAACAAACACCAGTTCTTCTCAAACTTTCCCCCAAAACTGAGGAGGGAACACTTTATAATTCTTTCTATGAGGCCAGTGGTACCCTGATTCCAAGACTAGATGACACTATTAGAAAAAACTACAGGCCAATATTCCTCATGACTTTAGTTGTAAAAATCCCCTCAAAATCCACCAGCAGACTTCCCTGGTGGTCCAAAGGTTCAGAACCCACCTGCCACGCAGAGAACGCAGGCTTGATCCCTGGTCCGGGAAGATTCCACGTGCTGTGGGACAACTAAGCCATGCGCCACGGTGAGCCTGCACTCTAGACCCCACGCTGAGCGACAAGAGGAGCCACCACGAGCAGAAGCCTGCACAGCTCAGCCAGAGAGCAGCCCCTGCTCGCTGCACCAGAGAAAGCCCACGCACAGCAACCAAGGCCCAGAACAGCGCAAAAAAAGCCACTAGCAGACCAAATCATATTAAAGGGATTATACGTCATCAACAAATCATATTAAAGGGATTCTACGTCATCACCAAGGGAGATCTATTCTCAGAATATAAAGGTGGTACAACGTAAGAAAATTAAGCAAGCATATATAAACAGGATGAAGGGAAAACTCCACATATTCATCTCAATAAATGCAAACAAAGCAACTGACAAAAACCAAACACCATCTCATGACGAAAACTCTATAAACTAGGAAGAGAAGGCAATCACCTCTAGGATAAAAGGCCACACAAGAAAACCCCAATGCTGCAAAGAACAATATCGCATAGAAACATGGAACGTCAGGTCCATGAATCAAGGTAAACTGGAAGTGGCCAAACAGGAGATGGCAAGAGTGAACATCGACATTTTAGGAATCAGTGGATTAAAATGGACTGGAATGGGCGAATTTAATTCAGATGACCATTATAGCTACTACTGTGGGCAAAATCCCTTAGAAGAGATGGCGTAGCCATCACAGTCAACAAGAGTCCAAGATGCAGTACTCGGGTGCAATCGCAAAACCAACAAAAAGATCTCTGCTCGCTTCCAAGGCAAACCACTATCACGGTAATCCACGTCTATGCCGCAGCCAGTAACGCCAAAAAAGCTGAGGCTGAATGGCTCTGTGAAGGCCTACAAGTCCTTCTAGAACTAACACCAAAAAAAGAAGTCCTTTTCATCACAGGGGACTGGAATGCCAAAGTAGGAAGTCAAGAGATACCTGGAGTAACAGGCAAGTTTGGCCTTGGAGTACAAAATGAAGCAGGGCAAAGGCTAACAGAGTTTTGCCAAGAGAACACACTGGTCATAGCAAACGCCCTCTTCCAAAAACACAAAAGACGACTCTACACATGGACATCACCAGATGGTCAATATCGAAATCAGATTGATTACATTCTTTGCAGCCAAAAATGGAGAAGCTCTATACAGTAGCTGACTGTGGCTCAGATCATGAACTCCTTACTGTCAAATTCAGACTTAAATTGAAGAAAGTAGGGAAAACCACTAGACCATTAAGGTCTGACCTAAATCAAATCCCTTACAATTATACAGTGGAAGTGACAAATAGATTCAAGGGATTAGAGCTGATAGACAGAGGCCTGAAGAACTATGGCCGGAGGTCCATGACATCGTACAGAAGGCACTGATCAAGACCATCCCCAAGAAAAAGAAATGCAAAAAGGCAAACGGTTGTCTGACGAAGCCTTTCAAATAGCTGAGAGGGAAGAGAAACTACAGTCAAAGGAGAAAAGGATATGCCCATTTGAATAGAGAGTTCTAAAGAACAGCAAGGAGAGACAAGAAAGCCTTCCTCAGTGATTGATACAAAGAAATAGAGGAAACCAAGGGAAAGACTAGAGATCTCTTCAAGAAAATCGGAGATTCCACAGGAACATTTCATGCAAAGATGGGCACAATAAAGTACAGAACTGGTACGGACCTAACAGAAGATATTAAGAAGAGGAGGCAAGAATACACAGAAGAACTACACAAAAAAGATCTCCATGACCCAGATAACCACAATGGCATGACCACTCACCTAGAGCGAGACGTCCTGGAATGTGAAGTCAAGTGGGCCTTAGGAAGCATCACTACGAACAAAGCTAGTGGAGGTGATGGAATTCCTGTTGAGATATTTCAAATACTAAAAGATGATGCTGTGAAAGTGCTGCACTCAATATGCCAGCAAATTTGGAAAACTCAGCAGCGGCCACAGGACTGGAAAAGGTCCGTTTTCATTCCAATCCCAAAGAGAGGCAATGCCAAAATGTTCACACTATCACACAATTGCACTCATCTCACACACTAGCAAAGTAATGCTCAAAATTTCCCAAGCCAGGCTTCAGCAGTACATGAACCGTGAACTTACAGATGTTCAAGCTGGATTTAGAAAAGGCAGAGGAACCAGAGATCAAATTGCCAATGTCCATTGGATCACTGAGAAAGCAAGAGAGTTCCAGAAAAACATCTATTTCTGCTTTATTGACTATGCCAAAGCCTCTGACTGTGTGGATCACAACAAACTGTGGAAAATTCTGAAAGAGATGGGAATACCAGACCACCTGACCTGTCTCCTGAGAAACCTGTATGCAGGTCAAGTAGCAACAGTTAGAACCAGACATGGAACAGACTGGTTCCAAATTGGGAAAGGAGTACGTCAAGGTTGTATATTGTCACCCTGATTATCTAACTTCTACGCAGAGTACGTCATGCGAAATGCTGAGCTGGATGAAGCACAAGCTGGAATCAAGACTGCTTGAAGAAATATCAATAATCCCAGATCTGCAGATAACACACCCTTATGGCAGAAAGTGAAGAGGAACTAAAGAGCCTCTTGATGAAAATGAAAGAGGAAAGTGAAAATGTTGGCTTAAAGCTCAACATTCAGAAAACTAAGATCATGGCATCTGGTCCCATCACTTCATGGCAAATAGATGGGGAAACAATGGAAACAGTGAGACTTTATTTTCTTGGGCTCCAAAATCACTGCAGATGGTGACTGCAGCCATGAAATTAAAAGATGCTTGCTCCTTGGAAGAAAAGCTATGACCAATCTAGACAGCATGTTAAAAACAAGAGAAACATTACTTTGCTGACAAAGGTCCATCTGGTCAAAGCTAGTTGGAACATAAAGAAGGCTGAACGCCAAAGAATTGGTGCTTTTGAACTGTGTGTTGGAGAAGACTCTTGAGCGTCCCTTCGACTGCAAGGAGATCAAACCAGTCCATCCTAAAGGAAATCAGTCCTGAATATTCATTGGAAGGACGGATGCTGAAGCTGAAACTCCAATACTTTGGCCATATGATGTAAAGAAGTGACTCAATGGAAAAGACCCTGATGCTGAGAAAGATTGAAGGCAGGAGGAGAAGGGAACGACAGAGGATGAGATGGTTGGATGGCACCACCGACTCGATGGCCATGAGTTTGAGCAAGCTCCGGGAGTTGGTGATGGACAAGGAAGCCTGGCGTGCTGCAGTCCGTGGGGTCGCAAAAAGTCGGACATGACTGAGTGATTGAACTGAACTGAACTGATGAAAACCCCAGAATTAGCACCACACTCAGTTGTGAAACACTAAAAGCTTCCCCTCAAAGTGAGAAATAAGAGGATGCCTGCTTTTGCCACGTCTACTCAACAGAGCACTGAGAGTTCCAGCCAGAGCCCTGTGATAAGAAAATCGTCAGTGCGAGTTCCATCCTAGGCATGTTACAGTGTCAGCCCTGCTCCCACCCGAAGTCTGGGCGTTGCGATGAGGGCTTAAGTTGAGGACTCCTGCTACAAGTTCCTGTTTTGCTTTTCCCGAGGCATCTTTTCAAATAAACAGAGTTGAGGTTGAGAAAAGTTGCATTACCAGCATGCCCATCAGCAAAGCCCCTAGGGAATTATTCACAGCTCCCTGATTCCAAGAATATGTTAATAACAGATGAAAGTGGAAGACAAGGTGGAGCTGGGGCTCCTGGGATGTAAGACTAAACAAGGTATCTGGTCAGGGGCAGAAATGGGTGTGTGCCCCACAGCCCCAGACACCGACCAACAGGCTCACCCCCTGGGGAGACAGGCTGCTGCACTGCAGAGCCGCGCTCAGAGTCTCGGGCGAGCCCCACTGTGCACAGACGCACTGGAGCTACGAGCGAGCCCATCTCTATGCTGATTACAGTCAGTCACCATTTCCATCCACTCTTCTCCGTGAGTTCTTTCAAGAAACTTTCCTCACCACCTTTCTTCAGCCTGCTGCTGGTTATGCCAGTCACGCTTCTCACACCTTGCTCTCCCCGTTCCCACTGTCTGCACCTTGAAATCTCTCAGCCCCCACACCACATACAGGAAAAGCCCAGCTCTCACCTGAACTGCTCCAGCAGTCTCTGCCAGGACTCAGGGTAAAGCTCAACTCTCTCAGTTCTGACTCAGCCCTCTCCAGCCTCCTCCCCAGACACACACAGCTGCTGATGGGAGGCTCCCTTGTTCCCCCATGCCTGGGCTCCCTCACCACACTCACAGAAGCCAAGCTCCTCTGTGCCTCTGGAGGCACCGAGGCACAGGTTCTGCCTCTAAGAACCCAGATCTGTTCTGGGCCTGGCTTTGCTCCCCGAATGCTCCAACATACTTGGACTTGCCCACAGCGCTGTCTCCGAGGCAGATGATTTTCACATTGTCATCAGCATCATATTTCTCCTGGTCCAGCTCACAGGGTTTGGCTTTGTCCCTAGCCATCGGCTCCTGGCTGTAGAAAGGGCATCAGCTCAGGGGAGGGGGATCTTGTCACTGGAAAGATCAAGAAGAGGCTGTTGGTAAAGAGATGAGAAGTCCCCTCAACCAAATCCCTTTCCTCTTCCTGGACAGGGGAGACAATGACCTGATGAGAGAGGAGCCCCAGGAAGCACTATTCTATTCTATTCACTACCAACCTGGCTAGCACTTGCTGAACCATGGCGCTGTGATCTTGTCCCCAACAAGATCCCCTGCTTCATCTCTTACTACAGCTGTGCTCAGGATCGCAGCTCCCACTCCCACCTGGAGAGACTGTTCTAGAACCACGTTGAAGTTTTATAAGTTTTATGTACAAGCATTTGCTCACTTGTAAAGCAGGAGCAAAAATCAATGCCTACATCACATAATCAATCTGAGACATTGTGTGGGCCTGACTGATCATCGCAAATGACAGACCACACAGCCAGAGGCGTCTCTTCCGGATCCTCTACCTCATGCTTCTCACCTCCACCTCATTCTCCATCCTCCTGAAATCGGTAGCTGTTTTTCCCTTTCCCAAACCTGGCATTCCCAGGCCCTCTTCTCTAGGGTTGTTTCAACCTCTATCAGTTCCAAGGATCTCCTAAATGCTGATGATGCCAAATCTGCATCTCCACAGAGACCGCGTGCCCCTCAGTGCCAGACTCAAGGATGCAGTTGCCTACCAGGTTTTGACTAGCAAACTACTGCACACAGGCAAAAATGACCTGTGAAACCTAAGCCCCGCCCACCCCAAACTCACTCTTCACATTCCTGTCTGTACATCACCAGACAACCAATGCCAGCACCGATGTGTGACGTAATCTCTAGCTCTATTCCACTATCCCCAGGTCATCACGCCCAAATATATTCATAACTTTACAAACATTACTGAGAATGTGCCACAGTCCACACTCTGAGCTCAACGATGCAACAATGCAGCAGCAGCGCCCACACTCAGCCTTACATATGGGCAGATCTTGCACAAGACACGAAGTCAAACTCTACCGTGGCGAGAGCTATGACCGAGGTGCACACAAGGGCGGAAAATACCAACAGGACCCTCAGGTCGGGAGTCAGCCTTGTTCACCGAGGCACCCTCAACCTCAAGAGCAGGGACTGGCAAGTGGCAGACGCTTAATAAGCATAGTAAGGGGCTGCCCCTTCCACCTCCACCCTGCAGCTGGAGCCAAACACAGCCAAATCTTTTGTCGAAGACCTTCAATGCTTGTCGATATTCTCGCGACCCACTGGATAAGCTCTCTTTCACTCAAGCAGTTTTCGAGCACCTCAACCTCTTGGCCAGAATGGGCTCCCTTCGCCTCCCTCCTCCCACCGTTGCCAGAACCACTGCCCCGTTCTTTCCCCCCACCGGGCCCTCCGTCCAGCTGAGGGCCCGAGGACGGCCTTGAAGGGGCGCTTCCCACAGGCGAGGCCGCCACTCGCGCGGTTTCATCTCGGCTGTTCCCGAGCGAGGACGAGACTAGCGGCGCCGCAGGTCTGTCCGCCCGTGGCCAGCCGCCCTCAGGGCCCCCAGCCGCCCTCGGAACCCGCCCGTCCCGGATTCCCTCCTGTGTCGGACCCTGACAGTCAGCCCAAGGCCCACCGGCCCTCACTCGGCGTCCAGCTCTGCCCGCGTCCCCGCAGCTGCTACGCAACCGCTCCAGGACTGCAGGAGGGCTGCCCGGCCGAAGGCCTGAAGGACCCCGGGAGGCTGGCTCGTGCGATGCCGGGCCGGAGTACCGCCGGTGAACGAGCATCCGGATCAGGCCGGTCTGGGGTTTCCAACTGCCAGAGTCTGGGTGGGCTTCACCTGGAGACTGAGCCAGGATCCGGGCGGCTTTAGGTCTCGGGGAGTGACTGGAAAGCGGGAGTCCGGAGTCTACGGAAGTGGGCCTGAGGCGCGGGGCGGGGCCTGAGGCGCGGGGCGGGGCCTGAGGCGCGGGGCGGGGCCTGAGGCGCGGGGCGGGGCCTGAGGCGCGGGGCGGGGCCTGGGGCGCGGGGCGGGGCCTGGGGCGCGGGGCGGGGCCTGGGGCGCGGCGCGGGGCCTGGGGCGCGGGGCGGGGCCTGGGGCGCGGGGCGGGGCCTGGGGCGCGGGGCGGGGCCTGGGGCGCGGGGCGGGGCCTGGGGCGCGGGGCGGGGCCTGAGGCGCGGCGCGGGGCCTGAGGCGCGGCGCGGGGGCTGGGCGTTGGCCCCTGGTAGGCGGCTGAGGTTAAGAACAGGGTCTTCGGCGTTGCAGGAGGACTTTTTACCAACTGAGTTATCAGGGAAGCCCTGAACAACCCTAGAATCTCTATATCCATATGTATACACAGAGGACTGATTGTACAATGGATAATGCAAGCGACAATCTTATAAAATGGGCAAAATAAATGATACAGATCACTAGTTGTCATCTGGTCGAAATAAACCATCAAGTCCACAGGAGAGCCAACTGGAGAATCCAAATTCTGGATCAGGTAGTGAGAAAAACATGTATCATCTTTGTTTTCGAAAATATACTGTAGAGATTTGTTGATACCTACTTAAGCATGTATCAGCCTATACATACTCATGTGCACTGGTCTAGCCTATTTCAAGTCCAATCATTCCAAGCGTAACCCCCCAATGTGCTGCAATTCTATCTAGTCATTTGTCTCAATTTTATAGCAAAAGGACAGAAACCTAAGTGCATTCATACCGACCAAAGATGCTAGGACGGCTCAGTCTAACGGGCTGAAAGTACATATTTTGCCCAAATTTCACAAAATGTCATGCCAATGTCCATAATTTGTTTTCATATCTTATTCAAGATTCCATATCGTATTTAGTTGCATTGAGTAGCATCAGCTGCATGCAACAAGTTCTGATAAATTCTTTTTTCATTTTTATTCTGTTACAAATATTTCCTAATTTTCCTTGTTGTGGCATCTTAGATACACCCATCATTTACCAGTGCACATTTAATTCCCAAATACATGTGTTTAAAGTATCTTTGACATTGATTTCTCATTTTGCTGTATGTTTCTCATTTAACTGCTTTCTTCTCTGTGGTCACTCTCTGTGTTTTTTCACTCTTTTAGCTTCATTGAGACTTTCAATGGCTGAGTCAAAGATCTCTCTTGGTAAATGTCACCTTGCACTTGAAAATATGTGGGTTGTTTTCAAATATCTTTTGACATTAATTTCTAACATAATTGCACAATGATAATAGAACAGACTTTGTATGATTTCAATACCTTTAAACCATGAAATTTTTGCATCCAACTTTATGTCCCTGTACATTCCAGTGTCTCCTGGTTTATGGTCTTTGGGAACTTGAATAGAGTTTGTAACCTGCTGTTGTATGCATGCATGCTAAGTCGCTTCAGTCGTGTCCAACTCTTTGCACCTCTGTGGACTGTAGTCCGGCAGGCTCCTCTGTCCATGGGATTCTCCAGGCAAGAATCTTGGAGTGGGTTGCCATGCCCTCCTCCAAAGGATCTTCCTGACCCAGGGATCAAACGCCTGCATTGGTAGACGGATTCTTTACCACTGGCACCACGTGGGAAGCCTGAAAATTTCTCTGTCTGGTTGCATCAGGTCTTAGATACAACACGCGGAATCTTTAGTTGCAGCAAAGACTTTTAATTGCAGCATGTGGGATCTAGTTCCCTGACCGAGGATTGAACCCAGGCACCCTGCATTGAAAGCAAGGAGTCTTACCACTGGACCTATAAATCCTAATTATGTTGAATCGGTTCATAGCGCTTTTCAGGTCTATTGTATCCTTCTATTTTCTGTCCATGCATTCTGTTAAATTTTGAGAGTTTGGTATTGAAACTCCAACTAATTATCTACTTTTAAAAAATAATTTTAATATACAGTGGAATTGTGTGTAACTTTGTTCTGTATTTTCCAAGTCTCCTGTAAATGAGTTACCATACGTTCATAATTTAAAACGTTTAAAACATACATTTACCAAAAAAGAGCAATTGAAAAGTCGGCAGAAGAACTCAATAGACATTTCTCCAAGGACAAAACGCACGTTAAAAAAAAACGCCATCAGGCATGTAAAAAGATGTTCAGCATCACTAATCATGAGGGAAATGCGAATCAAAACCAGAGTGAGAAATCCCCGCGCACAAATCAGAACGACCGTCATCAAAAAGAACACGAATGACAAACGTTGGTGAGAATGCGGAGAAAAGGGAGCTCTTGTGCCCGTAGGTGGGGATGCAGTTGGTGCAGTCACCGTGGGAGACAGAATAGATACAGAAACCAAACAGGGACCGCACGGCCTGGTGCTTCCTCTTCTGCGAGCCTTCTCTGTTCAGCAGCACAGTCTATGCAAGTACATACATTCTTGGTTTTACCGTGAGAATTGTGGGGCTCATCTCAAATTACGGACTTGCCTTTACAGCTATGCTTGTATTTATTTTATTTCCATATAAGGCACTCTAAAAATGGCCTTTCTAGTGGTATATTTTAGAAAATGTTGAAAGTGATTTTAACATAACACACTCAAATATTTTTTTATTTTTAAAGATAAAGTCTTTTTAATAATATCTCACGATGAATTTAGCTTGACAGTTGGAGCGTGATGGGGTGACTATGTTACACTGTTTAATTCACAGATTTAGGAAAATGTTTGATTCTAAAAATATAACTGAGCTGAAAATGAAATTAAATATAACCAGGTGAGATTGCATAGTTATGAGCAGTAAAATACTAGGAAACGGTAACTGAAAATATAAAATTATCCCTCACCAGTGGTCATTCATTATTTTGCTTTCAGAAGCCTAGAAGAAATTGTCTTCGTGGTTTCACATCTAGCCTGGTAAATCTGGTAAATCTGGCATTGCTTAGCTTGCTCGGTATAACCTTGAATTGCTGAAATAAGCGAATCTAAAGAGCCAAAGGTTTTTTCCTGTCTGAGACAGCCAAAGATGAACATACTGAGGATTTCCCCACAGAAGTCTACCTTGATAGACTGTCAGGGAAAGGGAAAGGGAAGTGAAATCGCTCAGTCGTGTCCGACTCTTTGCGACCCCATGGACCGTAGCCTACTGGGCTCCTCCGTCGATGGGATTTTCTGGGCAAAGGTACTGGAGTGGGTTGCCATTTCCTTCTCCAGAGGATCTTCCTGACCCAGGGATCGAACCCAGGTCTACCTGCATTGAACGCAGACGCTTTACCCTCTGAGCCACCAGGGAAGCTCGATAGACTATCAGGTACGCCTGAAGTCAGTTTCCACGGGCATTTTATATGCTTGTAGTGTGAGTTCCAACCTATGCTCACCACTGTCTAATGGACATCTCCACTTCCCACACTGGCCCAATGCTAACCAATGTCAGTGGGTACATAAACAGAAAGAATGCTGCTTGCTCAGGCAAGTTACCTGTGGAGACGCCTAACTACTTGGGGCTGCAACCAAAGACCCGCACTACGTAGCCATGGCAGAAATACGGCAGGTGCCTCAGAACACCTCCGGCTCAGCGCTGTGGCCCTGCCCCACGCTCCAGCCAACCCCGGGGACACACCATGCGGAGCTTGTCCACAAAACCAAGCCAGCAGCGCGGGCAACAAGCCGATCTGGTACTTTTCTGCCCCTGCTTTTCTCCATCCTGCATTCTTTTGGATTTAGTTGATTTTTTGGTACCTAACTTTTTTCACTTTTTAAATGTTAAAATGTATAAAACAAAATTAACCATTTTAACTCATTTCTAAGTGTACACTTCAGTGACAGTAAGAACATTCATATGTAACCTTCAGTTCAGTTCAGTCGCTCAGTCGTGTCGGACTCTTCTCGACCCCATGAATCGCAGCACGCCAGGCCTCCCGGTCCATCACCATCTCCCGGAGTTCACTCAGACTCACGTCCATCGAGTCGGTGATGCCATCCAGCCATCTCATCCTCTGTCGTCCCCTTCTCCTCCTGCCCCCAATCCCTCCCAGCATCAGAGTCTTTTCCAATGAGTCAACTCTTCGCATGAAGTGGCCAAAGTACTGGAGCTTCAGCTTTAGCATCATTCCTTCCAAAGAAATCCCAGGGCTGATCTCCTTCAGAATGGACTGGTTGGATCTCCTTGCAGTCCAAGGACTCTCAAGAGTCTTTGCCAACACCACAGTTCAAAAGCATCAATTCTTCGGTGCTCAGCCTTCTTCACAGTCCAACTCTCACATCCATACATGACCACTGGAAAAACCATAGCCTTGACTAGACAGACCTTAGTCAGCAAAGTAATGTCCCTGCTTTTGAATATGCTGTCTAGGTTGATGATAGCTTTCCTTCCAAGGAGTAAGTGTTTTTTAATTTCATGGCTGCAGTCACCATCTGCAGTGATTTTGGAGCCCCCCAAAATAAAGTCTGACCCTGTTTCCACTGTTTCCCCATCTATTTCCCATGACCACTGTCAATTCCAGAATTTTTTGAGATCCCAAATAGAAACTCTAACCATTAAACAATTGTTCCCCATTCTGTCCTCCCCTAAGCACTGCTAATGCTAGAAAAGTAATGCTCAAAATCCTTCAAGCTAGGCTTCAGCAGTATGTGACCAGGGAACTCTCAGATGTACAGGCTGGATTTAGAAAAGGCAGATGAATCAATGATCAAATTGCCAATTTGATCAACTGGACCATAGAAAAAGCTAGAGAATACAAGAAAAATATCTACTTCTGCCTCACTGACTACACTAAAGCCTTTGATTGTGTAGATCACAACAAACTGAGGAAAATTCTTAGAGACATGGGAATACCAGACCATCTCACCTGCCTCCTAAAAAAGCTGTATGCAGTCAGGAAGCAACAGTTACAGCTGGACACAGAACAACAGCCTGGTTCAAATCAGGAAAGCAGTATGGCAAGTCTGTATATCATCACCCTGCTTATTTAAATTATAGGCAGAGCACATCATGCGAAATGGTGGGCTGGGTGAAGCACAAACCGGAATCGAGATTGCAGGGAGAAATATCAATAACCTCAGATACGCAGATGACACCACCCTTATGGCAGAAAGTGAAGAGGAACTAAAAAGTCTCTTGATGGAAGTGAAAGAGGAGAGGGAAAAAGCTGGATTAAAACTCAGTATTCAGAAAAGGAAGATCATAGCATCTGGTCCCATCACTTCATGGCAAATAGATGGGGAAAAGTGGAAACAGTGACAGACTTTATTGTCTTGGGCTCCAAAAGCACTGCAGATGGTGACTGCAGCCATGAAATTAAAAAAAACTCTTGCTGCTTGGAAGAAAAGCTATGACAAACGTAGACAGTGTATTAAAAAGCAGAGACATTGCTTTGCCTACAAAGGTCCATGCAGTCAAAGCTATGGTTTCTCCAATCAGTTCAGTTCAGTTGCTCAGTCATGTCCAACTCTGTGTGACACCATGGACTGCAGCATGTCAGGCCTCTCTGTCCATCACCCGCTCCCAGAGTTCACTCAAACTCATGTCCCTTGAGACAGTGATGCCATCCCACCATCTCATCCTCTGTCATCCCCTTCTCCTCCTGCCCTCAATCTTTCTCAGCATCAGGGTCTTTTCCACTAAGTCAGTTCTTTGCATCAGGTAGCCAAAGTACTGGAGTTTCAGCTTCAACATCAGTCCTTCAATGAATATTCAGGACTAATTTCCTTCAGAATGGACTGGTTGGATCTCCTTGCAGTTCAAGGGACTCTCAAGAGTCTTCTCCAACACCACAGTTCAAAAGCATCAATTCTTCGGTGCTCAGCTTTCTTTATGGTCCACCTCTCACATCCATACATGACCACTGGAAAAACTAGATGGACCTTTGTTGGCAAAGTAATGGCTCTGATTTTTAATATGCTGTCTAGGTTGGTCATAACTTTTCTTCTAAGGAGTAAGCATCTTTTAAATTCATGGCTGTAGTCACCATCTGTAGTGATTTTGGAGCCCCCCAAAAAATAAAGTCTGTCACTGTTTCCACTGTTTCCCCATCTATTTGCCATGAAGTGATGGAACCAGATGCCATGATCTTAGTTTTCTGAATGTTGAGCTTTAAGCCAACTTTTTCCCTCTCCTCTTTCACTTTCATCAAGAGGCTCTTTAGTTCTTTGCTTTCTGCCATAAGGGTGGTATCATCTGCGTATCTGAGGTTATTGATATTTCTCCTGGCAATCTTGATTTCAGCTTGTGTTTCTTCCAGTCCAGCATTTCTCATGATGTACTCTGCATATAAGTTATATAAGCAGGGCGACAATATACAGACTTGACGTGCTCCTTTTCCTATTTGAAATCAGTCTGTTGTTCCATGTCCAGCTCTAACTTGCTTCGTGACCTGCATACACGTTTCTCAAGAGGTAGGTCAGGTGGTCTGGTATTCCATCTCTTGAATTTTCCACAGTTTGTTGTGATGCACATAGTCAGAGGCTTTGGCATAGTCAATAAAACAGAAATAGATGTTTTTCTGGAACTCTCTTGCTTTTTCAGTGATGCAACGGATATTGGCAATTTTCTCTCTCATTCTTCTGCCTTTCTAAATCCAGCTCAATCATCTGGAATTTCACAGTTCACATACTGTTGAAGCCTGGCTTGGAGAATTTTGAGCATTACTTTGCTAGTGTGTGAGATGAGTGCAATTGTGTAGTAGTTTGAACATTCTTTGGCACTGACTTTCTTTGGGATTAGAATGAAAAGTGACCTTTTCCAGTCCTGTGGCCACTGCTGAGTTTTCCAGATTTGCTGGCATATTGAGTGCAGCACTTTCACAGCATCATCTTTCAGGACCTGAAATATCTCAACGGGAATTCCATCACCTCCACTAGCTTTGTTCGTAGTGATACTTCCTAAGGCCCACTTGACTTTGCATTCCAGAATGCCTGGCTCTAGGTGAGTGATCACACCATCGTGATTATCTGGGTCATGAGGATCTTTTTTGTAGAGTTCTTCTGTGTATTCTTGCCACCTCTTCTTAGTATCTTCTGCTTCTGTTGGGTCCATACCATTTGTGTCCTTTATTGAGCCCAGCTTTCCATGAAATGTTCCCTTGTATCTCTTAATTTTATTGAAGAGATCTGAAGAAAATGAGCTTACAGTAAAACAATCAACACAGAAGACGCACAAATACCTTGAGAGATGCTGAGGAACTTTGTCTTGGGTTTGACTGTTGGAGTCAAGTAACTAGCGGTTGCAGCAGTCAGAGACTTCCTGACCCCGCCGCTGCAGCCTCTCTTGCTAAAGATGTCCCCGTGTACCTTTTTTCAAAATAACTTCCTGCACCTCTTAAGTACCGGATGCAGGCCAGGACCTCAAAGCAGCTGGAGGTGTGATGATTATTGCCTTTCGCAACGGCAAGGAAGACAGTAGACAAAGGGTGCTGGGAAACTGGTGTTTAGATCACATCTCATGGTAACGCGTGTGTGCCCAGTCGTGTCCGGCTCTCTGGACCCCGTGGACTGTAGCCCGCCAGTCTCCTCCATCCATGGATGTTTCCAGGCAAGAATACTGGAGTGGGTGGCCATTCCCTTTTCCACCTCATGATAAAGAAAATCCAAAATGTAGAGGGGGTTGTGTGGAGCCCTGGAATGGTTCCTGGAATGATAATTTAGTGGATGCCAGCTTACTGGAGAGAGACCCTCTACAAGACATTTGTAAGAGACAAATGGGAGATCTGAAAACACAATGATTTTCACAGGGAATCAAACTCAAAGACCACCTTGAAATTTGGTCATATATCATTTCATCGGCCAGACATGACTATGTGCAAGTTGACTTTGCAAGTGTTTGGTTCAAAGTCTCCAGTTCCATGACCAGAACAAAACATCCTGATTCTAAATTTTCCACCACTTACTGCCCAAATAGGAAGAAGGAGAATCTGTGCTGGGAATTTCTCTGAGACTGGCAGAGAAAGAAAATGCTCAGATAAGCTATCCACAGCTTCTGATGCAGACGGGCCGGCACAGGCAGAACTTCAGGAGGACAGTCAATGGAAAGTTTCCACAGGAAATGAGTTAGCAACTTTCTTTGAAGGGAGGGGTGAATATTTGGTTGCTGGAGGAAAAATCAATCAAGAAATTCTGATGTGAATAATTATATATTAGCCACCACAGTCGCCTCCAAAATTTTGAATCAATTGCACTTTTTAAAAAATTTATTTTGAAAAAACATTACCAGATTTTAAATGGATTAGAAGTAGGACAAATGACCTAGAAAATGGGAAAGAAATCATTTTCGAACTTTAAGAGTCTTTTGGTTTTCTGTGTGGAACTTCAGTTCTCAATAAAAATGGGGTGAGTGCAGCTGTTGTTGTTGCTGAGATGTTATATTAACTGGAAACCATAACCATAACATTGAGCCAGTAACCCATTAAGGTTTGTGAAAGACAGTCATATTTCCAAAACTTCATATTTCTTGTGTTATGCCTTGACTACCAACAAAAGTATATTTGAAAGTCTTCACAATATTGATTCTCCAAAAGAATATCTACTCTATTGCGTACATGGGACATTATTTCTTAATATGACAGCAGACAGCCTAATAAGAAATCTGTGCTGCCTGGGAATAAAAGTAACCAAATGATTACATTTGTTACCAAACTCAGGTTCAGCCGTTCAGTGTTCAAAAGACAGTAATCAAGAAGCAAGTGTCAGCAGACAAGAAAGGTGTTTTAATTGGAAAAGCCAGCAATTGCGGAGGAGATCTGCGGAGTAGACTCATGTCGCAAGACCAAATCCGAAGATTCTACTTGGCTATGACAGCTTCTACAGGGAAAGGATAATCTTTCCGGAAGGGGAGACACTCTCAGTGATTCACTGAGGCAGGAGGCTGGGCTCCGCAGTACTGTGTGCCGACTGCCTGACTCCCCTCAGCTCTTGTCTTGCCTACCTGACCTACCTGCAGGATTGCTATCGGAGCTTTTGGAGGCAGAGAGTTAGTCATTCTTTAACTGCTTAATTCTTTACTCTTGCTTCTCTTTATCTAGGAAAAGAATAAACAGGGCGACTGAGTTCTTTACAGGTTAGAGGGGAGCAGAAACGGGCAAAAGAGCCGCTTTCGCATTTGCTTTTCAGACGTCTTCAGACAAAGCAGGACAAAACCAACGGTCTCTGCAGAGACGCGCACGTCACGCAACCAGAGTGACGCTGCCTTACTGAGAGAAGGGTTGGAGAAACTCACTGAGGCTCTCCAGTTAATTAATCAAGTAATCAATAGTTGATCTAAGAAAGAAAGGGACAATTTTACTTGAGCCAGTTTCAGGATTATAACCCAGGAGAGAGCCTTTCAGAAAGCTTTGAAAACTGTTCTGCCCACTAGAGGCCAAAGAAGAGTTACGTACATTTTTGAGACCAAGGGTCATATATCGGGTGACATTCATAGCTTACACAGTCCGGATCTGCCTGTAGCAGGCAGTGGTGGGTCACCGTTGCTGTTTACAAGATGAAGGAAGACGCTTCTCACCTAAGGAGGTCCACTTGATGCAGACACAGAGCACACACTGAAGGGGAGGAAGATGCCCAGGTTGGGAGAAATTTTCATCTTTTTCTTGTCTTACAACAAAACGTGAACTTTATTTCATCACTCTGGTTAAAGCTTTATTGAGCCCAGGAAGAAGAAACCGGCCTGGCACCCCTTTCGGGTGTGAGCCAGTTAGTCGCTGCTGCCACTGGCACAGCGGGCAGAGCCGCGGAGGCGCCTGGGCCTCGCTCAGCGTCTGTCTCTACCTCATCTCCCCGACGGTCTCTTCTCACGTTATTTTATTCGGTTTTGGTCAACTAACTAAACAAACTGTGTAAATTTGACATGAAACGATCTGAAGGGAAATTACTTAAACTCTTCATGATCTTGACCAGAAGTCACTGCATTTGAAGTATCATAACAGCGTGTGTTCTTCCTTTAATGAAAACATAACAATACAAAAGGGAGTTTACTAATTAAAGTATGATTAAGTTTAGTTTCAGTCTTGTAACTGTGTATAGCACACTTTAAAAGAGGTATGTGTTATGTGTAACTGCAGAGTGAGTTAAGGAAATTAGTCCAATTAGCAACTGATGCTTTTGAACTGTGGTGTTGGAGAAGACTCTTGAGAGTCCCTTGGACTGCAAGGAGATCAAAGCAGTCCATCCTAAAGGAAATCAGTCAGGAATATTCATTGGAAGGACTTGATGCTAAAGCTGAAGCACCAAAACTTTGGCCACCTGATGTGAAGAACTGACTCATTGGAAAAAATCCTGATACTGGGAAAGACTGAAGGCAAGAGGAGAAGGGGACGACAGAGGATGAGATGGTAGGATGGCATCACCAACTCGTTGGGCATGACTTAGAGCAAGCTCCAGGAGCTGGTGGTGGACAGGAAAGCCTGGCATGCTGCAGTCCATGGGGTCACAGAGAATCGGACAGGACTGAGCGACTGAACTGACCAGCAAGAAAATAGCATGTTCCCAGGTCACTGTGGAAAGGCGTTAATGTTACATCACAGGTAGCTATTTACAAATGAGAGTATCCACAGTAGAGCATTTAGCATTTCTCCATGTGGTTTCAGCACCACGCAGCACCAATACAAGGCTCTAGACTGCCCCCCTGCTTATCTAACTTATATGCAGAGCACATCATGAGAAACGCCGGGCTGGAGGAAGCACAAGCTGGAATCCAGATTGCCGGGAGAAATATCAATCACCTCAGATATGCAGATGACACCACCCTTATGGCAGAAAGTGAAGAGGAACTGAGGAGCCTCCTGATGAAAGCGAAAGAGGAGAGTGGAAAAAGTTGGCTTAAAGCTCAACATTCAGAAAACGAAGATCATGGCATCCTGCTCCATCACTTCATGGCAAATAGATGGGGAAACAATGGAAACAGTGACAAACTCTATTTTGGGGGGTTCCAAAATGACTACAGATGGTGAGAGCAGCCATGAAATTAAGATGCTTGCTCCCTGGAAGAAAAGCTATGACAAACCTAGACAGCACATTAAAAAGCAGAGACATTACTTTGCTGACAAAGGTCCATCTAGTCAAGGCTATGGTTTTTCCTGTGGTCATGTATGGATGTGAGAGTTGGACTATAAAGAAAGCTGAGGGCTGAAGAATCGATGCCTTTGAACTGTGGTGTTGGAGAAGACTCTCAAGAGTCCCTTCGACTGCAAGGAGATCCAACCAGTCCATTCTGAAGGAGATCAGTCCTGAATAGTCATCAGAAGGACTGATGCTAAACCTGAAGCTCCAATCCTTTGGCCACCTGATGCGAAGAGCTGACTCATTGGAAAAGACCCTGATGCTGGGAAAGATTGAAGGCAGGAAGAGAAAGGGTCGACAGGATGAGTTGGTTGGATGGCATCACTGACTCGATGAACATGAGTTTGAGCAAACGCTGGGAGTTGGTGATGGACAGGGAGGCCTGGCGTGCAGCAGTCCATGGGGTCACAGAGAGTTGAACACGACTGAGCGACTGGACTGAACTGAGCTGACATAGTGCTCAACACTTGGCTCACAGGACAAGCTCAGTGCCCAGGCCAGCCAGGAGAGACGCGCTGTAGCTAGCAAGTCCCGGCCTTGTTTTGCTTCTGTTTTCCTCTAGGAATAGCACCATGGGAATGACTATGTTCTCCCTGACTGTGCATGTCAGAGCTCAACCTTCTGGAATTTGGGGAAAAGGAATGATGACTGGGGCAAGATCAAAGCATATATTAGAAGATAACAGTGAAAACCGACAAGACAAAGGTTAGCAAGGCCACACAGGACGTGCTTCTTGAGAAGGCTGAACCTACCACCCACCCAAGCGCAGGGGACAGGCGGACTGCGGGCAAGCTGTTGACTCGTGCTTTGTTGTTGTAAGAGCAGGTAGTGCGTTGATTGTTGTCCTTCACTAGCAATCGTCAGAGAGAGACCTAGCTTTAAGAGGTGGGTTTTTTGTAGTTCAGTCGTGTGGTCGTGTCCGACTCTTGGCAACCCCGTGGACCACAGCACACCAGGCTTCCCTGTCCTTCACCATCTCCCAGAGTTCCCACTGAGTCGGTGATGCCGTCCAGCCATCTCTTTCTCTGTCGTCCCCTTCTCCTCCTGCCCCTAATCTTTCCCAGGGTCTTTCCTAGTGTGTCAGCTCTTTGGATCATGCGGTCAAATTAATGGACCTTCAGCATCAGCAACGGTCCTTCCAATGACTATTCAGGGTGGGTCTCCTCTGGGAGGTCGTAAATTATGAATCCAGTCCCTGCTGGCATGTTGACCGTGGCTTAGGGTCCTATAGGAACTCGGAAGGAGATTTAGGAGAAATCAAAAGGAATGAAATATAGATTGTAAAATAAGATCTCTGAGAAAAAAGATCAAGAAGTTAAGACCATTTTGTTCCGGAGAGGAAAAAGCTGTAGATTCGGTTTCATGCCTTGTTATTGAGACTTCTAGTAAAGGACTCAAAGTAAGAAATAATAAGATAAGCTGTGCGCTATCGCCAGTGAGGACAGAAAATTAGGGAACCCGGATCTATTTTACGGAGGGGAGAAAAAAAGCGTGAAAATTTGAGATTTAACTTAAGCGGGAATTGTCACGAAGTCTTCTATTTGAAGTCTTTTTTATTTTAAAGACAATAAACAAATTAAGAACCTTCCTGGTTGTCCAGTGGTTAGGAATCTGCCTTCCAATGCAGAGGACACAGGTTCAATCCCTGGCTGGGAAACTGAGATCCCACAGGCCACAGGGCAACTAAGCCTGCCTGCTATAACTACTGAGCCCACACAGCACAACCAAGAACGGGTGGAGCCAAAAACAAATGAAAAACGTTTTTAAAAAGCAAATAAAACATTTAAAACTTAAGAAACATACTGAATGACTTTCGAAGTTTCCTTTCAACTCTTGCTGTTTTAAAAACCCATGTGGGAACAAAGATGCTGTTTTAAAGAGCGCTGCATGTGTTAATAAACTTTTAGCTCCACATCTAGAAGAATTAACCCACAAAGTGGGTTTTGTGTATTTTGCGTAGTAGGTGCATGAGTGCAATGAAGTAAGGCCTGCTTGGATGTTGTTTTTAATCTAAGCTGGCAAAGTGAGACGTGAACACCGTTTTGTTCACCTTGAAAAATGTGGAGCATTAAAAGGACACCTGAGGATGTAGTTTTAAATATAAAGTGTTATTTGGATGTAGTAACATCAGCAGACAGAGGTTCCAAGAAGCTGGATATTTTGGAATATCTTTCTTTATAAGAAACGGATCTCTCATTTCTTAAGCAGGTTGCTTCTGAAATTAGTGTTGTACTATGAACTGTTCCTATCATTATTTCTCTCAGTCTTCCACTGATGTTTGTGATGCTTGAAAAATCCAAATTCTGCTTGGATATGTTTACTTTATGCCTTTCTCTACCCACCTCTTTCCCGAGGAGTCCTTCCATATTTTGCTCTAGCATCAAGAGTTATTGCCCTATCACAAATCTTAGCTGTGTTCATTTAGAATGCTTTAAACTTATTGATAGACTACATTTGTTTATGGGGAAAACTCCCCAGATGAGATATTACTACACATCTCTCAGAACACCTACAATTAGAAGAACTGATCTTACTGAGAGAGTTAACTTAGGCAGGTTAATAAGGAGTCCAAGCCTAAGGCCCCTTTAAGGAGGAGGCAAACATTCTTTCTTTTTCACATTCTTTGCCTTAGACAGGTAGGCCTTGTAGGCAACAGTATCTCTTGCCCAAAGGCATGCCTTTTTTTGAACTTTATATATGTTATGGGGAAAGCTCTGGGTAAAAACTTCCACAGCCTTGAGCTCGGGCTTTACCTGTTCCTTCTGACTAATCTCATGCTGATGTCTTCCCAGGATGTATGTTACAGGAAAGGGGTGGAACAACATGCTCACAACCTTGAAATATTTTTCATCTATTCTCAGCAACTAGTTGAGAAGTATAAACCACTTGAACTAGTGAGGCGGGGACTCTCCTGCCCCCTTCTGATGTCTATGTCAAAAGCTTTTTCTGTCACTTTCACTTTAAATAAAATCTACAAAAAAAAACTCTGAGTGACTGAGAATGTCTTTGGTCCCAGAGTTAAATCTTCTCTTTCAGAGACCACAAATCCGGTGACACCGTTCACCATTCACCACTAAGCTGTCAAGACCAGGTGTTGGTGAGGAGCTCAAGAACTGAAACGCTCTCCCACTGCTGGTGGAAAGTGAAACGTTTAAACCATTAAAAAAAAAAAAAAAGACACTTTGGCAGTTTTAAAAACTGCTAACCATACACCTACCATAAGATGCAGCCGTTCCACACACACTCAGCAGAGATATGAAAGCGCGTGTCCACACCCAAACGCACGTTGCTGCTTCATTTAACAGGACCAAAGACCCAGCGACAGTGAGCGGAAAGCTGCGCTACAGCTGCATGAGGAACAGGCCAGCGCTAAGAAGGGGCGAGCTGCTGCACACACTGCCATACAGAGGGGGCTCAGCATGACTCTGCGGAGTGGAGCTAGACAGAAAGAACTACTTGGTGTGTGATTCCATTTGTATAGAATCTTTAGAAATCCAGCTTAACACACAATGAGAAAAAGCAAATTGGAGACTGTCTGGAGCCAGGGAGGAAAGGGCTGGCGGGATTACAAGGTCCCACAAGGAAACTTTGGGGGAGTGGTGGATATGCTCACTACGTTGATTGCACTGACGCCTTTGGGGTGTAGTCATAGAGCAAAGCTTACACCTATCGTACCGCCCAGCCATTCCACTCTGAAAGCACGTCTCTGAAAGCGCAAAGACTCATCTGTAACCAGTGAGGGGGGTCAGTGATGATTCTTTACCAAGAATGCAATTTCTTCAGAAAACATCAATAAGCTAGCTTCTGTTTCTTGATCATATTAAGGATGAACTACCTCCATGTTTTACACTTCCATTTAAAATGTACTGCAATTATATTCACTGGTTCATTCAGCTTTTTCTTACTAGGTTTCATGTACCAATCAAATTCACAGTGAGAACTTCTGCCCCTTTACATGTTATTCCCAATATGCCCGGTTTTCCAGTGTCTGAGTTTTACCATGTGTGGGTTTAGCCATCGTGGAATCATTTTCTGCTATTCTTCCTAGCAATACGTTTCATTACGAATTCTAACTTTTGAGAATATTGGCCATGCCTAACAATCCCTAAGGAAGTAAGCATGTTCCTCAAATGCCCGAACCCTTTTGGTGGTTCTGCACACACACAGCTGGCCCATTCCCTCCCTGCTCCTCCTGCCCCTGTGCAGAGGTTTCTGCTCCAGGATCTGCGAGCCATTCTTAGGGCCAGGGTGTCCAAGGGAACATGAAGGCAGATGAGAGTCTCACTCCACGCACAAACAGCTTCATTCATAATTTTTAAAATGAAAATGTAAGCGTACAAACAGCTTCATTCATAATTTTTAAAATGAAAATGTAGGCATCAATTGGGTCGGCAAGGATCAATGAATTTGCTGTGAACCAGTGTTGGCTTAGAGGTGGGGAAGTGTGTTGAAAGACTGGCAGGCCCCTTCCGGGACACCACGGCCTCGTAAATGCCCCTATTGTGGAGCGCAGGGAGAGACAGGGCTGCGCGCGTGCTGATACTGAAATGTCTGCATTTGATAAGTGGAAAAGGAAGCCAAGGAGTAGCAGGAGCAAGGGAAATCGAAGAAGGGGATCAGGTTCTATTCACGTGCGTGAGAAGCTTGCAGAAGGCACACCAGAGCCCACTGCCTGCTCTCTGCCGGCTCCCATCAGTGTTGCTTGAGCTCAGCCCTGTCTCTCCAGGAAGGAGACCCAAGTCTCACCTGCAGATCACAGGCCCAGGGGAAAATTCTCCACCTCAAGGAGGAGAGAAGAAACAACTAAAAACAGATTCCTCTCGTGGGTCTGTCTCTCTGCACCAGGAGAGCGTGGCCTCCAGCAGACTTGGACGCACACCCTTCATTTTCAGTCAGCTCACCTCGAGGGAGCTGCCCGGCCCCTTGATTTAATATGCAGAGACACCAGCACTTAATAATTACCTGGAATATGACCCCAGGTCATCTTGTTCTCGTTAAAAAACACAACTGACTTGGTCAGCTACAAACTGGCAGTTGCCATCCACCTCTACAAGAATGAAATCAGGTGCCGCTCCAGCTGCTGACTTTCCACACCCTCTGAGAAGAGTTCAGGGTGAAAAGCGGACAGACAGGAGGCTCTTGGCGCTCCAGGAAAACCGACAGGACAGGTCTTCAGACAGTTAGGTATTTTCAGGAGCTAGCTTTACGACCCCAAGTCTTCAATCTCCTCATATCTAGAAAAGCACTAAAATCCTTCGGGATGCTGTCTGCTCCTCATGACCAGCAGGGATCTTCAGGAGACCAGCAGAAACCTCTAAAAACAAAAGTGTGCTTGATTGCGTGTATTCCCCCTTCACCAGAAATCTCACATGTACTGACCTTCCCCCACTGCCTCTTTGGAGCGGTTTCTCAGAGCTGTCTGAAGTGCCGTTTCTCATGCTCGAGTCCTTCATTTTACCCCAAATAAAACTTAACTCACAACTCACGTTGTGCATTTTTTTTTTTAAGTCAACATCATTAATACAATACAAGGGTGAATGGAGGCAGGGTAGATCTGATGAGGGATTAAGTTGGGGAGGGCATATAGGAAGAAGTCCAGAAAGCGTCTCTTAGTGCATATATATTTATATTTGTATTTATATCCATTTATTGCGTCTTTTTTCCCTCAGGAGTGAGGGCTTCGCTGGGTCCGCCGAGAATGGGCTCAGATCAGGAGGCGTGTCGTCCTGGAAGGTCTGTGGTTTCCATTTCATAACTGCTCTTTTCGTTCAGAAAGGCCTTTCCCTTCAAGACCTCTATGAGCTGCTGCAGTCGCTTGGCAAAGGAGAGCGCCTGGGGAGGCCTAGTGGACGGCTGCGGTGGGGGTGGTCGTCGGGAGGGGGTGGCAGATGGGATGGAGGGTCGGAGGTTTGAGGGATTTAGGGGTTGGGCCACGGCAATAGCTTGCTGAGAGGGAGGTGGTCGAGGAACGTGTTGGAAGAACCAAGGTGGGCGAATGGAAGGCTGGACGGAGCCAGGGCTCGCTTGGGCCCCTGGAGTAGAAGCGGGGGAGGCAGTGGGCAACTGAATCATGTGCACGGCGGTAGAGCCTATCTTGGAGGCGATCCAGTTCAGATAGGACCAGGTAGACGTGTAGACTCCGGGGCGCTTAGCTCGGGCACAGCCTACCCCCCAGCTTGTGATTCCCACGACCACATAGCTGTTTTCCGCGCTGTCTTTGCACATGAGAGGCCCGCCGCTGTCCCCCTGCCCAGAAGGATACAGAAGTCACGCTCTGCCCGAGCCACGTTCCCTGCCCAGAAGGGCCGAGGCCTCTGGGCAGTTTCTGCAGTCACGCGGCCTCCTGCTGCCGTGAACACGGGCAGTTATGGCAGAGTTTGAGGTGGTGCCAACAACTTCTTTGGGGCTGTGAGAAGGGTAGGGATTTCCATGGGTTTTCTTGCACTGATGGGAGGAAACACAAGCCCATGTGTCTCTGTGTATGGTTCTACGTGGGCGCAGGAGCGTGTGTGTACAAGTGGGTTGGCCCTTCTGCATTCTGGTGAAGAGGTAAGCGTTCTCTCCCGGGCAGTGTTCGGGGGACATGCTCTCTGTGTGAGGGTGGGAGAAAGCTCTAACTGTGGTGGTTGAGTCGTTGTTGGGCAGCATATGCGTGTCACCACCCAAGCGCGTAGTGACTACAGACAGTGGGAGACCAGGGAGGTTTGCTCAGGGATCCAGAAAGGAAGCGTCCACGAGCGCGCCGGCGGAGAGTTACCTGGCAGGTGTCAATCTTGCCTTCAGGGTACCCTGCGCACACGTTGGTTGAACGAATGCGCCCGTTGTACCATCTGGTCGAGTTACACAAGTCGAGGTCGATGAGGTCCACGCGCGCCTCCTGCAGCATAGGGGATGTCCTGCGGGCTACAGCCAGGCAACTCAGTGGTCAGTAAGCACACAAGACGTCTGGAAAAGCCCTGCCTTCCTCCCACCACTGAGCCCCCAACGGCCTCAAATGCTCCGCTTGAACCTAAGAGCCGCGGAGGCCTATGGCTTCTCCTCATCCTCCTTCCAGCCTCTCCTTACCCACCCCTGCAGGGAAGGAAGCACCGCTGGAGGAGCACACGAGACCTGAGAGGTGGGACTGCGGGACAGAGGAAGGAGGGGACTGCGGACCGACGACAGACGGAGGGCGGCGGAGGCAGCTGAAGGGCCGCACACGTTAAGGGTGCATGCTGGCCTATGGAAGTTTGCCATGATATTGACAATTATAACAAGGACATGCTGAGCACTTACTTTGAGTCCCACAGGCTTCATCTCATTCACTCCTCACAGGCACTTCATGAGTTAGAAACAGTTATTCCCCTTTTCTCCAATCAGGAGATTGGAAGACCACTTCCCTAGGTCACAGTAGGGAACCTTGGACTCACACCAAGGGTTTTCCTCTCTAGACTCGAGTCCAGGACACACTTTTCATTCTGGCTATAGGTCATCCTCTGCATTCTAGCCTCCATCCAGCTGTGGACGGGACCCGCAGGACTTGGGCTGATGAGTCCCTCCCATGGGCCTCATATCTTTATTCAGATATGGAGGCAACAGACCTGCGGTGATGCCTCCACACACAGCAGGCCTGTCAGGGCACAGGTGGTTGAAATGACCACTGAGGCCAGGTCAGAACTCCCTTTATAGCCTCAGATGCTTGGCCATGACCAGGGGTTAAGAAAGCCCCAGCCTGCACTGTGGCTGGAGCAACTGACATTGCATCTGGCCTGGAGCCCAAGCCCAAGGCCAGGTGCTGAGAGATGATGCTGTGAAAGTGCTGCACTCAATATGCCAGCAAAGTCGGAAAACTCAGCAGTGGCCACAGGACTGGAAATGGTCAGTTCTCATCCCAATCCCAAAGAAAGACAATGCCAAAGAATGTTCAAACTATTGCACAATTGCCGTCGTCTCACATGCTAGCAAAGTAATGCTCAAAATTCTCCAAGCCAGGCTTCAACAGTACATGAACCGTGAACTTTCAGATGTTCAAGTCGGATTTAGAAAAGGCAGAGGAACCAGAGATCAAATTGCCAACATCTGTTGGATCATACAAAAAAGCAAGAGAGTTCCGGAAAAACATCTACTTCTGTTTTATTGACCATGCCAAAGCTGTTGACTTTGTGGATCACAACAAACTATGGAAAATTCTTCAAGAGATGGGAATACCAGACCACCTGACTTGCCTCCTGAGAAATTAAGGTCAAGATATTCAGGTCAAGAAGCAACAGTTAAAACTGGACATGGAACAACAGACTGGCTCCAAATTGGGAAAGGAGTGTGTTAAGGCTGTATATTGTCACCCTGCTTATTTAACTTCTATGCAGAGTACATCATGAGAAATGCCAGGCTGGATGAAGCACAAGCTGGAATTAAGATTGCCAGGAGAAATATCAGTAACCTCAGATATGCAGATGACACCACCCTTATAGCAGAAAGTGAAGAGGAACTAAAGAGCCTCTTGATGGGAGTGATAAAGTTGGCTTGAAAGTCAAGATTCAAAAAAAGAAGATCATGGCATCTGGTCCCATCACTTCATGGCAAATAGATGGGCAAACAGTGGAAACAGTGACAGACTATTTTCTGGGCTCCAAAATCACTGCAGATGGTGACTGCAGCCATGAAATTAAAAGACGCTTACTCCTTGGAAGAAAAGCTATGACCAACCTAGACAGCATATTAAAAAGCAGAGACGTTGCTTGGCCAACAAAGCTCCATCTAGTCAAAGCCATGGTTTTTCCAGTAGTCACGTATGGACGTGAGAGGTGGACCATAAGGAAAGCTGAGTGCCAAGGAATTGATGCTTTTGAACTGTGGTGTTGGGGAAGACTCTTGAGAGTCCCTTGGACTGCAAGGAGATCCAACCAGTCCATCCTAAAGAAAATCAGTCCTGACTATTCATTGGAAGGACTGATGCTGAAGCTGAAACTCCAATACTTTGGCCACCTGATGCGAAGAGCTGACTCACTGGAAAAGACCCTGATGCTGAGAAAGATTGAAGGCAGGAGGAGAAGGGGACGACAGAGGATAAGGTGGTTGGATGGCATCACTGACTCGATCGACATGAGTTTGAGCAATCTCCGGAAGTTGGTGATGGACGGGGAGGCCTGGCGTGCTGCAGTCCATGGGGTCGCAAAGAGTTGGACACAGCTGAGCAACTGAACTGAACTGAAATGGAGCCCAAGAGCCAAGGCGACTGTACCCTCTGAATGATGTGGTCCCACAGACGGGAGAATGCCAACAGCCCTGCCACAGCAGCACCCACAGCCCAGCCACCGCCCAGAGGGTTTGAACACCGTGTGCAGTACGGGCGGGAAGGGGCAGACTCGGGGCGCACGGCCAGCAGGGAAGCCACAGAGCACTGTGGCTGGGGAGGGCTCCCGTAAGCATCCGGTGGATGGCTGCTGAATGCATGTCTGCGAGGCTTCGGTCATGTCCCCAGCCTCCTTAGCCCCCACTTTTCCTTCCCACCTAAGCAGGGAGGGGCTCATGCATTCCCTGCCCTTTAGGTACAGGTGACATGGAGCTAACAAGCACAAGCCTGGCTTGCTGGCCATTAAAGTGACCCTTTAAATCTATGGCAGAGCCCACAGCCTCGGAAGCCATGCAATTCACTAAGAGACAGGTGTCCTGAGACACAATAAGAGCTTTCTCAATCTCAGCACCTTGGCTTTAAATATCAAATGCCCAAAAGCCTGCAGACACTAAAAGTCTGATGGAAAAAGAGACTGATCCCCAAAAGTACTCTTCCAGCCCCAAAGCATCTGAGTTCAAGGAAGCGGTAGGTCCAGATAAAGAAAGGTCAGAAGGAGTATCACAGGAGCCTGGGGGTTTCTTCAAGACTTGGCCCGGGAGGCCCAGGTTCAGTTGCTGCGTTGGGAAGATCCCCTGGAGAAGGGAGTGACTACTCGCTCCAGTATTCTTGCCTGGAGAATTCCAGGGACAGAGGAGCCTGGCGGGCTACAGTCCAGGGGGCCCCAAAGAGTGAGACACGATTGAGCAGCTAAACACTTTCACTGTTTAGGGGATGGGTTTGCAAAAACAAACAGAAAGGGATAGAAACTGAATTAAATTCAAGGTGATTCTAGAACAGAGAGGCCTTGTGTGACATCCAGGATATAGATGGGAGCCTACAATTCTCCTGAGCAAAAGGATAGCAGAGGGTTGAGGGGTGGAAACCCTGAGATCAGCCTCCCAGGGACTGCAAGAACCCCCCGAAAGCTGAGGACAAGTTTGGAGAGGTGGACAGAGCAGGGCTGGGGGTGGAGCAAGAAGAAAGTGTGCGCTTGCTCTGGGAGCCGCGGCAGAGCCACAGACGCCAGCAGCCAGACAGAGGCTGACACCCCAGGCCAGGGCAGGGGCTGTGAGACACCCTTCCCCCAGGGCGGCACAGGCAGCAGTCCTGCCGAAAACCAAAACCAGCTTTGAGAGAGGAGAAGAGTAGAAGACGCAAAAAACACTGAGGTTTAAACCCCAGGAGGCCCAGATTTTCCATCAGTGAACAGAAAGGAGACTGAGCGCCAAGTCCATTTCAATCATGCGTTCACACCCCTGACACGGCTGGTGAAAATTCACGTGCCCGCCTACGGGAAGCTGAAAGTGCAGCTCACATACAGAGGCCTGTTCTACTCGGTCTTGCCCCACTGCCAGAAACACGCTGCCCAGGTTGCTGACCCGCACAAAGTCCCGCCCAGCAGCAGCCCCTTTCGTGGTCTACAGAGGACACACAGTAACAGCTGGGTGGGACCGACGGCCAAGGGTCGGGGGCAGAGATGGCCAGGAGGGGCCACGGGCAGGAGTCGCAGAGCTTGGAGACCATGTGACCTGGCCCTTCCATTTACAGATGGGGAAGCCGAGGCTCGGAGAGGGAAATCCCATCCATGGCCCTTCACCACATGCTGCCTGCCTCAAGGCATGACCCCCACCTCCAGAGGCAGCCCTGGAGCTCCAGGCCCAGCCTTGACCCCATTCCAAAGATGCCGAGGGGCTCTTCCATGCGTGCCGCCCAGCCATCCCTGGTGGCCACACCAGCCTCTGGCGAGGGGCCCTGGACACGGAGCTTCACTCTCAGTTTCTCTGGCTGTGAAAGGGGACAGCGACAGGATCCACTCACAGCGCAGGGCTAGGGACTGGGTAGGGCTCAGGCACGCAACACCGTATTCCCCCTTCACCTAAGACCACGTCGACGGGGTTTGCCCAGCCGTACTCACCATTCTCTTGTAAGAATCCCCAGCCAGCCACCCAGCATGTCTGGGGAACTCTGGGTGGGCCTGCCCTAAACTGAGGCAGGCATCCTGGTCCAATGAAGTGCCCGCAGGTAACAGGAGGGGTGATCTTCATGAGAGCAATGTCGTTGGCCTCTGAGCTCGCGGAGTATTTCTCATGAATGATGATTTTCTCAACATATCTCTCCTGCAGAGGCGGCTTCACTGGCTTATTGGTCCCCCACTCCACTTCCTTAGCTCCGAAGATCAGCCTCCAGTCGGTCACTTTTCTGTGGGCACAGAGGTAGGCCAGGTCACGCTGGCTGCAGACTAGCTGATGGCCGTGACCCTCGGACAGCCCCATCCCCAGCAGGTCCGGGCCAGCCCCATGGTCTGGTTGCCACTAGGCCCGAAGCCTCAGGGACCCTTGGCACTGAGACCCTTGGAGAAGGCCCGGTTCTGAGAAGAGTCTCTCCGCAGACCCCTTCAGCGAGTTCCCGCACATACTTTTTGATCCTGAAGCAGTGAGCGGCCGTGAGCAGCCACTGGGAGTTCAGCAGGGAGCCCCCGCACACGTGGTACCGCCGGCTGTTGTGGTACGTGAAGATCTGGAGGCTGGCCATCCAGGGCCAGGCCCCGTGGGCGGCGTCTTGCCCACCGATGACCCGAACGCCCCCCTGCCGGTTGTGCCTGAACCGGGTCCCGCACGGGCCACTGAGGAGAGACCACGGGCGCGCGTCAGGTCGAGGCCAGCCCGGCGCCTCTGCAGCGAGGGGAGAGGGGCCTGAGGCCGGCCACAGGGGGAGCCTCCGAGGGGTCCCGGGCCAGCAGGGGCAGCCCCAGGGTGGGAGTCCAGGGGGGCACGGCTGAGCAGCGGTGCTGGGGGCTGTGCCGGGACAGGCGGCCAGGGGCTCCGGGAAACGCTCAGCCGGGGGGCTTTCTCGGGTCTTAGAGGGGCCGCAGGCAGCCAGGACAGACCAAGGGCCCTAGCAGAACGGGAGATGGCCGGGCAGGAGAGGGAGCCAGCGTGGGCGTGAAGCGGGTGACCCTGCTGGAGGCTCAGGAAGGAGCCCGAGGGGCTCGGGGCTGCAGGGCTGGGCTGGGCGGCAGCAGAAGGAGAGCGGCGCAGGCGGAGGTGACCCGGGGGGAGGCGTGCGGGCCGGGGCGGAGGCGGACGCCCAGGGCTCTGTGTCGCTGGCGAGAAGGAGGGAGTTTCTGGGACTGCAGGGTACCTGGGGGGCTTGGGAGTCTACACATGGAGTGGGGGTCCCCGAGGTGCTGCATGAGGAGGCCCTGGGATCTCTGGGGAAAGCGCAGGGCCGGGGGGAGGTGTTTCCCAGGCTCCAGGACTCGATGCTCAAGAGGCAGTGAAGCCGGTCACTGGTGGGGACGGGGGGCAGTGGAGACCGGCCTGTGCTTTGCAGAAGCCCCCGAGTTCCTCTCGGGAGGAAACTCTAGATGCCAGGGGCTCTGGGGGCTCCGGGCTGAGGATGGCGGGAGGAGGGAAGGTCCGCATTGGCGATGTGGGGCACAAGCACCGTGAGACCCAGGGGAATGCTAAGGCCCCAGCTTGGCTTTCTGCAGAGCCCCAGACAGAGGGAGTCTGCACGGGGTCTGTTACTCAAGACACCCTCCCCCTCCCCAAGTTGTCTGACACTTACTCACACGTGGTGTTATCTCTGGCGACCACAGATACTGCCAAGACCAGCAGAACGGCAGTTGGCAGCATCTCTGCCAAACGCCTGCCCCGGCCAGGCCTGGAAGCCCAGTGACCTCACAAAGCTTCACGGCCTTCCGACCAATCAGCAGGGTGACGTCCCACCCCCACCCTCCAGAAACCAGGCCAGGCGGTTCATGCTGCAGCGACTTCCCGACGTCTTGCACAGCCTCCCCCAGCCCTCGCGCAAACTGTACCCACGGTCAGCCCCTCTGTGAGAAGACGGTCCAGCGCGTCAGCAGCTCAAGGGAGTCAGGCTCCACAGACTGACAGACCATAACCCTGCAGAAGGCGAACCCTTTCCCTCTTCCAAGGGCGTGCTCTCAGCACCCTTTCTAAAGACCATTCTGACTTTCCCTAGCTTAGAACTCGGAGAAAGTGATGGCACCCACTCCAGTGCTCTTGCCTGGAAAATCCGATGGACGGAGGAGCCTGGTGGGCTGCAGTGCATGGGGTTGCGAAGAGTCGGACACGACTGAGCGACTTCACTTTCACTTTTCCCTTTCATGCATTGGAGAAGGAAATGGCAACCCACTCCAGTGTTCTTGCCTGGAGAATCCCAGGGGCGGGGGAGTCTGGTGGGCTGCCGTCTCTGGGGTCGCACAGAGTCGGACACGACTGAAGCGACTTAGCAGCAGCAGCAGCTTAGAACTATGAAGCCCACTTTTCGGTCCACAAAGTCTCGCATCTTCTGCCCGGATGTCTCCAGGTCTCCTTTCCGGGAGAAACGCAACGCAGAAAGTTGTCTTCTGTACCTGAGTGGCAGGAATTCTCAGCACAGATACCTGAATGTCATGAAATAATGCTGCTTCTGCTTGTCAGGAGACAGCATCTCGTGTCCCGGAACAGAAAAACGCTCCACTCACCTACCTGGATGGTAAAAAGTTCTACCTCCCCTGCCAGCGCGTGCTGAGGTCACGTCTCTACCTGCTGCAGGAGCAGCCTCAGCACCTGTACCTGGGCACAAGGTCTCAGCTGGCCTGTCCGAATGGCCAGGAGTCACTCCTCACTTACGTGACGGTCACGAGGCACCACCTACCTCTCCGGCCCAAGTGTCAGGACACCTCCTGTCCTCTTTCCAGGTGCGAAGCGCTTCAGATATTCAGACGACCCCACTTCTCCTCCCTGAGCATCTTCTCTAACTGAATGTTCTACTTGCGAGGTGGGGGGATGGCATCACCAACTTGATGGACATGAGTTTGAACAAGCTCCGGGAGTTGGTGATGGACAGGGAGACCAGGTGTGCTGGGGAGTCCACGGGGTCGCGAAGAGTCAGACACGACTGAGCGACTGAACTAACTGAATTTCTCATCTCATGTGACCTTCATGTCACATCCCCCTCAACTGAACGCCCAGTAGGTCGCTCATATCTTACCTGCTGATGGAAGCTATCATCTCCTCCCCCTGACTGTGGGGATCTCTCTTTTCTTCCAGCTCAGGACCAAAGACCTCAGACGGGAGAGTGACTTTGTCCCATCTTCTCTACCTAAGAACCGAAAGGTCTCGTGGCCGCGGAGTGTCAGGAGGCTGCGTCTCACCTCTGTGAGTGCTCTGCACCTTCAACTGACACACTGAGGTGCTGGGGCTCCCGTGTCCCCACCTGACTGCCAGGCCGTCCCCAGGCTCCTGCTGGAGGAGGTCCTGGTCCCCCTGTCGGAATCCTAAGCTTCCATATTCCCCACCTGAGCACCTCGAGGTCTCCTCTCTTCTACGTAAGCATCCGAATCTCCCAACTCCACCCCGTCTGAAGTCTTTCCTGCCCTTCCTGAGTGTCTTGAGGTCTCATCTCCACTATCTGAGGGCCATGAAATCTCGTATCTCCCATTTGAGCACAAGCAGGTCTTACAGGCCCTGAGTGTCGGGGGGTCTTGTCTCCACCTGACACGCCTCATCTCTTCTGCTCTGTATCTGGAGGCCCTGCCTCTTCTCTCTGAGTGACCAAGGGGTCTCCTCTCTCCTGCTGTACCACAAGCACACCTCATCTTCCCTCTGTGAGCCCTCCTCATCCCTGGGCATCAGGCATCTCCGTCTCTCCTATCTAATCGTCAGGACATCTCATTTCCTCTCCAGAGTCCAGAGACATCCTCTCATGCATTTCGTTGTCAGGAAGTTACCACTTTCTCTACATGACTGTCCCTAAATCTACTCTCCCTGCAGGCCAGAAGGTCTTGTCTCTCTTGTTACAAAGCCAGAACACGCCTTTCATCTTTATTTACTAGGAAGTGACAAGGACTTATCCCCCTGGTGAGAAGCAGGGTGATTTAATTTCCTTACTTGAGTTCAGTCTTCATTATTTCCCTTCCTGTCAGGCAAGAGGTTTTATTTCCCTGAGAAGAATGCAGTCGGGTCTCAGGAGCACCAGCTATCTGAGTGGCACAAGGGCTTTATCCCTGCCGCTGCGTGTCGAGGTCTCCTCCTCCGCACCCTGAGTGTGGGGGGATTTGCCCCCTCCACCGGCCTCGCTCTTGGGCACCGTGTCTGCTGGGGGTCTCTAACTTCCCATGCCTGAGTGTCACGAGACTTGTTTCTAGTTGAGTTTCAGGAGGACTCCTCTCCCATACATAAGTTTCCAAGGTGTCTTTCTGTCTCTCTCTCATGGCAGGTGGCCTCACCTCCTCTATCTGAAGGCCTGCAAGGTCCTATTTCACCTACCTGAGAACTTGCTTATTTTAACTCGGTAACAGATTGTGCCTAATAAAGTAATCAGAAAAGACTTTGAAAATATCGTTCAAGAAATGGCAGCAGGAAGTCAATAAGTGATGTTACAGTTTCGACTGTTAAAGATTATCCAGGTGTTTTTACAAGATTCTGATGGGCATAAAATTGAAATGGAATTTAGATTCCTGTGAATCATGTAACAGAATGATGTAACCATTGATTTTAAATGTTAACATGTACAATTTTCTGGAAGTCATGTTTGCAAGCTTGTTTACAAGCTTTTTAAAATATGAGATGAAAATGTAAAATAAAAGCTTTAAAACAGAAAGGGGTACCCGGATTTTCAAAACATTTAGGGCTTATGGAATAACAAAGTTTGAAGATCCGGTGTCTAGATTTTAGAAGAAAGCTGCTGTGTGACTCTGCAGAGCAGCAGCCACTCCTGACGCTCAAACAGGTTCCAGCCCCTGCTCGCAGACACAGTTATACGCTGAGGGTCACACACCCGACCAGCAGGTTTAGCTGTGTCATTAAACCTAATGGGAGAGTGACTTCGTCTGCCTGCTCCACACTGTCCTGAAGAGCAAAGGAGAGCCAGGAAGGCACAGGACAGTGAGGCTTCTGGGAACACAGGACGGGGTCTCCATGGCTCCTGGTGGTTCGCTCAGGCCAAGGTGGAGCTCCCAGCAAGGGGGGCAGGACAAGGGGTCCCCCCTCCTGAGGCTCCTCCTCCCCGCTCGCGAGCCCCTCTCGCTTCCCCAGCCTCCTTCCCCCGCTGGCTCCCTCTGCATGCCCCCACCTGGGGCGTCCTGTGCCCACCCCCGGCCCAGCCCCAGCAGGCTCCCGCCTCACTTTTCCCAGCCTGCTAACTCCCACCCACCCGGTCATTCTCCAGCACACGGTGCTCCCTGCAGAGCAGGACCTTCCTCGTGTGCTCAGCCTCAGTGCCCAGAGCTGCCCACAGGACCTGCAGGGCGGTCAGCGGCGACGGCCACCCGCCAAGCGCTCCCTGCTCCATGCTGCAGACAGCGTGCTGGTGAGATGCTTAGGGCCCCTGAGGGGATAAAGCTGGGACGTTCTGAGGCCGTGAGGGGGCAGGAGGAGGCAGGGAGTGCACCATCCTGAGTGAGAAAGTGTCTGCCCAGAGGCGCCGGGAGGCGGCGGCTCACTCAGCGCCACGACCCTCTGCCATCCCACCACCTGCTCCTCTGACCAAGGCTTCTCTCGCCAAGTCCCGCTCTTGAAGGTTCTGACTCACTCACTTTCTGAGGCACTGAGGTGTCTTCTGACCCGTGGGATATCCGTCTTCTCCCCAGGACCCAGGGTCAGTACGGCAATGCCATTTCCACGCCATGATCCCACTGCCGTGCCTGCTGGACTGGCCCCCAGGTCCGGGCCCGGTTCCAGCTGGACGCAGGGTCCCACACGCGGCTAAGAGGAGGCCAACCCACAGCTGCCGCAGCGCTTGAGCTCAGGGGACTCAGAGACCCCCCTGTGCCTCCACATTCAGACCCTCCCAGGTCCCCACTTCCTTCTAGGCCACTCCTGTGGGACGACCACAGTTTCCAACTTGAAACTGAAGCCAAAAATGTGAAAATATGAAACTTAGAAATTGTGGGGCTTTCTAGACAGAGGGCAAGCCTCTCTCAAGATCCCACTGCCAGTGGTCACCATCTCAGCCTCAAAAGGGCCTTTGCCTTCCCGAGCAGGCCTTCCAGACATCCACCTGCTTCTCAGAGCTGCTCTGCCCTCCTGCCCACCCCGGGTAAAGACACCTGAGTTCACTCCCTTTCTGCACACGAGGCTTCACTCCATCCACCATTCTTATCCTTCCCGGCATTTGTCTCACTTCCCTGGAGGCATCACTAGGCCCCATCCTGAGTGGAGGTCTACATTTGCCATGTGTGATGTCCACGCCCCACCTTGACCTCAGCATGGCGTGGCTCTGCACACACTGCCCTCCTAGAACCCCGCCAGGTGCCCAGCTGGTCTGATGGCCCGCGTCCGCGGCTTCCGGCCGTCAGGCCTCAGCGACGCAGCCTCCACCTCCCACGGCTCCCTCTGGGTCTCTTTTGTCCACCCGCCTGACTACACCGCCCCCTTCACTCTTTGAGGTGCCCCTGCCCGTCCTGGGAGCTACCACCCTCCCCACCAGGTCCCATACAGGCTTGGCCCCATTAGTGGCTGGTGGCAGCCGGCTCAAGGGGAGATCCGAACTTAGGCAGGAGCTGTTGGGGCAGGAGGACACAGGCGGACAGGAGAGGGCTCAAAGACAGGAGCAGCAGAATCTAGGGGCAGCTGGACACTACCGGGAAGAGTGGACAGAGGCCACGGAGGATACCCAGACTTCTAGCTCAGGAGGGGTCATTCACTAGGCTGGTGAGCAGAAAGAGAAGCTTCCAGCTCAGGAAGCACGGGCTCAGGGCCAGCACAACTCAGAGAGGGCGAGCCACAAAGAAGCCAGGCACGCGGGCACGGAGGTCAGCAAAGAGACCGGGTCAGAGACAGGATCCATAGGTCATCAGTGTAGGCGGCCAAATGCCTGCTGAGGGCCAGGGAGGTTTGTGTGACCTCTCCATAGGAGGGCAGAGTCTGCGCTTCCAGTATCTCAAGTAGGCAACTGAGAAATGGTTTCATTTCTTATAAATTTATTACATAATAATATTATAATTATTATCAATAATAATAATATAAGAAACATAGATCTCTGTGGGGTGTATCACAACATCAGGGTCAGGAGGCCTCGGGGCTGGAGCAGGGGCAGAAACCCCCCAGGTGGAGCTCCGTACAAAAGGAGGGGCGAAGCGGAGCTGACCCTGTAAAGTTAAAAACCCAAACTGAACGGAACCAAAACCCACAGGTGAGTGAGACGAGTGTGTATGCGGCAGCCTGTTACGGTGACTGCTGCGTGGGTGTGACCTGGTCTGTTGGTGAAAGGGTTACTGGGTGTGAATCTGCCCAGGGCATGGGGCCGGTGGGCCGGGGCGGGGCGGGTGGGCACAGACCGGCGTGCCAAGCCCCTGGGCTGTGAAAACTTCTGTTTTCTGGGTTTTTTAATTTTTATTAAAAAAAGCTAGAAATATAAACAGAAACTCGTGAGTGACGTGGATGGAGCTTAGTCCAGACTCCAAACCCTAGGTTTAAAAACGTCCCGGGCCCCCCACCCCACAGGTCATTGCTGAGTGTGAGGAGTCACAGTAAGGGGGGCTGGGGCGCCCACTGGGGTCTTTGCCTCTCCCCAAGGCTCGCAGGGGCCTGACTCTAGGGGTGCCCCTATGACCCCCCCTAGAAGCCCAGCGGGGGCGGAGCACTGCCTCCAAGGGCCCTTGGGGGCCTCTCCCAAGCAGCAAGGCTTCACCAAGAAGGCCCACTCAGGCTCCGCGAGGCTCTGGAGGGACAGGCTCCGCCAACAGCAGGTCCCAGGGTGCAAGACGACCTCTGACTCTCTTTGGAAGTGGAGACGGGGCGCTTCCACAGCACACACCCATGCACGCACCCTGTGCAAGCTTCCGAAGCCCCCACACTAGTCCAGAGTGGTCCCCTGGGGCCACCCTCCAGTCAGGCACACAAGGGGCTCCAACGCACTCAGTCGCACCCCGAGTTTCACACACTCGCACATGTGCGCACACACACACAGGGCGGAACTGGCAACTTCAGGTCTGAGGCAGGGAGGCTTCTCTGCTGTAGTCGCCCAGCAGCGCGGAGAGGAGGCTAGACCCCTGCTGGGGGGGGGACCCTGTGAGGGAGTCGGCCGGGGGCAGGGGCCAGGGCCCTGCGCCCACACCCGCCCCGGGCGGCGCTCCCAGGCCGCGTGACCGAGCGAGGGCCCACAGGAGTCCCAGCCTGCCGCCCCTCCTCCACGCAGCACCTGAAGGGTCGGTGGGGAACACCATAGCTCAGCGAGGGGAGGGGGCCCAGCGGGGCCCCGGGGCGGGTACGAGGACCCTGGCCAACCCCAGACCAGCTGGAGCGTCCCCTGCCCCATGTGGGGCGGCAGTGGCAGTTGAGGGGCCAGAGATGGAAGACTGGGCAGCCGCAGCGGAACCGGGGGCTGGAGGGGAGGGGAAGGGAAGCTATTAAGGACAGAGATATTTGTTCCTTTTCTTGTTCCAAATATAGAGTGGATTAAAATATGCAAAACAGGGGGCTCCTTGGCCCCCAACCGAGAACCCCAATGTCTTCCCCCCTCCCCCCAGTCACCAAGGTGTGTCTTGACCTCGCATGCTGGACTAGGTTACCCCCTCTGGGAAAGTAGCCACCAGGAGCTCAGCGGGAGATGGTCAGGCTGGAGCACCCCGCCCCCGACCCCCTCCCGCTCCAGCCCCCCCCACGGCCCGCGCCCTTCCTGACCGTGTGCTGGGTGGGGCTCGACGGCCTGGGAGGGCGCTAAGCAATGTACAGGGCAAGTCTCCGAGCGACAGCGAACAGGACGATTCATGCAACATTCCTGGCCCGGGCGCCGGTAGGGTGGGGGCTGGGGAGTGGGCCGAGCCTGCAGCCCGGGGCGGAGGGGGGCCCTGCCCGCAGGGCGCGGCCGGGGCGTGGGGAGGGGGCGGGGGGCGTCAGCTGCCGTCCAGCTGCCTGAGCGCGCGCTCGATGTTCATGCGGTGGCCCACGCGCGTGACGCCCAGCTCCACGAAGTCGTCCTTGGTGAGCGCCGGCAGGTGCGCGCCCTCGATCTCGTGGTCCTCGAAGCGGTCGCGGTGCTCACCCAAGTGGATGCTCTCCAGCCAGTCGCCCACGTCGAACTTGCTCCAGAGTTGCAGGGGCTTTTGCTGGAAGGGCCGGCGGGGGCTGGGGGCCCCGGAGCCCGGGCCGGGCGCGGGCGAGGGCAGCGGCGAAGGCGAGGGCGAGCGGCTGCGCGCGCTCACGCTGCGCACCACAAACCGCACCTCCTTCGGCTCATGCGGGATGGAGAGGCTGGACGACTTGAGGATGGTGGGGGGCGCGAGGCCGAAGGGCCGCCCCACGCCGCCCGCCCCCGCCCCCAGCCCCTCCACCCGCTCCAGCGACGCGGGCTTCACCGGGCTCGGGGCGCGCCGCGCCACAGGGTAGCGGCCGCCGGGCCGCACCGGGTAGGAGGCCCCGCCGCCCGGGCCCCCAGGGCTGCGCTGCTGCGCTGAGATGGTGCTCAGCTCACCGAGGCTGCTGAAGAGCCTGCGGAGGGAGAGGGGGTCAAGGCCAGGTGAGGGGTACCAGGCAAGGTGGGGCCGGGCGGAGGGGCGCGGGGCCAGCGGCCAGGAGGACGCTGGGGGCGGGGACGGGGCGGGGGCGGGTAGCCTTAGGGCCAGAGGGAGAAAGGAGGGTAGGACCCTGGGGCTCCTCTGGCCTGTCCCCCAGAGTCAGTCAGTGCCCTGCTGGGGGATGGGGAGCCCTCGGCCGCATGGAGTGCGAGCCGCCCGGGCCCCCCTCCTCCCCCGCGGCTCCGAGAGCAGGCTGCCTGAGCAGGGACAGCCTCTGGGGCAAAGGGCTGACCCCGGTTCCTGACAGCCTGCGACACCGGCTCTGGACGCCGGCCCATCCACCCATACCACAGAGAGTAGGGCTGGCAATACCCCTCAGCACTTCCCGCTGTTATCATGAGGCCCAGAGAGACCTGGGCCGGCTGCAGGCCTGGCTGGGCCCTGATAAAGGCTGGTGGCGGCGCAAGACTGGACTGTCCGTGAGGCCTGAGACAGACAGCAGGCGGCGTTCACACCCACACGGAGCAGCAGCATGTGCAGGCAAGCACGCAGCGGCGGCAGCCGCGTGTCACATACATGCAGTGGCGGCGGCCACGTGTGTCACATACACGCAGCGGCGGCAGCCACATGTTACATACACAAAGCAGCAAGGGCAGCGGCAGCCACATATGTTACACGCAGTGGCGGCGGCCACATGTTACGTACACGCAGCGGCCACATATGTTACATACACGCAGCAGCGGCAGCCACATATGTTACGTACACGCAGCGGCAACAGCAGCGGCAGCCACGGACGTTCCCTACACTCAGCGGCGGCAGCAGGAGCGGCAGTGGCCTGCCCACGACAGTGACAAGCAGCACGTGTGCAGAAGCAGCACACACTCACACACACGCGCACGCAGATGGTCTTCACTCCCCAGCGTCAGCTGACAGGACCGGCCTTCAGCCCCTGTACCCCCCAGCATGGCCTCGGTGGGAGGCCCGACAGGGAGGCTCCTCCAGAGGAGAGCCACGCCTGTATCCCACATCGCCCCCGCCCAGTCTCTCCCTATGCCCCTGCTGTGGCCAAGCGGAGCCCTGGGGGCCGTGGCACCGGAGCCCCACGAGGCCAAGCACAGCAGAGATCCAGGCGGGCAGCGCGCGGACGGTGAGAGGCATGGGATGGGCATGCTCACTTACACAGCCGGCGCTCGGGACCACCGCGCAGCTAGACAGAGCAGCCACATGCAGATGGGCAGGAGAGAGCAATGAGAGAGAGAGTTAGCGCCAGCCCTGAGCGAGCAAGGCCGCGGCAGGACCACAGTGCACAGCCAGGTGGGGGGCCTGCTGGCCAGACACCCAGGAGGAGGCTCGGAGGCAGTGGGCCGCTGCCATGGGAGGGAGCACGCCGGAGCTGCAGGGCGAGGGGAAGTGCAGGCCAGACGAGGCGGCTCTGGGTGGGCTGCTGGCCCGCCTGTGCCCTGTTCTCCGCTTTGTGGCCCTCATCCACAGGCTTCACTCGGAGCCCTGTGTGCCAGATGCTCCGCAGACACCCGGCCCTGGGGGTGCTTGTGGCCTTGTGCTGCCGCTGGCCCAAGGGCTTCCCTCCAGCTGCTGGCCCGCCTCCCTGTCTCTGCCCTTGCCTGAACTGGGCTAAGGACCCCGCCCCTGGGCTCCCCCACTTTGGTGCCATCCTGCCTGGCTGCCTGGCGCCTGCCCCACATCTCGGAGGGCGTCCTGAGCATCACTCGCCCCTGAAAGCAGGCCTGTCTGCTCCTCCCTCACCAGTGCAGGGCCAGCATCTCCCAGGAGACCCAGCTCTGTCCTACTCGACCTGGTTTCCACTGCCTGGCTCCCTCTCCTCAGCCTCTGTCCCCGCTGCCTCGCCCAGTTGCTCAGATCCAGAGCAGAGCCTCTTGAAGAGGCCAGACCGTGCTCTCCCCACCCCGGCAGAGAGGGCCTCCAAGAGCACCTGGGTGATGGCTCAGGGAACAGGCACCAATCATTAGAAGAAACCCTCTTCTCCCCTACATCTGGCCTTCGTGGTACCACCTGGATTTCGGGGCAAAGTAGGGCGGCAGTGGCGAGTGGGGTAGACCCCCAGGGGCTGGAGGGAGCCCAAGCAGTAGAGATTACTAGGTAGGGCAGGGGACGGAGCTGGGGACAGCGCTCCCGTCCCCGTGCCCAGGCCCCCACACATCCCACCTGGGCCCAGGGACCTGCGTCTCAGGATGGAGTCCTGTGTGCCCACCCCAGGCGTCTCCTGGAGCGGGGTCAGGAGCCCTGGCAGGTGAACTGAGGCCAAGGATGAGGGCGCACTGGCTCAGCAGCGCCAGGGAGACCCTGCCAAGGAGAGATCCTGGGTGTGGAGGCTGGGGCTGGTGCCAGGAGCCGTGTGAGGGAGGGGCTGAAGGGCCATGATCCCCTGGGGCCTCGCGGGGAGAGGGCTCGTCACGATCCAGCTGTCCCCTGAGGCCCCAGGGCCCGGCAGGAAGTGTCCAGGGATGCCGCTGCCGGGGCTCTGCTCCTCCTCCCCTCCCCCTCAGGAACAGGGAACTGCCCACATTGTCCTGGGCCAGGACCCCGGGCGTCCGTGGTCGGGCCCACGTTTCCACACCACCTCTGCACAGCCGCCACTGTCCACCACCACTCTCCGCGCTCCGATGGCCTCTCCGCCAGGCCCTGACCAGGGCACGGCCCGGTCACAGCCCCGCCAGCCTCCCAGAGGGCTTCCGGGAACAGTCTCTAACACGGGTACCTCACTAGGCACCTGCACCCCTGGACGCCTCCTGGTCTTTCTCCAAACAGCTTAGCCAGGCTCCACAGTCCTCGGCACCCTTCCCAGTGGCGTCTGAGTCTTGTACTATCTGGCTCACTCCTGACGCCTGGACCAGTGAGGTCTGCTATCGCGCCTCCCCTCCCCTTGCCCAGCCCTGCAGTTGCCAAGGATGTCAGCAGAATCCCCTCGCTGACCTGTCCACCAGCTTCCCTCTTAGGTGCCCTTCCACTTCCTTTCTAGATGGGTCCCCCGATTAGTCCACACTTTCTCCCAGGCCGTGTCATCCACTTCCACCCTTTGCTATAACCAGTGTGTCCACAAATGCCGTACGTCAGGCCAAGCCAGGCTCTCCTGAGCCCCAGACCTCTGCTGGGATCCCCACACATGCTCTCCTCCCCAGTCCCTCTTACACCAGAGGCCTTGGAGCCCCCGTCAGCTGCCCCGTCTCCTCACCCACACGGCTCAGGAACGCAGGCCTTTCTCCTCATCCCCCAGCTACCTCTGATCCCACACCGTTCATGGCCTCACTCAGGACCTCTTGCCTGGCTTCCTAATTGTTAGCCTTGACGCCTGGTACCTAGCTTAAAGCCAGAAACACAATATTCATGGGGGGGGCTGGGGGGGATGCTGTAAGGCAAGAGCAACGAGACGTGTCACTCTCAGGCTGGACTGCCTGTCAACCCAGCGGCGCCAACAGGCGAGAAGCAGCCGGGCCTGGCCCCGGCCTCTGCCTGGAACTTTCTGCCACCACACTCGTGCAGGGCAGGTCTGAGCCTGCGGCCGCCTGCAACTTGAAAGGCTCACGAGGGAGGCAGCCCTCAAGAGGAGCTCAAACGATTCAGGCTGGGAGCACCACGAGGCCCCCTCTCAGGCATCAGCATCTCACCCCGGCCCTGCCTTCTCACTGCCCGCACCAGCTCACAGCTCCAACCTCCAACACTCCAGACACCCCTGGGCCCCCGCCGTGACCCCTCCCCACGCCTCCAGCGGAGGTCACAGCTCTTGAGGCCCTGATCACGGCTCCTGCAAAGACACCTCACAGGTCCCCCACCTGTGAGGACCTCCTCAAGGAAGGAGCACATCCCGGCCCCTGTGTCCTGCCCTGGCCGGCACACGAAAGGTCCAGTTTCCAAAGAGCAACTCCTGTGGGCCTTGAGGCACTGCAGTCATGTCAGGCTCCGGCCAGACTCCCGGATGCGAGCAGGACAGGGCCCACAGTGGGTCCCCCGGGCTGGGCTCTCCATCACCGCGGAAATGTGCGTCTTCTGTGGGATGATAACTAGTGACCCCCTAAGGAGACGGTCAGACCACAGCACGCCACACATCAGAAGTTCTGAGACGCACCACTGAGAAGAAACCTTGCCAACTTTGTGTCCAAGAATCTTTTTAGGTAAAATCAGATGTGCAGGCTCAGACAGGAATAAAGCTGAGAGCCAGAGCAGAACCGAGTGTCGCTGTGGGGCTCAGAGACGGGCAGCCCTCAGGCCACACGTGGGACTCAGATCCAACACGGGGTCTGGAAGACGGAGGGAGTTTAGAGCGGACGTGCGGCTCTGAGAAGACGCTCTGCTTGTCAGGCTAGACTGAAAGCTAGAAGCACAGAGAGCGAGCTGGTCTGGGACCAGAGTTTCCAGCAGCCAAGTCCATGGGCCTTCCGGATGCATTTCCACAAGTTACCAAGCTTCAAGTCCTTGACATAAGGGGTAACCTCTCCTTCCCCTTCTGAGATCTTTTCAGATCTCCAGGCCACACAGTGTCTTGCAGCTAAAGGGACATAGAGCCTGGACTGAGCTATCAGTGGAGAAGGTGGGCGGAGTGAGTAACTGCTTCCCTTGTGGGGTCTCTGTGGTGAGGAGAAGGCAGGCCTGGGGCCAGGCGACAAGGCTCGGGGTGTGACCCACCGAATGGCCGTGGCAACTGCCCTTGAGCTTCAGCTGGGATCAGTCCCGGAAGGAGACAGCCCCACCTGGACACCAGAACTTCCTACATTTGGGACCTGTCTCCAACAGACAGTGTCAGCAGCAGCTCTGTCATGACGTGAGAAGTGAGGGCCACACTCTAGCCACTGCTGGCTGCAAAGAGCTGCCCAGCAGCCCCGACCGGCAACACACGCAGCCACATGGGGGGCTGACTGCACGGGGGGCTGACTGCCTGTGGTCTCCCCCAGGGCTGAGGGCAAGGAGGAGGAAGGACGAAGTGTGAGCAGGAGCAGAAGGGAACGCAGAGGGGAGTGGCTGAGGAAGGGAAGGGCACACGAGGCTTAAGGCCGCTGGGCCTGCCGGGGGCACTGACTGGGCTCAACTGTAGTGACTTCAGAATCCACGTGCTGTTTGTTATACACCGGCTGATAAACGTAGGTGCTGGTCTACAGAATGAACACAGAGGCATTTTTGCGTGAGGGGAATCATTGTTCAGCTGTGACCCCGTGGACTGCAGCACGCCAGGCTTCCCTGTCCTCCACCATCCTGGAGTTGGCTCAGACTCATGTCCATTGAGTTTGTGATGCAATCCAACCATCTCATTCTCTCTCACCCCCTTATTCTCCTGTCCTCAATCTTTCCCAGCATCAGAGTCTTTCCAGTGAGTTGGTTCTTCACATCTGGTGGCCAAAGTATTGGAGCTTCAGCATCAGCCCTTGCAATGAATATTCAGGGTTGATTTCCTTTAGGAGTAACTGGTTTGATCTCCTTGCTGTCCAAGGGACTCTCAAGAATCTCCAGCGACACAGTTTGAAAGCATCAATTCTTTGGTGCTCGGCCTTCCTTGTGACCCAACTCTCGCATCCATAGATGACCACTGGAAAAACCACGGCTTTGATTATATGGACCTTTGTCGGCCAAGTGATGTTTCTGCTTTTTAACACCCTATCTAGGCTGGTCACAGTGCTCCTTCCAAGGAGCAAGTGTCTGTTAATTTCATGGCTGCAGTCATGGTCCGCAGTGATTCTGAAGCCTAAGAAAAGAAATCTATCACTGTTTCCATTTTTCTGCATCTATTTGCCATGAAGTGATGGGACTGGATGCCATGACCTCCATTTTTTGAATGTTGCGTTTTAAGCCAGCTTTTTCACTCTCCTTTCACTTTCATCAACAGGCTCTTTATCGCCTCTTCGCTTTCTGTCATTAGGGTGGTGTCATCTGCATATCTGAGGTTGTTGATAGTTCTCCCAGCAATCTTGATTCCAGCTTGACTCCAGCGGGCATTTCACATGATGTACTCTGCATATAAGTTAAATAAGCAGGATGACAATATACAGCCTTGACTTACTCCTTTCCCAACCTGGAACCAGTCTGTTGTTCCATGTCTGGTTCTAACTGTTGCTTCTTGACCTGCATACAGGTTTCTCAGGAGACAAGTAAGGTAATCTGGTATTCCCATCTCTTTTAAGAATTTACCATGGTTTGTTTTGATCCATACGGTCAAAGGCTCTAGCGTAGACAATGAAGCAGAAGGAGATGGCTTTCTGGAGTTCTTTTGCTTTCTCTACGATCCAGCGGATGCTTGCAATTTGATCTCTGGTTCCTCTGCTTTTTCTAAATCCAGTTTGAAGTTCTTGGTTCACGTACTGTTGAAGCCTAGCTCGGATGATTTTGAGCATTAGCTTGCTAGCATGTGAAATGCGTGCAACTGTACCGTAGTTTGAAGATTCCTTGGCATTGCCTTTCTTTGGGATTGGAATGAAAACTGACCTCTTCCAGTCTGGTAGCCACTGCTGAGTTTTCCAAATTTGCTGGCATATTGAGTGCAGCACTTTCACAGTATTTCAGGATTTGAAACAGCTCAGCTGGAAGTCCATCACTGTTTATACTAATGCTTCCTAAGGCCTACTTGACTTCACACTCCAGGATATCTGGTTCTAGATGACAAAGCAAGAATACAAAGAACTGTACAAAAAAGGTCTTGGTGACCCAGATAACCACGATTATGTGGTCCCTCACCTAGAGTCAGACATCCGGGAATGTGAGGGGAATTACTGCACGTCAACCCTGTGGGTGTCACCAGAAGGGGTTTCCTGACAGAGACTCCAGATCGCAGAGGACAAAGAGCAGGGCTTGAGGTCAGATGCCACCATTCACTGGCTGGAATGGCCCTCCTCAGAACCTCAGCTGTACTGTCTGAAAAGTGGAGCTTACATTAGTATCCATCCAACAGAAAGGCGGTGCAGACGAAGGGACGTGACTCGGCCTCATCCGTGCGGAGCGCGCTCATTTCCCATAAGGACGCTGAGTCCCCCTGCTGCCCTGGCAGAGCACCTGGCCACCCTCACTATTTCACAAGCGAGAGACTGAAGTTCACTGACGCGAAGTGGTTTGTCCAAGACTACAAACTCAGATGCAGCCTGCTGAGGGTCGGTATCCAGGGCCATCCGACCCGGCCAGCGTCAGGGAACAAGGTGAGTTGCTGCCGCTGACGAACACCACGGCACGAAGCAGTCTCCTGTTTCAGGCTCGCCGGCACCGGTGCCTCTGGGCATATCCCCCGAGTCCCCTTTGGATACCACCCCCACCCCCACTTTAGAACCTGTCCAGTAGCTGGGCTGACCACAAGCCCCGACCCCTAAGACAGCATATTACACAGGCCTGGCCAACAGCAGCCCTGCACCTCCCTGACTCAAGTGACCATTTCAGGGGACACAGGGGACCCAGATGAAGCCGATCAGAGCCTGGGATTTTGCAGGAACTCCTGAGGGAAAGAGACGCACTCTGCCATGGCCTGCAGAGCAGATGGAATATAACAGCTGGAACTGCTGGCTTCGCCCTGAGCCCCACATCCAGGAAAGGAAGCACACGCAGGTCCTGATGCAACCCGGGGCCACTGGACGAGAGAGCCTTGCCATGGCAAAGGCGAGATGCTGGAGACGCGAACAGGAGGCGTGGCAGGAGGCTCCTGAGAGCACCCGCTTCGGCCCCACGGCAGGCCACGGAGCGAAGGCGGGGCCTGGGCTGCCTGAGCGCGGCTCTGGGTCCCAGCAGCCAGCAAACCTCAAGCCAGCGTCCGCCTTCTGCGGCATCTGTCCTCAGCTACCTGCCTAGGCCTCAGGTCACAAAGGGCAGCACTGGCATCCGGCAGATGCTCTATCAGGCCTGCTCTGTGCCAGGCGTGGTGCTACCCACTGTCAACAGCCTTGATTTTCATCAGGAGGGGCACAAGGGAGTGCAGGGGCTGGTGGAGGCAGGAGAAGCAGAGCGCAAAGCAGGGGGCTGGTCCAGGCTGCGTCAGGGAACCCCCGCCTTCAAGGGTCTGTTCCTGAGAGGTCTGGGCTGCTCACTCCAACTGGACACCCCCGGCCACACCCCTAACACCCTCTCTAAGGGCACTTTAAACATTGTCCTGGTAGGAATAAGGCTTTCACATGCAACTGGGAGTTGGAAGAGGTGAAAAGTGGGGAGGGCCCGAGAGCCAGCCCGGGATGACAGGAGCTGGGGGGTAGCTCCCCAAACCACTTAGGAGAAGCATCACTAGTTTCCCAAGCCCCCACCTATCTTCTGAGTCCTTAGCTGGGAAAAGAGCAGACTGGACAAGCCCTTGTGAGTGAGACCTGGACCCCCTCGCTGCTTTGTGAACTCTGCCTTCTAAGGCTGGCAGGAGAGACTCACTCGGTTGGTCACACGGTGAAGAGGAGGAGTCAGGAGGTGGTGCCCCATGTGACACCACAAAGCTACACGTGGGGGCGAGCCGCCAGGGTGCAGAAGGCAAAAGCGGACAAGGACTGACCGGGGGCGACCAGCGCTGACTCGGGCCAGCTCTCCCACCAGCACCCATGGAGCCCACAGGCCCAAGCAGGTCCTCTCCGGGGCAGGCTCCTGGGAATGAGGTCCTCAAGGGAGGAGCTGGATGAGCCCGGAGGCTGTGGCAGCTGACTCTGAGCCACAGCAGCCCCCCAGCCCCTCGCCCACGTCCAGAGCACCACATGGCCTAGGTCCCCACCTTGTGTAGGGGGTGGGCAGGGAGGCCAGAGGAACGGGTAAGGTAGGGGGAAGAAGCAGATGGAGGTGCAGAGAGAGAGGATGCTTTCCACCTAATGGCTTCTTAATGCACTGTGAAAATCACGAACAGGAATCAGTATTTGAGGGACTCTGAGGCAGTGCTGAGAGACAGAAATGTTTCTGGGGCAAAAAACAGGAAATTGGTGGTGGGTATTAGGAGGAAAAGGATCCAGTGTACTCTAAGTTTCCAAAGGAAGTGAGGAAAGATGGTACCAACCGCATGGGACAGCCACACCCACAAAGAGGATGGGGCGGTGGGTAGCGGTTTGCACAGGGCACCGAGAAGTCCAACAGTTGGGGGTGGGGGGCAGCAGCAACTTTAGAGTGGACCACAGAAGGACCCTTAATGGTAGAGGCACCTATGGTCGAGAGAGAGAGAGAGAAAGAGTCCTCGGGGATCCCCAGGGGCACAGAGCCTCAGTGTGGAGGTGCTCACGCCCAGCCTTCACCGCCAGCACCAACAGGGATGCAGAGAAGAACGCCTCTGACATCTCAGGCCCCTGAAAGAGCCTTGGGTCTCAGACAGACGAGGCCAGGTAAAGGAGAGAGGCTTGGACAGGAGAGCGCAGGGTGGGGTGGCATGGACAGGTGACAGAGGGGACGGGGTGGGCGGCGAGGGGCGGAGCCACGGAAGGACAGGAGGAGCCCGGGGCGGGGCGGACAGGACCCGACCCTCCCCACTGCCCTGCTCACCGAGCTGCCGCGATGGGAGACTTCTTGGCAGGGTCCAGCAGGCCGCCCAGGCCGCCGGCCGGCTCCTCCCCCAGGGAGCGGGTGTCTTTGTTCAGCTGCTGCAGGCGGGAGCTGAGCTCGGTGATCACAGTCGGCTTGTCGTCTTCAGGCCCAGGGAGCCCCCGGCTCTCGACGGGGTCCCCCCACAGCTTGGACCTTCTCTGGAAGAGGTAGCGAGGGCGAGCAGGCCCGGCAGCAGAGGCCAGCCCGGCGGTGGCGGCGTGGTGCTGCTGGGCCATGAGCTCACTGTCGGAGGACTGCTTCAGCAGCGGGTCCCTGAAGGTCACCGGCCCCTTCCCCAGCGGGGACTTGAGCTTGGGCTTGGGAGGCACTGGTGGCTTCTCGAGTAGAAAAGTATGTCCGTCAGCGAAGGAGGTGTGGGTGTCCGTGAGTTCCCCGCTCTCTGAGCTCAGGGTGGACATGCTGGACACGGTGGAGATGGTGCTTGTGGTCTCCAGGTGGGGGTCGCTGGAGCTGCGCGTGTCGGCCTCCTCCACCCCTGAATCTGCTGCGGACTCCGGCGCGGGCGGCGGCTCGCTGCTCGGCTTCCCTGAGGCCGGGCCTGGCACCGTGGTGGGTGAGGGGCCGGGGCCGGCGAGTGGCGTGGCCAGCAGGACCCCGTTGGCAAACTCTTCGGGAGGCGGCACAAGCCCGATGCGCGCCAGCTCCTCTCTGGTCTCCTCATCGCTGGAGGACAGCTGGGCTGGCGGCAGGTTCACAGCGAATACCAGCTCCGGCTCCTCCTCGGAGCTGCCCTGGCCAGGCCCGGAGTCGGCGGGGGCACTGCCGGGGGGCTGGGCCCGGGGGCTCGGCAGGGGCTCTGCGACCACAGCTGACTGAGTGGGGGCCGGGGCCAGCTCCGGGGTGCCAGGGCGCTGCTCTTCGGCCCCCAGCCCACTGGGCTCGTGCCCATTGCTGGTGGCGTGCACGACGATGAGGCCAGCGGGCCGCTGCAGGGACGTGTCCAGGACGCTGAGGATCATGGACTTCTTATCCTCCGGAGACTTGCGCTCCTCCCGGGGCGCCTTCTCGGGCTCCCTCCGCGCAGGCACGGGAACCCAGGCTGGGCTCCTGGGGGAGAAGGCTGGCGAGGCCAGAGGCCCTCGCTCCGAGTCCCGGGCCTGCACATCCACAAACAAGGGCCCGGGCCGGTCGGTGTCGGGACTGTGCACAGGTGTAGGGGACCGGGAGGGCACCTGGGAAGCCAGAGCCCGCTCGCGAGCCGCCAGGGCCAGGGCCAAGGGCGAGCTGGGGTCCAGGGGTTTCCCGGTGAGCGGGTGGATGAAAGTGGAGCCGGAAGGCCCAAGGCTCGGGCCGCTGACCAATGGCTTCAGAGCAGAGACTGGGGAGGGCAGCAGCAGGTCGCGGCCGGTGGTGGTGGCGCCAGTTCCCAGAAGGCGCTCGTCGATGGAGCGCGAGGGCTGCAGGGACGGCATGTCCGCGCTCGGAGGGCTGCCCTCGATGGCGCCCACGGACAGGAAAACGCTGGAGCGCCGCCGCTCCTCCAGCCGCCGGTCCTTGCTCGGGGCCGGGCCCCCAAACGCCAGCCCGGGGCCGTCTCCGGGGCCGTAGTCGAGGCCGCCGGGCCGAGGCCCGCGGTGCGTCGGGGAGGGCTCCCTGGCGAAGCTGCCGACGACCGGGCCGGGGCTGCCCACGGCCAAGGCCGCGCGCTCCTGCGCGTCCTCCACCTGCAGCTGCTTCACCAGCGGGCTCTTGCGGCGCTGAGGTTTGGACGGCGCGAAGAGGCTGGCGCTGAAGGCGCCCAGGTTGGCGTAGGGGCTGTCGGGGCCCGGCGGCCGGGGCCGCCGCTTGGGTCGCTCCGGTGGGGTGGCCGCTGGCGGGGGCCGAGCGGCGTCGGCCGCCTCGGGCGCCGAGTCCTGGAGGATGATCATGGAGCGCGCGCGCTTCTGCCGCTCCGGGTAAGGCAGCGGGCCCAGGCCCGCGCCGGAGTCATACAGGCCCGGGGCGCCCGCGCCCAGGCGCGCCTCCAGGCCGGGTTTGAAGCTGGAGCGCACGGTGTCGTAGGCGCGGCCCGGAGGCGGCGGCGGTGGAGAGAAGGTGGGGGGCGGCCCAGAGTCGAAGTAGTAGGGGGCGGGAGGGGGCGGCGGCGCGGTCTGCGGAGGGGGCGGGATGCCACGGCCCTCGCGCACAGTGTCCTGCATCGACGTGCTCCTCGGGAAGCGCCCCTCCAGCAGGGACGCCAGCTTCTCGTCCTCCCCTGCAGACAGAGGCTCTGGTGAGCCCAGCCCTGGCACTGAGGGCCAGGGCCTGCGAGGAGGCCCCTCTGGACCCGGGCGCCTGCCCTCCCCCAACCCCCGGGGGCAGCCCAGGTCCCAGGCGCAAAGGCATCTTCCAAATCTGCTAGAGCTGCTGGCCTGCCCGCCAGAGGCTGGAGTCAGGGTGGGTGAGGGCACTAGGGTTACAGAGCAGAGGGAGACACGGGGAGACGTGGAGAGCCCAGGGCACGGGAGTCTGAGCAAGGTCCTCAGGCTGGACTGGTCCCGGAATGCCAGGCTCTGCACCTCAAGCCAGGCGTCAGGTTGGTAGGGCTCCTGAGGAATGGCGAGAGGGATGGGTTCAAATACAGGGGAGAGGAGGGCCCAGCAGCAGAGGCTCTGAGAGAAGACTGCAACCCTGACCCATGGAGAGGCCCAAAGACAGCAGCCCCCCCCCCCCCACCCCAGCAGTGGGGACGGAACTGTGGAGAAGGGCGGAGGGTGGTTGGAGCAGCCTTAGCGCCCAAGATTGAGCAAGGCCTCCTCGTGAGCCACCAGCAGCGGAATAAGCAGGTGTCACTGGGAGGCCCTGGTGGCAACCGGGGTTGAAGGAAGGGAGACGGTCAGATATAAGGGGGAACTCTCCCAAGCAGGAGTGATTCACTGTAGGCAAGGGGGCAGCAGGACTGTGGCCAGGAAGAGAGAGCTGAGGCCCGGGTGAGTGGTGCTCTGGGAAGAGACAGGTCCAGAGAGGCTCCATCCTAGCAACTGATGGGCACTGGGCTGGGGGAGGCTGCCAGGAGGTCATGCCATAGCCCTTGTTGTTGCCCAGTCACTACGTCGTGTCTAGCTCTCTGTGACCCCATGAACTGCCGTAGCCCTAGTGGCAGAAATTCAGGAAGGCTGGGCAGAGGAGGGATGGCAGGCTGAGCACGTGACCCGCGTTTCAGCCTGGCTCCTGACTGGCTGTGTAAGCCTACGCCAGGCCCTGAGCCCCTCGATGCCCCAGTTCTCTCGTGGACAGCACAGAGTTAAAATGAACCCTACCTCCTGCCTCACTCTGGTGTCATTAGGGTCTGTGCAAGAGCAGGGCTGGAGCACGCAGGGCTGCCCCTGTCCTGCCGCCTCGCTAGAACCTGGCGGGGCCTCCCGGGTGCAGTGTGGACAGCTGGGCCACAGGCGCGCTCCGTTAGGCCGCAGGCGACAAACAGCCCAGGCCAAGGAGAGCAGACGAGGGCTCCTTAGAGCCGACGCACAGGGCTCTGGGAAGACTGCCTGCGGATCTACACCTGGCCTGGCTCAGGGCTCGGCCGCGTTCCCATGCGGACCGCCTGTCCCCACCCACCGCCCCCTCTGCCGCCATGGCGCTACCAGTCTACCCACACAGCGCTGCCCGCCTGTGTCTGCGGAGCAGCACAGCCCGGGGCCCGTGGTGGGGCTGGGGGCCTCTGGTGCGATAAGACTTGAATCCCACTCCTGCCAGTTACTGTCGGATGTCTCTTCACCTCCTGACACCTCAGTGTCCTCACCTCCGGAGCCCTGTCCCCTCCCACGGAAGTGTGACGTGGAGCCGTTTCAAGCTTTTAGCACAGGGCTGAGCACCCAGAAGCACCCGAGGAAGGCAGCTATGGTCGTCATCGGCATCATCATTTTTAGGTCTGCCTTCCACCCCCACTGCTGGACACAGATTCTGGGCCAGGTTTGGCCTGGGTCTCCTCCCCGCCACATTTCCTGCGCGGCATATAAACGCAGCTCAACACCCACCAGCTTGTGCGCGAGCTGGAACCACGCGGGACAAGCTCGTGCTCCTGGAGGATGCAGGAGGCTTGGCACACCGCGCTCCAAGGCAGGGTGAAGACAAGCCACTTGCCTTGGGGTGAAAATGGGACTCTGTTCTGATGCAGAGCAGGTGGGGCCCTCTGCCCAAAAAATAACCGAGGGCATTTCTCCAGCACTTTCTATGCACCAGCCTCAAGATGCGGGACCTACAGCTACTATCAGCATGTGACTGCAGCCCGCTGGGTGAACCTCAGGGTGGCCTTAGGAGGTAGGTACTAGATGGTCCTCATGTTTACGGGTCAGGTCCCAGCATTTCAAGGACTGAGATGTGTGGCAAGGGTCACACAGACAGGACAAGGGGTGAGGAGCCCCAGAGTCTTGACACCTCGATCAGCATTCAAGTGACTGACAGGTGGCAGGCTAGGGCATGGAGGACGAAAGGCACGCTCCCTGTGGACAGAGCCCAGGAGTGTCCGGGAAGGGAAACACTGGCAACCTCCCCTGAGCGGCTCACAGCCTGAGGACAGGCGCTTAGGCCTGGACCCGCGGGGGTCAGTGCTGGGACTGGGCGGGGCTGAGGGACAGGCCATCCAGAGAGAGTGGCGGCGGGTGGCTAGCAGTGCGTGTGGAGCCAAGTCAGAAGGGGACAGAGACAAACATCCCCAGATGAAGCAGCAGAGGATGGCCCAGGGCCCCGCGGCCCCGCAGAGCCCACAGAGGAGCAACTCCAGGGATGCAGGGTGACCTCTGAGCTGCAGAAAGGCCCCTCTGGTGAGAGAGGCGGACTAGAGGGTAAACAGAGGGTGAAGCTGGGGCAGGCGGTCGCAGGGAGACCCAAGCTGGGGCTTCAGAGACTGAGGCACAGGACAGTGAGGCCTGGCCAGGTAGGGCTGCAAGGTGTGTGAGGAAGCACACCACTCCTAATTTGGTGGGGCAGCCAGCGCATAAGGAGGAAATAAGAATGCCCAGGGCTTAGGCCAGGGAGGTGAGGGGGACGTGCTTCTTGGCTCCAAAATAGCTGCAGTCACCTGTGCCCCCTTCCCCAGCCTTCCACCTAGAGAAATGACCGTAGCAGTCTCTGAAGGACCACTGCTGTCAGCAACTCACCCCATCATCTCCCGGAAACCCCCAGGTGTCCTGCATGTCTGAGCCCCCACACACACTCCCCAGCCTTCCTGTCACCCAAGCATGGCTGGTCCCCCCAGCAGATATGCCCGCATACCCACCATGCAACTGCTGAGCTGAGCTGTCTGCAGACAGGTCCCCTCCCCCAGCCGAGTCCCCAGGCCCTGCCCAGAATCAGCACAGAGCGTGTACTAATCAGCAGGGCCTTGGGGTGAATAAGGGATTGGGTTTGCAATCAGTCTGCAGCTGATTGGCCAGATGAGTGAACAGAAGGCAGGCAAGGCAGCTGTGTGACCTGGGCCAGGTCATTCTTCCCCTTTGCCTCAGTTTCCTCATCTGCAATCCAGAGGTGCTGATGGTGTTATCTCAGGAAAGCTACTGTAAGTGTTAAATGGACCGCGCATGTAAGCACATGCTGGAGCAAGCACTGATGAGGCATTTCCTCTGCTGGGCATCGGGCACACAGGAATAAAGGCATGGACAGGCAGAAAGGTCAGCGGGTGAACAGATGGACAGAAAACTGGACGTGTCTGTGGGTGGACGGACGGACCGGTGGGGAGGTTAGGGGGCCCAGATGCCGAGAGGGAGGGATGGTAGGGAGGGCTTCTTAGATGATCCAGCCCGGGGTCAGGAGAGGAGGTGGCCAAGGGTGATGGGAAATGAGGACCCACGGGTTTAGGTGCCGAAGGCAAAGAGGCTGACACAGCCTCGAGAAAGATCCACGTCCCGCAGGGGAGAGATGGAGACTGAGAACCGAGGGGGAAATGGCAACTGTCCTCGAAGTCCTAGAGGGGAAAGCTTCAAGGAGGAGGGAGCAGGAAAGTCAAGTGTGTCCCCTGGGAGGAATCCCCTGGTGGGAACAAGTTCAGTTTTAAATATGGACAAAGCTGGCCTGCCCCAGGCCAAGAGGCAGGTGGGGAGACAGCAAGTAGGGGGACTTCTGCAGAAAACTGCCTGTGAAGGAGAGGAGGGGCGCAGAGACGCAGCTGGAGTGCTGGAGAGGGGAGGGGGCAGGTTCAAGGGCAGAGCAGCGTTAGCATCAGAAGTGTAGAAGTGTGGCGTGCTGGGCTGCAGGGCACAGCCAGGCAGGGCACGGGAGAGCCAGGGGCGGGGACGCCGGCATCTGTGAGAGGGCAGGACCGGGGTGCCCGCCGGCGGGGAGGGACAGGGAGAAGCCTCAGGGGGATCTTTCAGCTAAGTATCTCTTGGGTGAAAGACTGACATCCCCTCGCCCCCATATGCATCCACAAACAAATGAGATTCCTGGGCTGCCGCCAGGGAGGGGCAGGACTCGGAGAGAAACCACCGACCTCAGTTGAAGGGTGGGGAGAGACAGGGGCCTCCAGCCCGGCACCCACTCCACCCCCAACCCAGTCCTCCAGCCCCATGCAGCCCCCAGCCCAGCCGTACCTACAGACTTGGTCCGTGGAATCCCCTTCCGCAGGGAGCCTGGCAGCTTCTCCGGGCCTGGGAGGCCCTGGCGCTCAAACAGTGACTGTGAGAGTTGGAGGGGCAGGGGTGTGTGGAGGCTCCAGAGCACCAGGGCCCCTACTTCCCCATCCAGCCCCACCCATCCTCCTCCTAAGCCTGAGATCAGACCCTCCATGTGCTAATTCCAGCAGCCCTGGTACCCACAGTGGCTGACAGAAGCCAGACCCAGGCCCTGCCTCCAAGGAGCAGGGGCAGAGCTGTGGGACCCAGGCAGCCCTGGGCAGGGTTCTTCCAGACGGGGACAGAGCAGGCAGGCAGGGGGCCTCGGTGAGGCTGGCGGGGCGGGGGGCAACAGCCCAGAAGTGGGCGGTGGGGAACAGAGGCACACCATGCTGTGACCTCAGCTGGGCTCGGGTCTTTGCTCCAGGGGGCACAGAGCCTGCCAAAGGCAGGAGGCATCGAGTGAGCACTCAGCACGCGTTGAACTGTGGCTGTTCTGGGGGCTCAGATGGCCCCCAGTGTCTTCGGAAGAGGCTTTGGGGTCCTTCACCCCCACCCCTGAAGAGTGGAGTCCAAATGAGGGACCCTCACGCTCCACATGCACAAGCGGTGGGGAGGGGATGCAGGCCCCGTGCCCGCCCACGCCCCTGCCCCCTGCTGCCAGGCAGGCTCACGCTGATCTCAGCGGGGGTGATCCTCCGGCTGGTGGGCCGCTGCTTGACGGTGGCCGCCCTTGAGTCCGCGTCCGCGATGTCGGGCCTCAGTGCCGGCTCCGCGGCAGCCGCCAGGATCTCGTCCGGCCTCTCTGCACAGCCAGAGAGGTGCCGCCTCAGCCACAGGGCCCCTGAGCCTGCGACAGCCCCGTGCAGCCCCAGACCCAGCCTCCCGCAAAGCTGGTCCTCCCGGGGCTGCTGACAGAGGCCGTCCAGCCCGGCCCAGCCCTCACTCCCCAAGGCATGCGTTCCTGATCCGAGACAGGAGGCTTGAGACTCAGGTCCCACCCAAGCCCCGCACATGCCAGAACCAGCCCCCACTCCAGCCTGGCCTCTCCCCTCAGGGAGGCTCCAGGTGGCCCCATGAACACGGCTCCAGGAAAGCCTGGCTGGCCATGAGGAGGAGACCCACGGCAGGGGCAAGACTGTTCAGGGGCAGAGACTTCCTGAGCTTCCCAGTTTCCCGCTGCCCTTTCGTTGTTCCCGTCTGTACCCTCACTGCACCGAGGCAGGCAGCAGCTCCAGAACAGACCCTGGTGCATAGCCAGCGTCCATAAAGAATATGCATAAACCAAAGCCAGGGTGGGGGTAGGGAGTGGTTCACTGCCCCAGGCTAGAGACCTGAAGCAGAGCTGTAGCAGATAAGGAGGCCCCAGAACCTACGGCTGGAAAAGGGTGGGAGGTGCTAAGAAGAGGCTACTGGGAGAGGCAATGCTGAGGGGCTCCCAGCAGCCCCTCAGAAAGCTGCCCCAGAAGCTAGGAGGGAGAAGGGCTAGCCTGGGGCTGAGGCCTAAACCAGATGCCCTCGGGAGGATTCTTTTCAAATCTGTTCTGAAAGAAAACCTTTGCTTGCTCGTGTCTCTTATAGCTATTTAATATTTTGGAAAGCAGTAGTTTTGATGAACAACATGACTTGGAGATTCTGTTAAACAAGTGTGTCTGGATGACAGGAGAGGGTCCACTTAGGGCCAGCACGCGGGACACAGCAGACGGGAAGGCAGCCCCACTGTCTGCCCGGCTGCCCCCTGGCCTGGCTGTCCGTAGCCCCACTGCAACCCACCTGTCACTCAGCCACCAAACCCCCCGAGCCCCACGCCCCATACAGGAGCACACATCTGGTTACGCCTAGTCCCCTGATGCCCGCAGTGCCCCAGCAGGAGCGTGGTGGTCAGCCACGACACCTCCTCCCAGCACCGCTCAGCAACTGCCACAGGGGCGGAAATAAACTCCGCGGAGATGTCCAGCTCCATCCTGTATACTGACTGTCCTGACCTAGTCTCTTTGTGACTTGATTTCCTGATCTGATAAAACAGACATAAAAAGGTGCCCGCTTCAGCGTCTGCTGTGAGAATCAGCACACTCGGCCAAAGGGCTGCAGCTGTGTCTGGCTCAAGGCAAGCACTAAGGACACACTTCCTACAACCCTTCTTGTCTCTGCACCTCACCTCCCCAGACAGCCCATGGGGAGAAGAGAGCAAACAGCCATCCGTGCCTGCATGTCCTGAGCATCCAACCTAGGCCCCAAATACACGGCAGTTCAACAAATGCTGGAGTCACCAGCAAAACACACTTTTATCTACAGACCAGGCCACTTGGCCTGTGCACAGCTCTCAGCAACCCCAGGGGCAGTGGGGATCAGAGGGGCCTTCCTTTTGCTTCTAGAATGAGATGAGTGATTTCCCTTTGGAAGCTGAATCCCCATCACCACCATTTGCTAAGTCACTTGTGGCTCAGCTGGTAAAGAATCCAGCTGCAATGTGGGAGACCTGGGTTCGATCCCTGGGTTGGGAAGATCCTCTGGACAAGCGAACGGCTACCCACTCCAGTATTCTGGCCTGGAGAATCCCATGGACTGTATAGTCCATGGGTCGCAAAGAGTTGGACATGACTGAACAACTTTTACTTTCACTTTTCACTTGGTGACTTCCAGCATGAGAAGAGAGTACATGATTCCTCTCATCCTGCAGCAGCCACAGGCAGAGGATACAGCTACTGTCTCCACTTCACCAGCAAGAATCTGAAGCTCTGGGGAGAGGAGCTGCCCCAAATCACAGAGCCAATAAGAGACCAGACTTCACAACCAGATTATCCAGAAACCGCAGGCAGAACGACATGACCAGAGAGAAGATGCTTCCATGTGCCACACAGGGCGCAGGCTCACCTGAGCTGGGATCTACGGGCTGCATCTCTAGGTCCAGAAGAACTCAGTTCCAGAGACACAAAGCAAGTTAGCAAAGCAGAATCACCGCTGGCCACCAGCAAGGGGGCCTGAGGCCAGACAAGACTTATTTTCAAAAGGAAAAGAACCAAGAATTCTGCAAACTACAAGCTGGTGAGGTTGACCACAATCCCCAACAAAACGAGAAAAAAATATATTCTTCAGTAAATTACTTTAGAGTCTTAAAGAAAGAAGAAACGAAGGCCATCAGGAAGCAGGCCTGGGGCCCTGGAACTGCTCAGTCCCACTGCCCGCAGCCACACCGGGTGTGGGGACCAGACACGGCAGGGACGCAGCTGGGGACGCATCTCTCTGGACCAGAAAACGAGAGGGGATGAGGGGCCTTCAGGGGCGACGAATTGCCACCACGTCCCCTACAACCGGAAGCAGCACACGGGCCGCCGCAGAGCACCCTGGGAGCCCCGCTAATGAGCTGAGGGCAGAACCAAAGCATTCCCAGCAGAGCATCTGCCTCAAAGGTGCGAAGAAAAGTGTCCCCAGAGGAGACCAAGTCATCTGCTTTCTACCTGAAAAGACCCTGAGGAAAGCATTTCACCTGGGACTGGGCAAGGACTGGGAAAGTTCAGAGGCAAGCTCGCTGGTCACACGGGGAACCTGGGCTGAGGCAGGAGTGTGCCCCAAGCACAGGGAACGCCCAGCAGACCCAGGAATGGGGGGGACCAGGCACAAACGAGTCGGGACACACACAGCCAAGCCCTCGCAGGCTCCCATCCGGCGTGCACGGCCGCGCAGCAGACAGGCCCACGGCCGCCTGACAGGTGGGGCCGGCAGACGCGGGAACTCAGCACCCAGGCCCAGCCTCTCTCCGCCCATGGATGCTGTGCCCGGGGCAGCCAGGCCAGACGCATGGGTGTGCAGGAAGGAAGCTCAAAGGATGGGGGGGGCAGCCTGACGGGAAGAACGGGGTGCTGCAGGCCACCCAGCCGCGGGGCCCAGATCCCTGCCCTGAAAGGATGTCAGCACTCGCCTGAACCCCACAACAGGCCAGGGCAGAAACAGAACCCACGCACCAGCCACAGGAGTCCCAGAAAAGAACCCAGGCCCCCGCCCCCACCGGCCCAGCCACTCTGTGCCCCAGAGAGCTCCTCAGCTGGCCCCCCTGGAGCCCCTCCTCCGCTCCAGGCCTGGCACAGCCTGTGGCTTCCCCTGGGGGGCTCTTCTAGCCCTATCTCAGACTCCCACGCCCTCACACCGCCGCCCAGCCCGCCCGAGCCCCCAGGGCCTGTGGCTACACTCACCAGCCCAGCCCAGCCCATCTGACCCTTCCCAGGTCTTTCTACTGTGCCCCTAAACAGGAGGGTACAGCACAGGCCTCCAGACCCCCTGACTCGACACACCTTCCCTCACCAGGGGTCAGGCAAAGCTGGGTCTGGGGCACAGCAGATGACTCACCCCCTTTTCTTCTCCGAATGGAGGCTTGGAATCAAGAAACAGAGTAAATGGGGTGAGAGGCAGACTTTGTCCCTCGGCACCCGGGCTCCACCCCCGACTGCCACCCTCCTCCCCCGCCCGAGGCTGTACCCCCGTCAGGTGTGAGTGGCACTTCCCCCCCAATGCCGCGCTGGCACAGGAAACTCAAGGTGGGAACACAAGCAGGGACAGTGCCGTGCGCATGCACACACGCTCACACACGCTCGTGCACATCCACACACACGCAGGCGTGCGCACGTGGACGCACGGCTCAGTCGCGCTGGGCTGGAGCAGACGTTTGCGCAGAGAAGAGGCCGAGCCTCACAGAAGCCCACTTCAGAGACCATCAGTGGTGCAAGGGTCGCCCATGAGCATTGCTGAAGTATGTTTCCAAAACAGGCAGGTCAGTGTGCCTGCCGGACCATGGCCAGTCAGGAAGCACCCCCGGCACGGCAGCTGCCCTGACAGTCTCATCCCGAAAGAGAAAGGAGCCCAGCAGTTCCAGGCTTCTTATGAGAAAGAGGATGAACCGGAGGTGCCCTGGCCCCTCGGGGCCCCTCTGGCCTCTACTGCCCCAGGATGCCCGTGGCCGGAGCTACGCGCTGAGCACGCGGTGACTGAGAGGTCCTGCCCGGCCCCCACCTCCCCCTGCTCGCTTCTTCTCACAGGAGAGTCCCTACCCACCCCCTTCCTCTTAGCCCAACTGCCGCCAGCCTCCTCAGCCCCCTCTGCTGGGACACCACCCCTAGGACACACCCCCCTTCCTCTTCCTCCCGAGGACCCTCTGAGCAGCAAGGCGCCACCTGGCCTGAGCCCCACCCTGGCCCCCTGCTGCTTCTGTGGCCTCATCTTTTCATTTTTTCCCACATGTTCAGGTCCTCGTCTCGATAGACTGCAGGTCACCTAAGGGCCCTATCCGCCCTTGATGTTATGACACAAACGTGATGTGTTTATGCTGGCAAGGAACCCATGGGTCTTATTTCTACCTTTTAAAGGCACAGTGAATCATGGGATGATTGCTTAGGCACCTGAGAAGACCCTGATGCCAGCCTGGCTTTCTCAAACCATATGTGTCAGGAGAAGGTCAGCAAGTGGGCTGGCTCCCCAGAACAACTGTCTCTGGGGGCAGGAGTGGTCTTCCTGTGCTCCTGGCCACCCAGGCCCTTCTCACAACAGGGCCACAGGAAGAGCTTGGGTCCAGTTCAGCTAAGACTGCGACCCCTCACTCAGCAGTGTGCACGGAGGCTCTGCGCGAAGCTGTCCCTTCCCCTTCCCCACACTCTGTTCAGGAAAAGCTGGTGGAAGGATCTGACCTCAGACCGCAAGAGTGGGTCCCTTCCCTCTGGAAGACGGGTCTGCGGAGCAGCCCTGTCAGAAGGCAGCAGAGGAAACATCCAGACCAGAGAGGAAGGAGGCTCTTCTCCCACGCACTGGTCTCTGCAGATGGAGGCAACCCAGAAAGCAAAAGGCAGTTCTGTTTCTGCAGGCCAGAGTGCCTGAGTCCCTGGATGGCAGGCTGTCCAAGCACCTCTTTGTGCAAAGCGGGAAGGATCCCTTCTGAACGTGCAGCTGAACAGGGCCTCTGGCAGGAGACTTCTGGGAACCACCCAGCAGAGCCTAGTGTGGGGTCTAGCGACATCCACTGCTGACTGGCATCGGTCTATCGATCCGTTTGGAGCCTCAATCAGTGTGATGCTCCCTGTGACTAGTCTCAGACCCCTGTGACCCTGGGGCCCAGACTCCACCTACCTCTCTCCCTTACTCTTGACTGAGGAGTTTACTGGACACAGAATTCCAGGTGGAAAAGCATTCTGACTCTAGACTTTGAAGTTACTGTCCATCGTCTTCCAGAACCTGCTGCTGCTGACGATGCCTCTGCTGTCAGCCTGACCCCTGTTCCTCTCCAAGCCATCGTGCTCTGGCAGTTAAGATTCTCCCTCTCATCTGTGGTGCTGTGAACTCTTACTACCAGAGGCAGCTCTGTTTCCACTTCACTGCTTCAGACTTAGGCTCCTGCAAACTGGGTTCTCATGTCCTTGTTCGATCTCAGAAAGCTCTCAGTCATCTACTCTCCGAATAGTGCCTCTTCCTCAATTTTGCTGCCCTTCCCTCCGGGACCTTATTCAGGCTGCCGGGTTGTCCCCCATGTCCCTTCCCTGCTCTTTGATGATTCCCATCTCCTTACCTTTCTGTGCTGAATTTTGGGCAATCTCAGATTTATCATTCAATTCATAGTTCCTTCCTTCGGGTAGGTCAGTATACTGTTCCCCAGGCATGGATTTTTTAAATCTCAGTGGCTAAACTTTGTTTCAGTAACAGTTCTTTAGGAATCCCCTCAAAATCTGCTTATTTTTCTCACTGTCCTGTTCTTGCCTTATGAGTTCTGTCAAACTTGGTGTTTAAACACCGTGACTTGTCTCTCTCACATTTTTCTATGATCCCTAGCTCTTCTGAGGCTAAGTCCAGTTTGGGGCTTGGCTTTAGCTTCTCCACATCTCTCGGGCTTTGTAGCGGCATCAGAGCCCTGATCCCTTGCCCTCAGGATCTGTATCTGTCCCAGGACCTCATGGATTATGGAAGCATCAGCTTCCTCTCACACTCTTGGCTCTGATTTCTCTCTTCATTTTTGAGAACTGGGAAATTCCTCTCCCTTCATTTTGAGTTGGCTGTGTATTTTTTAAAGTTTTCTCTATTCAGAATATTTATGGGGAAGACGGTCCTGGCCACGTCAGCTCAATCTGTCTTGGTGGCTGTCCTCTCCACTGAACCAAACTGCAGTCAAGAGCACCTGCTCGGAAGGGGGTGGCTCAGCAAAGGACTGGGTCAGGGGTCAGTCCATGAGGAAAGTGGGAAATAATTTTAGGGGACAGGTAAGGGCTCTTTCTACGGCTGGGGCAGAACCAAGCCTGAGACCAGGGCTGGGGCTCAGTCTAGAACCATGATCAAGGCCCTTCCTGCGCCCAGCACTGGGTCACAGCTCATCTTAGGACCAGAGTCAGGGTCCTCCTATGGCTGGAACCAGACTAGGACTGAGTCCAGATTATAGAGGGATGGAGCATGTTAGCAGTTATGTATGTTACAACATGCCATGGTGAAGACATTCACGGTCATACAAGTTAGGGCATGACCACCATTAACTGTCCATAGGTCAGGACGTGGTCATGTAGATCTGAACACGCCAATGATGAGGCTACTGCTGGCCATCCTGGGACTGTGGCCCCCACACGCCCATCAAAGCCCCAACACACTCTTCTTTGCCTCCAGCCACTCGAGGGCCTGGTCCATCACTGTACCAGCAATGTTCCCACGGCCCTGTGAGGTCAGCAGCTCACTGTAACTACCCTGCTTAGCGTATGCATAAGCAGGTGCTAAGAGGGTTAGGGAGGCCCAGACCACACAGTTAGCGCCTGGAGCAAAGCTCAGGGCCCCTCTCCTCACTTGGATGAAATGAAGGAGCAAAGTCACACGGGAGGCGTGGGGGGCCGGGGGCAGCACGCGCACATGCAGGCAAGCACACAGGCGGCAGGCCCTGCTCCCCTACCCCAGACCTGGGCACCCCAGGTCCGTCTCCAGCCCTGTCACCCTGCCGCTCAGCCCCCAGTCCAGCCACACACCGCCTCCCTCTTCAGCCCAGTTCCCCCCGCTCCAGCACCCACACATTTACCTCTGACCTATCCATACATCCGTCTGTCCATCCGTCCTCCCTTCTGTCTCTGCCTGAGTCTGGCCAGCTCCCCCACCCGGCCCCCCACCCCGGGCTGTCTGCCCCCCACCTGCCCCGCCGCTCACCAAGCTCCTCAAGCTCTGCTGTCATGGACTTGGAGCGCAGGGTCAGCGTCGTGCTGGGGGCTCTCTTAGGGGGCGGCGGGGCTGCAAAGAAGAGGGAGGCCTTGGACCTCCTGTCTAGCAGCAGGCAGCGCGGCGTGGCCAGGTGTAGGTGCCACCTGCGCTCCACCGCCTGGATCTCCTCGTACTCCCGGGAGGACGAGTCACACTGAGCCAGGATCTTGTTGAGGCTGCGGCTGGATGCAAACTTCTTCATGGTGCTGGGAGCTCGGCGGGGCTGAAGGTCAGGCTGGGCCAGGGCCGCTGGGGCCTCAGGAGGCGGTCAGGGCCCCAGGGAGCTCACAGGCCAGCCGGCCCCGGCCCGGGACCCAGGCTGCAGTTTCAAGGGCTGAGCGGGGGACCCCAGAGCCATGGGGTGGGGGCTGGGAGGGGTTTCCCGCGAGCCGGGCTCCTGCCGCTCCAGGGCTCCCCCAGGCCCCGGAGGCCACTGCCCCTCTGGGGGCCGGGGTGTGGGCAGCCAGGCCGGGGCCTGGGCAGGGGCGGCGGGCGGCACAGCCCGGGCGGCGCCGGCGCGGGGAGAAGACGCTTTTCCTGTTCCCGCAGGTGCCGCCTCCCCCTTCCCTCCGACAATAAGCGGCGGCGGCGGCGGCAGCGTCAACCTCACAGTTGCCATGGCAACCCCGGCCTCCAGGCAGCTGCTGGCAGCGTTGGGAAGGAGGGCTCTTCCATGCCAGGGGCTGGGGGGCACCGGGAAGGACGGGGCAGGAATCTTAGGAGGGCAACCTGGGGTCAGGGGTCAGAAGCTGGGGCAGGGCTGGCTGGCTGACGTCAGGGATGGGTACCCAGGCCACGCACGTGGGTGTTCGCCTAGGTTCAGGCCCCTGAGGTCAGCAGTCTGGGCTGCGGCGAGGAGAGGCGCGTGGGCCCGGGGTCAAAGGTCTAAGGTCAGGGGACAGAAGGGGAACCCGACACTCACCTCTGCGTCGAGCCCCCTCGTCTTCCGGCTTCCTGGTCACGGACACCACCTTCATGACGAGGCGGTTCCCGCCCTGGCGGATCAGAGCCACGACCTGCTTGTGGCCGACTTTCACCACGTCCACGCCGTTCACCTGCGACGGCCGGGGCCGGGGTGGGGGTCCAGTGAGGCCTCCCGGGCTTGGAGGCCGGCACCCACGGGCGCACGGGGAGGGCCCAGCCTCACCTCGATGAGGAAGTCTCCCGTGCGCAGCCCTGCCCTCCAGGCCACGCCCTCCACATCCACCGACTCGAGGTATTGGAGCGCAGGGAAGGCCGGCGTGGGCGTGAACTCCTCGATGGGAGTCTCTGCTGCGGGGCGGGGCGGGGGCGGTCAACGCGGGCGCCGCCAGGGCAGTCCTCCAGTGCCCGGCCTGGGCTGGACGGCCGCACACAGGGCTGCCCAGGGCAAGAAGAGCCGGCCCAGCAATCCGGAACGCACCCCTCTGAGAGGCCCACCCCACACCCCACCAGAAAGGCCCCTACTCCATTAGACACCCTCAGCAGAGGCCCCGAAAATCAGGGAGGGAACAGAACTGGGTCCTCCTACCAACATCCCAAACCCAGAACAGAGAGTCACGGCGGGGAGAGAGGAAGGGAGCGGGCCGTGGGGGAGGAAGAGGGCAGAGGCCAGGCAGGAGGCGAGCATCGCCAGCGGGACACCCCCAGGTCATTACCTTTGGCCCCCCGGAGCACAAAACCAAAGCCTTCGTGGTCCCGTTTCTGCAGGACAGCCACCTTGTCGTCAATGACATAGTCACTGATGAAGGAAAATGGAGAGGTGAGAAGAATACCCCCCAGGTGCCCCAGACGGGGTCCATGGGCAGCGCCCGCCCTGGGAGTCGTCCCTGGACTGACCGGGGAGGCAGCAGACGCGCAGGCTGGGCACCACCCCGCCCCACTGACTGCTTCCCCCGGGCCTCCCCCCGTCTGGCCCCGTCGCGCGCCGGCCCGCCTGCCCCTTCCGTACCTGTGTGCGGAGAGGCTGTCGTAAGAGCCCACTGTGTAGTGGCGGAAAAGCCGCTTGGTCCGGTCCTCCCGGGTTTCTGAGGGGAGGTTGAGGAGCTGACGGGGGTCTGACACTCCAGCTGGCCTGAACCCCCTCACCTGTGCGGGCCACCAGCCTCTGCCCACACACATGCCCCTGGCCTGGCTGTGCCCACATGGGGACAGGGGTCCACAGCCTGGGGTACTGGGCCCAGCAGTCCTAAGGTAAGAAGGCTGAGGGGACCATGCAGGAAAGGGTCCAGGGTCCAGAATGGGCAGGGGCTGTGGCTCACCCTTCTCCTGAGTGGCTGCACAGAGCAGACCAAACACGGCCAGGGCAACCACAGGGAGAGCGGACAAGCCCCGAAACTCAGTGCAGGGAAGGTGAGCACGCACACAGGAGTGGCCTGGAGCCATGTCCAAGCGCTGTGTTCAAACAGGTGCATGTCTGTGTGACCTGCAGTCACGTGCAGCTGTTGTGCTCACACACGTGGCGGTGCGTGTGCAGGTCTGTGTGTGCAAGCGCGGGTGTCACGCGACATACTCTTATGCTGTGGCCTGGAGGCAGCCTTGTGTCGTCAGTGTGTCCCTCACCACAGGGATGCTCACCCTCCTGGGGCTTCTGCTCGGGACCGTTTCTCTGAGTGGGCAGGGAGGGGTCCGGGTTTGGGGGGCGGGTCCCCCTGCCTGCTCTCACTGCCTCCCACAGACCTTTACCCCATTGTGCTCTCCCTGCAGAGCTGGCCAGCTACCTGCTACCCCAGCTCCACCTTGCTGATGTCCTGCAAGCCAGCAGGTCCCAGGCCACACCTCTAGCCACAACCGCTCTGCTCCAGACTGACTTCTCCCGCGGCCTGCGCGCTGGACTCCCCAGTACCCTTGCACCCACTCCTGCTTCCGGCTTCCCAGGACCTCTGCTCCAGCTCTGCAGCCCCGCCACCTCAGATTTCATCCCTCAGCTCCTCCCTGCTTCTCTACCAGCGTAGCATTTCTCAAGATTAACTTATTCATTAAAGAAGTATGTCCTGAGCCCCTACTATGCACCAGACTCTGCAAATACAGCAAAGAACAGAAAGAAGCCTCTGCGCTGTGCAGTGTACAGTCTAAACTGTACAGCTGAAGAGACAGAGGAGTCAAGGACCAGGCACACACAGAACATGTTGAGTGCTGGCAAGCAGAGAGAAAAAGTAAGTAGATGGGGACACGGCAGCTCCAGGTGGTCACGTGAAGGCCTCACCATGAAGGGAGAGTTGAACAAAGCAAAGAGGGCATAAGGGAGCATCTCTTTATGTGGGTAAAGGGCCATCCAGGGGTGGGGGTGTTCAGGGCACAGTCACATGCCGGGTGCCAGCTTGGGGTTTTCAAGGAACAGTAAGCAGCCTGGACAGCTGGGGCAGAGCAGTAACAGACAGCAGTGGGGAAGGAGAGCCGAGAGGGAACCACGGTTCTGACGGCCAGTCTCATCCACTGACTGTGAGCTCCCTGCAGGCAGGAGCTGTGCCGCGTTTATTTCTGTGGTCCATATCATGCGTTCCGAGTGCTAACTGGGCGGGCAAAGCGGTAGACAGCTGACTGGCTGGCTGGTGGACGGCTGGATGGCACAAGGGACAGACAGGCCCGGTCAAACGGTAAACGCATATATGAGTGGATGGAGGGAGAGCGCAGGGTAGGGGCTTGCTGGGGGGCTCCTGGATGAGCAGCTGGACGGCAGGATGGGTGGCTGAGTCAAACGACAGAAGGAGGAGCGGCGGGACAGGAAGACGTGCTCGTGTTACCGTCAGAAGACAGACGTCGGGAAAAGCACTGGTCTGGGTTTCAGCACCCACAGACGTCGGGAAAAGCACTGGTCTGGGTTTCAGCGCCCTACTGCTAACTTGTGTGACTCTGCACGTCAATAGTCCCTCTCGGCCCTCCTCGCAGAGCGGGGCGATTCACCGTGAAGGCCCGCTCGGCTCTGGCGGCCTGTAGCTTCATCTCACGGGCTCCCTCCCAAGTGCTCGAGCCTCTCCCCTCTGCAGCACACTTGCTTCCACCACCCTGCTGACCCCGAAGCCAGGCCTCGCCCAGCTCCGGGGGGCCCAGACCACTCTGCCCTCCACCGCACGCATCTCCACACTGACCCAACTCTGGAAACGGTCACAGTGCCTGCCTGCAGAAGGACCGCCCCCACCCCCCCAAAAAAAGAACCTCTGCAGATCACTGGCCTCCTATTTTTATATTTATCGACCAAACACAGTATATTTATTACATAACACAAATTCATTTTCCAGTTTTATTAATCAGACACGTAAAAGCCAGCTAAAATGAAAACACACAGCATGGTCGCCCAAGGACTGGAAGGAAAAGAGGAGGCGGGGGGGCCAGCAGAGCCACAGCCCGGGGCCCCACACCAGCCGCCAGAAGACCCAGGGCCGCCCCGCCCTGCCCCAGCAGCTCACCCTCCCTGCCTGCACCTGCTCCCTCCACCCAGACGGGCACCGTGGGAGCCGCGCTCTGCAGACCACGGGTGTCGCCTGGCCCACACGTGTTGGCAGTGTCCCCTCCTTGGCCTCGAAGTCCCTGCTCCAGTCTCAGAAACAGATCCTTCTTTGGATCTGGGCCTGTTGGAAGCAGGTTTGTGTTCCTGGGCTGCCCTCTCACCTCTGGCAGAACTCAGCCCTTGGGTCCCAGACCAGAGACTCTGTCCAGAGCAGCTGGGCCAGGCCTGCAGGTGAGGACAGAGGTGATTCCCACCCGCCAACGGGCAGCCTGGCAGGCCTGTCTCCCCGCCAACCTATGAAACGCTCCCACCTACCCAGTACCTTCTGGCACCTTCTGATTGCACAGGCCAGAGCCCCAGCCCTCATCCAGGGGCCGCACCATTGCCCAGAGGCCTACAGCCCCCTCAGCAGGCTATTCTGTGACCTCTCCCTTCTCCAGAACCCAGGCCCAGCCCTGCCCCACCCCCCCACCCCGCTCCATCTCCTAAATGAATCCTAAATGAAAGGCGCAATCAGGACAGCAACCCCCTCCCCCAGACTCCGCCTCCTATGACACCTATGACCTCCCAGGACCCCTGCCTCCAGCTCCGCCCCTGCCCCATTCAGGCTCACTCACACCAGAGCCCGTGCAGTGTGGCGGGTACAGCAGACCCTGCAGCCCACTGCCTGCACTGCAAACAAGACTCTGCTCCTGGAACTGTGGAACCCACCCTCCCAGAGATGGACTAACGACTGTCTCCACCTCCCAGGCCTGCTGGCATGGACTGGAGAACTCTTAGATGTAAAAGAGCGAAAAACCGCGCCAGGCATCCTGACGCTGCTCGGAGCATGCTGGGGGCCAGCGCGTGCAGATGCAGCGGGCCACGCCACACTCTGGCCAACAGGCTCTGCCTCACCCCGTCAGCTGACCCCCTGGCGGGCCCCAGCCACCCTCCAAGGCTCAGTCCCAACAACCCCTCTGCTTAAAAGCCCTCTCTGACTCCTTCAACCAACTCAGGGAGCCTCCCTGGGCTCACGCCATCACAGTCACACCACAACATGCCTGCTGGAGCAAGGCACACACCTGCTCCTCGCTCGGCACAGAGCCAGCCCCTGTGATCCCAGCTCCCAGCACAGCATCGAGCACATGCCAAGCACCTAAGAAATGTTAGCTGTTCTCAAATTCTGAGTTCAGTCCAGACCTCTCTCCCTTCCTCCCCAGCTTCAGACTCAGCTCCAGCTGCCCCTGGACCCACACAGCTCTCCAACCAGAACCTTCATTCTCCACCCTACGGGGGAGCAGAGGGCTCCTCCCTAGGCAGGTCTGGAGGCTTCCTCCCGCCTCTCCTATCCACAGTTGGCACCAGCGCCCAAACTGCTGAAATCATTTTCCACCTCAACACACCACCCCACCTGCCCACCCTGGGCTGACTAGAGGGGGTCATGTCCCTTCCAGGCTCCTAGCCACAAGGAGAGCCATCAGAGCAAGGTGGTGAACAGCCAAGGATAAGAGTAAAGAATCCCGCCCAGCAGTGGATCAGCAGCCACGTTCCACCCAGGGCAGAGGCCCAGGCCACACGGGGTGGGCTGCCCTGGGGAAATTCTCAACCCAGGATAAGGAAGCATGGCAACGCTGGGTCTGAGCCCCTCGTGTGCAGAAAGACAGATGTGTGCACCCTGGGTCCAGACACACCATTAGTGACCACCACGAGCCACCACTCAGGAGGGGGCTCCCCTGTCCCACTAGCTCTTGGGGCCAGAAATACCTGTGGGTAGAGAGGCCTCCAGGGCTTGCAGTCAGCTCTGGCTGGGGTTTGAAAGGACCAGTTCTCTCCTTTCTACTGGCAAGATCACCTCAGATCCCAGCACCCAGAGGGCTCCTTCCTGGAGGTGCAGGTGACCAGCTGGGTCACACGGAGGCTGCTAACCAGCCCCAGGAGCCACAACCTTTGCCCCCACGTCCTCCCTGCCGGCTAAGGATGTAGTTGTCCCCCACCTGCTGCCTTTAGACCATCCAGGCCCCGGGGCACCCACGACAGCCCCTCTGGGCCCAGCTGGCCTCGTTTCCTCTTGGCTGGCCCAGGCCTCCCTGCACTGCCCACTTGGACAATCTGTCCACTTTGGAATGACGCCTCTTTTCTCACACTGACCTCTTTACTTGCTTGCCAGCCACACAGCAGTCACACACTCCAAGTACCCAGCGTTGACGGGAGAACCTTGTCTGGGGAGGACTGTGGTCACGAGGGCCGCATGGGGGATCCCAGGCTGGTGCACAATCACACGAGTGCATGCTGCGGGCATGCCACAAGTGTCTCCACAGCTGCCCGGGGTCCCGATGTGCACGAGTGTGTTGGCGAGTGTGGGCTATGTGGCACGTCTGTCATGTACACGAGTTTGCATCTACTTCTGTGTGTGTGAATTTGTTCTAGTCTTTTCTCTGTGAATATAATCTGGATTTGCCTCCAAGCAAGAGCAACGGGGAGCTGGAAGAGGAGGGACCCTCAGGAGCCATCCAGGGAAGCAGGGGTCACTCACCGTGCCGGGCGTCATACTGCCTCATCTGCACCTCCTCCACGCAGTCAGCCGGGAACCAGCCCGTGCGGCCTTTCACGGTCCCCTCCCAAAAACCGCCCTCCCCAATGCTGAGCACTGGGGGGACAGAAGCCAGACAGGCTGTCAGGGCAGAGGGCCGCAGCCGGAGCCCACCCGGCCGCCCTCCGCCCCCGACCACCATCTCCACCATCACCACCCAACCTTCCCGTCTCTCTCCTTCTCTTCCCTTCCCTCCCTTCATCCTCCTGGCTTTTTCCCTGGGAAGATTTTGGGATCCACACGGAAGAGAGAAAAGAACAGATGGGCACAGCACAGGATGGGCATGTGGGGGACAAAGATGCACAGATGGACACACTCGAGGGGGGACAGGAGGCAGAGGCAGGGGCCACAGTCCTGCTCCTGCCCGCTCTCCTCCCTGATCTTGACCAACTCTCATCCTTGCTCTGGTGCCCATCCCAGGGGTCACTGCCAAGAGCTAAGGGTCACTGTGCTGTGGCCAGGAGATTGGGCCCCATGATGGGCCATGGAGAGCTGACCAACACGACTGCTTCTTCCTCAGGCTCCCTGGACAGAGGGCACTCATGAGGGGTGGACCCCAGTGATAACAGAGACCCCATAATGGGAGGAGCTTGTCACGGCACAGGATCCCCTCATTACAGACACCCACAGAACGGGCAGAGGATTCCACATATCACAAGCGTTTCCAATGAAGAAAGTCCCAGAAGTGACACAGGAACCCCATAATTCAAGGAAGCTCTGTAACAGGATAGGGTCCTACGGACATGAGCGCCCCGACACCGCCAGCCCCCAGAACGACCCAGAAACACCCCCGTGAGGAGAGGAGCCCTGTGGTGACATTTTGGGGAGCCCAAGACGGCGGAGGACGGAGAGGAGCCCCCATGACAGGAGCTCCGAGAAGACAAACAGCCCTCCCTGCACAGCGACACAAGGGATCCCCAGCGGCACAGCAGCCCAGAATGACCGCGGCGGCTCAGAGTTCCCGGGGACACCCCTGAGCACAGGCCCTCGCGGCCGCGAGAACGCCCCGCGCCCCGGGAGGCCCGGCGCCGCGCCCCCCGCGACCCCGCCCCCCGCGCCCCCTCACCCTTCACGGCCTCGCCGCGGTGCAGCGGAATCTCGCCCTCGCCCTGCGGGCTGTGCGCCTTCACGGCGATGAACTTGCGGCCGGGGACTGCGCTGTAAAGTTTCCGCTTCGGGCCCCGGGGCGGCGGCGCGGGGGGCGCGGGGGGCGCCGGGCCGGGGCCGGGCGCGGGGCCGGGGCCGCCGGGGCCGCCGGGCCCGCTCGGGCTGTAGACGAACACGTAGGTGACGGACGCGATGCCGGGGGGCAGCGGGCACGCGAAGCCGGCGCCCGGGGCCTCCATGGCGCGCGGCCCGGCCCCGCCGCCGGCCTCACCGCAGCCGCCGCCGCAGCGCCCGCCGCCCGCCGCCCGCCGCCGCCGCCGCCCGCCCGCCCGCCGGGGGCCCGGCCCGGGGCCGCTCCATGGGCCGCGCCGCCGCGCCCGGCCCGCTCCCGCCAGCGCACGAGCCGCGCCCGCTCAGGGCTCCGGGGCCGCGGGGCTGCGCTCCCGGGCGCGCCGGGCTCGCTCCATGCCGCGGCCGCTCCGCGCGCCCCGCCTCCTCCGCGGCCCGGCTCCTCCCTCTGCGGGCGGCGGGCCGGGCTCCCTCCTCTCCCCCTGCGGCCCGGTGGCCGCGGCCCGGACGCGGGAGAGGCCGCCGGGCCGAGGAGGACGGCGGTGCGCGGAGGGGAAGGCTGGGGAGGGGTCGGTCCGACGGAGGAAGCTCGGGGACACCGGGAGGCGAGGCCGGCCCGGAGAGGAAGTCCGAAGGGGTTTCGGACTGGAGAAGAGCGTCTCAGAACCGGTTCAGGGCTCGCCTCGCCTCCAGGAGGGGCTCCCCCGGCGGGCCCGCGGCCCCCCTCCAGCTAGGGCCTCGGCCACTCACACCGGGGCCGCCGCGAGTGCCGGGCGCCCGAATCCCCCTCTGGACCTGGGTCCTCTCCTCCCGGACATCCGCCTCGGATGCTCATGCCCTCTCCACGCTGACCGCCTGGGCACCAAGCCCGAGGCCTCAGCCCTCAGCCTTCGCCTGCTCAGAGGCCTGCACCGGCTCCCTAGCACCCGGGCGGACCACGTCCACAGTCTTCGCCAGTAGCCAGACTCCCGGAGGCGAGAGTTAGCTGCACTTCAGTTATAGGACTGGTGCCTTCCTTTCTCTGTCCTGGCGGTTCCCAGCACCTCAACTATCCCACTCCTGCTCGTCTAGCCAACTGTGAAGTTACCGCTCAGCTTCGAACACAGCCTTCTCTGCCCTGCTCTGTGATGCTGGTGGGGACTCTGACATTGCAGGCCAGGCTCTGCCAAGAGGGGGCGCCACCTCCCCCACCTCTGTGCCACCCCCACCGACAGCAGCTCAGACTCAAGACACTTCTCTCCTGCAACCAAAGGTGATCTCCCACTGAGGCCCTCTCCCTCCGGAGTGCGCCCAGCTTCCTCAGCCCCGTCTCGGCCGCTCACTGGGAGGCCCCCTTACCTGGATCACTCCCCACTTAATTGCTTCTGCGCCCCAGCTGTCAGTGTCCTGAGACTTTTAGAACTCCCTGCTATTAGCCCCCACCACAGTTGGCACCCTAGGCACCTACTAAATGTCTGTTGAAAAAAGAGTAATAAAAATCCTATTCTCCCCACAGAGCAGTCAGCTGCAGCCCCACCCAGAGCAAGTCTTAGTTTGTGTTTGCTAAAAGGATGAGTGAATATACAAAAACCAAATGAAAGCAGGGCTTCCACACAGCTCCAACTCAGGAGCAGCCTCTGCAGAACTGAACCATCCCAAAGCTTGTTCTTTTAGCCACGGGGCTATGCAGAACTGAAGTGCCTTGGGGCAGGACAGATAGCCTTGCAGTCTGGGTAGGCACACAGCAAGACAGAAGACATCACAGGTCAAGGCTGTATGAGCGGGGACAGCAGCAGAGGAAGAAATGGCTTTTATAAGCTCCTGTTGCACCGCAAGGCCTCCGCTGAACGCTCACACTCAGCAAGTCTGGGAATCAGGTCTACCTGGGGGCAAGTTAAGCTGCTCCCCAGCTCTGCGGTCTTACCCGACCTGAGTGTGAGGACCCTCATCTGTGAAATAGAGCACAGCCTCATACAAGGTCAAGGTTAAGTGAGAGGATACACACTATGCTGCTCAGCCCAGCTGTCACTGAGGAAACAAAGTGCTATTTATGTAACCCTCTCATCCGACAGGTCTCCGGAGCACCTTCTCTGTGGCCGGCTCCGGGGCAACTGCAGCTCCTTCCCGGGAGGTGTGGAGCGGGGAGAGGCCTTCAGCAGCAGCGCCGGCTTGTGCTGTGGGCCAGGGGTCCAAGTAGGGAGCCTTCACTACCAGGCTCCAGAAGGCTTCCCAAAGGCAACGTTTGGGGTAGGATCAGTCACACCTAACTGATGAGAAACCCAGGCACAGAGTGGCTCGCTCATGTGCCCAAGGCCACACGGGCAGCGGGTGCAAGGAGTGCGCTGGACTCCGACCGTCTGTCTGTGGAGCCAGTAACCACCTTTCACTCCCACTGCTCGGCTCAGTGGGCTTCCAGCCCCAGAGTCTAGTGGGGCTCGAGCCCAGGCTTTTTGCTGTGAGTTCTGGGAACGACAAGTCCTTGGTTCTCAGGATCCCAGCACTCATGGTGAGGGTAAAGAGGAGAACCATGGAGGCCAGAAGGGTTGGGGAAACACCAAAACTCTCCCCTGGGAACAGGGTTGGGGTCCACCTATGGATTTGGAGCCCGCATGGAGAGGACGCACCAGTCCCTAACCTCTTAGCACAGCTCAACCAGCCCTGGCTCATCCTAGCCCTCGTCCTCCTCCCTGGCATGAAGTTTTCTAAACCACAGGTCTGACCAGACCCTCTCTTCCCAGCACCCTCCTGCAGCTGCCCACTGCCCTCAGCACAAGTCTGACTGCAAATAAAGCTCAGTGTGGGGGAGCCTGCCCCAGGCCCGGGGAACTCACCATCGTCCCTTCCCCACCCTGGGTGGCCCCCACCCAAACCTCAGTTCATCCGGGCAGAGCCCGGCCTCTGCAGAGAGCAGGCCTCTCCCTGCCACTCGCCCACCCCGGGCCAGCCCCTCCTGGCTCAGGCCCGCCTCCTCCTACCTGATCTTGCTCTGGCTGCCCCTGCCTGTGGCAGGGCCGCCGCTGTCCTGCTGGTCCCCATCCCTGTCCCGGTCTCTCTCCTGCAGTCGCTGGAGCAGCAGCTGGTGGGGGAGGCTTCGCAGCGAAGGCCCAGGAGAAGCTGCCGGCTGCACCTCGCCCTTCAGGTTGATGTCACTGGCTGAGCGCTGCAGGGGCCGAGGCGAGGCCAGGGCGCTGGGGCCAGCCAGCCGCCGCCGCTTCGCGTAGCTGGGGGTTTCCCTGAATGGCACTGGGGTGGGGGGAGGGGGAACAGGTGAGACTCCGGGCCGGCCAGATTAGGGAACCAGCTTCTCCTGGTTTGCCTGGTATCTCCAGATTTCAAAAGTAAAATCCTCTGTCCCAGGGACTGCCTCAGTCCCAGGCAGAACAGGTCAGTTGATCACCCTATGACTGAAGCTGGGATGGGTGGGAGAGGGCAGGGTCACATACCAAGCTGCCTCTAACTCTAGCTTCAGAGGTAAAAGCCTGCCCTTCCTGTCAGCCAGATGAGGTCTCGGGACTGCTTAGATCTGCTCTTGGAACTGCCCATCTCACAGGCTTCCAGAGAGACAACAGACCGGCCACATGTGACAAGCCTCAGCAGACTACCGCTATATGGAACTATTTGCAGCTGACTATCACCAGAGAAACTGTGAAAGAGATATTCTAGACCAGGGGTTGGCAAACATCTGTAAAGAATCCGACAGTAAACATTTGAGGCTTTGCAAGCCATTCAGTCTCTGTTGCAAGGACTCAGCCCAGCCACTGCAGTGTGAAAACAGCCTCAAATAATATGTATGAGCAAATGGGTGTGGCTGAGTTCCAATAAAACTTTATTTAAATAGCAGATGGTGATTAAAACATGATCCAACTATATGCTTTTACAAAAGAGTCACTTTAGATCCAAAGACACAAGTAGGCTTAAAATAAAAGGATAAAAGAAAATATTGCATGTAAATAGTAACCAAAAGAGATCTAAGTAGCTACATTAATATCAGACAAAATAGACTTTAAAAGTATTAAGAGAGAAAGAGGACATTATATTTGATAAAAGTGTCAACTGTCAACTAGATTAACAATTATTAACATATATGTAACATAACAAGGCATCAGAATATATAGAAACAAACATTGATATATTTGGAGAAATAGACAGTTCTACAGTAATATTTAGGACCTCAACACCCTGCTTTCAATACTGGATAGAGCATCTAGAGAGAAGACCAGTTAGGACACAGAAGACTTGAACCACTTAGACCTATCAGGTATATCCAGGACACTCCACAAAACAAAAGCAGAATACACATCACTCTCAAGCACACGTGAAACATTCTCCAGGACAGATCATTTGTGAGGTCACCAAAAAAGTCTCAATAAATTTAAAAAGACTGAGATTATACAAAGTGTCCTCTGCAGAGACAATGGAATGAAGCTCAAAATAAAGAGCAGGGGGAAAAAACCTGGAAAATGCCCAAATGTGTGAAAACTTAAACAACACGCTTAACCAACCAATATGTCAAAACAGAAATCGTAAGAAAAATTGAAAACACTTTGAGAAAATAAAAAGAAAAATACGACATACCAAAACTTATGAGATGCAGCAAAAGTGGTACTAAAAGGGAAATTTATAGCTGCAACGCCTACATTAAAAAGGGAAGTCTCAAAAATAAAAGAGGGGGGGTCTCAAATCAATAACCTATTTAAGGAACTAGAAAAAGAGAAGCGAACCAAACCCAAAGGAAGGAAACAGCAGAGATGGCATGAGATGAACAAAACAGAGACTAGAAGCACAGAGGGGTCGATGGCACCAAAATCTGTTTCTTCAAAAACACCAATGAAGCTGACAGACGTGTACCTAGACTAAGGGGAAAACTAGAGAAGGGAGACACAGACAACAGAAAGCAGAAGTGAAGCTGGGAATGTCGCTACCTGACGTTATACAAGTAAAAAGGAATACAAGCGGATACTACGAATAATTGCATGCCAATAAATTAGATGAACTGGATAAGATGGACAAATTTTTAGGAAAACGCAAATCACCAAAACTGTCTCAAGAAGAAACAGAAAATCTAAACAGACCTATAAAAAGCAAGGAGATGGGATCAGTAATCACAAATCTCCCAACAAAGCAAAGTCCAGCATCAGATGGCATCACTGATGAATTCTAAACCAAACATTTAAAGAGGAATTAGCAAAATCCTTCTGAAATTCTTCCCAAAAAAACAGAAGAGGAAGGAACACTTTCTAATGTAGTCTATGGGCAATTTTTAAAATGATCAAAGAACTTGACATTTCTCCAAAGAAGATATACAAACATCCAATAAGCATATGAAAAGATGCACCAATAGCTGTTAAGAAAATGCAAGTCAAAACCTCAATGAGATACCTCTTCACTTGGACTAGAATGGCTATATATATATATATATATTTTTTTTTTTTTTAAGGTAATAACAAGTATCGGTGAGGATCTGAAGGATTTAGAAGCATCATGCATTTCTGGTGGAATGTAAAACGGTGAAAAACAATTTAGCAGTTCCTCAAAAAATTAAATATAGAATCATCACATGACACAGCAATTCTACTCTAAGTATGTACCCCACATAACTGAAAGTAGTATTCAAACAAATACATTTCACACACGTCCATATACAATATTCACAATAGCCAAAGGGTGGAAACCACTCAAATGTTTACCAAAGGGTGAATGGATACACAAGATGTCACAAGCAGTGGAATATTATTCAGCCATAAAAACTACTGAAGTAGCGATCCCTCCTACAATATGGACTAAGTTGGAAAGCATGCTTCAGTTTGTTGAAGGAAGCCAAACACCAAGCGTCATTCCACTTACATGGAATATCCAGAGTAGGTAAATCTATATAGGCAGAAAGCATGTTAATGTTGACAGGGGCTGAGGGAGAGGGTAGCATGGGATAATTGCTTAATATACACAGAGTCTCCATCTGCGATGATGAAAATGTTATGGAATTCAATAGAGTTGGTTGTGATTGTCTTCACTACCACTAAATTATTCAATTTAAAATAGTTAATTTTATGTTACATGAATTTAACTGAAATTTAAATGTTGATTTTAAAGCCTCGATTAAAATAACAGACAGAAGGCTGGATTTGGCCTGGGCACATTGTTTGCCAAGCCCTATTCTAGACTCTGGTTATGCAGACCAGCAGCCTCACCTCCAGCTCCTTAGGAAATCTCGGGCTCCACCCAGACCCTCTGAGTCAGAATCTACATTTAACTAGATCCCTGAGTGACTCAAATGTACACCACAAAGTGAGACGCACTTTCCTAGGGCACTCTTCAAAAGCAGTCTGGGACAAGTCAGTGAGCAGTGTGCTTCAGAGTGTGTACACCAGAGCTGGGGGGAGGGCCTGAGGACCCAGAGGCAGCCCAAGGCAGCAGGGAGCGACAGAGCCCCTGCTTCTTTCGGGTCAGTCTGAGGGGGGCAGGGGGGGCTGCCAAGAGGCTTCCAGGTGACCTGTCCCCTGAAGAGTGACGACAGGGCTCAGCCTACACGATCCCTCCAGGCGGCTTCGTGCTGGAGGGAAAGGAGGGCTGGCTGGGCAGAGCCTCCCTGCTGCTCCTCCTGTGTGTGCAGGTCCCACCTGGGTCCCCAAGCTGAGGTGAGACACAACCTCTGACTCCCAGAGGGAGCGTGTGCCGAGGGGAGGGGCAGGGAATGAGGGTGGCTCTCTGGGTCGCTCCGGTCTGAAGACAGGCTCTGCCTCTGTGCCTGCGGCTTCCTCCTCTGTAAAAGTGGACTAACAGCACTCACTCACTGGGGGCTTGTTGAGAGGGTTCTCATAAATGCTCAGAATGTACTCCCCTGTAACTCAGGCGCAGCTGGCTGTCATCTGAGTGTATGTGTGACATCTGAGCAGGTAAGGGCGCGTGGCGAGCAGAGCCGATGCCAACAGTGGGCCTAACTGATGTGGCCTCTCAGCTCAGCCACAAATGCCTGACCCCAGCCAGGTGAGCGCACCCTGGATCAGAAAGACAGAAGCCAATAATGGCGACCACAGGGGCCCCAGCATCTCTGTCCAAAGATGAGGGGCAGCGGAGGCCTTCCTGACTCCCAGCCTGGACCACAGACAAGCCCCCACCCTCCCTCCAAGCAGCTGCACCAAGGCTACCTGCCAGAGTCCAGACCCATGGAATTGAACACTGCATAAGGTCAGGAGGGAAGGAGTAAAGAACCGTAAAAGACTTATTTTACCTAAGGAAACTGAGGCACAGAAGTCCCAAGCCGCTTTCCCAAGGTGGCATCACAAGCAGCAGATAGAGCCCCACACATCCAGAAACCGAGCTGGTCCCAGGCTGGCGACCTCCTCCGAAACAAGCAGCAGCCCCAGCCAGACCATCACTGGAGCCCCTGCTCTGCCTCTCAGCCCAGTTCAGACCCCAGGCTTCACCACGGTTCTCTCCCAAGCAGAACCCGGACTGCAAGTCGGCACCATTTCATCGGTTCAGTCACATGCTCAACATGTGTCGGCTGCCACTGCTGGAGGGCACAGGGTCTGCCCACTGTCACAGACCACTGACCCTGCTTGGAAACGAGGGGCTCACAACCAAGCCTCACTGCCAGCAGGCCTGTTCAGGGGAGCCTATATCCAAAGACTCCTTAAACATGAACTTGACCTTGTCCTAACCATAACCTCCCATAACCTTACATGAGAACCAACAAGGACTCAGACCCTGGGACCAGCCTTAGCCCTTTGCTGTCCACTCTCACTGTAAACTTTGTAAAAATGGAGGCATCAGATTCTGCAGCCCCAACAGAGAGGGAAGCCTGAGAGTCTATGCTCCCAGGAGAGCCGTGGGCAGAAAGCCTTGTCCACCCAGGACAGAGGGAGCAGAGACAGGGATCGCTCTGCAGCCACATGGCTGGAAGGGGCAGCCTCTGGCCAGAAAATACTCTTTTCGGGAGGAGAGGCCCACCCCCAGTCACTCCACATAGGGAGGGGAGCCTCAGGATTTGCAGGACAGCTTCCCGGCCAGCCCCACAGGCAACGCTGCCCTGGGAGAGGGTGGCCCCTGAGGCCTGAGGTTCAGACTAGACAGCAGCTCCTGGATTCCCGTTGGGGGCACGTGCTGGGCCCCCCCAAGCACTGGCTGCTGAGCGCTCAGAGCCCCTTGTCCCGAGACAGCTGCCACCTTCCCCACACGCATCCCGACCACTGCGCTCTGACTCCTTCACACAGGCATACAGGTGGTCCTGTGGTGTAGGAAGGCTGCTGCGGGCCACTCAAAGTGCCTTATGTTTCCGGCTGACGTGAAGCACCGAGCGTCTGCGGTGGCGCTCCTCTACCACGTGTCCCCCGCTGGCCCTCCACACGACCTCACAGGAAAACACCTTACCTAACTCCAACCCCGCTTCCAATCTAAGCTGACCCCTACCTCCAGAGGGGTAATGATTACGATTGAGGGCAGGAGGGGAGGGGGACGGCAGAGGATGAGATGGCTGGATGGCACCACCAACTCAATGGACGCGAGTTTGGGTAAACTCCGGGAGTTGGTGATGGACAGGGAGGCCTGGCGTGCTGCGGTCCGCGGGGTCACAAGGGGTCAGACACGATTGAGCAACTGAGCTGAACTGAACAATTACAACCATACCCTCAACGCTGGCCTGACTAACCGCAATCCACAGCCTTCACCTAACCGTGACCCTCAGCTGCTCCTCTGTCCCCTGCAGAGGCCCTGCCCTCAGCACACCCCCTACCCCTGCAGGGCCCACTCGCGGGGCCACTGGGAGAGCTGGAAGAGACGCTCGGGGTCAGGGCTCCTTTGCAACAACCCCACTCCCTCTTGCCCTGTTGGGCCCCGACAACCCCCACAGATCCACACTGGCAGGGCCCTTGGTGGGCAGAACTCACCGACGTCCGAATCTTTGTGGGTCTTGATGACCTCCGCGAGCTCAAAGTTCCCGGCTATGATGGCCACCTGGGGGGAGGAGGGAGGCTCAGCAGCACAGACTCGCCTCCCCTCAGCCTTGGGGCTCCCTGAACCCCAAGCAGGCTCGTCCTCGGCGGGGGGCCCCAGGCTCAGACCTTGGCCCCCGTCTGCCCCACCACCCCAGTCTGTGTGGGACTGAGGGGTCTCCTGGGACACAAGAATTTCAGAGCTAAAGCTGGCCACCCTGCCCATTCTCGGAATTGCCCCTCCACATGCCTGCTCTCCCCACATCACCTGCGAAGGCCCCTGAACGGACAGTCACGGGCCAGGCCTGTTCCCCCACGTGACCTGTGAAGGCCCCTGAACGGACAGTCACGGGCCAGGCCTGTTCCCCCACGTGACCTGTGAAGGCCCCTGAATGGACAGTCACGGGCCAGGCCTGTTCCCCCACGTGACCTGTGAAGGCCCCTGACGGGACAGTCACAGCCCACAGCTGTTCTCCCCTGGCCCCAGAGCCTTCTGACCCTCCTCTCCTCTCCCTGGAAGTGGGACCGAGGGAACTGTCCTCAGTGAGCACCCCTCACAGGAGCTGGGCACTGACCTGGCTCGCTCCCTTCCTCCACCTTACCCTGGGACGGCCCTGGGCCCAGAGCCCCCTCACTGCTTTACAGGGAGCAGAGCAAGGCCCAGGAAGCCCGAGCCACACAGAGACGGAGAGGCGCGCCCCAGGGAGCCCGAGCTCCTGCAGACAGTCACACACCTGGAAGGCCGTCTGGCTGTTGTAATTGCGGATATCCTTGTTGGCTCCACGGAAAAGCAGGACACGGGCGCAGCTCTCCTGCAGGAAGATTGGAGGAGGGGTCACGGCTGGGGCAACACATGCACACACGGGGCCCACGGCGACGCGTGCACCACACACACGTGTAGCATGCACACGAGCAGGTCAGGCGTAAGTGTGCAGGTCCTGGCTCAGCAGGCCCAGGGGCACATAGTGCACACGTGTGACACACGTGTTCAGGGGAACGACGGCACACGCAGACCACAAGGCCACCTGGCTCACCGCAGGAGGCGGAGCACGCAACTGTGGCGGGACCCACAGGGCCAGACATGCGCACACACGTAGTCACTCGCAACTTCACCTGTGTGCACACGCGTGTGCAGACATGCAGACCGACCTGGTTGTAGAGAGCACAGATGTGCAAAGCTGTGTTCCCAGAGGCGTTCTGAGCCCCCATGTCAGCTCCGTAGAACAGGAGGTGCTCCAGGTGCTGCACGTGCCCGAAGCGGCAGGCCTGGGGGAGGGGCGTTGCTGCTGGAGCCCGGACCCACAGGCCGACCCCGGGGCCCTGCCCCTGCGCCCCCGCCTACCTGGTGGACTTCCTGCCAGCCGTTCTCGTCGGTGGTCCCCAGCTGAGCATGGTCATGCAGGAGCAGCTCGCAGCAGAGGGCGTCCCCCCCACCCAGGGCGCTGTGGTACAAGGGCGTCAGACCACGGCTATCCTTGTAGTCCGGTGAGGCGCCCAGGTCCAGCAGGGTCTGAGGGCAAGAACCTCAGTATTCATGCCAGGCCAGCCTCTCTCCGCTCCCGGGTCACACGACGCTCCGGCGAGGGCCGGGCCTGCACTGACCGTCAAGGCAGCCGCGTTCCGCTGGCGAGTGGCGCAGTGCACAGCCGTGAGCCCGTCTCGCGTGCGGAAGTCCAGGTGAGCGCCGCCGTTCTTCAGCACCTTCAGCAGGTCGGTGGCATCGTCCAGCTGGGCGGCCAGGCTCAGCGGACACTCTGGGTTCAAGGGACAGGCGGAGGTCACAGTCCTGGCCATTCCCAGACCGTGCCCCTCCCTCTTCTGCTTCTCACCTCCTGAGTCAGGATCGTGGAAATTGGGGTCCAGCCCCTTGTCCAGCAGGCGGGCCACCTTGTCCGTGCTGTGCAGCTGGACGTATTCCATAAACTTCTTCAGGTTCGCCTGGAACAGCCAGCCATCCTGATCAGCCCACACTTGACGACGATCCTCTGGCCATCACCCACGTCACCCAGGGAACTGCCGCGCCCCTCAGTCGGACCCGCCAGCCTACACCACAACCTTCTCCCTTTCCCGCGGTACCCTGACCATGCACTTCCACTGCGGCCCCAGTCCCAGCTCCACTGGGCCCTTCCCCGCCCTCCCAGCCCAGCTAAGTGAGGCCCTCCCTCAGCCTCAGCCTCTGCCCTGGCCTCTCTCCCTGGCCCTGATGCCCCAAGCTGTCCAGCCTGGAAAAGCCTGAAGCCACGTGGGCAGGAGCCGGCCAGGGGCAGCGCGCACCCCGCTCCCAGGGTAGCGTGCTCCTTCTCCGGTGCGTCTTCCTCGCGAGCTCACCCCGCAACAGGGCCCAGCTCCAGGGCCCTCCTCTATTGCCAGCTGCCCCTCCTGCAGGGTGATTCTGACTGCTGTTCCTTCACTCACCCAGTCGCGCCCCAGTGCACTCGGCAAAGCCTCACTAAGCTCCCGCTGCTGCTACAGTGCTGCCTGCAGCAGGCAAGGTGCCCCAGCCTGAGGCCCCTCCAGAGACAAAACGCTCAGAAAGAGGACAGGTGCCGTGGGGACAGCTCCACGCGAGGGCACACCCTCTGGCGGGTTAGGACGACGGGATGGGAGGAAGGATGCTCAGAGCAGAAAGACCTCGGCCCCACCGGCATGAGGGGCGGGAGGCTTAGTGTGGAGCTGGGGGCCAGCCGGAGACCAGGCAGGAAACACGGGGCTGCGGCACGGAGTTGAAACTCATCCTAAACTCAAGTGAGACTCATTGAAGGTCAAGAGTCATTGGTGTCCTGCGGGTCACTGAGGTCAGCTTTAGAGGAGAGGTAACTCTGGGAGGGGTCCAGGGTAAAGGGTTATGCCAAGACCAGTGAGGGAGTCTCTGCCCAGCCACGGAACCAAGGCAGCAGAGGGGTCTGGCCGGAGATTCCGGGGTCACAAGGGGGTCACTGGGGCACAGGGGTGAATGTGCAGATCCCTCTCGTAGGCCCCAGAGACTGTCAATGAAGTGTCCAGCAAGCAAATGCCCACGGGAGCCGGGGGTGGGAACTCAGGGAGTCTGCCTATGGAAAGGGCCAGGGTACCTACCCTGCCCCTCCTACATTCAGAGGAGGCAGGGAGGTGACCCCCAAAGAGCATGTGGGGTCAGACCCTCCTAGCAACAGTACCCAGGAGTAAATACCCCACAGGTAGGCCTAGGAATAGGGCCCCAGAGTCGGAAGATCTGGGTTCAACCCCAACATCTCTGGATGCAGAGGTGTAAGCAAGTCACTTAAATTCTCTGGGACTCAGTATCTTCATCTATGAAATGGGATAATAATAGTTCCTCCCAGGAAAAAAAAATAATGAGACGCCTAATTTCAAGTGCCTCGCACTGGATGACCACGAAGTCCCAGATGTCCTGTTCTCCCCACCCCAACCCAGCTCCCCTCAACAACCACATCTGCTCACGTCGCCCCCGCAAAGACACTGCACCCTACTGCACTCCACCCGGTAGCCAGGGGCCCACCAGAGGGGTCAGCGAGAGTCTGACCTGAGTGGAGCCCATCACCAGACCGACCACCCCAAAGTCATGGTGCCTGGAGTCTGCATCCGGGCCTCTAGTCGCCCCCAACACCCACTCCGGGTCCCTGATGACAGGAGAAAGCAGACTGAGCCAAAGCTGGCCATCCCAACCAGGCTGGGGTGGCCGTTCTGGGGACAGGGGGAAGGCCTCAAGAAGGGAATTTTCCAAGGACATTTCTGACATCACAAAATCCGGCTAAGGCTGAGCTAGCGGAGCATGGGCCATGGCAGGGAGGGGACTGGAGGGAGTGCAGAAGATCACCTTCGAGCACCCTCGCTGTGGCTGCCTCCTTACCTTTGTGTGAAGCTTTGCAAACTGCTTATCATCAATGAGGTTCTGGGCATAAACTCGCCTCTTGTATCGAAACTGCTCAGGTAAAGACAAGGCAGAAAAAGGCACCCACCTGGACTGAGTAAGTGCAAGCAGGCACGGAATGGAGTCCTGCCCACTGCTGTGTGGCCAGGGCCCCACTGCTCATCGCCCCCATACTGCCCACTGCTGTGTGGCCAGGGCCCCACTGCTCATCGCCGCATAACAAAGCTCCTGCCGCTGGCCTCACCAGCCCATGCACACACCATGGACACGACCTGCACCGAGGGCAGGTGTGCTGCACGCCCGGCAGTCCCCCTGCCTGCTGTGCCCTTCCTGTCTCACCCCCACTCCCAGGATTCCCTGGAAACCTCAGTCCTCTTCCAAGACCAGGTTCCAGGCCTACTTTCCTAGACGCCCCTCTCTGGACAGAACTGTGCCTACCTGCCTGTGCCACCAGGGAGGCCCAGTCAGCTGAGCTCAGCGACATGATGCTTGTTCCAAAGCCCATTGCACTTGCCACCCCCACCTCCAAACTGGATGTGGTCCCCTTGCTCACAGGGTGCTCAACAGCCTTTACATCATGAACAGGTAAGCAAACGAGGAAGGCTTAGTCTGTCCTTAGGACAGCTGCATGGGCGGCGGCAGGAAGGCGAGACACACATGTGCACACAGCCCGCGGCGGGCGTACTCCACGCGGCGCTCTGGGCAGTCACGCCCGCTCACACCCCGCCGCACGTGCTGCTGACCGCGCGCCTGCACGCGGCTCACTCCTCACTCGCCCCGTACGCACTAACTCCCCGCGTTCGTGCCCCTCGCTGCCGCGCCCTCTGGAGCTCAGGGGCTCTGCCCGTCCCCGGCCGCTGCTCACCTCCAGGTAGGGCAGGGGCGTGTCCAGGTTGGGCGGGTATTCCTGCAGAAGCCGCTCCTCGTCCAGGAACTTGCCGGCGCGGCCCCGGGAGGGCGGCTGGAAGAGCCCGTAGTTGAGCGCGTCCTGGAGGCTGTGGTTGAGGGCGCAGAGCACGCGCTGCTTGGCGGCCCAAACGGGCGCGGCCGGGTCCAGGCGCAGGCACTTCTGCAGCGGAGCGCGGTCGTGAGCCGATCCGGCCGCCCTGCCAGCGCGGGGCACGCAGGCCCGGGGCGCCGCCCGCGTCCCGGCGCGGGAGCGGAGGCCGCGGACCCCCGCCTCCGCGCCCCGCTCGCGAGGCCTCGCCCCGGGGGCGGTGCTTCCCCGGGCCCCGCCCCCGCCCGGCCGCGGGGAGGGTCCGGGTGGAGGCGGCGGGGGAGGGGCGAGTGGCCGGGGCCGGGGTCTCCGGCGCACGGCTCGCGGAGCGCGGGTGGGGGGCCGCGAGAGCGGGGCGAGGGTGCCGCCGGGACCCGGGCGGCGAGGCTCACCGTTTGCTGCAGGTCTGGGATGCCGACGCGCACGATCACGGCGCTGGCCCCGGGGCCGTCCATCCCCGCGCCCGGGCCGGGGCCGCTAGCGGCCGGGAGCTGGGCGCCCCGGGGCTCCTCGCCGCGCCCCGGCCCCCCCCGGCCCCCCACCGGAGCCCCGTCGGCCGCGCTGCGCGGGAGGGGGCCGGGGGGAGCCGGGGCCGGGGCCGGCGCCGGGGACAGCGGCTCCGAGGGCTCCGCAGGGGCGGCAGCGGCGGCGGCGGCGGCGGCGGCGGCGCGGCTCAGCTGCATCGGCCCCGGCTCCGCTCGGCGCCTGCCTTCCCCGGGGGCGGGGGCGGCGGGGGGAGGGGGCCTGAGCCGGGAGGGAAGCGGGGGTGGCAGGGGGCTGAGCCGGAGGCGGGGGCCGGGACGCTCAGGGCCGGCGAGGGCGAAGGGGACTGTCTGGGGTCCCGGGGTGGGGAGGGGGGGGGGTCCGTGCGAAGGGCGAGGGCCGCGCAGCAGGGTGGGGACCCTGGGGGCTGTGCTGGGGGTGTGGGGACTCCTAGGCCTCGGTGTGGGGGGAGTGGCTGAGCAGCGAGGACCGCGCCGCCCTTCGGCTGCGGAAGAGCATCCGTGGACCACCGGGGAAGATGCGGCGAGGAGGGGGTCTTGGAGCTGGGATGGGGGCCGCTTTGGGCACTGGGACCAGAGAGAGGGCAGGAAGGGGAGAGAAAAACTGGAGAATTAATATCCGGGGGTGGCGGCTTCTCCCCACTCTACCGACCCCCTCTCCCCACCCTGCTCAAGACCCGGGGATGACAGGGACCAGCCCGGTCCCAGTCCTGGGGGTGGGACGGCAGGGACCTCAGAGCCCTGGGGTCTCTCCCACCGCCAGAACCATTTAACCCTCCAACTTAACCCTTAGGACCTCGCCGAACTGTGTTCAGCGCGGCTGGCGGCTCCCGCATCCCTAGCCGAGTTTGGGGAGTTCGCTCCGGACTCAGGCCCGCCGCTCCTCCAGCCCCCTCCCCAGGTCCCCTGGTTCGCCTAGCTCCGACGCGGGTCACCCCATCCCGGTCACCTTAGCGACAACAGGATGGGGCCGCGACCTAAGAGGAAGGGCTTAGGGGAGGGGGCGCTACTAGTCTCCACCTGCACCCGGGAAGTGAATTTTAGTTTTACGCGTTGTCGTGGCAACGCGGGAGGGGGTGATGAGTAGGCGGAGGAGAGGGGAGCGCAATAAAGAACCTAGCTCAGGCACCACCGCCCCATTGGAGCGCGCCAGCTCCCCCCCCCCAATACTCGTCAGCCTCACAGAACTACCCCAGAGCTGGGAAACCCGAGCCCTCACGGTTCTTAAAAGCAAAGAGCAGCCGCCCCTTCACGTTGAAATAGCCCTGATTTCCCGAGAAACAGCTTCTGACTCCCACAAAGCTCCCCCACCGTGCTGGACTCCTCCCCAGAGAACAGGCTCTGACCCGCATGGCCGCTCCCCTTCTCACAAGGCACACTTGCTAACCTTCACAGAACAACCCAGCCTGGGGACAACTTCTGGTCCTGGTAGAAAATACCCCAGTCTCACTCACCTTCTCCAAGAGCAGCCCTGGATCCCCTGAGCCTCCCAGGAATAAACTTGAATGAACCGCCCCCCCCCCCCCCGCCCCTACACACACACACACACACACACACACACACACACACACACACAGAGAGAAAACCTCCCTACCCTTCCGCGACGTCCTGGAAGCACCCTACCCCCACACAGACCAGTTCTTGAGACCCTGTTGGGGGAGAAGTCCCCACCCCAAAGAGCCCCGCAGTGCCCACCGCTATGCCCCTGGAACAGCCTCGGGTCACCCCAGAGCAAGGCCCACTTCCCCAGGACCAGCCCTGACCCCTGAGGGAAACCTGGCTCTCTCCCTCCCCAGCCACCACCCGTCCAGGAAAAATCTCTGCCTCCTAGGACTCCACTGACCCCACCGAGCGTGTGTCCAGCGCTGTCTGCAGCCTGCTGCGGCTTTCTTCCCAGGCCTGGGCGGACCCTCCTTGCCTGGGAGTATGACCCCAGGATGTTCAGGCTCTTCCAAGGCCACTGGCCTAGCCTGAGCGGGGGAGCTGAGGGTCCCCAGAGGCTGGGGCGGATGGGAGGGGTAGGGGAAGGGGGGGAGCAGGAAGGGGCTGCCAGAAGCCCACTTATCTGCAGGAAGCACCTTGGGAGGCATGTGGCCCAGCCCTGGGAGAGGAAACGAGTGCTTCCCAGCCCCCCTGTCTCCACCGTCTTCCTGCCCCTGGCCTCCCCTCCCTGAGTCACCCAGAGCTGCCCCTTCCCGTGCCCCTCCCCCTCCCGCTGTGGCAGCTGTTTGGCCACGGCCACGTCCACCAGAGTCATGATGGGACTGAGGAAGGAGGCTGCATGTCCCCACAACCAGCCTCAGAGCAGCCCCAGGCCTCCGGGCTCTCCCTGCAACCCTGCCCTTGACCTGGGTGGCCAGACACCCACCTGTCCACCGAGACGCCCTCATGGGGACCACTGTGCTTGATACACCCAGCACCGTGAATGCGGCACTTTCAGGAGAAAGCCTCACATCTCAGAAGCAACCAACACATCCCTGGTCTCCAGGCTCGACTGGGCCTGCCCTGCCAGGGCCAGGTCCACAGAGCACCTGGCCCAAAGAATGGGCACATGATGAACAAATTCCAAGCTGGAACCACTCCCCAGCCCACTGCCACCCTGGCAAACGGCAAAAATCCCAACCCCCAGAAGCACCTTTCCCACAGAATGTCCTACTGGCCCTGCAGCCTGGTGGGTTGACGGAGCAGGAAGCCCAGGGACAAGCTATTTGGTTGAGAATAAGAGACCCCAGGCTCCTCAGTACCTCCCAGCCCAGCCCTGCCTCTCCGCCCTCCTGTCTTAGTCCTTGAAGGCAAGGAGCCCCCAGACCCCATGGCCCTTCCATCAGGGCTGATTCCAGAGAGACCCATGGTTCTCCCATCCCCGCTTCCTCCCAACACAGGTTCGGAAGCCCAGGGCCTGTGGAAGCGCATGTGGGCAAAGCGTCCGGAACGTGCCTGGCACAGGGTCAGACCCCTCCTGTGGAACACTGCCCACCACTCCGTGGCCCCCCAGGCCCCCAGCCACTGCAGAGGCCGTCTGTGCCCGCACCCTCAAGGGCCTAAGCACCCCTCGTCCCGCTGCGTGGGCAGAGCACCCCCGCCTGCGGCGTCCTGTCGGCCCTTCCAGGTGAGGCTGCGTCCCCTCCCTCCCCATGCCCTCCTTCCACACTCCTGGGCCACTTCCTCACCCAAATCCCAGCCTTTCCCTCCCTCGCAGTCGCCTACAGAGGCCTGGCCCACAGCCTCCTCTTGCTGCAAACCCCACAGGCCTGCTGTGTCTCCTGCTGCCTCACACCGTTCTGTGCGGGGCGGGGGTGGGGGCGTCCTGCTGTCTGGCCCTCCCCCGGGGCCCTCTCCCCGCCCGTGCTCCTCCTCTGCCTCTCCCACAACTCACAGCACCCTAGTGTCTGCCTGCCCTGAAATCACTCGTTGCTTATGGTCTAGGACCTGTCTTTCCCCCAGATGCAGGCTCCCGTGGGGTGGGAGCTTTCCGGATCTGGTTCACTGCTGTGTCCGAGGCCCCGGGCTTAGTCCCTGCTCAGTGGACACTGCTGAACTTTTATCTTCAAACTGTTCACACCCAACTTTGTCTGTTCAGGGCAGACCCTCTCCAGACTCAGAGCAGCTTGTAGGGCAGAACACCTGAGTATTCCGACTGTCTGGACCTGGCGCACTGTTTCTGGACAGGTGTTTGTTTTGTTTGCTTCAAGTTATTTAACATCTATCAGTATATTTAGGTTCGAGTTCATCCTAAGTCTGATAAGTTTTATTCTTCTAGAAAGACAGATCTTCTTCAGAAGAACCAACTTTCCATTCTGCTGATCTGTTTCTATTTGGTCTTCTGTTTCTTTCTACTGCTTTGATTGTTGTTAGGATCCTTCTTCTAATTTCTTCAGCTGGGTACCAAATTCAATTTTTAGTCTTTCTTTTCTCTGACAATCAGTGTTTAAGGTTATAAATTTCCAAGTTCCACTTTAGTTATGTCCATTAGGTCGGGTCTTAGTTCTGGCATGTGGGATCTAGTTCCCTGAAGGGGTTGAACCCAGGCCCCTGCACTGGGAACTCAGAGTCTTGGCCAATGGACCACCAGGGAAGTCCTCCATTAACTCTTAATAAGTAGTATTTTTAATTTCACCTTGTTGATTTTCTAATATCCATTGTATTGTTTGCCTTTCAGTTCAGTTCAGTTCAGTTCAGTCGCTCAGTCGTGTGCGACTCTTTGCCACCCCATGAACCGCAGCACGCCAGGCCTCCCTGTCCATCACCAACTCCCGGAGTTCACTCAGACTCACGTCCATCGAGTCCGTGATGCCATCCAGCCATCTCATCCTCCGTCGTCCCCTTCTCCTCCTGCCCCCAATCCCTCCCAGCATCAGGGTCTTTTCCAGTGAGTCCACTCTTCTCATGAGGTGGCCAAAGTACTGGAGCTTCAGCTTTGGCATCATTCCTTCCAAAGAAATCCCAGGGCTGATTTGTTTGCCATAGGGATTACTGGAAAGTATGCTACTTCAAGCTTCCAAATGTATACTAGGTTTCTTTCTTTTTATTTATTCATTTCTTTTTGAGGAGGGACTCGCCCTTAGCTACTGATTTCCTTTTTTATTGTACTACTGTCAGAGAGGATGACCTGCAGAATGCTGATCTTTGAGTATACTCGAGTACAGATACAAATATGATTTATTTGTAAAAAAATAAAAAATAATATAAAAAATACAAATATAAATATGTTTGAGTATATTTGAATAATACTAATTTTACAAAGACTCTTTTGTTGCCATGTATGTGGTTCAATAGGAATTGTTGGATGCAAGATGTGTGTGTGTGTGTGTGTGTGTGTATCTCCAACAATATACACACACATAAAATCATACCTCCACTGTATCGTTTGTTAATTGTATTATTCAAATATGCTGTGTCTTTTCTAATGTTCCCTTTGCTTGATTTATAAATTACTAAAAGAAGTGGGATAAAATCCCACTTTAGCAGCCTCTCCATGAAATTTTGCCAATTTGGGATTTATATGTCTTTTCAGGCTTTCTTTTAATGCTAACAGATTCAGAATTAGTATAGCTTTCTGATAAGTTATTCCTTTTATCATTACATGGTGCCTTATTTATTCTTAATGATGCTTTTTGCCTTAGTTTTTTTTCAATATCTAGTCTAGGCATAGCACTATTTTGTGAGTATTGGCCTCATATATCTTTTCCCCTCATTCTCCTTCTGTTCTTTCTACATTTCATATCCTTAGACGTGCTTCTGGTAAATAGTGTGTGTAGCCCTTTTCTAAACTAACGGTTAATGGGGTTTCACGACGCCTGTGGGCATGTCTCACCCGACTCTTGCCTTTATTTCGTGTTGTCAGCCAATATTTTTTGCTCTCTTGTCTGTGCTGCTCTCTCCTCCCTTTGGGCTCTTCCTTTGATTGATCACCTTTATTCCTCTTTCCCTCAACTCCCTTTGTTTTTGGAGTTATACATTCTTTCTATCATTTGCATAAAGACACTGAGATTTGTAACACGGGGGATTAACAAAGCCCAAAGTAAGGGCTGTCCCCCTCCCCCTTCCCTGCACTAGAGGGGGCTCAGCCTCAGCCTCGGGCCTTTGTCCACATTGTTCTGCCTCCAGCGAAGCTGTTGTGGTTGCTCCTGGAGTCACCTGTCAACCCACTCTTCACTCACTTTCCTCTGACTTGAATTCTCTTCTTCCTGAAAGCAGTGACAAAGTAGTGACTTTGAAGTGTCTTATTTCACCCTTATTTTGAGTGATAATTTAGCCAGTGTAGGATGCTAAATTGACAAAATATCTTTTTCTCAATACTTGGAAGATTTTTCTCTCTGTGTGCTGCATTCTGGGTAATTTTTCTACTTCTGGTTTCCACCTCACTGATTTTGTTTGAGTTTAATCTGTTATTGATCTTATCCATAGGTTTAATTTCCCCTCCATAGAATTTTAAATTTCAGTGGCCATAAATTTTATTTCTGCAAGCTGTATTTGGTACATTATCAAATCTGCTTCTTCTTTCTTTATATTGACTTTTTCTTTTTATTTAATGCAATTTTTAGATTTCTTTTGTCTTTAATTATTTTTAAAACATATGTGACTTTTTGGTGGTCTAATCCCGTCTGTAGTATCTCCCAACTCACTCACTGCAGGGGGACTGTAGGTTCTTTCTGTGACAGTTTTGTGACTTGGGGTTATGAACTCAACTGGGCCTGGGAAGCCTAGATGTGTTCCTCAGAGGAGTATAACTAGCCCAGGAATTGTGTCATGTTAATTTCTTGGCTTGGTGGTCCCGGGGACGACAAAGGGTAATATAATTTAGACTCCAAACTTGGGGGGCCAACAGCGGCTACAACTTAATATGGAGACTTCTTCACAGAGAGACCCCCACAGAGCTTTATGAAAATTGCTCAAATAAAAGAGAAATATATAGTGATAATTATGAAGATAGATTACGCCCCAGACTTCTGAGCGCTGTATGGCATCCCAGGTGTATGACATGTACAGACTCATTCAGTCATCACTACATCACTGAGCCAGCCCATTACTGTCCTCACGTAACGAATGAGGAGACAGAGCAAATCAGAAGCAACTCACCTTGCCCAAAGCCGCACGTGGCGAGTCAGTGGGGAAGCCAGGGCTTGGAACACCATAGTGGGTGTGTGACACAAACAGGGCCGACGAGAAGCCTGTTCTGGAGGCTACGGGTCATAACTGAGGGGAGAAACCCTTTCTCCACGCTTGGGACACATGGGGGAAATGAGGCTCGACAGACGCTAGTGACCAAGGTCGCAGCCTGGGGGAAAAGCAACCCTGCGAGGAAAATAGACGTGGGGACGAGGAGGGCTCTGAAGAGGCTTTGCGTCTCCAGACTTGGTCCCTGAAATCTGCTTTTCTTTCTTTTGGCTTCAAGAGCCAAGGGTACCTGAAAGTCCACACGAAGGAGGAGGGAAAGGCCTCTCTAAAAGGGAGCGTGGCCGCAGGAGAGGTGGAAGGGCCGGCCTCAGGGCAGGGCCTGAGCTGGCATCCCGGCTCAGCCACCAGATACCCTGGTGGCTGAGAAAACTTCCTGGCTTCCCTCTGCCTGCCTGTGAGCTCTGGTATGTTAGGGACAATGGTAGGACGTGCTGCATCCCCTCCCTCATTCAGGCCACATGCCAGGCTCCTGCTTTGGGGCTGGCGAGGTGGCTCGAGCTCCCCCTGGGCCCTGGTGGAGGTTAGGAGAGCACGTGGGTGTGCCATGCTCACCGTGTACCTGGTGCCTAGCGAACACATTCTAATAGAACCAGAAAGCTAGTTGTGTGAAGACCTCCAAGACCGTCTAGAACCAACACCAAAAATCATCACAGGGTATGGGAATGCAAAAGTAGGGTGTCAAGAGATACCTGGTGGAGGAGGGCACGGCAATGCACTCCCGTATTCTTGCCTGGGAAATGGACAGAGGAGCCCGGTGGGCTTCAGTCCATGGAATCACAAAAGAGCTGGATATGACTGAATGACCACATAACAACAACATACAAGCGTTTATATGTGTCTGTGTGTGTTACAGCTGAATCAATCTGCTATACACCCAAAACATTGCAAATTAATTATACTTGAATAAAAGATAATTTTGAAAATTAAAAAAAGAGATACCTGGAATAACAGGCAAGTGTGGCCTTTGAGCACAAAACGAAACGGGGCAAAGGCTAACAGTTTTGCCAAGAGAATGCAGTGGACATAGCACGCTGCTCTTCCAGCGACACAAGAGAGGACTGGACACGTGGGCGTCCCCAGATGGCCAACACCGAGATCAGATGGTTTATATTCTTTGCAGCCAAAGATGGAGAAGCTCTATACAGTCAGCATAAACAAGACCTGGAGCTGACTGTGGCTCAGGTCACGAACTCCTCGTTGCAATTTCAACATGCTAGCAAGGTAATACTCAAAATCCTGCAAGCTAGGCTTCAACAGTATGTGAATCAAGAACTTCCAGTGTACACGTTGGATTTAGAGAAGGCAGAGGAACCAGAGATCAAATTGACAGCCTCCATTGGATCATACAAAAAGCAAGAGAATTCCAGAAAAACATCTACTTCTGCTTCGTTGACTATGCTAAAGCCTTTGAGTGTGTAGATCGCGACAAACTGGAAAATTCTGAAAGAGCTGGGAATCCCAGACCACCTGACCTACCTTCTGAGAAACCTGTGTGCCGGTCAAGAAGCAACAGAACCAGACATGGAACAACAGTCTGGTTCCAAACTGGGAAAAGAGTATGTCAAGGCTGTATATTGTCACCCTGCTTATTTAACGTCTATGTAGAGTACATCATGCGAAATGCCCGGCTGGATGAGCCACAAGCTGGCATCAAGATTGCCGGGAGAAATATCAACAACCTCAGATATGCAAATGATACCACCCTAATGGCAGAAAGCAGAGACTCTAAAGAGCCTCTTGATGAAGGTGAAAGAGAAGAGTGAAAAAGCTGGCTTGATATTCAACATTCAAAACACTAAGATCATGGCATCCCTTTCCATCACTTCATGACAAATAGATGGGGAAAAAATGGAAACAGTGACAGATTTTATTTTGTTGGGCTCCAAAGTCATGTCAGATGGTGACTGCAGCCATGAAATTAAAGATGCTTGCTCTTTGGGAAAAAAGCTATGCCAAACCCAGACAGAGTATTAAAAAGTGGTGAAAGTGAAAGTATTAGTCACTCAGTCATGTCCAACTCTTTGCAACACCATGAACTGTAGTCTGCCAGGCTTCTCTGTCCATGGAATTCTTCAAGCAAGAATACTCAAGTGACCTGCCATTTCCTTCTCCAGGGGATCTTCCCCACCCATGGATCAAACCAGGGTCTCCTGCGTTGCAGGCAGATTCTTTACTGTCTGAACCACTGGGGGAAGCCTAAAAAAAAAAAAAAAACCAGAGACATCGCTTTGCTGACAAAGGTCCATATAGTCAGAGCTATGGTTTTTCCAGTGTACAGGTGTGAGAGTTGGACCATAATGAAGGCTGAGCACCAAAGAATAGATGTTTTCGAACTGTGGTGCTGGAGAAGAGAGTCCCTTGGACAGCAAGATCAAACCAGTGAATCCGAAAGGAAATCAACCCTGAGTACTCATTGGAAGGACTGATGCTGAAGGTGAAGCTCCAATATTTTGGCCACCTAATGCATAGAGCTGACTCACTGGAGAAGACCCTGATGCTGGGAAAGATTGCGGGCAGGAGGAGAAGGAGGAGTCAGAGGATGAGATGGTTGGATGCATCACCGACTCAATGGACATGAGTTTGAGCAAGCTCTGGGAGACAGTGAACGACAGGGAGGCCTGGCGTGCTGCAGTCCAGGGGGTCGCAGAGAGTGGGGCACACTGAGCGGCTGAACAGCAGCAGCAGCATTTCCGAATGTTTCACAACAGAGGCGTTTCCGACTGTGTCGTTGGAAACCTGCTTTTCGTATTCGGTCACAGCAGTCAGCACACAGAAATGCTTAATGATGGTTGGACAGATATTAATTAACGAATAAATGAACCAAAGGACATCCTGCATTTAAAATGTGTTTTACTCACAAACATACTCAGCAAAGTATGAGGATGAGGCACTAGGCGTAGAGCAGTGGTCAAACAGCCCCCCTTGGCCGACCGTGTCCTCCCCTCACTGGGAACTGTGGCGACAGGCTGTCTGCTCACCCCGAGTTCTGACATCATCCCTGTCTCTCCAAGGGATCCCTCACTCTCTGGCCTCCCAGTTCCTCGACCTCTCATCCCCCTAACTGTGAAAGTCAGGGTTTAGGTATAGAGTATGGACCCGTGTGCGACTGCTTTGAGCTGAAAGGGATTTGGCACATGGAGCTGTTGCCTGCAAAGTCATCGGAAGCACTGAAAGAAGCATCCAGCCTCAGCTCCTGGAGATACACTCTCCCTCAGCAGCGCCACGGAACTAGTCCCCAGGGATTTGCTTTTTGCCACATTCAGCAAACTGAGATGTCTGAAAGCTGACATCCCACCTGCTGACTCCAGCAGACCACCCCTCTGAGTCTGTATTTTCCAGCCCCTTTTGCATCTAGGTAGGGCCAAGTCAAGAGTTCTGGAATCGCGGCCACTCCTAGGCCTAGGAGGTAATCAGTAAATACCTCCTTCTTATCCTGCCTGCTCTCTATTCAGCCTGCTGCATCCAGGATGGTCTTAAATCCATGAGTCAAAAATGGCAGCACTTCCTCAGCTACCAGGGAAGCCTCTACTTCCTCTTCTATGGGTCCCTAAATGCCTACATGGAGCAGAGACTCACCCACCCCTATTTCTGCTTATGTTGCAAACTGGATTTTCTATGAGCAAGAAGTAAATATCTGTTGTGTTAAGTCACTGAGATTTGGGGGTTTATCCGTTAAGGTAGCTAGTGTTCCTTCAACTGTTATAGGAGGGGAACCCCAGGGGCCTCGCTTTGGGCTTCCTACCCTGAGTCCCTGTCTAGATCAGCAGGCAGTGTTGCACTGGCCTGCTGCTCAATACATCTACTAGAATGATATGCTTAAGAACCAGGGAAATTAAGACAAAATAAATTCACAGAATCACTGCATCCATGGTGAGATGGACTGTGGCCCCATACGCTTGTCTTGTGTGACCTCCAAAGCCCTCTCTGATCCGTGGACTATGGGGGCATCAGAATGTCTGGGCAGTGGTATTCACTCAGAATTAGTGGCCAACAGCCCCTGAGAACCTGACTGTCCCATCCCCTAGAGCATGGCCGTCCTGGCTGAAGGCCATGCCTCCCTCAAGGGAGGCCAGGGAGAAGACTTAGTACAGCCTTGGGTGTTTCCGCCAGGTCTTTCCCTCTGGCAGCTCCAGGTCCGTGAGTGACTCATGTCCAGGAATTGGAAGAGGAGCTGCATTGTGAGTCAAGTCTGGGCCACATTCCCGAAACCTAGGGTCTTTCCACCACCACCCCCGCTGCCACTACCCTCTGTTTTTGTCCTGGAGGATGACTCCATGGCCAGGGAGCCAAAAATCTCTGAGGCCAAGCCATTCCGCCTGGCGCTGTGGCCTCTGCTAGTACCCAGCTCCCCGGAGTCTAAAGCGCGCCGCTGCTCCCCTCTCGACTCCGGAGTGCAGCTCGCTGTCTCAGAGAGGGAGTCCTCCAGACCCTCACCCAGGACAGCTGGGGACACCTGACCAGGTCACACACAATACACTTCTTTCTCTGTCTCTGGGCGCCTTTTTCTCTATTAAACCAAAGAGGTTTCCGGCAGCTTGGCTTCATTCACATGTGCTGTCGTGAACCCTGGCTTAAAAACCAGAGCACAGTCAGCATCATCCGAGCCCCTGGATCTGAATCCAGAACCTGCTCCCTGTTAGACCTGACTGATTTAGGGTCTTTTGCCTCCAGTATCCTGGGGTTAGGAATAATGGTTGTTGAGGCCAAAGAGGAGGGACCCAAGGGGGTAAGTGGAGGCCTGCACACAGGGCCCTTGGTGTCCTGGATCCCTGACATCAGCCATTCCCAGGGATCACCACAGAATACCTTCAAATGGGCCAAGCGCTGCAGCAGCCCCCAGCAGGCCCAGGAAATGGAGGCCCCTCCCTTGTTCGAGGTGTAGAAAGACCAGACCGGCACCGCTCAAAAGGCCCCTCTCTTAACTGTGGGTGTTAGTTCCAAATTAACAGTGTCCAGAGCCACTTCCCGCACCCTGGCAGGCTGCCTCCCACTGGGGCTCTGTCCCAAACTGACCCTCCTGCCGGCTCCCACAGCAATGCCAAGGAAGGCCCACAATCGCGGAAAGACTCGGATGCCCACAGAGCTCAGCTTTGAACAGACACAGATGGAGGCACACGCGCCCTCTCCCCACCCAGAGGTCAGGGCTGCCTGCCGTGGGCACATGCCTGAGCAACCTCCAGAGTCTGCAGGGGAAAATGCCGGCCATTTGCATAACATTACAGCCGCAGGCCGGCTCTCCTGGAGAATAAGGGTACTTCCCAGCTTGCAGCAGAAAGGGAAGAAAGGGCCTTTGGCTGATTCCTTTTAAACTCCAATTCACAGCACCAACCAGCTGTGATAGTTCCAATTACAGGTTCAAAGATTTCTGGGCCATGGAAAAACTTTCTGTCCTGGCCACCCACCCCATCCTGCTCCCACGCACAGGCACAGAACCCATCCTGGAGTGTGACACCAAGGGGAAGGTTCACAGGAGCCCCTCCCATTGCCAACGAGGCCAGCAGCAGCCTGGAGGCCAGCCCTGTCTCAGGGAGATCCCTGCCCCTCAAATTTTGCTCCTTCGTACTGCCGCTAGTCTTAGCTTTCATCTTTCACCAGGAAAATGCCAGCTCCACAGCTGGGCTTCAGTGGAAGCTGTGTCTTGGCCCCACCCCAAGGGACCAGCGGCCTTTCAAGGACCCTGTGCATGCTCCCGCTGGCTCCAGGGGCAGGAACTATGAGAAACCCTCCGCAACAGCAGCCCATGCTGCTGGTCCTGAGGGCCGACCCTGTTGGGGAGCCTGAGGCCAGAGAGCTACCCCCGGGGGGCGGGGCGGGGGCGGGGTGGGGAAGGTTGGTTCCAGGGAAGAGATGTCCTAGGGGAGCTGCTGTGGGGAGGCACTCTCCGGGAGGCACTGACCTTGGGGTGTTTAGTTACACTTAGTAAGATACCCGCCTAACCGCCTCGTGGGGCGCTCTCTTACTTGGAAACAGCTAAACAATCTGGGGAGCAAAACCGTGAAGTCATTCGAACAAGGCTGTCCAGTGATGGAGCCAGGGCCGTCATCTCTTTGGATGAGCCGTTCCCATTGGTGTGACCCGGATGCAGAGAAGACACCGCCCTCCAGATGCCCCACCAGCCCCTTCCCGACACACATAAACGCCCCATCACACCCCCACCACACACACACAGCCCACAAATACACCACACACAGACACACACACGGCCCACCACACCCACACACACACGAACGGAGGGGGAAAGGTTGGAAAGAATTTTTGATCTGTTTCAAGAAAACACCAAACATGGCATTGTAGGAAAAGCCAGCAGCCCGCGGACTCCACGGTTTCCGGTTCGATTTGCTCATTCCACACTCTCCAGGCTCAGGGCCTTAAAGGAACACTAGGGCGCCGAGCGCCAACACTAGGATCCGTCCTGCCCGCACCTCATGCGCCGCCCGCCTCCAGCGCCGAAGGCCTCCGGGCGCAAACCCGGGCGCACCCGCCGCCCGCAACCCTGCCGAGACCCCGCCCCTCCCAGCGCCGTGCCCCGCCCTCTTAGCGCCGTGCCCCGCCCCTCAGCACCGTGCCCCGCCCCTCAGCACCGTGCCCTGCCCTTCCAGTGCCGTGCCCCGCCCCTCAGCGCCGTGCTCCGCCCTCTTAGCGCCGTGCCCCGCCCCGGGGCGGGCCGCGCGGGAGTCACGGGTCAGGGGCCGGGGCGGGGCCAGGCCGGGCCGAGGCGGAAGCGCCCGAGGAGGGCCCGGCTTCCCGGTGTCCCGCACTTGCCCCCTCCTCGGCCCTGAACTGCTTTTGTCCCGCGTCGTGGGCCCCCTCGGGTCAGTGTTCTGGGACTTCTGCCCCCTGACCACGAGCCTAGGCGGGACCTTTAGCAGAAGAGGGTCAGATCTCCGCCTGAGAGTCTGAAGGTGCCCTGGCCCTTTAGGGTCTCCAGGGAGTTAGATCCCGGGCCACAGGCTCCTGGGTTTTGTTGGGGTCGAGGGTCTCCGGGTGCCGAGGCAGCTGGAAAGGAGTTGTCTCCGTCGGGGGAGTATTTGGGTCTGGGGTTTCAGCGGAGTGTAGTTCCTGAGCCTGGGTTCTTGGGGGAGGTTAATGTCCCGGTTTGGGGAGTGGGTAGCGCTCAAATTTGGGGTCTCCGGGTTAGAGCTTGCGGGAGCCAGCTTGCCTTCTCTCCCAAGGGTCTCTGTTACAGGCCTGTCTGTGCGGTGAGCCATGGCGGCTCCGTGGACCCTCACCCTGACCTTGGCCGCAGGCCTGGCTGCTGCCAGCCCACCTAACATCCTGCTGATCTTTGCTGATGACCTGGGCTACGGGGACCTGGGCTCCTATGGGCACCCCAGCTCCACCACCCCCAATCTGGACCAGTTGGCCGCAGGGGGTCTTCGGTTCACAGACTTCTATGTGCCTGTGTCTCTGTGCACACCCTCCCGGTGAGGAAGGAAACCGGGAGCCCTCACCCCTGACGGTTTGGTTCCTCCCAGATTCACTCTGGAGTGCAGAGGGCGGAGCAGGGCCTCTGTCTCTATGGAGAAATTCACACCTCTCTGTTTCTCTCCTCTCTCCCCTCCTTGTGTGCATCTTGGCTTTGCTCCGTCGTGGACTCTGACTTGCCCTGTAGGGCTGCCCTCCTGACCGGCCGACTCCCAGTTCGGATGGGCTTGTACCCTGGAGTTCTGGAGCCCAGCTCCCGAGGGGGCCTGCCCCTGGAGGAGGTGACCTTGGCTGAGGTCCTGGCTGCCCAAGGCTACCTCACAGGGATAGCTGGCAAGTGGCACCTTGGGGTGGGGCCTGAGGGGGCCTTTCTGCCCCCCCACCATGGCTTCCATCGATTCCTGGGCATCCCGTACTCCCATGACCAGGTAGGAACCACCAGGGTCCTCCCCCTTGACCCCAGAGCCCCACCCCACAGTCTAGACCACTGAAGGAGCTGCTCCCTCAGGGCCCTTGCCAGAATCTGACCTGCTTTCCGCCGGCCACCCCCTGCGAAGGCATCTGTGACCAGGGGCTGGTCCCTATCCCCCTGCTGGCCAACCTGTCGGTGGAGGCACAGCCCCCTTGGCTGCCTGGACTCGAGGCCCGCTACGTGGCTTTCGCCCGTGACCTCATGACTGATGCCCAACGCCAAGGCCGCCCGTTCTTCCTGTACTATGCCTCCCATGTGAGTGACCGTGGCCCCCCCGCCCGGGCTCCCCGTGATGCCCACTTGGTGCTAACTCCAGTCTCCATCCTCAGCACACCCACTACCCGCAGTTCAGTGGGCAGAGCTTTCCAGGGCACTCGGGCCGAGGGCCGTTTGGGGACTCCCTGATGGAGCTGGATGCGGCTGTGGGGGCCCTGATGACAGCTGTGGGGGATCTGGGGCTGCTCGGAGAGACACTCGTCTTCTTCACTGCGGACAACGGGTACTTGGCAGGGGCAGGGGGCTGCTGGTCAACCCCACACAGGGCCCTGGGTCTTCCGATGTTGACGCTGGCCAAGAACCTAGTGGGCTAAGGGGGTCTCGGGAGTTGTTGGCCATATATGGTGACACCCAGATGCATGTGGGAGGCTGGCAGCTGTGAGCACATGGAGGTGCTGGGCTTGGGAGGACAGGGAGTGAGTGGACAGACATGTGCTGGCCATTCCTGCGCAAAATGTGTGACTTACATCGGTCTGGGGCTGGGGTCCCTGAGGCCACCTGGAAACCCTGGGCTCCTCATAGCTGACGTCCTCCCTGTGTGTCCTAGACCTGAGACGATGCGGATGTCCCACGGTGGCTGCTCTGGCCTCCTGCGATGCGGAAAGGGAACCACTTTCGAAGGGGGCGTCCGAGAGCCCGCCTTGGCCTTCTGGCCCGGTCACATCGCTCCTGGTCAGTTTTCAGGCCTTCTGATCCTGGACTCTTGGTCCCATCTTCCCAGCCCTGATCACAAATGGAGTGACTGTACAGCCCTCTATTCCCAGGTGTGACCCATGAGCTAGCCAGCTCCCTGGACCTGCTGCCCACCCTGGCAGCCCTGGCGGGGGCCCAACTGCCCAATATCACCTTGGATGGCGTTGACCTCAGCCCCCTGCTGTTGGGCACAGGCAAGGTAGGGCCCATGAGCACATAGCCACAGCTCCCCTGACCCCCAGCCTGACCTCCCTTCCCCCGCCCCCACCAGCCACTCACCCTCCCCAGAAGTGAGTGTGGGCAGCCCCTGAAGTCCCTGGGGCCAGGCGGACCCTCTGTCGAGCTGCACCCTGGTGGTGCCGGCCGGGGGCTTCTGGGTGGGCAGGGAGCGACTGCACGCCCAGGGCCCAGCACGGAGCAGACAGTGCTGGGCACGCACAGACGGTGCAGGGCGCGCGCAGACGGTGCAGGGCGTGCGCAGACGGTGCAGGGCGCGCGCAGACGGTGCAGGGCGCGCGCAGACCCCCCGACTCTGCCCCCAGAGCCCCCGGCACACCCTCTTCTTCTACTCGGCTTACCCGGACGAGGTCCGAGGGGTCTTTGCTGTGCGGAGCGGGAAGTACAAGGCGCACTTCTTTACCCAGGGTAACCTCCTCTCCCCCAGCCCTGCCCGCCCCGCCCAGCCCCAGAGCCCAGCATCCCTGCCCTGTGCACAGATGTGCACCCCTCCCCAGGCTCTGTCCACAGCGACACCACTGCGGACCCTGCCTGCCACGCCTCTAGTCCTCTGACTGCCCATGAGCCCCCGCTGCTCTTTGACCTGTCTGAGGACCCTGGTGAGAACTACAACCTTCTGGAGGGTGTGGATGCGGTCGCCCCAGAGGCGCTGCAGGCAATGAAGCAACTTGAGCTGCTCAAGGCCCAGTTCGATGCTGCCATGACCTTCGGGCCCAGCCAGATGGCGCGGGGCGAGGACCCCTCCCTGCAGGTCTGCTGCCAGCCCAGCTGCACCCCCCGGCCGGCCTGCTGCTACTGCCCCGAGTCCCAGCCCTGAGGGCACAGACGGAGGCCGTCGGGGGTTCCTGGCTGTGCTGTGGGGTGTGGAGGTGGTTTGTACCGGAGAACTCTAATAACACCAGCTGACACTTGTGTGAGAATTCATGTGATCCTTGTGAGAGCCCTGAGCTAGGTGTTTTTCTCCCTGTTACACATGAGGAACCTGAGGCATGGAGAGTCCAGTGACTTCCCTGAGGTCGCCCAGCCCGAGAGATAGCCGCCTTCCTCCCCCTGGTGATTGCTTGCGTCAGTGCAGACAAGCGTGGTGGCAAGTGTGGGCACAGCGTTCACCAGAGCAGCACTAGGGGCTTCTGTGTGCCAGGGAGGGTGGGGAGGGGGCGAGAGGATGGCGGAGAGCAGACCCTGAGAACACAGCGCCCGGGAGAGCCAGGTTTTCCCCGGTAGATAAGCACAGGAACCAGACCTGCCTGGCTGTGAGAAGCCTGTCTGAAGTTGGGTGAGGAGCTGCACATCCTACGTGGTGGAGCGGTCAGCCGGCGTGGTGACGTGGGCCGGGGGCCCCGCACTCGGAGGGCACAGCAGCAGCTCCAGAGACCTGCCCTCAGCCCCCAGTGCCTCCTGCAAAGCTCCGAGCTGCCTGCCTGCATGCATCTTTGCGGTCTCCCGGCTTCACCTCTGCCCGCGCAGGAGCCATTCTCCACCAAAGCAATCTCTTAAGCGACGTGCCGGTTTGGCTCTGTCTGCTCAGAACTGCAGGCTTCCTGTTGTGCTCAGAACCCAGACTCCTCGAGTGGCCTGCCATGCCTCCCCCATGCCCTCGTCCCTTAGCCCTGGCAGCTGGCCAAGATGCCCATCCTTGACGCTGTCTGGCACCTTCTCTGAAGAAAGCGCCCCCTGACTGCCCACTGCATGCATCTGCACAACGGCGTGTAGCCCTCAGGGGTCACCTGTGTGTGTACTGATGTCAGGGCCCCTGCTCCCTCATGGTTGAGTGAGAAGAGTGCTGTGCTCAGGACCCTGAAGTGGGTGTGCTGTCTTCGTGGTAGACCAGACAGCCATCCTCTTTCTGCCGATGGAATCCACCCTTTCCTTGGTGGGCTGAGACTCCTTGACCTCTCAGGTGCAGCCTCTCCTAGTCCCAGGAGAGTAGTAGCCAGTCTTAGCCACTCACGATCCAGTGATTGGCCCGAGAAGGGTGTCTAACCAAGGATCCTTGTCAGAGAAAGCTCAGGGCATGTGCTGGAGCCCAGGGTCTTGTTCAGCATCACCCTTGGAGATGGTGAGGACGATGCTGTGTCAACGCTGGCCCTGAGCAGACACTGGATGCTAATCAGCGTCCCCAGCCGTGTCCCTCCGGAGCTCATGGTGTGAGAAGACAGACCAGCCTCCGAAACCACGGCTACTGGCTGGTGTGTTACTTGCAGCTGGAGGCAGGCTCGCTGGTTGGGCGTGTGGACGGGGCGTGTGGAGGGCATGTGTCTAGGTGCAGGGGCCCCTTCTGTGTTCTCCATGTGACCCGTCACTTCTTGTCTGGCTTGGGCGCTGCATTAGCCATGTCCAAATCCCACTGCATCCTGGAACTGTCCCTCTGAGGCTGCCTAGAGAGGAGCCACGTGCACACGTGCTCTGGGTGTGCCCACCCCGTGCCGCCTGCACCCTCTCCTCCAGGGGGCCTGCAGGCACCTCAGGGTGCCTTGGTTTCAGGACGAGGACAGAGAGGAGTGGGAGCAGGTGCGCGATCTCTGTATCACATCCAAACTCCAGCGAGAGTGAACGGATGCCAACACTCGGGCACAACCTGCGGGCACCTTGTTGCCCAGCTGGGTTGTGAGCATCACCTCATTAGTTCCACAGACCTTCACTGGCATAGGGCTGGGGTGCGGATCAAAAGAGGGGACTCAGCCCTGCTCCTGTGGGTGTCTTATTATTAAACATACTTTTATTTGGTTGCACTGGATCGTAGTCGCAGCACACAGGATCTTCACTGTGCGAGGGATCTTTATGTCATTTGAACTCTTAGTTTTACCACGCAGATCTAGTTCCTGCACCAAGGCTCGAACCCAGGACCCTTGCGCTGGGAGAGTGAAGGCTTGGCCGCTGGGTCACCAGGGAAGCCCCGCTCTTGTGGTGTTTAGTGACTAGCAAAGGAGGTGAGCACCCGGCCTGAGCACACAGACAGAGTGGAGTTCAGTGCAAAGACACCTAGACTGCCCAGGTTTCGGGGTGTGGGAACTGCCTCGGTGCAACAGGAGAGAACCATCAGGTGCTGCTGCAGCTCCCCCCTTGACTAAGGGCTGAGGTGTGTGCACGCGTGCATGAAGCGCTGAAGCTGCACGCTTGAGGCTTGTGTGCTCAGGACACACCTTACAGCAGAAAGCGGAGAGGAACTAGAGAGCCTCCTGGTGACAGTGAAAGAGGAGGGCAGAAAAGCAGGCTTAAAACGCTCAAAAAAATGAAGACCGTGGAGTCCAGTCCCATCACTTCATGGCAAAGAGATGGGGAAACGATGGAAACAGGGACAGACTTTACTTTCTTGGGTTCCAAAATCACTGCAGATGGTGACTGCAGCCGTGAAATTAAACGACGCTTTCTCCGTGGAATAACAGCTATGACCAACCTAGAGAAAGTGAAAGTGAAGTCGCTCAGTCGTGTCCAACTCTTTGCGACCCCATGGACTGTAGCCCATGAGGCTCCTCCATCCATGGGATTTTCTAGGCAAGAATACTGGAGTGGGTTGCGATCTCCTTCTCCAGGGCATCTTCCCGACCCAAGGATCAAACCCGAGTCTCCCGCATTTCAGGCAGACGCTTTACCATCTAAGCCACCAGGGAATCCCATGATCCAAGCTAGACAGCATATTAAAGACTATAGACATTACTTTACTGACAAAGGTCCATCTAGTCAAAGCTGTGGTTTTTCCAGTAGTTGTGTATGGATATGAGAGTTGGACTATAAAGAAGGCTGAGGGCCAAAGAACTGATGCTTTTAAACTGTGGTGGTGGAGAAGATTCTTGAGAGTCCCTTGGACTGCAAGGAGATCCAACCAGTCCATCCTAAAGGAAATCAGTCCATCCTAAAGGAAGTCCTGGGTGTTCGCTGGAAGGACCGACGCTGAGGCTAAAGCTCCGATACTTTGGCCACCTGATGCAAAGAACTGACCCATCAGAAAAGACCCTGATGCTGGGAAAGATTGAAGGCAGGAGAAGGGGACAACAGAGGATGAGATGGTTGGATGGCATCACCAACTCAATGGACATGAGTTTGAGCAAGTTCTGGGAGTCAGTGATGGGCAGGGAAGCCTGGTGTGCTGCAGTCCATGGGGCTGCAGAGTCAGACATAACTGAGCAACTGAACAAAACAAAAGATTTTATAGTTCAATGGAAATGAAAACTTAATCATGACTGTGTCAGTTATATCATTAAAAAATTTACCCGTTATAAATGCCACAAAGGAAGAGTCCTTGGTCCCACGGAAGCATAGCTGTGGGCTGAGGTAGTAGCTGAAGCAGTCAGGGCTGCCTCCCTGTCTGCCGAGACCTGAGGCAGGGCACTCACGCGTGTGCGTGAGGTCTCCCCTCCCCTCCCCTCCATGCAGGGCTTGCTGTGATGCTTTGAGAGCAGAAAAGCTTGTTTCTCATCATGGTAGCTGTGTTAGTGTGATGCCCCCTCTTCATACAGGCACCGGTATGCACACCCGACCCAGACGCACACTCGCATGCTATACACCCATTTAATGGCCCCAGATGCTGTCCAAAATGCCCCCGCTCTGCTGCTGTTGATTGGAAAAGCAGCTCTGGGCTTCCTTGGTGGCTCAATGGTAAAGAATTCACCAGGCAATGCAGGAGACGTGGGTTCGATCCCTGGTCCGGAAAGATCCCACTTGCCACGGGGCAGCTGAGCCACGGCTCCTGAGCCCGCGCCCTGCCGCGTGCGCTCTGCAGGAGAAGCTGCAGCAGTGGGAAACCGGGCGCCGCAGCAACGGAGGAGCCGCCTCGCCACGACCAGAGAGAAGCCGGCAGAGCAACGCAGCCTCCGCACGGTCAGGAGCAAGCAAAATGCAGCAGCCCTTCCCTGTGAGCCTAAGACCATCCACGCCCCTAAGCGGCTTCCTCAGGGAGCCCAGGCCCCTCTGCCAGGAGCTGCTTGTGTTGGGATGAACAGAACAGCAGGCAGTGGGTGCCGCGGTTTCCCCTCAGGTGGTGGGAAGGAAAGGAGGGGTCCCGATTCCACCTCCCCCTCCCCCCACCCCGTGACCTTGACCGCGACCACAGGGAGACCACCCTCCCCTCGCCTTCCCATTGTCCCTCTTTGCTCAGGTGCTTGCTTGTCCCCCAAATGGCCAGAAGGGGTGGCAAAAGGGGGCATCTCCATGGAATAGAATGAATTCCGCCTCTTCTCTGACTGTTGTCCCAGAAGTCATGCGTCCTGGTTAGGGTACCCAGGCAGGGCCTGCAGCTCACTCTGAGGGGGGCCTGACGACCAGGTGGGTGTGCCTGCCCCCCACCGGGGTCTGTACTCACCGTGACTCCTGCATCTGACCCTGACCTTCGTCATACCTGCACACCACCCGGGACGTCTGGAGAGTCCCACCAGTCCCCCGACCCCTGGCCTGCCAAAGGGGCAGCAGTAGCAGAGGGGGGAGGCACGCATTTGTGCCCCCAGCCTCCTGGGCTCCTTTGCGTGGAGACCCCCCGCCTCAGGTGGTCACAGCCCCGGGGGCCAAGGCAAGCCTGCCCCGCCACCCCACCCCCACCCCGCCAGGAGGACGAGCAGAGCCCCTCTGCCCAGAGGAGCAGACCCAGGGAGGGGGAGCAGAGGCAGAGGGACCCGGGGCTGGGGAGGGTCTGAGATGGCAGGGCCCCGGGGGGCAGTCTCTACCTGGGCCCAGGTCCCTCGGCAAGGGTGCAAACTCCCCCCGTCTTGCAGACCCTACAACACTGTGGCGTGAGCGGCCTCATCAGCTGGGTGTCCAGAGCCCACCTTCCCAAGGGGGCACCTGGGTCTTTGGGGACCACAGCCCCCTCCAGCCTGGAGGGACCCTCAGTCCAGCCTCCTGTCTTGCCAAGAAGTGGATCTCCAGGTGGTTGGGGCCTAGGGAGCAAGGGAAGGGGTCAGCTCACCACCAGCAGAGCCAGCCCGGGGCAGGCACGGGGAGCACAGGGGCTCCTGCTCCCGGGGTTTGGGTTCTCTGTGGGCGGTGGAGCGTCAGTGTGGTGAGCTGCTTCCGCCAAGGGGGTTGTCTACACAGGGTGGGAGCCAGGCCCCTTCCTGCCAGGCGGATGCTGGGAACTGGCCGCTCTTGTCTGCTCTAAATTTGCACAAAGGAAATAAACAAAATCAAAGTTGTCTTGTCATCAACCCCAGTGATTGCCGAGGTAGCTTTTAGGGCTGAACTGTTCTGTCCTCCTCCCTGCAAAGCTGCACTTCACTCGCGGCGAGAGGGCGTGGGACTCGGTGCCGCTGACTGTGGACTCCGGATGCTGCCACAAGGCAGAGCCAGGGCCGGAGACGGGCCTGTGCGCCAGGTCCTGTGCTAATTCCAGAACACGAGGCCCAGGCCGGAGCGGGGACGCATCGGAGGGGAGACCTACTCTGGGCAGCAGCTCCCGGTTCACACGCACCTCACACCTGCACACCAGGTGAGGCCAGCTCAGGGCATTGTCTCAGGAACGGGGTCCCGGTACCACTGCTGTGCTCAGCACCAAGGCCATGCCCCCGATGGCCTGCCTTTAGGGGCGCCATTTGCCTCTCAGCCACCCTCAGCCTGGGGCAGGCTGGTGCCTGGAGGCCCCTCAGGGGGTTTTGCTCTCAGTGCTTCTTTTGAGAATGTCACGATGGCTACTCAGCTGTGAAGGATCAGAAGCCTGTGCAGGGGTCCTGAGCTTGGCTGTGGCCGGCTGGGTGGTCCCGAGGGGACTTGCTTCTTCACTCCACTCTCAGCCCTTGTGTGAGACGCTCTGAAGGGCAAGGGGTGAGCCCTCCTGGGGTGGCCCTCAACCAGCTAGGGCCGGGAGCCAGCAGGTAAATGTTCTGGCTCCCCACCTTCGGGAGGTGCATCAGGGAAGGGCACCCAGCCTAAGGATGGGCCTTATGCGGCTTTTGGTCCCTCTGCCTCGCTCTTGCCCACTCCTCAGTACAGCACACAGTGGGGCCTTTACCAAACCAGCTGCCTGCCCTCTGCCCTTTCATGTCCTCCTGCCTGGAACCGAGCACAGTGCGCAGAGATCCAGCAGCCTCGGGGAGCCATGAGGACTGAGAGCACACACAGGGACCAGGACCGAGAGGAGCCTGATGCCCTCCACGCCAGCCTCCAGACCCCCTGTGGCGCAAGGAGTGCCGTGGCTTACTAGACTGTCTTCCTGGGGTCTTCTCTTAGAGCTTAATACTTGCATCGCACCTAACCCCCTGTTGAAATATTCCCATTAACATCCAAAAAGAATGTTGCTAGTGACATGAAGAATATAAAGTCCCAGTTGTACATGTATTTTTTTCTTTGCCTTATAGATTGTATTTTTAGATCTGATTATGTTTTTCTCCTTAACACTTTGAATCATGAACTTCTTAGTCAATATTTCATAACTAGACTGAGCTGAGACCACCATTCTTCACTTTATAATGATCTTGGCTACTCTGCCTTAATTTTTTTTTGCCTTAAACTATACCTTGATTCTCTCAATCTCCTTCTAGCCTCAAATAAAACTCACATACGACTGCCGCTCTCAGCCTCCTGGCTGAGCACACCGAATCCTCTGAGATGGGTACTTTCATCGTGGCCAAAATAGCTTTTCATGTTAGAGTTTATCTTTTTTATTTTTAGCTTTTCTGTCAGTGTTTCTGTTTGCCTTTGGGGGTCCCTAATAAACAGCTAGGACGTGTTCACTGCAGGGAAAGAGGAAGGAGCCGTCCTCCTCGGCTCCGGTGGCGACTGCAGTCTTTGTCTCCTTTCAGTCCTTTCCAGTGTAGTTTTGAGCATAGACTCTGCATATTTATTTTTCCTTAACAACATAACAAACATTTTCTGTATGATTGTTATTTGTAAGCACACTTTTTTTCAAATCAGCCCAATATTCCAATTATTTATTTCTAATCTAAATCAGTTAACCCTATTGGTCAATATTTAGATTGTTTTTATGCTTTCAACTCTTTTTACTCACTTATTTCTGGCCTCACGAGGTCTTGGTTGCTGCGTGCCGGCTTTCTGAGCTGTGGGGAGCAGGGCTCCCGCCCGGCTGCGCAGTCATCTCAGGGCGGCCTCTCCTGCTGTGAGCATGGACCCTGGAGCCTGCGGCCCCGGGAGCTGTGGCGCACGGGCTTAACTGCTCCACAGCACATGGGGTCTTCCTGGACCAAGAATCAGACCTGTGTCCCCCACATCGGCAGGCGGATTCTTAACCGCTGGGCCACCAGGGAAGTCCCTGCTTCCAACATCTCAAACAGGAACGTGTGTAAAGCTTTTCGTGCAGGGCATTGCCCTTGGCTGGGCTTCCAGAAGGCAGAGTGCAGGGCATTGCCCTTGGCTGGGCTTCCAGAAGGCAGAGTCCCGGCACAGGGGGCTGACTCATTCCCCACTCCGGCTCCGAAGGGCCCCCAGCAGGTGTGCCAGGCGCTGCACCAGGCTCTGGGAGGACAGGGAGCATTAGCCATGTCCTGCTCTCTGGCTTCCTGGGTGGTGCTAGTGGTAAGGAACCTGCCTACCAACGCAGGAGACATAAGAGACGTGGGTTTGATCCCTGGGTCGGGAAGGTCCCCTGGAGGAGGTCAGGGCAACCCACGCCAGTATTCTTGCCTGGAGAATCCCATGGACAGAGGAGCCTGGCGGGCTACAGTCCATGGGGTCGCACAGAGTCGGACACGACTGAAGCGACCTGGCACACACACATGCTCTTAGACTCTCGATTGGCATCATCTGCCAGGGGAGGGACAGGGCCCAGAGCCGGGGCTCCCGCATCCAGGATGGTAGGAGATCGCCCAGGCACACGCAGAGGACAGCAGATGCCCACAGGAAGCTGTTTCCAAGGGCGGAAGTGGGGTGGAGGGAAGAGGGGCTGGAGGGCAGCAACAGGGCAGGTGGAGGTTCAGCTGGGAGCCGCCAGAATTGCGGCCACAGGATTAGGAGGGCGAGCGGCTTGCTCAGGTTTCTGCCAAGACTGCTCTCCTTGCAGGTGCTGGTGGACTTGCAGAGGCAGGTGGGGGCTGGGAGCCTGCAGGGAGCTGCTTGATGCCCAAAGATCCAGGCGGTGTGATCCGGCAGAGGTGGGGGGTGAGCGGGCAGAGTTAGGGGTGATGGGTGGGGGCGAAGCTGACAGCAGGGAAGTCTAGGCTGGCTCCAGCCCAGCAAACTGGAAAACACAATAGAGCACTGATCCATTGGGATGGCTGAAAAGTTGTTTTCCAAACCAGCTTGTGCAACACCTGAACGAACTTTTCAGCCAACCCAAGAGGACGCGGGCACGTGCGGGGAAAGCTCATGGGTTCCAAGTGTCTGTGGCAGCCACCGGGCGTGTGCTCCTGTGCACCTCTGTGTCAGGGTCCCCTTGACAGAGTCCCTCGAGGCCGCTGCCCAGGGACCGGCAGAGGGCGCTCCTGGAGGACAGCTGGGCCTGTGCCTCCCTGGGTGGCACAGGGCGGGGCCCAGCTCGGGGAGGGCTCCAGTGAGAGGGAGCTGGAGCTGGAGACTGAGCCCAGGCAGGGAGCCCGGGCTGAGAAGCCCCCAGAAGCTGGGGGCGTGAAGGAAGGTGCCTGAGAGGTCAGGAGAGGAGGCCAGGGCGGAGAGCCGGGCAGGTGTGGGAAGGGCCCCACAGGAAGCTGCGCCCTGCGAAGGCCACCAAGCACGTCTGGCCGCTGTCCCAAAGGCAGGCAGGTAGAGAGAGCCTCAGAGACAGAGAGGTGGGGAGGTGAGCTGGAGGAGGGCACCGAGCCCAGTGGCGGGGCGGGGGTGCTGGGTAAATGGAGCCTCCCGGGTGTGGGAGGCTCAAGGGCGGGCAGCTGCTCAGGGCTCCGCTTCTTTCAGCCGCACTCGGTAAGAGGTTTGCTCACAGGTGCTCCGCTGGGTCTCCCTGTTCCGCAGGGTCGGGGCCCTGGCCTGCGCGGCGGTTGCCCAGATGCTGAGGGGTCACTGATGACGCCTGGCGCGTGACTGTGTCCTCTGTGGGTGGGTGAGCAGAGGCACATGGTTTCACAGACAGGTGTCTCTGACCTCCACGTGTGGACTGTCTCCCTGGCCCTCCTCCTTCCATCCCCTGCACCCGTGGTCTTCTTCCTGCTGCTCTTGTCCTGGGTCTGGGGGGCAGGGGGGGGCAGGCCCACCCTCGGGAAAGCGCTGACCGCCACGCTGACCTCAGCGCCTGAGAGCGGGTGCTCGTGGAGCCAGAAGCAACGGAAGCCCTTTCCCCAGCAGGCAGGGCATGTGACAAAGAGTCACCTCTTGCCTTCTGGCTCTCTGTGGAGAATTTTTAAAACACCAGTCTTAGGATATAAGCAGAGTGATGCCTGCTGTGCCTCACACACGCATTCACAAGCATGCGGGCACACTCACAGGCCTGCACACACTCCCAGCCTGGTGCTCCAGTGCAGGCAGACAGCACACGCATCTCATGACCTCTCGGGCCTCAGCTTCCTCACTGACCCAGCGAGTGGCGGTGGAGAGCGGCCGCCACACACCACACCAGGAGCCCGGCAGAGCTTCAGACAGCAGCTCCAGCACCCTGGCCCCTCGGCCCCTGCCACTGTGGGCAGCGCCTGGTCCCCAGCCCCGTATCTGCTTCCCTCACCCCAGAAATAGCCAGGGTCACACCAAGCAGAAAGTTTATTGAGGTGCTGGACTGCGGGGAGTGTTTGCAGCGGCAAAGCAGATGCTGGTGTGGTTGGGGCCCAGGCCAGGGCCCCCTCCTCCTAGCAGCGTCTGGGACTCGGGGTGAGCATCAGGGACGACTCCTAGTCCCCACCAAGGCCCTCCTGGGGAACCCCTCCCTGTGTCCCCCGAGCGCCAAGTGGGGCAGTATGGGGGGCCCTCTCTTTGTCCCCATGATGAGGACAGGACGATCCCTTGATATTCACTATAAAAATTAAAACTCCTTTATAAATCACGGGGGACGAGCAAGAGGGGTCACCTGGGAGCTTCCTCCCCACGCACCTCCCAGTTCCGACCCCACAGTGAAGAGCAGAGGGTGAGAGTTCGCAGCACAGAGGAGCAGAGACAGACGGGGTTTGGGGGGGCTGCGGGCAGCCCCAGGTGGCAGGGGGACGCGTGGGGGGCAGAGGCGCAGGGCCCCCCCGGGCGAGGATGCGCAATCCCGCACAGCCCGCGGCCCCCCAGGTGTCAGGCCCCACGGGCCCCCAGTCCAGTCCTTGCCGAAGCTGAGGCAGCCTCCTGAGGTGGCCCCAGCCCTGGCTGCTCCCGGGGCAGGAGAGCGGGGCAGCTACTCCAGGTAGATGTCCTCTGTGGGGCAGGCATACTCCAGGTGCTGCTGGTAGTACTCCAGGAAGGCGCGGCTTCAGGGGGAGAGCATCCTCAGGCCCGGGGCCCCACGGCCCCACCCAGGCCCGCCACACTGCCCCAGCTTCAGCCCTCAGCCTCCTGACCCGGACCTGGCTCCTCACTGTCTGGGTCCAGTGTGGCCTTCCCTACCCCCACCCCCCCCACCCCATGGAATGCCGCTCCCACACTGAGGACCACCCGCCGAGGACCACGCGCCCAGGCCCCTCGACACCCTCCGCTGCCATCTGACCCCCCACCCCGTCCCCACGCCCGACACCCTCCACTGCCATCTGACCCCTCCACTCTGTCCCCATGCCCCTCGACACCCTCCACTGCCATCTGACCCCCCCACCCCGTCCCCACGCCCGACACCTTCCACTGCCATCTGACCCCTCCACTCTGTCCCCATGCCCCTCGACACCCTCCGCTGCCATCTGACCCCCCCACCCCGTCCCCACGCCCGACACCTTCCACTGCCATCTGACCCCTCCACTCTGTCCCCATGCCCCTCGACACCCTCCACTGCCATCTGACCCCCCCACGCCCCCCAAACCTCATCCCCACCCTCCCCGCAGCTGCGTGTGCCGGGGCACCAGGCCAGCACCCCGTCCCGGTCCTGGCCATCATGTGCACTGGCCCACCCTCCAGACCCACTCACCCCACACTCTGGGCCACGGGCCTCATCGACTCCTGGGAGACAAAGACGTGGCAGGCAAAGCGGCTCAGCAGCGGGTGTTTGGTGATGAAGCCAAAATAGCTGTGGGGGGTGGGGCAGCAAGCGCACAGGGGTGTCAGGGCATGGAGCACCGGCCCCCAGGTCAGAGCGCAGGGTGCAGGGCGGGCAGGGCTGGGGAGTGTGCAGGTCACATGATCTCTGTCCAGGAGCACAGTGCTGGGCACCATGAGGAGTTAGCGATCTTTGTTAATGTGTCTACAAGGGTGTCCAGCTGCATCTTCTTCCTCCCGAGCCAGCGCCCGGAGCCTGCCCCCAGGCCGCACGGCGAGGCGGTCTCTCCCCAGTCTGCTGGGCGTCCCGGGTGACCCCGCCCCGTCCTTCCCCTGAGGCCTGGAGCCTGCCCAGCTCCACCTCTGGTCCTGCACACCCACAGTACTTTTCAGGCTCCGCTGTGGGCTTGACGTGGGCCCTGATGTGCACAAGAGTCCTCCTGGAGGAGAAGCTTGTACCCCAGCTCCGGGGGCCCAGCTCTGTTCCCTGTGTGGCTTTCCTGAACCTGCCCTTCTTCTCAGCAAGACATCAACAAAAACTACTGTCCAGAGGGAGGGCCTGTCAGCGGCCAGCAGCAGGAGGCTCGGGACCCTCACCCAGCTGTGGCCCATCCCGTCCATGCTGGGGGGTCAGGGCTTTGTGGCTCCTCCAGATGGGAGCCCACAGGACAGCGTCATCGCCAGCACAGCATGCGTGTGTGGGCCTTGTCTCGAGCGCCACGCTCAGATGACTGGATTCAGAGCAAGGGCCAGGCACCCGCCTAAGCAAGCTCTTTTCATTAATAACCGGCACAAACCTCACAACAGTGCGGTGAGGCTGGTCTCAAGGGGACGGCACCAAGGCCCAGAAAGGGTCGAACACGCACCGCGGACAGACAGCAAGCCTGCAGCACCCTGGACACGCTCTCTACCGCCTGTGATCACAGCCACCACTCACTCCTCCCTTGTCCAGACCCCAGGCACCCAGCAGAGGCCAACCTCACCCCTGAGCTACCAGGCACCGTCGCCCTGTGCCTCCTCCCTGAGGGGCCTGGGCTGGGCTCTGGAGCAGCGAATATCAGGAAGCTCGGGGCCGGGACAGCAGCTCCTCGGTCCCTTCCTGGCCGGCGAACCTCGGAGCTGCACACGGTCAGGGTCTGGCCTGGGGGCCCGAGCCTGTGGCGCCCCGTCTCCCTCTGCCGTCCTTCTCTCTCAAGGCCACCGTCCACATGGCTGCCGTGCACGCCAGTCCTCACGGCACAGTCCACCCCATGGCCTGGTCTGAGCCCCGGTCCCCTACCCAGATCTCCAGCCCGTCAAATCAGCTTCCTCTCAATGGAGAAGCAGCCAGACGGGGCTCTGCCCTGCTAAGGGTGGAAACCACTGCCCAGTCAGCAGACAGTGCGCCCCCAGTCTCACCACAAGCGTGCAAACGGCACACACCCGACCTCAACCCCGGGAACAGAGTGTGCTTCTCACGGTCTGCCTCCCTTGAGGACCTGCGGCCTCAAATACCAGCAGCACCTCCGGGCCCCGGCAGGGCTCCGTGTGCCTCGAGGCTCAGCCCCCATCACCTCCTCTGGGGCACACAGCACTGTGCCGCACGGCTCGCCTCACCGGCACGGCACAGAGTCCAGCTGGGCAGGACGGCCGGCCTCCACCCGCCGGGTACGCCGCTGCTCTCACTCCCACCTCCTCTCTCTTGGCCTGGCCATCTTGTCTGCCTCATGGCCGAAGTTATCCGTCTGCTCCAAAACATACCTGCCCCGAGGTCTCTCTTCCATCCTCCAGACCCCAGTAACAACGGACACCACAACCCCACCACGTCTGCAACTGAAGACTGCACAGCCGGCCTGCCAGGCCCGTTGCTGTGTGGGCCACCAACCGCTCAACAGCCAGGTCACCTGATTCTCCCTGCAGACTGGTCTCTACATCCAGTCAGCTCAGGCCTGCCTGTCCCACCTCCCAAAACCCGCCCGGACACGCCACTTGGAGGGCCCCGCACCTCCTGGCTCTGGCCAGCAGCACTTGGGTCCTTCCGCTTGCACAGTAGGCAGAGCCAGCTGGTCAGCCTGACGGCATCACCCACCACCCCACTGCCGATGGGGTTAACTACAAGCTCCTCGGCAGGGTCAGAAGGGCACAGGTCCTCCGCGTCCCTCCTGCCTCATCTGGCTCCCCTAAAGACCCCCTAGTGCCTCTCACCCCTGGCCCTGGCTCAGCTGGCTCCATGCCAAGAAGACCCACCCTGTCACCCATCTGTCTTTCGAGGTTTATAGAGTGGTCTCCGACTGCCGCCCCCCCCCAAGTCCCAGGAGAATTCAGCCACCTCTGTGCTCGCTGGAGCCCCAGAGAGATGTCCACCGGATCCCTAGAGATGCTTCAAGCACTTACTTGACTGTGTGTCTGTCTTCCCACCCAGACCACATGGGAGCCTGTCTGATCCATGTCTCCCGGACCCGGAACAGAGCGGGCGCCATGTGGGGCTCACCTCATGGAGCCAAGTGGGTGGGGCTGCTGGACGGCGGGACTGCATGTGGGCGGCCCCCGGGGCCTGAGGGGACTAGGGGAAGGGGAAGCCTCTTACCAGCTGTTGCGGGGGTGGCAGCCGCAGAACGAGATGTTCTTCATCTGGAAGAAGTGGCTGCAGTGTTGGAACTGGAAGAGACGGCAGAAGGGTTAGCAGAGGTGGCCCAGCCCGCCAGACACGCCTGCTCTGATCCGCCTGCTCCGCCCTTTGCAGCCGCCTCAGTGGTTCAGGGCCCACACCCCACCTCAGGGCCTCCGCTGAGACTCAGCTTGACACCCCGGAGAGAGATCTCAAGGTCACAAGAGGCAGGAGGACGCAGGTGGACGGTCAGTTTTCGGGCCGTGGCAATCTGCAGAGTCAAGGAGAAGAAGGTCTCAGGGGCCTACAAGCATCAGCTTCCCCCCTGGGGGAACATTCTCAATTAGGTCTGAAAAGCCGTGGCCCTGATTCGGGAAGATATGAGCATGGTCTTGGCCGCCCCGCGGTCTCGGGGTGGCCTGCCCCGTCTTCTCCCCGGCCCTTTGCAGGACTGCAGCCCCGGGCTCCTCAGCACCCGTCCCGTGAGAGGGTAGGGGCAGGGCTGCCCTGCCCCCCTGCTGCTCCGGCTCTGTCTCAGGACCGGCAGGCAGGCAGGCCCTCCTGAGCGGCCACTGAGCGAATACTGAGCGAGCAAATTGCATTCTCGGTGGCTCAGGTGGTAAAGAATCCGCCTGCGATGCAGAAGACCTGGGTTCGATCCCTGGATCAGGCAGATGCCCTGGAGAAGGAAATGGCAACCACTCCCGTGTTCCTGCCTGGAGAATCCCATGGGCAGAGGAGTCAGACGGGCTACAGTGCCTGGGGCTGCAAAGAGTCGGACACGACTGAGGGACTATCAGTGAGCCCCCGGAGGAGGGTCTGAGAGAGCTGGTCTTGACTTCCAGACACGAATAGGACAGGCTGCAGGGGGAGGTCAGTGGGATGGTGCCGGGGAACAGCCACGGCGCTGCCCTCGGCCTGTCTGCCAGCCCCTCCATCAGCGCTGGGGGTCCCAGGCTCGAGGCCTCCAAGGGCTGAGCCAGCCTGCAGCACTCGCCCCACCCCCAGCCCCAGACTGACCTTCTGCATGGCTGCACACAGGATGCCATTCCCCTGGTGGCAAGGCACCTCCACGGAGCCCAGGAACTGGACGTCAAAGCGCTCCACCCAGCAGGGACCCCGCTTGCTCCCTAAGGGGTCACAAGGGGCCTGGGTTAGGCCAGCAAGAGAGGGTCTGGGTGACACAATGACCCTTAGGGAAGGGGCCTCACCCAGCAGGTCCTTGGCAGGCCCTGGCACCGCATGGGCGTAGAAGGCAGGGAAGACCCCGCGCTCGCCCGTACGCATGTTGAAGCCACGGAACCAGAAGTCGTCCTCCTCAGCCTCCACCAGCACCGGGTCATCCACGTCCAGCTCCAGCTCATCGGGATGGCGGGGAATGAACCTGAGGGCGAGTCAGAGGTGGGAGATCACTAGGGCAGGGGCAGGAGGGCTGGGCTGTGCCCACCAGGGTCCCAGAGGGTCTGAGACTCGGGTGGAGGGTCAGCGCCAGCAAGGGGGGTGCCTGTACCTGAAGACAGCCCTGTGTGTTTGCTCTCTCTCCTCCCCATTGACCAGGCACGAAAAAAGGCCGAAAGACTCGGTGCCTGAGAGAGAGAAACAGAGAGGAAGGCTCAGGGAGGCGCTAGAAGGCCAGCCAGGGCCCCCTTCCCGCGGCCCCCTGGGGTGGGTTGGCCCTGCCTGGGGCTGGAGACAGAGCAGCCTCCCCTCGCCACTCCCCACGCGGGGGTAGCCCGGGAAAGCCCCCACGCAGGCCCTGGGGAAGAGGGCAGTGCCCAGCGCTGGCCACCCGCAGACCCTCAGGCTGTCCTGGCTCTTGGGGGCTGATCTGCGGCCCCCGGCGAGGAGCCAGCCTGCTCCCCTGGAACCACCCCCTCCCCCTTCCCACTCACTGGAAGACCGAGAGGTGCTGTTGACAAAGACGTTGAGGAACTTCTTGGAGAAGGTGAGGTCGGGGCTGTCCGGGGAGGCGTCCCCGGGGCCCTGCTCCCCACCCAGCAGCACGGCTCCTGCCTCCTCCTCGCTGGCCTCGCCACCGCTGTCCTCGCTGTCCTCACCCAGGCCGGCGCAGCGCCGCAGGCTCACCAGCTCCAGCTGCGTGTGCTCGTCCACCACCAGCGTGTACTTGACCGCGTCGTACACCAGCGAGGCGTCCAGCGCCGCGGGGCCCGCTCCTCGGCCCCCGGGGGGCGCCGCCTTAGCCTCAGCTTCATCCTCCTCCTCTTCGTCCTCATCGTCGTCCTCATCCGAGCAGGCTGCGGAGCAGGCACGGCCTGGGCGGGCGGGGCGACCTGGGGCGGCCCACAGCGGGGTGATGGTGTCGCGCGTGGGGTTGCTGAGGAAGAGGCAGGGCCCCGGCTGCGCAGGGCCGGGCCGAGGGGCGGGGGGCGCGGGCGGCGGCGGCCCACACAGCGTCTCCATGTCCACCAGCTCCACGCCGCCAGGCGCCGCCGCGGCCTCGCCAGCGGGTGAGGCAGGCTCCCCCGCAGGGCGCGGCGAGGGGGACAGGCACTGGCCGGGGCAGCGGATGGGCGAGGAGCCCTCGGAGATCATCCGGCTCACGAGGTTGCTGAGCAGCCAGGGCGAGTCGGCGTCCTCGCTGAGGTCCGGCTCCGACTCGGACCCGGACTCGTACTCGCTGTTGGTGTCCTCGGGGCCCACGGGCAGGAAGGCGGGGCGGCGCGGGGGCTCGCAGGGCGGCTCGGGCTCTGGCTCAGGCTCCGAGGCCGGCGACGAGGCCTCCTCGATGGAGTTGGTGAGGTGCGAGGAGCGGCCGCTGCTGCTGCTGCCGTCGTCACTGCTCCGCTCCAGCTCGGTCTCCGAGATAGACGAGATCATGCGCCCTAGGCGCGCGCCCCCGACGTCCTCGTAGTCGGAGCCCGGGGACGACAGGTCCTGGCTGCTGCGCCGGCCCCCGCGGCCTCCGCTGGAGCCGCTGCCCAGGTCGGCCTCGATACCCGGATCCGAGGAAGGGGAGGCCCCACCAGGTGCCAGGGGCCCTGCGGGCTGGTTTCCTTCGGAGTCGCAGCCTGGGCGCACAGGTGGCTGCGCCCCGCAGGGGTCTGTGTCGGTGGGCGCGAGGGGGACGGGCGCCTCTGCGGGGCAGAGGCTCAGGTCAGCCCCCCCCTGCCCTCCCCCGCCTCCTGTGCCGCTCCCCAACACCCACCGCTACCCTGCTGCCCTGCTCACCTCGGAGAGGCTCCTGCGCCGCTGGGCATAGCGCTGTTTCCTGCCTGGAGGCCGGAGGCCCTGGAGCAAACCCTCCATTGTTGTTCAGCGAGTCCTGCGGTGGGGGAGGGGCAGGGGAGAGCGGCGCTGAGCGCCCCTGTCCTCGCGGGCAGGAGGGGGCAGGTGGCCGTGGGCACCAGAGCCCCCCATGCCGGGAACCAGGGGGAGCTCTGGGCCTGGGAGCTCACCTGGGCTCCAAGCGTTGTCAGGTGGAGGGTGGTAGGTCGATGCTTGTGAGGCTCCTCTAGGGAAGGGGAGGGGATCAGGGGCTCCGGGGCAGGGGTCTCTGAGCCAGGGCCTCCTCCCTCCTTGCCCTCCCCCTCTCCTTCCTCCTCGTCCTCCTCCTCCTCGTCCTCCTCCTCCTCTTCTTCCTCCTCCTCTTCATTGTCATCAATCATCTCGAACTCCTGGAAGTCATCCTGGAAGGAGCAGATGGGGTGCGGCTGCTCCGAACGCCCCAGGGCAAGGCTGTCCTGCAGGAAGAAGGACAGGGCAGAGCTGGACTGCAGCAGGACAGCGGCCTGGGGTCCCAGGTGCCAGAAAAGGTGAAAGCAGGAAGCCACAAGTCAAGGGGGGAAACCTCCCTCCAGACCACTCTGCTCTCCATCAACAGAGCAGTTTTTGATTTTTGCTTTTTTTAAAATCAGCTTAAGATACATAAGGATCTTGGTAAATAAGAGCCCAAACTCCTAAGTCTCAGTGACAGATTCTCAAAGAGGCCCCAACCCACCTGCCAACCTCATCCCACCCTCAAATCCCATCACATTTAACACCAGTACTTTTTCCTTCACAGCATTTTAACACAACTCATAATTAACCGTAGAGTTTGCATCTGTCTCCCCAGCAAGCTGCAAGCCCCACCAGGACAGGGCCATGTCCATATTGTACACTGCGGTACCCCGACCCCCACCGAGAACAGGCCCTGGCCCACATAAAAGCTCAGTAAAGATCAAATGAACGCGTGAAGCAAAGAGGCCCAGCACCAGGTTTCACCAGACTTGCACCAACCTCAGGGCCTGCGATCCACTAATCCCCCGCCAGCAATTCCTCTGCTCCATCCCCTCCGGTACACTGCCCTCATCTGCCAGCTCCTGCTAGTCTTCCCTAAGGGCATGGCCCTGCGTTTCCACTAGAAAATCTCCCTAATGGCCTCAGTCTCGGGTGGGCCATGTGTCCCCTCATTGGAACCCAGATGCTGAGGCTCAGGCACCCATTGTCTCTCACCTGTCTTCCTCCCCTACTAGGTTATAAGCTCCCAAGGGCAAGAGCCACACCTGTCCTGCTGTCTTCCCAGGCACCTGCAAGCCTCTAGCACTTGCCACACGGGAGTTGCTCAGAAATGTTCTTGAATGAAAACAAAAACGTGAAGAGCCAGGGAGGAGGAGGAGATGGGGGAAGGGGAACTTCAGGGGAGGAGACAGGAGGCTAAGAGAGGCTAGAGAGGTGGGGACAGGACTGAGAAGGAGATGAGATGGCAGCTGGAAGGGGGTAGATCTGAGGCCAGAGGGCCCAAAGCAGAGGCACTTCTTCCCTCCCCAAGTCCAGCCCATGGAGGAAGCCAGGCAGGGACGCTGGGGAAGGTCCTCAGTGGGCCGCTCTTAGGAAGAGAGGGGTCAGGTATCGAGGGGCCCACAAGTCAAGAGGCCAAGGGAGAGGGGGCACCGAGAGGATCCTCTCAAGGCTGAGCTTAGACCCTCCCCAGAGACCGCTGAGCAAAAGCTAAGTGAGGCTCTCCTGTGAGAGAGTTCTCTGCCCCAGCCCTCTCCCCACCTTCTCGCAGTGGTCCGAGTCATAGCTGAGGCCCAGACCGCAGTCATCAGTGATCTCAGACAGATCTTCATCGTCAAATTCCTCCAGGCTTATGTCCTGAGGAGGCCTGGAGAGGAGAGCAAGGACAGGGCTCCTGAGAGAGCCATCAGTCCTGGACTCCCTGTCTGAGAGCTGGTCCTAAGGAGGGGCCAAGGGAGCCCCCCACCCCAGCTCCTCGACCCCACGATCTCCAGAGCCCCCAACTCCCACACAGGCATCCTGCCATTATCCTGAAGCTTAAGCCCTGCTCTCCAGGGCATTTCCCCCACAACTGGAGCCACCGCCTGCCCTGAGGAAGCACTTGCCCCCAGCCCTCCTCCCAGTCCCCTCATCAGAGCCAGCAGCCTCTCCTCCCACTGCGCTCAGCTCCAGGCCCCTCTGGGTCACAGCCTCAGCCTCAGGGGAGTCAGGCTGAGCCGAGAAGGGGGAGGGGGACTGAAGCTGCAGCAGCTGGGGGAGGGGGAGGGGGAGGGGTCGAGCCTGCTCCGGAGCAGAATTCAGCCCCTCTATCCGCTATTCCTGCCCAAGACCGGCCTACATCCCAAGGTTCAGCCCTTTCCCCACCCTAGTCCCTTCCCCCAGGCTCCAGGCTTGATTGCAATTCTCTTCCCTGAGCCCTGCAGACCAGGCCAGGCCTCCACCAGAGGCCCAGCAAGGCCAAAAAGGACACTGCCAGGCAGAGTGTGTGCTCAGCACCCCGCAGGCAGGCTGCCCCTCAGGCTCGGCCCATGACCTCCGCCTTTGGAGGAGAGGCTCAGGTTGGGTGCAGCACCGGGTCCCGGCAGGAATCTGGGGTGGGGGATGGTCACTGGGGCTGGAGGAGGGTCGTAAGGGGAGGACAAAGTGGAGAGGCCTGGAACCAGGAGTGGGGGATGGGGAGCAAGTGGGCCTCGGGACCAGAGAGGGTCTGGGGCTCCGGCCCCCAAAGGCGTTGGGGGTGGGGTGGCAGGGTCGGGCCGGCGGAGTCTGGGGCGGGGTCAGAGGGGGAGCGGTGGGCAGGGAAGGGCCCGGGCGCCCGAGTGCGTACCTGCAGCCTGGCGGCGACAGCGAGTGGAAGGTGGAAAGAGAAAACATCTCCGCCCGATCCGCCATCTTCTCCGGGGAAAGGCCTGCCGACCGCGGCGGGGGAGGGGTGCCCGGAGCGCCAGCCCCGCGCGCCCTCCGTCGCTCCCGCCCGCCCGTCCTCAGCCCGCCCCCGGTCACCTCGTGACACGCCCTGCGACACCCCGCCGCCAGCACACCTCGACGCCAGGACACCGCGGCAGCGCGAGCCGGGGGCGGGGGGACCGGGAGCAGGGCGGGCCGGGGGAGGGGAGGAGGGCGGGCCGGGGGAGGGCGGAGGGGACGGCGGGGAAGCTGGTTGGAGGAGGCGAGATGGTTTGACTGAGGCTCGGGTTGGAGAGGCGCGTGTGTGGCTTGGTTCTTTGGGGTGGGGGCAGGTGGGAAGCAGATTGGTGGGGATGGGGCATCAGTTCGCGTGGTGAGAGCTTCAGCGAGGAACTGGCGATGGGAAAGTCGATTTGCAGACCCCTGGTTAGCTGGTGTGGGGGTGGGGGGGACGGGGCCTCATGGAGGGGTGGGTGCGGCCCCGGGAGCTGCGCTGACTTCCAGGGAATCAGAGCAGAAGCCTGGGGTTCCCAAGCCCGGATCCGAGTGGTTCAGACTGACAGTGTGGGCTGTGCGCGAACAGGGCCGGAGGAGCTGTCCACGTCTGGGTGCTGACCAGGGCTGGTCGGAGCTGTCCCACAAGGGGTGCTGACTGGCCCACAGAGATGTCTCCCTAAAACGTGCGGACTGGGGCTGCAGGAGCTGTTTCCCCGCCGAGTGCTGATCAGAGCTGGAGGAGCTGTTCCCCCAGAGGGTGCTGAGCGGTGCTGGACAGAGGCATCTGCCCAAGGGGCGCTGATCCCGTCTGGACAGAGTTTACCACACAGAGGATGTTGACTGGGGCCCACACGGAATTTCAGTACACAGTACAGATTGCGCAGGCTGGATACCAGGTATTGATGGACATCAGGTGAAGTTATAACCCTGAGGCTCTCTTCATTCAATTAGGAAAACTTTCTTGAGCACCAACTAGGTAACCAGCATGTTCTGGCTTTTGTGGAGCTGTGTGTGGAGAGAAATGGTTGACACTCAGCTCAAGGGGTGAGGATCAGCTGGTGCTGCAATGGGGGAAGGACAGGTCGGAGTCGTGAGTATGGTTATTAAAGACAGGTTGGAGGACCAGGTTAGGGAGACTTTATGGAGAAGATTGGGCTATAGAAAGAGGCTGGAGTTTCAACAAGGTTGCAATGAAATCGTTCTTTTCTTTGCCTTGATGGAAATTATGTATCCTGACATTCTTTGTCTAAATTTTTTCTGTGGAAAATTATTTCTGAGGAAAGGACTAGCCACTTGAGTGACTGATGCCTGCAAACCGCAGGGCAAAGGAGCTCACGCAAGGTGGGAAAGGTGAGATTGTCCTTTGGGCGGCAATCATTCCAGCCCAGAGAGAAGAGACAGATGGTGCCCTCATTTGTGGCCCAACCCCAATTTATAATTTATCCCAATTACAGTGTTTTTCTAAGAAAGGCATTTATACGTTTTCCCTCCCCAATGGCTGAGAGCCACAGGAGAGCAGAGACACTATTTTACCTCTCTTTGAACCTCTCAGCTTCAAGCACAGTGCCTGGCACACAGTAAGTGCTCAGCAAATATGTGAATGAATGAATGAGGCTCGTGGACTCTACCACATCTGGGGCACTAAATCCTTGTCATCACGCTGTCTTTTCAACTTTAGGAGCACTAAGAACATCCCCCATTTCTGACGTTCAAGGGCTCTGGATGCATTAACTACTCTGCTTTCCCCAGGAAACTCCAGATCTCTTCTCAGAATTCTCAAAGAACTTTGACCTAAAGTTCCCAGATTCCCTTTTGATCTTGAGTCTTGTCATTGAACTGACGAACTTGGACATCCACAAAAATGACCCATCTAACACCCTCGACTTCTGATCAAATCTAATGGTGTAGGGTCTACTAATGGTAAACCTAGTACAAAACACAAAATTGACTGGACTTATGTGGGAAAGTTGAAACAGCAACACAGCCTCAGCAATCCTAATCACAGATGAACCCTAAAAAGCCAGGGGATACTTTCTGACAATTTTCTCATAGATTAGAAACTAAATAAAGTCGAACCTTCTGCCTTTTGCTTCATTCACATAGCATAGGTATCACAAACACAAATTAAAACCCCAGTAGCAAAACTGAAAAATGAAAAGCTTAAGAGCTGTACTTTGTTGGGAGTACTCTCATAACCAGCCATTTCACCTCTTGAATCTTGATTTTGAGCCCCTAATTCTCTGGCCGTTGCCTATCTTTCTCACTTTCTTATGGTATCGCCATGACACAATTCTTTGACCCCGTAACCCTGCTCCAGGGAATCCCCTGGTGGTCCAGGGGCAGGGCTCCATGCTCTTACTATCGGGGCCAGGGCTCCATCCCTGATCAGGGAACGGAGATCTCACAACATGGCCAAAGTGGCGGAGAAACTTACTCCAGGCACTATTGCTGTGTAGCAAGTTACCATCCAATTTAGAGGACTGAAACAACCACTTTATTCTGCTTACAGTCTGGGGTTGTCAACTCAGGAAGGACTCCAGTGGGAAGCTCTTGCCTGGGGTTTCTCAAGCAGTTTGGTTACAGCTGGAGGTAAACGGAGCTGGATTCCAAAGATGGTTCACTCTCAAGATTACAGTTGATACTGTTGACTGGGGGCTCACCTGAGGCTATCAATCAGCACCCACACCTGGCCTCTCTTCATGGAAGTCTCAGGGTAGTTGGGCTTCTGATATAATGGCAAGCTTCTCCCAGAGTGACTGCCCTTGGAGGGCTGGAGACAGCTTGCATGACCTCTTCTGAATTAGCTTTGGAAGTCATATGGCTCCCCACTGGTCAAAGCAGTCACAGTCCCATCCAGATTCAAGAGAGCAGTCATAGACCTGGCTTCTCAATGGTAGGAATGTCAAAGAACTGGAGTCGGGGCGGGGGGGGGGGGGGGGGGGGAGGTTGGCAGCATATTATAACACCATCACAGATCTCCAGTCCCTTGATGCTCCTACTTTTCTTACTGCCAACCCAAGTTCCTTGCTAGAAATTAACCCCCTTTATGGAATAGCCAACTTCTCTTCAGGATCATTTCCATCAGCAAACAGGCATAATCTAGTGTTAAAAATAAGTGATATATTCTCATCTCTGTACATATAAAGGGTCCAGTGCAATGGGGTTTTCAATACTGTTACGCCTGAAAGGAAAGGACAGTAAAAGCATCCTTCTGGTTTAAGAGAGCATTGTCACAAACAGTTATGCCTTTCAGCTAATAGATTTCTACCAATGAGGAAATTACAACAGTGAGTCAGAGTGGAGTCAGACATGACTGAGCGACTGAACTGAAGTCTCTGAAATCTCAATGTCTAGTTTCAGCCAAGAAAGCAAGATGGGTAACCCGCAGCTCCACTGGCCATCTAAGAAAACTCAGCGAGGATTCTCACTCTTGCCATCTCTGCTCAGACTGGCACAGTCTGATCCAGAAATACAGCCTCCAGATGTGCCGCCAGTGTCTGTGCTAGTATGTGAAGGATGCTGAATTTTAAATTTAGTTAAAATTAAAATTCAAGTAAAATTTTGACTAAATTAAAACTTTTGTTTTAGAACTTCTATTTGGAAGTTCTTTTCAAATTGTTTGATTATCCATTATAATTTTTTAGTTTCTGCGCATATGTCCAAACTGGCCTTTTATTACTTTAATTATACTGAACACAGGCATTTTATAAATGTTTGAGAACTTCATTATCTGAAACATGCTGTCTGTGCTTACTGCTGGCTAGCTGACATGATTTCTCATTATCCTTCTGTTCAATTACCTTTTTTTAAACTTAGAGGTATTTGCTAGCCTTGGCATTGTATTTATGGAAAACTCTGAGGCCTAGAAATAGCCTATGTGCAGAAAGAACTTGTGTTTGCTTCTACCAGGCACCTATAGAATTCCCAGCCTGACTTCAGGTTGGCATTCAATGACCACTGAGGTTTCTTAGACGGCCTCGACCATAAGGCTTTGAACGGCAACCCAGGTGAGGGCCAGCTTCTTGTTCTGAATTTTCAGCACCTCTTTTTCCCGTCTGTCTCTGTTTCTCAAACACACAGATTTTACCCCGAATTTGAAGTTGTCGATTGTCTTTAAAAAGAAAAGCTTTTATTTGAATAATAATAAATCTTACCAGCTGAGGCTCACAGTATTCCTGGTCTTCATTGCAGCATGTGGGCTGTTAGCTGTAGCATGGGGGATCTAGTTCCCTGACCAGGGAGCGAACCAGGGGCCCCTGCTTTGAGAGCATGGAATCTTAGCCACTGGACCACCAGGAAAGGCCCTGCAACTGTTAATTTTCTTCTCAATCCTCAAAGGACAGGATTCACCCCTACTCAGGGGGTTTAACCCTTTGATGTCTAAGCTTGGTAGAGGGTTGGCCTTATAGTAGGAGTCTCCTCTTGAGCAGGCGCTGTGCTTTATCTCTGCTCTCTATACCCCACAGGTTACATACTAATTTCCTATTATTGTTGTTTAGTCACTAAGTTATGTCCGACTCTTTGCCAAACTCCATGAACTGTAGCTCCCCAGGCTCCTCTATCCCTGGGATTTCCCAGGCAAGAATACTGGAATGGGTTTCCATTTCCTTCTTCAGGGGATATTCCTGATCCAGGAATCCAACCCACATCTCTACTGGCAGGCAGATTCTTTACTGCTGAGCCATCAGGGCTGCCATAAAAAATACCACAAACTTGGTGGCTTAAAGCAACAGAAACTTATTCTCTCACAATTCTGGTGGTAGAAGCTCAAAACCAGGCAGACTGGTCCCTTAACAGCCACCAAGCCATGCGGAAGGTGCTGGGGAAGGGCTTCCCCTGCCCCTTCCTGGCTTCCGGTGGCTGCTGGGACTCCTCGGCTTGCGGAGGCATCACCGCAGTGTCTGTCTGCACTGTCACGTGACCCTCTCTCCTGTCTCTGAGTGTGGGTCCAAGTTTCCCCCTTCTTTTAAGGACACCAGTAATTGGATTAAGAAGTGAAAATGTTAGTCACTCAGTGGTGTCTGACTCTTTGCAACCCCAAGAGCTGTAGCCCACCAGATTCCTCTGTCCATGGGGTTCAGTTCAGTTCAGTTCAGTCGCTCAGTCACGTCTGACTCTGCGACGCCATGATTCGCAGCACGCCAGGCCTCCCTGTTCATCACCATCTCCCGGAGTTCACTCAGACTCACGTCCATCGAGTCCGTGATACCATCCAGCCATCTCATCCTCCGTCGTCCCCTTCTCCTCCTGCCACCCAATCCCTCCCAGCATCAGAGTCTTTTCCAATGAGTCAACTCTTCGCATGAGGTGGCCAAAGTACTGGAGCTTCAGCTTTAGCATCATACCTTCCAAAGAAATCCCAGGGTTAATCTCCTTCAGAATGGACTGGTTGGATCTCCTTGCAGTCCAAGGGACTCTCAAGAGTCTTCTCCAACAGCACAGATCAAAAGCATCAATTCTTAAGCACTCAGCCTTCTTCACAGTCCAACTCTCACATCCATACATGACCACAGGAAAAACCATAGCCTTGACTAGACGGACCTGAGTTGGCAAAGTAACGTCTCTGCTTTTGAATATACTATCTAGGTTGGTCATAACTTTTCTTCCAAGGAGTAACTGTCTTTTAATTTCATGGCTGCAATCACCATCTGCAGTGATTCTGGAGCCCAAAAAAATAAAGTCTGACACTGTTTCTACTGTTTACCCATCTATTTCCCATGAAGTGATGGGACCGGATGCCATGATCTTCGTTTTCTGAATGTTGAGCTTTAAGCCAACTTTTTCACTCTCCTCTTTCATTTTCATCAAGAGGCTTTTTAGCTCCTCTTCACTTTCTGCCATAAGGTATGGTATGGTATCATCTGCATATCTGAGGTTATTAATATTTCTCCTGGCAATCTTGATTCCAGCTTGTGTTTCTTCTAGTCCAGCATTTCTCATGATGTACTCTGCATAAAAGTTAAATAAGCAGGGTGACACTATACAGCCTTGATGTACTCCTTTTCCTATTTGGAACCAGTCTGTTGTTCCATGTCCAGTACTAACTCTTGCTTCCTGACCTGCATACAGATTTCTCAAGAGGCAGGATAGGTGGTCTGGTATTCCCATCTCTTTAAGAATTTTCCACAGTTTATTGTAATCCACACAGTCAAGGCTTTGGCATAGTCAATAAAGCAGAAATAGATGTTTTTCTGGAACTCTCTTCCTTTTTCCATGATCCAGCGGATGTTGGCAATTTGATCTCTGGTTCCTCTGCCCTTTCTAAAACCAGCTCGAACATCAGGGAGTTCACGGTTCATGTATTGCTGAAGCCTGGCTTGGAGAATTTTGAGAAATACTTTACTAGCATGTGAGATGAGTGCAATTGTGCGGTAGTTTGAGCATTCTTTGGCATTGCCTTTCTTTGGAATTGGAATGAAAACTGACCTTTTCCAGTCCTGTGGCCACTGCTGAGTTTTCCAAATTTGCTGGCATATTGAGTGCAGCACTTTCACAGCATCATCTTTCAGGATTTGAAAGAGCTCAACTGGAATTCCATCACCTCCACTAGCTTTGTTCATAGTGATGCTTTCTAAGGCCCACTTGACTTCACATTCCAGGATGTCTGGCTCTAGATGAGTGATCACACCATCATGATTATCCGGATGGTGAAGATCTTTTTTGTACAGTTCTTCTGTGTATTCTTGCCTCCTCTTCTTAATATCTTCTGCTTCTGTTAGGTCCCTACCATTTCTGTCCTTTATCGAGCCCATCTTTGCATGAAATGTTCCCTTGGTATCTCTAATTTTCTTGCAGAGATCCATAGTCTTTCCCATTCTGTTGTTTTCCTCTGTTTCTTTGCACTGATCACTGAGGAAGGCTTTCTTATCTCTTCTTGCTATTCTTTGGAACTCTGCATTCAGATGCTTATATCTTTCCTTTTCTCCTTTGCTTTTCACCTCTCTTCTTTTCACAGCTATTTGTAAGGCCTCCCCAGACAGCCATTTTGCTTTTTTGCATTTCTTTTCCATGGGGATGGTCTTGATCCCCGTCCCCTGTACAATGCCATGAACCTCATTCCATAGTTCATCAGGCACTCTATCTATCAGATCTAGACCCTTAAATCTATTTCTCACTTCCACTGTATAATCATCAGGGATTTGATTTGGGTCATACCTGAATGGTCTAGCGGTTTTCCCTATTTTCTTCAATTTGAGTCTGAATTTGGTAATAAGGAGTTCATGATCTGAGCCACAGTCAGCTCCTGGTCTTGTTTTTGTTGACTGTATAGAGCTTCTCCATCTTTGGCTGCAAAGAATATAATCAATCTGATTTCGGTGTTGACCATCTGGTGATGTCCATGTGTAGAGTCTTCTCTTGTGTTGTTGGAAGAGGGTGTTTGCTAGGACCAGTGCATTTTTTTGGCAAAACTCTATTAGTCTTTGCCCTGCTTCATTCCACATTCCAAGGCCAAATTTGCCTGTTACTCCAGGTGTTTCTTGACTTCTTACTTTTGCATTCCAGTCCCCTGTAATGAAAAGGACATCTTTTTGGGGTGATAGTCCTAAAAGGTCTTGTAGGTCTTCATAAAACCATTCAACTCCAGTTTCTTCAACATTACTGGTTGGGGCATAGACTTGGATAACTGTGATATTGAATGGTTTGCCTTGGATACGAACAGAGATCATTCTGCCGTTTTTGAGACTGCATCCAATTACTGCATTTCGGACTGTTTCGTTGACCACGATGGCTACTCCATTTCTTCTGAAGGATTCCTGCCCGCAGTAGTAGATATAATGGTCATCTGAGTTAAATTCACCCATTCCAGTCCATTTTAGTTTGTTGATTCCTAGAATGTCGACGTTCACCCTTGCCATCTCTTGTTTGACCACTTCCAGTTTGCCTTGATTTATGGACCTGACATTCCAGGTTCCTATGCAATATTGCTCTTTGTGGCATCGGATCTTGCTTCTATCACCAGTCACATCCATAACTGGGTATTGTTTTTGCTTTGGCTCCATCCCTTCATTCTTTCTGGAGTTATTTCTCCCCTGATCTCTAGTAGCATATTGGGCACCTACCGACCTGGGGAGTTCCTCTTTCGGTATCCTATCATTTTGTCTTTTCATACTGTTCATGGGGTTCTCAAGGCAAGAATACTGGAGTGGTTTGCCATTCCCTTCTCCAGTGGACCACATTCTGTCAGACCTCTCCACCATGACCCACCCATCTTGAGTTGCCCCACAGGCATGGCTTGGTTTCATTGAGTTAGACAAGGCTGTGGTCCTAGTGTGATTAGATTGACTAGTTTTCTGTGAGTATGGTTTCAGTGTGTCTGCCCTCTGATGCCCTCTTGCAACACCTACCATCTTACTTGGGTTTCTCTTACCTTGGGCGTGGAGTATCTCTTCACGGCTGCTCCAGCAAAGCACAGCTGCTGCTCCTTACCTTGGACGAGGGGTATCTCCTTACCGCCACAGTTCCTGACCTTCAACACGGGATAGCTCCTCTAGGCCCTCCTAGGGATTATCTACGCAGAAATACTGGAGTGGATAGCCATTTCCTCCTCCAAGGGATCTTCCCAGCCCAGGGATGGAACCCAAGTCTCTGGCATCTCCCGCATTGTCAGGCAAATTCGTTACCACTGAGCCATCTGGGAAGCCCAATCGAGTATGGCCTTGTTGTTGTTGAGTCACTAAGTCAAGTCTGCAGCACACCAGGCTTTCCTATCCTTCACTATCTCCCTGAGTTTGCTAAAACTCATGTCCATTGAGTCACTGATGCCATCCAACCACCTCATCCCCTGTCGCCCACTTCTCCTCTTGCCCTCAGTCTTTCCCAGCATCAGGGTCTTTTCCAGTGAGTCAGCTCTTCACATCAGGTGGCCAAATACTGGAGCTTCAGCCTCAGCATTAGTCCTTCCAATGAACATTCAGGGTTGATTTCTTTTAGGATTGACTGGTTTGTTCTCCTTGCTGTCCAAGGGACTCTCAGGAGTCTTCCCCAACACCATGGTTCGAAAGCCTCAGTTCTTCAGCACTCAGCCTCCTTTATGGTCCAACTCTCACATCCATATATGACCACTGGGAAAACCATAGCTTTGGCTAGACAGACCTTTGTTGGTAAAGTGATGTCTCTGCTTTTTAATCTGCTGTTTAGGTTTGTCTTAGCTTTTCTTCCAAGGAGCAAGTGTCTTTTAATTTCATGGCTGTAGTCACTGTCAGCAGTGATTCTGGAGCCCAAGAAAATAAGGTTTGACACTGTTTCCACTTTTCCCTCATCTATTTGCCATATAGTGATGGGATCAGATGCTCTGATATTCACTTTTTGAATATTGAGTTTTAAGCCAGATTTTTCACTCCCTCTTTCACCCTCATCAAGAGGCTGTTTATTTTAGTTCCTCTTCACTTTCTGCCATTAAAATGGTATCATCTACATATCTGAGGTTGATATTTCTCCCAGCAATCTTGATTCCAGCTTGTGAGATCCTATCTTAACTAATGTTATCTGCAAAGACCCTATTTCTAAACAAAGTCACATTCTGAGGTTCTCAGTAGTTATGAATTGTGGGGTGGGGGAGGGGATGGACACTATTCAACAAGGCATAGGCTATAAATCCCCAATCCAAATTTTCTTGGTTCTCCAAATGCCTCTGATCAAAAGTAACATGCAGTAATCCACTTGTCCCTCTGGGTTTCTTGTCTTATTTAGTCACTGTTTTCTTACTTCATCAGTGTTCTTAGAAAACAGTTCTTAAGAAAAATAGTTTCTACTGGATTTTTAACCATTTTCAGCAGGAAGTTCCATTTAGGAATCTAGCTCACCACATTACATCTCCACTCATTTGATGAAGCTACAGTGTGGTAAGAATAGCTCAAGAAAATTAACGGATATTATGCCTTTTTCATTAATAAGCATGTGCAAAAGTCCCAACAAAGTATCAGCTAGCAAAATGCAATAGTTTATTTCTGTAAATGCATTTTGATCACATGGGTTTAACCCAGAAATTCAAGGATGGCTCAACATCCTACTTTCATTTTTAATGGTAATCCAACACATTCATGGATAAAGAGAGGGACACTGCATGATCATGCCAACAGATGCGATTTTTATAACATTCAGCAATTAATTGTGATTGTAAAAATGGCTTCTAGTCATTACAGAATAACATCATTGGACTTGCCCACTTGCCAAAGGGGTGAAATCCAGAAAAATGAACAAAATATTAAAAGCAATGATTTTCAGATATTGGATAAAGGACAGTACAGGGCTGTGATCACCGACACAAAGGAAGCAAATTACATAAAGCCTACGATTGCTGTGGAGGCATTTACAGGTTGCAGTGCAGGGAAGAGGCCCAGTTTAGGCGGGGGGTCTTGATGAGTTGGGAGACAGAAGTCAGAGTTTGGGGAGGCTGAGGTATTTGGAATTTTCAGATAAAAATAATAAAGAAAAGGGATCAATTCAGAGAAAGAATTCCAGAAAGCTAAAATAGGATCCCCATAAGTTTTAGTAAATGCTCAATCATGCTTATGTAGAATAAAATTCTATAAGACTGTTTAAAGAAAACCTACTGGGAAACTATAAGGCAGAAACTCCGAAAGCACGTGTAACACTAGCCCCCAAGCAGAGGCCACTGTAGACGACGCTAACAGCTTTAAAACAGACCTGAGAAGAGTCAGGCTGCTCACAAGACACTCAGCTGACTTCCAGAACCAACTTCAATACTGTTTAGAGGAAGATGATGAAATCCAGGCACTTTTGTCCTGCATCTAATTAAAAAAACAAATTCCCAGACCTACAAGGAAGCAGGAAAAATCTGGAGGGAAAAACATCAGTCAAAACAGACTTGGAAAGGACAGAAGTGATGGAATTAACAGCCATGGACATTAGAACAACTGTTATAAACATACTCAAGAATTTATAGGAGACATAAACACAATAAGCAAATAAAGGGAAGAGGTAAAAAAGAATCAAATGGAACTTTGGGAAATGAAAATTCAGTATATAAAATGAAACTATCCAAACTGAAGCAGCAAGAAAAAAAAATTTTTTTTAATTAACCAAGCATCATTGACCTCTGGGAAAATATCAGGCAGTCTCAGAACAGTACAATTAGAAACACACAGTAGGTACACACACAAACGTACTGAAAGAAATAATGGCTGAAATGTTTCCAAAGCTTTTGCAAACTATAAACCCACAGGCCCAAAACACTCAACAAATCTCAAGCAGGATAAACACAAAATAAACTACTTGAAAACATATAATAACCTACTTGCTAAAAATTAATAATATCCAGAAAGTATTAAAAAACAGCCAGAAAAAAGAAAGACGCATGCATATCAGTAAATAAAGAGAAGATTTTTTGCTGGTTTCTCCTAAGAAACCATGTAAACCATAGTAAATGGAATGACCTCTTTCAATTGCTAAAAGGAAAACACCTGTCAACTTAGTAGTCTACATGCAGTGAAAATATCCTCCAAAAAGTAACAGTGAAATTAAAGACAACTAGAGACAAACAGAACCTGAGATAATTCCCCACTAGCATATCCACAATACACAGAATATTAAAGTAAGTTCTGTAGAATGGATACACCACAACAGAGGAGTGCCTGGGTCTGCACAAAGGAGCCAAGAGGACGGAGGGTGAGCCTTCTCTTGTGCTTGAATTCCTTTACAGTATAACTGACTGTACACATTTTTTAAACTGGCAACGCAGGATTCAAAACATACGTGTAAGCAACACATTCAACAGCACAAGGGAAGGGAGGAAGCACTGGGGACCCACGGCTGTAAGATTCCACTCTTGGGAAAAAGGGAGGAGACCGAACCGCCAACAGGAGCCTGAAAGGCAGTGCTTGTGCCCAGTCTCAGAAACAATGGGATGATCTCTGTTTCCAAGGCAAACCGTTCAACAGCAGAGTAATCCAAGTCTAGGCCCCAAAGGCAAAGGAGAAAGGGAAAGATGTACGCAACTGAATGCAGAGTTCCAAAGAACAGCAAGGAGACAAAAGAAAGCCTTTGCAAGTGAACAATGAAAATAGAGGAAAACAACAGAATGGGAAAGACTAGAGATCTCTTCAAGAGAACTGGAGAGGGCTTCCCTGGGAGCTCAGTGGTAAAGAATCCACCCACCAATGCAGCAATTTCCTGGTGGTTCAGCAATACGTGAACCGTGAACTCCCTGATGTTCAAGCTGGTTTTAGAAAAGGCAGAGGAACCAGAGATCAAATTGCCAACCTCCGCTGGATCATGGAAAAAGCAAGAGAGTTCCAGAAAAACATCTATTTCTGCTTGATTGACTAAGCCAAAGCCTTTGACTGTGTGGATCACAATCAACTGTGGAAAATTCTGAAAGAGATGGGAATACCAGACCGCCACCGCCACAGGTCAGGAAGCAACAGTTAAAACTGGACATGGAACAACAGACTGGTACCAAATAGGAAAAGGAGTACATCAAGGCTGTATACTGTCACCCTGCTTATTTAACTTATATGCAGAGTACATCATGAGAAACACTGGGCTGGAAGAAGCACAAGCTGGAATCAAGATTGCCGGGGGAAATATCAATAACCTCAGATATGCAGATGGCACCACCCTTATGGCAGAAAGTGAAGGGGAACTAAAAAGCCTCTTGATGAAAGTGAAAGAGGAGAGTGAAAAAGTCGGCTTAAAGCTCAACATTCAGAAAACGAAGATCATGGCATCTGGTCCCATCACTTCATGGGAAATAGATGGAGAAACAGTAGAAACAGTGTCAGACTTTATTTTTTTGGGCTCCAGAATCACTGCAGATGGTGACTGCAGCCATGAAATTAAAAGACGCTTACTCCTTGGAAGAAAAGTTATGAGCAACCTAGATAGTACTGTATTCAAAAGCAGAGACATTACTTTGCCAACTCAGGTCCGTCTAGTCAAGTCTATGGTTTTTCCTGTGGTCATGTATGGATGTGAGAGTTGGACTGTGAAGAAAGCTGAGCGCCGAAGAATTGATGCTTTTGAACTGTGGTGTTGGAGAAGACTCTTGAGAGTCCCTTGGACTGCAAGGAGATCCAACCAGTCCATTCTGAAGGAGATCAGCCCTGGGTGTTCTTTGGAAGGAATGATGCTAAAGCTGAAGCTCCAGCACTTTGGCCACCTCATGCGAAGAGTTGACTCATTGGAAAAGACCCTGATGCTGGGAGGGATTGGGGGCAGGAGGAGAAGGGGACGACCCAGGATGAGATGGCTGGATGGCATCACGGACTCGATGGACGTGAGTCTGAGTGAACTCCGGGAGTTGGTGATGGACAGGGAGACCTGGCGTGCTGCGATTCATGGCGTCGCAAAGAGTTGGACACGACTGAGCGACTGAACTGAACTGAACTCGGACGGTAAAGTGTCTGCCTGCAGTGTGGGAAACCTGGGTTCGATCCCTGGGTTGGGAAGATCCCCTGGAGAAGGAAACGGCAACCCACTCCAGTATTCTTGCCTGGAAAATCCCATGGATGGAAGGAGCCTGGCGGGCTACAGACCACACGGTAGCAAAGACTCAGACACAGCTACTTCACTTTCACTCTCACCAGTGCGGGAGACATGGGTTTGATCCCTGGTCTGGGAAGATCCCACACGCTGCAGAGCAACTAAGGGCATGCGCCGCAGCTGCTGAGCCTGTGCCCTCGAGCCTGGGAGCTGCTGCAGCAATGAGCCTGCAGCTACAGAAGCAACTGGAGCACTGAAGGCCACACGCCCTGCAGTTCAAGCTCGCAAGAGAAGCCGCCCCAGTGAGAGTCCCGCACACTGCAGCTAGAGAGGAGCGCCTGCTTGCCACACCGAGAAAAGGCTGCGCAGCAACACACACAGTGCGGCCGAAAGAAAACAGATAAAATTGTTTAAGAAGAAACAAAGTCAGAGATACCGAGGGAACACTTGATGCAAAGATGGGCACAATAAAGGAGAGAAACGGCAAGAACCTAACAGAAGCAGAAGAGATTACGAACAGGTGGCAAGAATACACAGAAGAACTGTACAAATAAGGTCTTAATCACCCAGACAACCATGATGGTATGGCCGTTCACCTACAGCCTGGAATGTGAAGCCAAATGGGCCTTAGGAAGCATTACTAGAAACAAAGTTGGTGGAGGTGATGGGACTGCAGCTGAGCTCTTCCAGATCCTGAGAGATGACGCTGTGCAGCTGCTGCACTCAGCACGCTAGAGAGTCTGGAAAACTCAGTAGCGGTCACAAGACTGGGAAAGGTCGATTTCCATTCTAATCCCGAAGAAAGTGAAGTCGCTCAGTCGCGTCTAACTCTGTGCGACCCCGTGGACTATAGGCTACCAGGCTTCTCTGTCCATGGGATTCTCCAGGTAAGAATACCGGAGTGGGTTGCCATTTCCTTCTCCAGGGGATCTTCCCGACCCAGGGATCGAACCCAGGTCTCCCGCATTGGAGGCAGACGCTTTAACCTCTGAGCCAGCAGGGAATCCCAAGGAAAGGCAATGTCAAAGAATGCTCAGACTACCATACGAGTGCACTCATTCCACATGCTAGCACGGTGATGCTCAAAATCTTTAAAGCTAGGTTTCATCAGTATGTGAACTGAGAACTTCCAGATGTACAAACTGGATTTACAAAAGGTAGAGGAGGTTGAGGAGGAGATTCCTTGGTGGCTCAGTGGTAAGGAATTGCCAGCCACTGCAGGGGACACAGGTTCCATGCCTGGTCTGAGAAGATCTCACATGCCACAGAACAGCTGAGCCCGAGCACCACAACCACTGACGCTCACGTGCCCTCGAGCCTGTGCTTTGCAGCAAGAGAGGCCGCCACAGTGAGAAGGCTGAGCACCGCAGCCAGAGAGCTGCCTCACTCAGCCCAACTAGAGAAGCCAGTGTGCACACAGCAACGAAGGCCCGGCACAGACCAGAATACATCAACAAACAAACTGTTAAAAAAGAAAAGGCACAGGAACCAGAGATCACATTGCCAGCATCCACTGGATCATAGAAAAAGCAAAGGAATTCCCAAAAAAATCTACTTCTGCTTCATTAACTATGCTAAGGCCTTTGATTGTGTGGATCACAACAAACTGGAAAATTGTTACAGATAGGAATACTGGACCACCTTACCTGTCTCCTGAGAAACCTGTATTCAGGGCAAGAAGGAATAGTTATACCTTACATGGAACAACTCACTGGTTCAAAATTGGGAAAGGAATATATCAAGGCTGTATGTTTCAACCTGCTTATTCAACTTCTATGCAGAGTACATCATGTGAAATGCCAGGCTGGATGAATCACAAGCCAGAATCAAGATTGCCAGGAGAAATATCAATAATCTCAGATATGCAAATGATTCCAGGAGGAGGGCACAGCAACCCACTCCAGTATTCATGCCTGGAGAATCCCATGGACAGAGGAGACTGGCGGGCCACTGGGTCGCAAAGAGTCGGACACGACTGAAGGGGCTGAGCACACGCGTGCAGATGACACCACCCTCACGGCCGAAAGTGAGGAGGAGCTGAAGAGCCTCTGGATGAAGGCGAAAGAGCAGAGTGAAAAAGCTGGCTTAAAGCTCAACATTCAAGAAACTAAGATCACGGCATCTGGTCCCATTACATGACATCACCCTTACGGCAGAAAGTGAGGAGGAGGTGAAGAGCCTCTGGACGAAGGCGAGAGCTGGCTTAAAGCTCAACATTCAAGAAACTAAGATCACGGCATCTGGTCCCATCACTTCATGGCAAACAGATGGGGAAACAATGGAAACAGTGACAGACTTTATTTTCTCGGGCTCCAAAATTACTTCAGATGGTGACTGCAGCCATGAAATTCAAAGATGCTTGCTCCTTGGAAGAAAAGCTATGGCAAACCTAGACAACGTATTAACAAAGCAGAGACATCACTTTACCAACAAAGGTCTGTATAGCCAAAGCTACGGTTTTTCCAGGAGTCATGCATGGATGTGAGAGTTGGACCATAAATAAGGCTGAGTGCTGAAGAACTGATGCTTTCAAACTGTGGTGCTAGAGAAGAGTCCTGACAGTCCCTTGGACTGCAAGGAGAACAAACCGGTCTATCCCAAAGGAAATCAATCCTGAATATTCACTGGAAGGACTGATGCTGAAACTGAAGCTCCAATATTTTGGCCACCTGATGGGAAGAGTCAACTCATTGTAAAAGATTCTGATGCTAGGAAAGATCGAGGGCAGGAGGAGAAGGCAGAAGCGAGGATGAGATAGTTGGATGGCATCACTGACTCAGTGGACATGAGTCTGAGCAAGCTCTGGGAGATAGTGAAGAAAAAGGGAAGTCTGATGTGCTACATATATAGTTCATGGGGTTGCAAAGAGTTGGACATGACTTAGTGACTGAGATTCTTATATGTGAGATTATTATTACTTGAGAGTAGACAATGATAACCGAAAAAGACGTACTATAAAATCTAGAGAATACACAATAAAAATCACAGAGAGACTTGCCTGCTGGTCCAGTAATTAAGACTCCACGCTTCCAATGCAGGGGGCATGGGTTCAGTCCTTAGTCAGGAAACTAAGATCCTGCATATCGTGCGGCATGGCAAAAAATAATAATAATTAACAGAGATATAGCCAGTTAGCTGAGTGAAGATAAAATGGAATTTTGAAACAGACTTGTTTAATAAGAAAGCAAAAATAAGATAAACAGGGCTTTCTTGGTGAACAGTCAAAAATAAATAAATAAAATTATGGTTTTTTTTAAAAGATTAAGGAGCCTTTAAAAAAATAAATAAAGCAAAGGTTAAAAAAAAAAGATAAATAAAACAAAGATGGGACAAATATAAAAGAAATAGCAAGATGGTAATTTTAAGACCAAGATGTCAATTTCATTAAATAGAAATCTTCTAAACTCTTAAGTTACAATGCAGAGACTGTTAGACTGTATAAAAAATGAGACCCAACTACTGGCTGTCTCAAGAAATGAACTCTAATATAAAAACAAAAATAAGCTAAATGTAAAAGGCTGGAACAGAGGAGGAGAAACAAGTTAGAACAGAAATCTTTTTGGAATTTTGCTTCATTTCTCTTTATGTTAGCTCATTGTTAGCAAATAGAATTTTCTTTTTTTTTTTGTCATGCCACATGGCATGGAATCTTAGTTCCCAGACCAGGGATCAAACTTGGGCCCTTGACAGTGAAAGCATGGAGTCCTAATCACTGGTCAACCAGGGTATTCCCTAAGTGCAACAGATTTTTTTATGTTGATTTTGTGCCCCACAATTTTACCATATTTATTATTTCTTTTTCCCCAGAAAATTTAAAAATATCCCATTTATTATCAGGAAGTTAAAGCTGAAACTCCTTATAGCTTCACAGAAATGTTTTCACTGAAATATATACTTTCCCTATTTTCTTTTTATTGAGGTACACTGATTTACATATATGAACCCCAGGTGTACAACACAGTGATCCACCATCTTAGAGTTTACACTCCGTTCATCGTCGTTATGAAATATCGGCTGTATTCCCTGCGCTGTGCAGTACACCCTCATAGATTACTCACTCTACACATGGACATAAAGAGGCAGACTGCACTTCTTAATCCCCTACCCGTGTCTTGCTCCTTCTTATCCAGTCTCTAATACTTGTGGTGGGGTCTTTGGGGTTTTCTACATGCAAAGTCATGTCATCTGCAAATAGTGGCAGCTTCACTTCTTCCTTTCCAAGCTGGGTGCCTTTTATTTCTTTATCTTGCCTAACTGCTCTTGCCAGGTTTTCCAGGACTGCGTTGAATAAGAGTGGTGAGAGTGTGCATTTTTGTCTTGCTTCTGATTTTAGAGGTAACTTTCCATTTTTCTCCACTGATTATGATGTTAGCTATGGGCTCATCCTGTTGCTGTTTATTTGCTAAGTCGTATCTGACTCTTCCATGACCCCATGGACTGTAAGCCCTCCGGGTTCCACAGTCCATGGAAATTTTTAGGCAAGAAAACTGGAGTGGGTTGTCATTTTCTTCTCCAGGGATCTTCCCAACCCAGGGATCAAACCCATCACCACGTATGGCCCTTATTATGTTGAGGTACATTCCTTCTATGCTCACTTTATCTTTTTTAAACCATAAATGGTGGAGAAGGAAATGGCAACCCACTCCAGTATTCTTGCCTGGAGAATCCGATGAACAGAGGAGCCCGGTGGGCTACAGTCCACAGGGTCACGAAGAGTCTGACACGACTGAGCGACTTCACTTTCACTTTCACAGCTATAACAGACTAACACTGTTAGTTAACAGTTAGCAGTGTTAACTGTGTTAGTTAACAGTGTTAATTAACAGTTAGCAATGTTAGTTGTTAGTTAACAGTATTAGTTAACCGAGATTAACAATTACTGCTGTAATTACTAACACTGATTCTGTATTAAAAAAATAATAATAATAAAAATAAACCATAAATGGGTGTTGAATCAAATCCTTTTTCTTCGTCTATTGAGAAAATCATAAGGTTTTCATCCTTTGTTTTGTTAATGTGGTATATCATATTGATTTGGGGATACTGAACCATCTTTGAATCCCTGGGATAAGTCCCACTTGATCATGGTGTATGGTCCTTTTAATGTATTGTATTTGGTTTGCTAGTGTTTTGTTGAGGATTTTTCAATCTGTGTTCATCAGACATGGTACCATGTGTGTGTGCTGTTATCTGCTTTTGTAATCTGGGTGATGCTGGCCTTAAAAATGAGTTATGAAGCATTCCCACCTCTTCAGTTTTCTAGAATAGTTTGAGATAAATAGGTATTAACTATGCTTTGGTCTCCATGCAGACCAACTCCTGATCGCCCCATTAAGTAGCAGCGACCCTATCTACTCTTAGTAATTGGGGTCTATTTTCCCCTCCTTCTTTGCCTGCTGGTTTGCCAGCATGAGGAGATCAAAATGACCTGGTGGAATTTGCAGATCCTGGTTCAGTGGAGGCGTCCTTCCCTGGAAGCAGAGGAAGTTCCCTTTGGAAGTGTTCCCTACCTGGGAACCAGGGGGTCTAACCCAGCAGAGCTTAATGCTACAGAGACAGAAGTCGCTAAGTCTGCAAGTGGGTCGCTGAGTATGGCGGTGAGCAACAGGGGGCTCAACCCCTTGGGCTCTTGGGCCTGTGTCGCTGCTCCTGGATGCAGTGTACGCGCCCCAAGTCCTCACGGCCCTGCCCTAGAGCTGGGACTTTACCTAAGTCTTTAAGAAGCCGTTCCGTCTTCCCATTAGACTGGCTGCTTACAGCTAATACAGAATGCTACAGAAGTGGTGGGCCCCAGGGCAGCTCACGCTTTTGCACTGTGGTGCTGCAGTCCACGGGGCTGCCAAGAGGGAGACACGACTGAGTGACTGAACAACAAATGGCAACTCACACACTGTTGTCCATGTTTCACCGTAAAATGAGCTCCTTTTTCTTTTTAAGGGAAAACCTTTTTTAAGTGGAACTTTGTTGTTGTTGCTCACTCAGCCGTGTCCGACTCTCTGCGACCCCATGGGCTGCAGCGCGCCAGCCTTCCCTGTCCTTCACCGTCTCCTGCAGTTGGCTCAAACTCAGGTTCATTGAGTCGATGATGCCATCCAACCATCTCATTCTCTGCCACCCCCTTCTCCTCTGGCCCTCAACCTTTCCCACCATCAGGGTCTTTCCCACTGAGTCAGCTCTTTGCATCAGGTGGCCAAAGTACTGGAACTTCAGCTTCAGCATCAGTCCTTCCAAAGAATATTCAGAGTTGATTTGTTTAGTACCAACTGATTTGCTCTCCTTGCAATCCAAGGGACTCTCAGAAGTCTTCTCCAATACCATAGTTCAAAAGCATCAATTCTTCGGTGCTCAAAAGGCACTCAGCCTTCCTTATGGTCCAATGCTCACATCCATACATGTTCTTGTTGTTCAGTTACGTAACCCTGTCCAGCTCTTTGTGATCCCATGGACTGCTGCACGGCAGGCTTCTCTGTCCTTCATCTCCTGGAGCTTGCTCAGACTCATGAAGGGGAGGACAGAGGATGAGATGGTTGGATGCCATCACTGACTTGATGGACATGAGTTTGAGCAAGCTCCGGGGGTTAGTAGCAGACAAGGAAGCCTGGTGTGCTGCAGTCCATGGGGCTGCAAAGAACCAGACACGACTGAGCAACTGTACTAAATCAGATAGGACCTTGGCTTTGCTACCGAACTGGCCTTAACAAAAGCCCTCACTACCTGGTCTGCTGCTGCCGCTGCTGCCAAGTCGCTTCAGTCGTGTCCGACTCTGTGCAACCCCACAGACGGCAGCCCACCAGGCTGCCCCGTCCCTGGGATTCTCCAGGCAAGAACACTGGAGTGGGATGCCATTTCCTCCTTCCAGGCATGAAAGTGAAAAGTGAAAGAAGTCGCTCAGTCCTGTCGGACTCTTCCAGACCCCATGGACTGCAGCCCACCAGGTTCCTCCACCCATAGGATTTTCCAGGCAACAGTACTGGAGTGGGCTGCCATTGCCTTCTCCGGCCTTCTCCGCTGTCTGGTCTAAAATAAGGCTTTCCTCTCTCATTTCTCTGTCACAGTACATGCTGCTCGTTCCCTGCATAGTTCCGTTCACGATGAGTAATTGTCTTGTGTGTTTATCTGCCTCCTCCCACTGCAGCTAGTAGAGACGCTCCGGAGAGCGGGGGTGCATCCAGCCTTTTACACTGCTGCTATCACATAGATTCAATCATATATATCATATACGTATACATGTCAACCACATATACATATCATATATACGTATATATCAGCAATCATGTAGATTGCTACAGGTCATGGGGTCGCAGAGTCGGACACCTCAGAGCGACTGAACTGAACTTCCTTGCCCGACTGCCCCGGGGGCCAAATGTGTCCACCGAGGGGCCGCCGCCGCCCACGCTGCCCTGTGCGCTCCCAGACCCTGGCGAAGGCCCACCTTGCCTCACAGGAGCGTTCCCGGGTAGCCGCCCTGAAGAGTCCGACCGGCTCCTAGGACGCGCCACCAGCCTACGTGATTCGCCCACGTAACAGGCCAGGCGCCGAGGGCCCGACCGCTCATAACGCTTCTGATTGGCCCGCGCCATTTCCTGCTTCCGGGTTGCGGTCCAAACAACGGCCTATCTCTCGGCGGCCGGGCCAGGAGAGAGAGGCCATTGGCCGTCGCCCTGAGCAGGGGCGGGGCATAGCGTCGGAACGCGCGCCGGGACCATTGTCTCCTGGAGAGCCGAGCGGGGCCGCCGAGAGCCGAGTAGAACCGGGCGACCCGAGTGCGACCCGAGCCGCACAGGCTGGCCGGAAGCGGAGCCGAGCGCGGCCGGAAGGAGCCGAGCGCGCCCGCAGGGCCTCAGCGGCGACGGGGCGTGGGCCCGGCCGCGCCGGAGCCATGGCGGCCGAGGGGACCGATGTGGTCGGAGGAGGGCCTCTCGGAGGCTGCCTGACCAAGGACAGCTTGCTGCAGGCTAAGTGCCCCGACGCGGCCCCGAGCCGGCGGCGTGGCTCGGCGCGCTCACGAGACGCCGAGCGCCGCGCCTACCAGTGGTGCCGAGAGTACTTGGGCGGGGCCTGGCGCCAGGCGCGGCCGGAGGAGCTGAGGGTTGACCCAGTGAGGTGGGAGGTCAGGGGTCACCCCCTCCTGTGCGCGCGCCGGGTCGGGCTCGGGCCCTGGGGACCCTCGGCGTTCCTGGGCCGGGGGCGGGCCGGGGGCGCGGGGCGCGGGGGCTGGACGCCGGGCCGGTGGAGCGGACGGCGGGCTGAGCGCGCCCTGCTGTGGGTCTGCAGCGGAGGCCTCAGCAACCTGCTCTTCCGCTGCTCGCTGCCCGACCACCTGCCCAGCGTTGGCGAGGAGCCCCGGGAGGTGCTGCTGCGGCTGTACGGGGCCATCCTGCAGGTGAGGGGCGAGTGAGGGCCGCCGTGGCCTTGGGACCCCTCGCCCAAGTCTGGCAGGTGGTGTGGCCCCCACTGCGCAGTGGAGAACACTAAAGTTCAGGGGTTGAGTATTTTGTCCATTATGATACCAATGCCTGCGCTCTGGATCCCCCCCTCCCCCGCCCCCCGGCGGTGAGTCCCAGCTGTTGTGGGAGGAGCAAGTCGACCCTCGTGTGTGTTAGCGTCCCTTTGCCATTGGCCCTTTGTGACTGTGGTCCCTTCACTGTCCATCTTCCTTCAGGGCGTGGACTCTTTGGTCCTTGAAAGTGTGATGTTCGCCATACTTGCAGAGCGGTCGCTGGGGCCCCAGCTCTACGGAGTCTTTCCAGAGGGCCGGCTGGAACAGTACATCCCAGTACGAGCCCGGCCCTGACCTACCCGAAGCACTTCCTTACCCCCCAACCCCCTTCCCAGTGTCTGCCTTCACATCCCTCACCCCAGGTAGGGAATTTTCCCCAAGCCCTGACTCCACCCCACCTCCCTTCCCCCACCCTTCCCCCACCTGCCCCAGCCCCTTCACCACCCTGATAGGTTCCTGGGTGCAGAGCCGGCCACTGAAGACACATGAGCTTCGAGATCCAGTGTTGTCTGCAGCCATTGCCACGAAGATGGCTAAGTTCCATGGCATGGAGATGCCTTTCACTAAGGAGCCCCACTGGCTATTCGGGACCATGGAGCGGTGAGTCAGGAGCCCGCACATGACTGAAGCCCCAAGCTGCCAGTCACTCCTCTGGGCTGCAACTGAATGTATCTGATGCTCTGTCCTCCCCTCCAGGAGAGTGAAGCCAGTGTCCCACTGTCTAATATGACCTCTTACAGAACAGACTTCCAGAGATTGCCAGACAAGCCATTCAGTGACAGACAGGCAGGACAGCCTGGCCGAGGGGAGAGGGGAGGGATGGTACACTGAGTGGATCCTGTTATTTGGGCTTTAGGTACTTAAAGCAGATCCAGGACCTGCCCCCTACCGGCCTTCCCCAGATGAACCTGCTGGAGATGTACAGCTTGAAGGATGAGATGGGCAACCTCAGGTGGGGGCAGACAGGACAGGGTAGGGGCAGGGGTCTGGGAGGGGGCTGGACAGAGAGCACAGGAAGTGTGGGGTGTGGGCACCTAGTGGGGTCCTCCCCAGGATTTGCTGAGGGCTAGAATCAAGGCCTAGCCCACAAAGATGCTTCTGACCCTCCTTTGTCACTCTGGCTCAGGACCCATGCCCCTGTTCCCCTACAGGAAGCTGCTAGACACTACCCCATCACCAGTGGTCTTTTGCCACAATGATATCCAAGAAGGTAAGAGAAGGCATCTGAGTCTCCCAGCCTCAGGTGAGGGGGGCCAGAGGGCCCTGGAGTGACCAGAATCTCACCACTTTCCTCCAGGGAACATCTTACTGCTCTCAGAGCCTAAAAACACCGACAGCCTCATGCTGGTGGACTTCGAGTACAGCAGTTATAACTACAGGTGAGGGTGAGCAGATGGCCTCCCGTGGGCCTGTTCCTACAGTGCCCTAGAAAGGCTGACCAGGCCTTCATCTCTGCATCTTAGCTGCCCAGGGTATTTGGGGCTGAGTGTCCACCTTATTCCCTCAGGGGCTTTGACATTGGGAACCATTTTTGTGAGTGGGTTTACGATTATACCCACGAGGAGTGGCCTTTCTACAAAGCACAGCCTGCAAACTACCCCACTGAGGGACAGCAGGTATGTGGGCCAGAAGCTGGGGCAGCAGGACCTGGCCTGTGCGAGAGAAGAAGGGTAAAGTCTGGGAGGAATGGTGAGGAAGGGTGTTCACTGGGAAATCCTCACCAGGCGTCCCACTTCCTGACTCTGGTCTCTTGATCTCAGCTCCATTTCATTCGCCACTACCTGGCAGAGGTGAAGAAAGGTGAGGCCATCTCCCAAGAGGAGCAGAGGAACCTGGAAGCAGATTTGCTGGTGGAAGCTAATCGGTGAGGGGAGGCAGGTGGCAGGGTAGAGCAGGATGCAGAGGAAGAGTAGACGCCGGGCTGCAGGTGAGGTGTCAGTGCAGAGTGGCGGCAGGAGGCCAGGGTGAGGTCTGAGGCTGGTGGAGAACAGTTTGAGACGGGGAAGAGTCAGGACAGGGTGGCTTAGGGCGACGGGGAGCAGTCAGAGCCTTGGGGCGCGTCCGTCCTGGTGGCGGGGCTCAGGCGGCGCCGGGTGTCCTCTGAACGCTTCTCCTGCCCTTAGGTATGCCCTGGCATCTCATTTCTTTTGGGGTCTCTGGTCCATTCTTCAGGCATCCATGTCCACTATAGAATTTGGTTATTTGGTAAGTAACCCAGGTACGTGCGATAGATGTGGGGAGGGAGCGCATCAGGGGCCTCGGGCCCTCTCGGACATCTATGCGTAGTCAGGTGGCCATGGGCAGACTGAGGGGCTGGGGGGTGCTGGGCCCAAGCATTCTCACCATCTGGGAATTCTTTGCCTAGGAGTATGCGCAGTCTCGGTTCCAGTTCTACTTCCAGCAGAAGGGCCGGCTGACCAGCTTGCACCCCTCATCCTGATTCCGCCTCCAACTCCTGGCATTTCTCCTGGAGCCTCCAGGGCAGGACCTTGGGGGGAGGGGCACAGGGGAAGCCCTAGGGGGCTGGGCTGAGCCGCACTGAGACTGGAGTTAAGGAGGCTGATCTCCCCCGGACCCCAGGTTCCCCCCGCGGGAAGTGGGCAGAAGCCCTGGCGTATGCACCATAAGACAATAAACTCGCTGCACCCCTCATGCCCTGTCCTAGCCCTCCTTGGGTGTTGTGGAAAGCACCCACCAAGAATTGCACACAGATTGACCAAGGACCACTGCAATGAGCCTCGCGTTCCCCTCCTGAGAAGTACAGCTGTTGGGTGATCTGGGCTTGATGCTGGTCAGGGGCCATTCTGCCAGTGGGAGCCGTCTGCACCCCCCATCCCTGGCTGCAGCTTCAGTTCAGTTCAGTCGCTCAGTCGTGTCCGACTCTTTGTGACCCCATGAATTGCAGCACGCCAGGCCTCCCTGTCCATCACCAACTCCCGGAGTTCACTCAGACTCACGTCCATCAAGTCCGTGATGCCATCCAGCCATCTCATCCTCGGTCGTCCCCTTCTCCTGCCCCGAATCCTTCCCAGCATTAGAGTCTTTTCCAATGAGTCAACTCTTCGCATGAGGCCAAAGTACTGGAGTTTCAGCTTTAGCATCATTCCCTCCAAAGAACACCGAGGGCTGATCTTCAGAATGGACTGGTTGGATCTCCTTGCAGCCCAAGGGACTCTCAAGAGTCCTCCAGCACCACAGTTCAAAAGCATCAGTTCTTCGGCACTCAGCCTTCTTCACAGTCCAACTCACATCCATACATGACCACAGGAAAAACCATAGCCTTGACTAGATGGACCTTAGTTGGCAGAGTCCTGTCTGCTTGCAGCTTAGATCTGATAAATCCCTGGGGGACTTGGGCTGGGTACTGGGGAGTCACGGCTGCAAAGAGGGCCCTGAGGCGGGGCTGCCCCACCCTCAGCGCTGGCCCTCAGGGAACAGGAGGCACAGCTGACACCCGGACGACCTTTTCCCTACATTCAGCTATTTTTAGTTCAAATGCCGCCCTCCTCACGTGAGCCCCGTTGGGCACCCCCAGGCTCCCAGACCTTTGAGAGAGCTTCAGCTTGCAGAAACCCGCTCTGCGTCCCCACTCCTGATTCTCGTCGTGAGGCGGGGGTAGATTCTCGTTGCGCCCCGTATCTGTTCTCAACCCAAATTCGGGAGTGGGTGTCAGGTTCCCGGCGAGGGCGGGTCTTAGGTGGCCTGCCCTGAAGGACGTGCGGACACGGGCCAGAGCGACTGGCCGCACAATCGAACAGGAGCAAACCTTAGCTGTGAGTGGAGTTGCGGGCTAGCTCGGGCCGCCGACCGGGCCAGGGCTCTGAGCTCGCGTAGGGGTGGGGGTGTGGGGGAAAGGGTGGGTGGAGGCTGGTGCCAAGGTCCCACGTGACACGGCTAGGGGTACGCACATCCCGCCTCCAAACCAGACCTACTCCGCTTCCGAGGCCACTCACCCCCACCCCCGAGGCCGCCCTTTGCTGTCCTCGGGGTTTCTGAACTTTTCAAGGCCTTGACCCCCTTGCCGACCACCGCACCATTGTGCGAAAGTTCTGAGGCGGTTGGCGAGGCTGAAGGACCGACCTGCGGCCAGGGGTTGGGGGAAACCAGGACACGACGCGGGGCTGGCCCAGGGAGGGAGGCGGGGGCGGGCCAGGAGCGCGGACAACGGTGGGGGCGGAGCCTCGGCTCGGCGGCTGAGCCTGCCCACGCCCCCTCCTGCCGCCTCCCAGGTGCCAAGCAACCCCCAGGATGGCGGAAGCGCACCAGGCTGTGGCCTTCCAGTTCACTGTGACCCCAGAGGGGGTCGACTTCCAGCTCAGTCGGGAGGTGCTGAAACAGATCTATCTGTCTGGGGTCAGGTCCTGGAAGAAACGCCTGATTCGCATCAAGGTGGGCGCAGGCGGTCCTGGCCTCTATCTCCCAGCAGGTGCAGAATCCAGCCTTCCAGGGAAGCAGAGGCCAGGTGTCAGCTGCTGCCCGTTGTCAAGGTCCTCCTCCCCTCCTTGGGCTGGCAGCTCTGCTGAGTGACAGGCTCCAGCCCTGCAGAGCCCAGAGGGGTGCTCAAGGTGGGCGGGGGGGGGGGGGGGGTGGTCCTGGGGCACAGCAGTCAGGTGCTGCAGGTGTGGGATTTGGAGGAGTGAAAGCGGGCAAAGGCCGCACAGGTCTCCGCTCACTGAGCCCTTCCTGCTCTGTGAGCATGCCTGTTTCTGCCCGCAGAATGGCATCCTAAGGGGCGTGTACCCTGGCAGCCCCACCAGCTGGCTGGTCGTGGTTATGACAACAGTGGGTTCCTCCTGCTACAACGTGGACGTTTCCATGGGACTGGTCTATTATATCCAGAGATGGCTTCCTGAGGGGTAAGAAGCAAGGCCATGAGAGAGGGCCGGGTGGGCTCTGTGGCCGGGACTCCTGGGCCTGCAGGACACTGGCCCCTGGAGGCCACAGGGCAGCCCTCCCTGGAGGTGGCCGCCGGCTCGGTCCCTGCTTCTGGGAGTTCGTGTGTGAGGCCCTCAGGCGCTCAGATGTGAGTGTATCCAGGGAGTTTCTCCGCCTCTGGTGCCTACCCCGGATGGCTTTATGTATATCAGGGCTGTAGAATCAGAATTTCCCTGCAGGGTGGCCTCCAGTGGAGCCGCTGCAGGCCTCTCCTCTTCTCTGACAGACGTCCCTACCGGACCCCATACACCCGGACGCTCCTCAGCATGGCTGTCTTCTCCACGGGCGTCTGGGTGATGGGCATCTTCTTCTTTCGCCAAACCCTGAAACTGCTTCTTTCCTACCACGGTTGGATGTTTGAGATGCACGGCCAGACCAGCCACTTGACCAGAGTCTGGGCTGTGAGTGGGAGCCAGTGGAGGGGTCCAGGAATCTGGTTTGAGACCGCGGGGCCTCACTTTGGGTTCTGAGCTGGAGGGGACAACCAGGCAAGGTGCTGGTGCCCGGCAGGGTGGGTCCCGGTTCCGAGGGTCTGGGGCAGCCCCTCCAGCGTTTGCTACTTTCTGCTCTTTCCTGCAGCCTCCCCCTCAACATTCTCTACTCTGCATCCTCAGGTCTGCGTCCGCCTTCTGTCTGGCCGACGGCCCATGCTCTACAGCTTCCAGACGTCTCTGCCCAAGCTGCCGGTGCCCAGCGTGCCAGCCACAGTTCATCGGGTGAGGGCCTGGGTGCAGGGCAGGCTGGACTCAAAGAACTCACTCAGACATGAGACTGCCACTTACAAAGAGTCAGCCTGAGAGGGAGCCATGAGGCTGGGCTTGGAGGAAGGTCAGGACACAGGCGGCTCCTGCTGCCTGGCCCTCACACTGATGCTGACTTGCCTGGACAGTACCTGGAATCCGTGGAACACTTGTTGGATGATGAGCAATATTATCGAATGGAGACGCTGGCCAAGGAGTTCGAGGAGAAGACTGCCCCCAGGCTGCAGAAGTACCTGGTACTCAAGTCCTGGTGGGCAACCAACTACGTGAGTGCTACCTGCTAGGCTCACCCTCACCCGGCCTGTGTGCTGGCTGCTCACGCCCCACCCCCGGCCCCGCCGCTAACCTCCCACCCACCCCCAGGTGAGCGACTGGTGGGAGGAGTACGTCTACCTGCGGGGCAGGGACCCCCTCATGGTCAACAGTAACTACTACGTCATGGTAAGAGCCCCGTGCTCACCGCGCCCCCACTCTGGCCTCGGGGCAAAGCCTGGGGGACGGCTCAGAGCCGCGGTGGCAGTTTCCACGGGCAAGCGGAGGTTCTGGAGTGAGGCCTGAAGCAGAGGGAAGATGGGGCTGCGTGTCCCACAGCAGTCGCCAGGAGGCTGCTTACAGGTGATGCAAATACTGGGCATCCGGGGAGCCGAGCCGACCCCGCAGCCTGATGCTGTCCCCTGGGCTCCTCTGCTCACTGCCCTGCCCAGCTCGGGCTCTGTCACTTCCTTCCTTGCTCTCCCACTGGCTTTCCAGCCTTGACTTCCCAAGCTGTCCTGACAGCAGGGAACTTCCTTAAGTGCGTCTCAAGTAGACCCAGAGTCACTGCTCTTAGGGCTCAGGTCCCTAACCTGCCGGTCCCTACCCCATGGGAGCGGCCCTCTTCCTGCTCCGAGGCCAAGGCTGCAGAACCCACCGGGGGTGCCGCCCAGCCACAGACCTGCTCGCCTTCTCCTCTCCTTCTTCCAAAGCACATTTCAAGTAGGGTGCTGCCATGCCCCTCCTCCACAAAGCTATCTTTCTAGAAACCTATGTGCAGCTTGTCTAGGCCAGAGGTTTTAAGCTGTTCTGTGGTGGCAGAACCTCTTCCTCCAAGAAAAATAAATAAAATGTCAACAGCTCCAAGGGGTTTGGAAAAGAAGCTCAGGTGGAAGCCAGGGCAGGGGGTGACATGACCAGTCATGTGTTTCACCTCTGGTACTTGGCCTCAGAGAGTGTGCAGGATGGACTGGGGAAAGGGGCCGAGACACCCCAGACAGAGGGCCCCCTGTGCACACGCGCCACGGCCTCCCTGCAGGCTCTGCTGTCTCCCTGCAGGACCTCGTGCTTGTCAAGAACACAGACATGCAGGCTGCCCGCCTGGGAAATGCTGTCCACGCCATGATCACGTATCGCCGTAAACTGGACCGTGAAGAGATCAAGCCTGTGAGTTGTGTTGGGGGTGCGGGCGTGACCGGAAGAGGGGCCGCCATCTGAGCCGTACTGGGCCTTCCTCCCAGGTGATGGCACTGGGCCTTGTGCCCATGTGCTCCTACCAGATGGAGAGGATGTTCAACACCACTCGCATCCCGGGGAAGGACACAGGTATGGGGTCGCACCCGGGCGCCCGTGCTGGGGCCTGGGTGGAGGCCCCTCCCTGCCAGCCATGGGCCCACCACGCCAGTGCCCTGCTGCCTGCTGCTCCCTGAGCATCCTCAGCATGTTAGGGTCGTGACACTGCGAAAGATAGTCAGTTTGTGGCCGATAGTAGACACCTACTGTTTACAGGCACGATGCTACTGCTGGGGCCCTGAGAGGCCAGGACGGAGCCCCTCCCTGCAGGGCTCCTGGCACACAGGAAGAGCCTCCTGCACAAGAGCAGGAGGGAGCCTAACAGGGCTCCTGCCTTGAGGGGCCTGTAGAGCAGGAGGGCGGGCTTGCCCAGGGCCACCAGAGCGGCGCCTGCATTTCTGTCTCCAGCACAGCCTGTGATTTCCTAGAGCTCCAGGTTCCTCTTCTGTGAAATGCCTCATGGGACTGTGGTTGGCATTAAGTGAGAGACGGGGAAGCTCTGGCTCGATGCCCAGAGGTTGGCGGAAGGCAGGCCCGGCGGAGGCCCTCGTGGCCGCCTGGTGTGGGGCCGGGGGCCTTCGGGGAGGCGTGTGGGGCGGGGGCCCTGCTTCTGCCTGAGCCCACCCTGGCCTCCGCCACAGACGTGCTCCAGCACCTCCCGGACAGCAGGCACGTGGCCGTCTACCACAAGGGCCGCTTCTTCAAGCTGTGGCTCTACGAGGGCTCCCGCCTGCTCAAGCCTCGGGACCTGGAGATGCAGTTCCAGAGAATCCTGGACGACCCCTCCCCACCCCAGCCTGGGGAGGAGAGGCTGGCGGCCCTCACTGCAGGGGGAAGGTATTGGGGCCCACGCTGGGGCACCAGGAGGAGAGGAGTTCAGTCCCACGTGCCACCCTGGAGCTCAGGCAGGAGGCCTGACGGAGGGACGTAGGCCCGGTGTGCCCGGTGTTGACCAGGACCTGCCGTCGTCAGGAACACCGGTGGCAGCAACAGGGAGTCGCTGCTGTGACCTCTAACTGCTGCTGGCTGGATGGGGGTGTGCAGAGACTGCAGACACAGGTCCTGGGCAGGGCTCTCATCCTGCAGGGGGCCCCGCTCACTCTGCCCTTGTGCCCTCAGAGTGGAGTGGGCGCAGGCACGCCAGGCCTTCTTCAGCTCTGGCAAGAACAAGGCTGCCCTGGACGCCATCGAGCGCGCTGCGTTCTTCGTGGCTCTGGACGAGGAGTCTCACCACTACGACCCAGAGGACGAGGCCAGCCTCAGCCTCTACGGCAAGGCCCTGTTGCACGGCAACTGCTACAACAGGTACACGCCCCGGCTCCCCCGCTCGCGGGCCCCGGAGCTCCCCCCGCCTCCCCCGCTGCCCTTCTCCTCCCGCTGCAGGTGGTTCGACAAGTCCTTCACACTCATCTCTTTCAAGAACGGCCAGCTGGGACTCAACACAGAGCACGCGTGGGCAGACGCCCCTATCATAGGGCACCTCTGGGAGGTAACAGGCCCCGGGAGGGGCCCTGCAGCGCAGGCTTGGGGTGGGGTGGCAGGGCAAGGACAGCCTCTCAGCCTGACCTTCCCCTGCAGTTTGTCCTGGGCACCGACTCCTTCCATCTGGGCTACACAGAGACGGGGCACTGTCTGGGCAAACCCAACCCTGTGCTGCCCCCGCCTCAGCGACTCCAGTGGGACATTCCTGAGCAGGTGTGCGGGCCGAGAAGGGGCAGGGGTGGCTGTGTGAGAGTGGCAAGGGCCTGAGATGCCCTGCAGGCCTCCCCTTTGTCCCAGCCCCACTCTCAGGGGGAAGGTCCGAGTGTCTCTTATGGTCCAGACTGACTCCAGGGAGAACAGAGACCCCAGGACCGTCTGGGGGTTGGAGAAAAACGTGAGGCGTGAGCTCATGTCTGGGAAGCACCTGTCAGTGCCCGCTCCCCCGCAGAGCCCAGCCCCGCCTCTGCACTAACGCCCCCAGCCTGTCTGTGGCGTCTCCTCCTGAGGCCATCGAGGCCTGCCCAGCCTTGCCTTCCTCCGTTACTAACCCTCAGGCCTTCTGGACATGACCCTGGAGCCCTGCTGGAGAGCTCTGCCCCCAGCTGACCTCTCCGTGTCTTGGCAGTGCCAGGCTGTCATCGAGAGTTCCTACCAGGTGGCCAAGGCTCTGGCGGACGACGTGGAGCTGTACTGCTTCCAGTTCCTGCCCTTTGGCAAAGGCCTCATCAAGAAGTGCCGGACCAGCCCTGACGCCTTCGTGCAGATCGCCCTGCAGCTGGCGCACTTCCGGGTAGGAGCCCTGGGCCGCCGAGCGGGCGGGGTGGCACCCGGGCCCACCCCAAGGTTCACCTTCTGTGTTCCCCAGGACAAGGGCAAGTTCTGCCTGACCTACGAAGCCTCGATGACTAGAATGTTCCGCGAGGGCCGGACAGAGACCGTGCGCTCCTGCACCCGTGAGTCCACAGCATTTGTTCAGGCCATGGTGCAGGGGCGCCACCCGGTAAGCCCCCGCGGCCTCGTGCTGAGGCGACCGCTTGGCCTCTGGGGGTTCGGGGTCAGACCCGCTCTTCACGGCCCTGTTTCTGCCCCCAGAACGAAGACCTCCGGCGTCTGTTCCGGAAGGCTGCGGAGAAGCACCAGAACATGTACCGCCTGGCCATGACAGGGGCGGGCATCGACAGGCACCTCTTCTGCCTTTACGTGGTCTCCAAGTACCTGGGGGTCGAGTCCCCTTTCCTGGCTGAGGTCAGTGTGGACGGGCGCGTCTGTCCGCAGGCCCGCTCTCGGTGGCCCTGCCTGCTCCACGCCCCTCCCAGGCCTGCGGACTGGCCGCGAGCAGCAGCCTTCCCTTGTCGAGTGGGTGTCGGCGTGAGGGGGGATGGACGGACCAGCATGACATGTCGGGGCGGCAGCGCCCATGAGGGAAGTGCAGAGGCTCAGGGGGACGGGGGTGTCCGGGCGGAGGGAGCCTTCAGTGCCCAGACAGCCACTGAGGCCGCGGTGTGGGATATGGAGCAACAGCTCGGGGTGCGGGTAGAGGCAGGGGCAGGACAGGCAGGTCCTGTGGTGGAGGGTTCTGTGCAGATGCTGTGACGGTGAGAACAGACCGGGGACCAGGGCCGCAGTCAGGAAGGCGCTGCGTCCGTCCCCTCTGCGTCCTCAGCCAGGACGCCTCAGGCACTGCCTGTCCGCGGGTGTGCAGCGCGTCTGACGGCAGGGCCTCCCTGTGGCAGGTGCTCTCGGAACCCTGGCGCCTCTCCACTAGCCAGATCGCTCAATTCCAGATCCGTATGTTCGACCCAAACAAGCACCCCAAACACCTGGGTGCTGGCGGTGGCTTTGGCCCTGTAAGTGCCCTTGAAGGTGGGCAGGTGGGCGGGACCAGGGGACGGGCGTGTCTTTGGAGAGTACAGGGACTCAAGGGGGTCAGACCAGAGGCAAGAGCACAGGCCTGGACCTGCCTGGCATGGGAACAGAATGGGTACCTATAGACCTGTTGGGAGGAAAGTGGATGGGAGCTCACCCCTGCTGGAGTGACCCTGCCTGAAGCTGATGCGCCCTCTGAAGGGGGCTTACAGAGAGTCCAGCTCTCCCACTGAGATTCACACAGGCTAGTTGGTCAGGGAACTGGCGACGCTGTGGAGAGAGGTGGTGCTCTTGAGCCTCCTGAGGGGACGCAAGGCCGTGGGTCCCCTGGTGGGGTCTGCAACCCTGTTTTCCCACGGCTTCCTGGGGGTGGGCCCCTTCCTGTGAACCTTGTGGGCAGAGCAAGGATAACATCAGCTTGGCTTTCAGATCTTCAAGGTCAGCTCACCTCTGCTTCTTTACCCTCCACGCTGCCTCAGGTGGCAGATGATGGCTACGGTGTTTCCTACATGATCGCAGGTGAGAACACCATCTTCTTCCACGTCTCCAGCAAGTTCTCCAGCTCAGAGACGGTGAGTCTGCCCTGCTGCTACTCCGCCTGAGGAGGGTCGGCCCAGGGCGCGTCGGGAAGGACCCTTGCTCCTGTGGCCAGGGGGCGGGGGCTTGCCTGGAGTTTGGTCTGAACTCTTGACTTCCACAGAATGCCCAGCGCTTTGGGAACCAGATCCGCCAAGCTCTGCTAGACATCGCCAATCTTTTCCAAGTTTCCAAGGCTGATGGCTAAGGGCTGGAGAGATGCCAGCTGCCCTTCTGTCCCCACAGAGTGGAGGAGGGGGCCTGTGGTCAGCCTTCAGGCACAGGGGTGGCAGCGCACAGGTGCCTAGGCTCCAAGAACATCTCCGGAAACAAGTGCTCCCCCAGCTGACACTGCTCCCTGAGGGCTCAGGTGGCAGAGGCAGGGCTGGAGGGAATCTTGATTTTTTTTCTTGCTAGATGCTAATAAAAATAAGGCTGTATGGTTCTGCTTTAGCCCTTAAGTACTTACGGGTTTTTTGGGGGGTGGGGGACTAGGAGGCCCTTCCCTTGCTCTAGCTCAGGCCAGTGAGGTGGCCAGGGAAGGGCTAGGGCTGGAGACTGTGAGAGGCTTCTGACCTGCCTTAAATACGGGTCTCTGCTGTCCACACCCACATATGCACTTGGAATAAATTCTTGCTTCAGAACCTCCACCCGCTCCCTGGTGCCACTGTTTGTCTGCTGGAACTAGGGCCCACCTGCCTCCTCTGCACCGACACGCCCTCTGCACCTCCCTGGGCAGGAGCACAGCTCTGTGCAAGCCTCGGCATAGGGAGGAGCTGCAGTCCCAGGCCTGAGTCTGGGTGCCAGGTGGTCGTGTCTGTGAGAGGACACAGGATAATCCGGAACAGGCATTCCTCCCTTCAGTCCAGCTTTTTATTAAAATAATATCACCAGTAAACAAAAAAATTAATATGAAAGTATAAGCGGGTACTCAGTTACCACTGCCACAAGGCTGAACAAATCTAGATCCCATTGCTCTGCTAGGTGCTGAGAGCCAAGTGTGCATCAGCCACAGTCCTCGGCCTTCTCTTATTAGCCAGTGTCTACCGAGCAGCCGCCGTCCACTTGGCTCTGTGTGGGAGATTCCATGGTGAACAAGGCACCGCGTGCCCACGAGGATGTCACCACTTGGTGAGGCAGGCACGGATCCGGGGACGGAGTGGCTGGCAGGGACACCAGGAGGCTTTTGAGTAATCCATTTAGCAAGAACTTACTGAGCACTCAGTGTGCTAAGCATGGGACACAGCAGTGAGCGGAACTGGCAAAAACAACCCCTCCCTGTGGGGCTTCAGAGTCTAGTGAGGGAGAAAGGCAATAACCAAGAAGAATGAGCAAATTACATAGTAAGTCAGATGCTAATCAGTGCTAAGGAGAAAAATAAGTGAGGGGAGGAACAAGGAAGGGATGGGTGGCGGTTTCAAACAGAGTGGCAGAGCCAGGCCTTCCCAAGTGGGGCCATTTGACTCAAACCAGCAGCAGAGAAGGGTGCAATCCATGTATATACCTGAGGGCAGAGTATTTCGGGCCAAGAGGGCAGCAAGAGTCAAAGCTTCATGGCGGGAGGAGCCTGCTGAGGTAGAGGAACTGTCCCTGAGGCCTGTGGCTGGCGTTAGGTCAGGGGAGGGGCAGGCCAGGCTGGCTTCTTGTCATGATGTGGGAGGCCACTGGGGTTTGAGCAGAGGATGACATAATCAGTTGTAAATTTTAATGGGATCATTCTGGCTAACCAGAATAATATTAGAACAAAGTAGGGCACAATACTCTGGCCACCTGATGAGAACTGACTCATGGGAAAAGACCCTGATGCTGGTAAAGATTGAAGAGGGGAGGAGAAGGGGACGACAGAGGATGAGATGGTTGGATGGCATCACCGACTCAATGGACACGAGTTTGAGCAAGCTCCGGGAGTTGGTGATGGACAGGGAGGCCTGGCGTGCTGCAGTCCATGGGGTCGCAGAGAGTGGGACACGGCTGAGCGCCTGAGCTGAACTGAGGGCACAGTGAGCATAGAGCAAGGTCTAGCAGCAAGCACTGCTCCAGGTGACGGTGGAGTTGGGAGAAACTATGGGGCTTAAACTAAGGGATGGAAAACCAAGAAACTAGGGAGCTGGCAAGGGTGGTTCACATTTTATTTGGATGACTGGGTGATTAAAATTTTTAAGTGTTTGAATCTGGCATGACTGTAAGAAACGTTTGTGAAAATGCCTAAAAATCTTGAAAATATAAATTGAAAGAAAGGAGAGTTAGGCTCCTGATAATAGCTTTGAAGCTTGTCAGAACCCTGAGAGCATGAGATGATTCCCAGGACGAAGGGTCCTAAGCTCTTTTTTTTTTCTTTTTTTTTCACTTCTAATTTTGTATTGGGCTGAAGTCCATGGGGTCGCTGAGAGTCAGACACGACTGAGCGACTTCACTCTCACTTTTCACTTTCCTGCATTGGAGAAGGCAATGGCAACCCACTCTAGCGTTCTTGCCTGGAGAATCCCAGGGACGGGGGAGCCTGGTGGGCTGCCGTCTATGGGGTCGCACAGAGTCGGACACGACTGATGTGACTGAGCAGCAGCAGCAGCATAACCAGTTAACAAACAATACCATGATAGTTTCAGGTGAACAACAAAGGCCATGCATGTACACATAGCCTCTTCTGAGTCTTGTGAGAAGCTCATTAAAATACAGCTATGTTCACAAAATGGTACACTCCGTTTCAGAGCTTTCTTGGGCTTCCAAAAGTACTTTCACAGACCTTTGCCTCTCAGGTGCCTGCATGATCTACCCTGGGAAACTGTCTGGATTTGGTTGGCCTCTGGGAGACATCAGCTTGCCCAGCCCTGGGAGAACAAGCTGGCTTTTAATTAAGGTTAAATTCAAAGTTCTTTTATCTATCTGTTCTTGGTTGAAATAAGAGAAGAAACCACAATGCTAAACCAGGGTATAAACTTCCCGATAATTACGCACCGGATGCAAATCTGTATTCGTAACCCACAGATGTATGGATCTGCACTATTAGTTGAGGCTAGCAGTCATAGCAGACAAAGCCGGAAATCTCAATGGCTTAGCCCAGTTGAAGTTTAATTTTTATTCAGTTGGCTGATAAGCAGACTCTGCTCCATACCATGATTCAAAAATGGGCTGTTAGAGGTCCTGCTTTCCTCAGGTAGCTTGCTAGTTGCCTTGGAAATCAACATCCCTCAGGTCCATGGAGGAGAGAGAAAGAGGGCTCACTCATAGGAGGCTTTTATGGACTTGGCCTGGTAGTGATACAGAGCATTTCTACCCATATCCCGCTGGCCAGGACTCACACTGCAAGGGAGGCTGGGAAATGTAGTCTAGCTGTGTGCCCAGGCTATAAAGGAAGCATTTGGCGGACAGTTAGCCAGTTTCAGATGCACAAGTGCATGGGCAGATAGATGGCTCTGGACTCCCTGGGAGTCCGTCCTTCTTGGCATGGTCTTTACAGGGTGTTTCAGACAACCACCTCCACTTCCAGGCCCTCACATTTCAGATCAACTGATTTCTAGTCTCTTACACTCCCCCACAAGAACCCTGAACCCCAACTTCACTCTTCTTTTCTAAAGGAGGCAGGCAAATCCACACCTTTGCCTTTACTGAACCTCCTGTCTGGAATCCTGTCCCCTTTCTCAGCCTGGTAAACTCCTTCCCTGAAGCTGTCTTCATTACCCCTCAGTTATTCCTGATCCATGTTTTTCTGGGATGCTATAACAGAAATCAGCTCTAGAAAGTCTCAGGAAATGCTGGAGTGATTGGAAGTGTGCAAGTGGCTCACAGGTAGGAAGGAACAGCCAGAGAACCAGGTTAAGAAGGGGCAGGAACCTGGCAGCCTGGAAGGGGATGTGGCCCAGACAGAGGACTCAAGAGACATGTCCTTACTCTGTGCCCAGAACTGTCTGGCTCAACTCTAGATGTATTTCCTACTCTGCTAAGGATCAGAATCCCTGAGAGTGGGTCGCAGGTTTGTCAGGGATCGCAGAGTTCAACGTATTCAAGACTGAAGTTAACAACCTCCTAAACTGCCTTCTCTGCCGCTCCTCCCCATCTGAGCCAGTGGTGTCCGTCTGCAGCTCCTCATCCACGCCTTCTCTCTCCCACATTACCAAGCCTTGTCAAGTCAATCTTCTAAACGGCTCTGACTCTGTACTTCCCTCCACCATGACCACCCCCTCCCCTGTGCCTACCTCCATCATCATGCACCCCAACAGCAACAGCTGCTCCATTTCTACTCTCCCTCCAGCAGCCAGAGAGACCCCTTCACCTTGCCACTCTTAAGCTTACCACCCTCCTAAGGTAACTCTATGTCCTTGGACTGACTTACAGGGGCCACAGTGATCTCTTTAGCTTCCTCTTGACCAGGGCTTTATGTACAGCCCCTCTGGAGTTGAGTAGCACTCTCACTTGGCCTTGCTTGGTGATCTGTGCTTTACTGCCTGGAGTCCAGGGTACCTGGCAGACGGTAGCTGGAACCGGTGCCCACACCTCCCAGATGGGGCCTGAGCTGGGCCCCTGCCTCATCTCCTTGAGCCTCAGCACCCTCTTCTGTGAGGCAGTTGTAACAATGTTGGCAGTGCATGGTAGCTGTGAGAAAAAATATTTGCGCATTCACTACTCACCCAACAGTGGTTACTAGCACCTGCCTGTGCCAAATGCCTCCGGTATACTGGCGACACAGTGGTCAAGCAGACTGCCCAGCGTCCTCAGATTTATGATCAGCAGCAGGGGGGAAAACATTCCCATCAGAACGGCGGTGTCCCCTTCTCGTCTGAGCTTTGCCATGCCTCAACCTCAGCCACCCCTCAATCCATGCACGCCGCTCATTTGAGATGTACCCACTTGAGCAACCAGCCAGGGCAGCCCCTCCCCTTCCGCCCTCAGCGACCGGCCTATGAGACCCCAAGGCCAGGACTTAAGACAGGCCTCAGGCGCGCGTAGGCATGAGCTCGTAGCCCCGCCCCTTCCACTCCAGGAGACCAGCCAATGAGACCTCAAGGCCGGGACTTGGGACCCGCCTCAGGCACGCATAGGCAAGAGCTCGTAGCCCCGCCCCTTCCGCTCCAGGAGACAGCCAATGAAAGCCAGAGGTCAGCTCCGGGGGCAGGTCTGGTAACGGAAAGGGGCGGGGCGTCACTCTGAGGAGAGGCCTCATGCCTCAGGCGTCAGAGGCGGGTAGCTGAACAGGACCCGAGCACAGGCAAGTGGGAGGTGAGAAAGGCCGGCCCGCCTGGGGTCCTGTACTCTCCCTTGGTGCCCCAACCCCCAAGCCACGGCATCCCACGCGGTGCTCACCGTCTGATGCCAGACTGAAGGTGTGGCAACTACCAATTCCTCAGCCCGGTCTTCTCACCCTGGGTCACCTCATCCTGAGTCTCCTCACCCGTGTCTCCTCACCCTGGGTCTCTTCACCCCGTCTCCTCGACCCTCGCAGCCGGCCCCTCTCCGAGGTCTCCTCACCTAGGCCCGCCCCTCACCCGCACCTCCCGCAGATCCTCGCACTGCACACCCTGAATTCCATACACGTGAGCCGCTCACCCATTACCCCACGCCTGGACTCACACCACACAGCTCGAATTCCCTCACATCTGCACACCAGGCGTGGTCCCAGACTCCCCAGGACCGCCGCCCAGAGCATCACTCACACATTCTATTCCCATGCTGTTCACACCACCACACACACACACACACACACACACACACACACACACACCCCACAGAAAATCTCTGATCCGAGTACCTCTCATCCTCACATTTCTCACTCCAGCAAGGCTCCCAGATTCCATTAAAGCTCTTCTTAGTGGGCAAGACCCTCAGACCACAAACAGGGTCCCAGGTCCCTGCAATTCTTATGCCTCTGAATTCCTCAGTCCCCAGGACCTACATTCCCTATGCCTTCACACCCTAAGGTCTAAGGTGATCCCTCAGTCCCTTCCCAGCCCCACTTTACCTCTGCCCGCCTAACCCCTACGGTTGGCTATTACCCTCATTCCCCTGGGCTTTGGCACTGGCACTCTCCATCCTCAACCTGCTGTCATCCTAGACAACCTCCCAGAAAGGAATGCATGGACCTTAATCCCATGGTCTTCTTCCACTTCAGCTCTTTTCCTGGATCTACTTTCCAGACCTTTCCCTCCTCTGAGATCCAAGCTTACTCTTGCCACGGGCTCCATCCTTCTAGCTGCCTCATGCTCTAGCCCCCAGTCTACCTGCCCCTCAACTCCATGTCCCTTGAAGCCTCTGCTTTGTATCCACCTCCATCTTACACACTGCTTACTTGTGCCTCCACCACCCACACGTTTCAGCTCCCAGGCCAGTTACCCTTTATCCTGAGGATACTATGCAGCCATGTGATCTCAGTCATACTACCACTGCTTCTCTGCTGCACGTCTGTGTGCCTCTAGTGAGGCACAGAGTTCTGCCAAAACTTCATCCTTCTCCTCAAACCAAGATAGTCTATTCTTGGGTGGGGGGACTTTTTTATTGCCATCCATAGGCAAGGTAGAAACTTCAACTTTGAACATGGACTACCTGGACACTTGCCTACTACACTGCACCCTTATCTCTTTACGTTCCCTTACCTTCATAGGTTAAGGTGACCCTTTTCCTACCTGGGGTCAGTCCCTGCACCATCCATGACCCTTTCTCCTTAGTCTTCAGCCCAGTGGAGGCTACTCTCTAGTTTCGGTGTGTGGGCTTCTCGTTGCACTGGCTTCACGTGTTGTACAGCATAGGCTCTGGGGCTCTCAGGCTTCAGTAGCTGTGGCACTTGGGGTCTAGAGCATGTGGGCTTCAGCAGTTGTGGTATGAAGGCTCAGTGGTTGAGGCTCTCAGACTCTATAGAGTGCAGGCTCAGTAGCTGTGGCACATAGGCTTACTTGCCCCCTGGCACATAGAATCTTCCATGACTATGAATCGAACCCATGTCCCCTACATTGGCAGGCAAGCTCTTAACCACTGGACTACTAGGGAAGTCAGGTGGTCTGTCTCTCTTGACTAGAATGAAAACTCCACAAGGGCAAGTTATTATCTGTTTTGTTTGGTGAAATATTCCTAAGCACCTAAAACAATGGCTGATATTCAATAAATATGAATATTTTTTGACTACATGAATTAATTTTCCTCCTTTCCTCCTCTCTTCTGTTGGCTTCAAGTACACACTCCCCAGTTCCCTACATTTCTGACTGCTTATCAGCACCTTTTATGGTCTTGTTTCCTTCTTAAGTGCTGATTTTTTGTTTATTTGGCTGCACTGGATCATAGTTGCGGCATGTGGGATCTAGTTTCCTGACCAGGCATTGAACCCGGGCCCTCTGTGTTGGGAGTGTGGCATCTTAGCCACTGGACCACCAGGAAAGTCCCAGTGCTGATGTTTTTAAGGGCTTCTGGGCTTCTTCCTAGTCCATTTTCTCTTTTCCCTTTATATATTCACTGTGAATGATTTCATCTCTTCCCATGATTTAACCACTATCAATTCTTTTATTTTCAGCTTAACCTCTTCCTAGGATTCTAATCCTATTTTTCAGGTGTTTGTTGAATAGCTCTGCTCGGATCCCTGATAAGCACCACACACTCAAGCTGCCCCAAATTGAACTCAGTAGCTTCTCCATCCCATCCCTTCACCTCCATTGCACCAGTTATCCTGATAGTCATTCTCAAAACTACCCACTGAATTGTCTGAGGCAACTGGGAGAAAATGTAGTGCTATGGAGCTCTATCTCCCAGACAAGACTAAGTTTCAATCTAACATTTCAAATAGGAGAATGATGAAAGCATGAAGGCAAGAGAGAGCATGATGAGTTCAGCTTTCTCAATGACATGGCTATGATGGCCTTTTTATAGGAGAAGGCTTTGGTGAGAAACTGAGCAAGGACATTTGGCTGAGTGACTATTGCAATTTGTAGAATCTTGCTCTACAAGTTTCTTTTTACCAAACTGACTCCCTTGATGACAAGATGGTATACTTATCTTTTTAATCCTTACTTTTTGTGGTACTGCTTGACATATGGTGAAAGTGAAAGTGAATTCGCCCAGTCGTGTCCGACTCTTTGCGACCCCATGGACTGTAGCCTACCAGGCTCTTCCCTCCATGGGATTCTCCAGGCAAGAGTACTGGAGCGGGTTGCCATTTTCCTTCTCCAGGGGATCTTCCTGACCCAGGGATCGAACTCTGGTCTCCTGCATTCCAGGCAGACGCTTTAACCTCTGAGCCACCAGCTTGACATATGGTAGGTACCCACATTTGCAAAATTATGTATTTAATATGACTGAAGCCTAGGATATATATGAGGATGTGGCTCAATACTGATAAGTGTGAGTTTTTGTGACTTCAAAGGCATTATTTAAACAGAAAATTCGACTGTTGTTGTTTGAATATCTGAAATGTTTGAATGTTTGTTGTTGCCATTCAGTTGCTAAGTCATGTCCGGCTCTGCACCCTCATGGACTGTAGCACACCACGTTCTTCTGTCCTCCACTGTCTCGTGGAATTTGCTCAAATTCATGTCCATTGAGTCAGTGATGCTAACCGTCTCATCACATGTCGCCCCCTTCTCTTCTGGCTTCAATCTTTCCCATCACCAGGGTCTTTGTAATGAGTCGGCTCTTTGTATCAGGTGGCCAAATTATTGAAGTTTCACCTTCAATAGTCCTTCCAATGAATAGTCAGGGTTGATTTCCTTTAGAATTGACTAGTTTGATTGCCTTACAGTCCAGGGGACTCTCAAGAGTCTTCTCCAGTACCACAGTTCAAAAGCATCCATTTTTCAGCACTCAGCCTTCTCTATGATCCAACTCTTGCATCTGTACATGACTACTGGAAAAACCATACTTTTGACTATATGGACTTTTGTCAGTAAAGTGAATGTTTACTTTGATTTTTAAAATTAATATTTATTTTTTAAAGTTACTAATCTAAAATTCTAATCTTCCTTGAGTCTTTAAGCTTAGTTTATAAATTTTATTCTAAATGAGATTATTTATTAGATTGTTTATTCTAAATAAGACTATTTTACTCTAAATTTTTAATCTTATTCTAGCTCTATCATATTTTTAATAATAATTTAATGTTTTTATTCCATTTGCAAACTTAAATTATAAACTTAATGGATCCTATTTCTTTAAATACCTCAATAGTCTTAATAATAAATTTTCCTACCTTCTTATATATTCTTATAAAAATCATAAATAAAACATAAATAGGGTAAATCTCAAGTTCTCTTAAATATCGTAGTACTCTTATAAACTTACTAAGATTTTTACTGAAAATTAAAGCCATATTTAAACTCACATTTAAACTCATATTTAAAATTCACATTTTAAACTCCAATGACAAAGCTAACCAAATTCTCATAAACATTCAAATGCATATAATATCAGAGTCATGGTACAGGTATCCCTTGCTTTGCAAAGTTCACTTTATACCATTTCACTTTTATGAAAAACCTACAGCAGTACCTGTTTTACTAACAAAGAGAAATCTGAAGCGGATTTTCTCTTGTATGGGAAGAAAAAAAAGGTGAAAAATAGAAGTGGCATCCAGGATTTTGTTTTGCAACAAGTCATATAGAGGCAGTGTGCACCCCAAACAGTGAGAGTGGCAACGCCAAGCTCATTCCCCAGGAACTACACTCTGCTCAGCACCAAGGTGTCACAGCTTGGAGCTTTGTGAGCATCTATGCTTTATCTTGATTTATTTTGTGTATTTGTTAGCAAGATATGTCTTCAGGTAATTACTTCTTTGCCTTATGCCATTATGGTTTATGAAAGGTTTTGTACAGACACTCTACTTTTGGACAAGGAGGCAAAACTGTAGTTTTATGCTTTTAATATTTCTTACTTTAATTTCTTTTCTTCTCAGAATTATAATTATTCACCCATATGATTTTTAGGGTTTCATTATCTTATACTTTTATTTATTTTTAAATTGAAGTATAATTGATTTTCAATGTCATGTTGGTTTCAGGTGTACAGCATAGTGATTCAATTTTACATACATATATTTATATCCATTTTTAGATTGCTTTCCTTATAGGTTATTACAAAAAATTGAGTATAGTTCCCATTGTCTTGTACTTTTTAGAGGTGTCTTTCCAGCTTGTTGAGATGTCATTATGATCAGAGGACACTGGCTGGGGTTCAGTAACTCTCTAATAGTCTGCCCGTGGCTTCCAGATCATTACTCTCCTGTTTCTCCTACCTCTGTGGCCCCTCTTCATCAGCATTTTAGGCTGGTTCCTTTGCATCTCCCCAGTCTTGATGTTGAGCCACTTCTCCATCTGTGTTTTCTCCCTTGATCTCACCCATTCTTATGTCTTTAAATATCATCTATATGCTTATGACTCCCACATTTCTATCTCTCCCTTGAATTCATTTATTCAGCTGCCTACTCAGTATTCCCACTTGGATGCCTCATGAGCATATGTTCAAAACTGGATTATTTCTTTCCCATGCAAACTAGCTTCTTCCAGTCTTCCCCTGTCTCAGTTAATGGTACCACCATTTCTGGTTGCCCAATCAAATGCCTTAGGATTGTACCTAACTCCACAATGACTCATCAGCAAATCTTGTCTGCCCTCCCTCGATCCTACTTCCTTCAGTCCTATGCTGATCTGAGCTGTTATTATCTCATTTCAGTTCAGTTGAGTCTCTAAGTCGTGTCCAACTCTTTGTGACCCCATGGACTGCAGCATGCCAGGCTTCCCTGTCCATCACCAACTCCCGAAGCTTGCTCAAACTCATGTCCATCGAGTCAGAGATGCCATCCAACCATCTCATCCTCTGTCATCCCCTTCTCCTCCTGCCTTCAAGTCTTTCCCAGAATCAGGGTCTTTTCCAATGAGTCAGTTCTTCACATCAGGTGAGCAAAGTATTGGAGTTTCAGTTTCAGCATCAGTCCTTCTAATGAATAGTCAGGACTGATTTCCTTTAGGATTGACTGGCTTGATCTCCTTGCAATTCAAGGGACTTTCAAAAGTTTTCTCCAGC